>NC_133661.1:124317939-124917939 GCF_037893015.1 Macrotis lagotis
CATATACTAAGGTGGGAGGAGAGAAGGGTGAGCAGGAGAAATGTGCTTCTTTCTGACCCATGAAGACTCATCACAGCAAAGAGGCCTGATCACTAGCAAAAGCTTCCCACTCAGGAGACTTTAAAGCAAATGTTCTTAACCTTTTTCATCAGGATCCCTTTGGCAATCTAGTGAAGCCTATAAACTCCTGCTTAAAATAATATTTTTAAAAGTATTTAATAAAATACATACGATTGTAAAGAAAACCAGTTACATTAAAACAGTTATCAAAATATTAAAAAAATAAGCAAGTATACAAACCCCAAGATTAAGAACTCCCTCTAAAGGGGAAACACAACTTCCACTCTCATTTTGTCTTTTTCCATTTTTCTGAATGTATGACTATAGCCCCATGTGCTCACCATGCGGTGAGGGAAGCATATGGTAAGATTGGATAGCAAGACCCTAATGGCTTTTCTGCTTTGGGTTGCTTTCCCTGAATACAGGTGATGGATGATTCCAGCTTTAACAGCTATATGAAGGATTCCAGAGATCTGGAATCATTGGAACACCTGAGAGCCCACCAAGGCAATGCTTCTGGGGGGTGGGGGGGTTGGGAGGGAGAAAGTTAAGTATTGATAGAATGAGCACAAATCATACCCCTGGCTTGTCAGAAGACATAGACCTTGAGAAAGTTAATTGAACAACACAAAGTCAAGACAGTCAACACAGTAGTCAAGGAGGCCCACAAAGTATTTCTACCAACCTAATAGGAGAGTCTAAGAAAAGTTGGACATTGGCTATGACTGGCTTAATGTTCTAATCCTTTGTCAGTCAACCTAATCTTTGTTTAAGAAATTCTTTCCAGAGTTTTTTGGCCCCTAGGGCAAGAGTCTGACTTATCTCCCAAGGTCTCTCCCAAGCCTGAATTCAGGTTGCAATGCATGAATCCAAAAGCTGGAGCTGCTTGGTGGAAAAGTCAACCCAGCTCTTTGAGTCTGCTAGACTGTGTAAACAAGTAATTAAATGTTTGTTATTGATCAGTCATGTCTGACTCTTTGCAGCCCCCATTTGGGGGGGTTTCTTGGCATATATTAAAATGGTTTACCATTTTCTTCTCTAGCTTATTTTATAGCTGAGGAAACTGAGACGACTTGCCCAGGGTCAATCAATTAGTAAATGTTTGAGGTTGGATTTGAACTCAGAGGAAGATGACCCCATGTCTCATGCTTCAGACAATGTGATACCCAGTGCCCAATTAAATTCTATCATTATTTATATGACTATGATCATTTTTTATGTACTATCATTAATTTGGGTCACCTACTCTGGGAGCACAACAGCATAGATGAGGAAGACTAAAGGGAGTAATGTGGGAAAAGTTGCTTATAATGCAGTAGCAAAGAACTAGAAACTAGGGAGCCTACCAACTGGGGAATGATTCCTCAAACTGCCCTACATCTAGGTAAAAGAATATTATTGTGCTTTAAGAAATGACAAATGTGGAATGATGTAAAGACTAGCAAATTGCCTTCTTGTGGGGGAGGAGCAAGATTGGGGCAAAAATTGTAAAACTGAAAATAACTAAAACCTTTCTAAAATTAAAAAAAAATGATAAAAGCGAAGAATTCCAAGTAAGCAGAATAAGAACTATTTATCTGATGACTCCAATAATGTAATGGAAAACAATAGTCAAAGACCAATTCCATAACCAGTCATGACTCTGGAGGACTGAGGATGAAGTCTTAGCAGAGAGGTGGTAGTCAGCAGGTTCAGAATGAGGCATACATCTTTAGCCACAGTCCATGGATCAATTAGTTTTGCTTGTTCCTATTTATTACAGGGTAGATTTCTAATGAGGAATGTCATTGAGAAATCACAATAATGTTTGAAAAGAAAAGAAAAAAATAAAATCAATAAAATATTTTTTAAAAGAAAATAAAAGTTGATTTAAATGTCTCTGGCCCAGTTGCAAAATCCTTTTCAATTTTAAATCCTTTCCCCACTCTCCCACATTCACTGCCTTGAGTCAGGTCATGCTATAAATATCACTCACTGTCCTTCTAGCTGAATATTCTCTTCCTGTGACTGCTTTCAGTGTATATGAGAGAGGGGGAAGAGGCCAGGGGACTGCACAAATAGCCCTACAAACACATGGGACTTGCAAGGATACAGAGAGGCCCTTTGATTCAGCCCTACTGTTTGCAGAGCCCTTACTATTTAAGACTAAGCCTCTTAAGCTCATATTCTTGGTCCGAAAGAATCACTCTTTCTCAGATGGTCATGCTACAAGCTGGTCTAGCAGAGGCTCATTGCCAGAAACCCCAGGGAAGTTCAAACTTTGGCAGGTGAGTTTTGTGTACCCTTCACCCTGTTTGAGTAGACCCCATATTGGTTCACCATTTTAGCAGTAGCTTGAGAAGTGTATTGTCATCCCTTCCCAATCTCTCTACACATCTAACCCAGGTCAGCCAACAAAATCCCTTCTCTTATCTCTTCAGAATCCCTCCTCCTCCCAGCCCACCCTTGGTCCTCCCATCTGCTACCCTCAGAACAATCTCAGCGCCTTCCTTCCAAACCTTGAGGATTCAGATAAATAAAACTGTGAGGGAATGTGTTTCTAGGATAATAATAATAACCCATCCTCTCTTCTCACCTCCACCTCTTGGAATCCCTAACTCTCTCAGCTCAAGTACCACCTCCTACATTGGGCCTGTCCTGATCCCTCCTCTTCCAGGACAGTTTATTTTATACTTATTTTGTCTCTATTTCATATTTGCCTATTTGTATCTGCTGTGTCTGTCATTCTTCCTCCGAACCCCTACTACCATCCCCTTAAGAATAATCTAAACTCCTTGAGGTCAGGTATAATTATTCGTGACACATAATAAACATTAATTAAAATGCTTATTGAATTGAACTGACATTTTTATGGAGCAATGTCTTTACAACTGTATAGACTGGGTAGTACAAGCACTATTATCTTCATTTTATGGATGAGGAAATTGAAGAAAGCTGAAGGACTGAGTGTTGGAGTAGGAACTTAAACCCTATTTTTCCTGATGCTAAGATCAGTGTCCTTTCCACAGTATTTCTTATAAAAGAACTACAGGAAATGACTGCAGTCACAAGATGCCATGATGTTATTTGATGTCCAAAAATGCTAGGAAGTGAGATCTCCTTCCTATAAATGCCACAAATGTCAGATATTTGCAATAGGACATTCAGAGTAGAAATTGATAAAATAGGCCAAGGTACACCCCATCTCCCAAAGCAGAAAACTTCATGAGATGAAATTTTCCATGGGCATCAATGGAAAGAATTAGATGGAACGTTTTTTCCCTTTTTTTCTGTCTAGTGTGGTTTTTTTGGTTGTTTTTTCCTCTGATGATGTCTTTTTAGATTCTCATTCTGAAATTAGACATGTGGGCTACAGAACCATGACAGCAACTTTAAGAGGCAGTGTGTGGTGACTTAGTATCCTAATATTATTCCCCTGGTCTCTGGCTGACAGAAATCCAAGAAACCCAACTTTCTTCTTCCTCTCCTGTGTTCTTAGTTTTCAAAACTTTCCTAATGGTTTAAACACTTTGATCTAATCTCATATTATCACTATCAAGTTTCTGAACTGTCGTACCTTAAACCCAAATTAGAAGATAGGAAAGTAAGTACCTTTAAAAGATCTCTGTATTTCCCATCACGACTCCTACTTTGGTACAGTTTACAACCTACAGACACCATCTAAATCTTGTTGAATGAAAGAACTAATGAACATCTAAGGGATAGGGGGATGGTGGGTGGTTAGGTGGGGCAGTAAATAGATGATTGTCCTTCATTCTCAGGGAGGTGTTGCCGTGACAAGCACATGAATAGAAATTGAGTGAGAGGATGCTGTGCTCAGTCACCAACCTCACTTTCTCCTCCAGAGCCATCTAGGTCCAGTGGCCAGATATGAATCAGGATGACTGGAGATGACCCTGGATGTGAGGCAATCTGGGGTAAGTACTTGCCCAAGGTCACACAGTTAGTACATGTCTGAGGCTGAATTTGAACTCCCACCCTGTCCTGCTGACTCCAAGGCCAGTGCTCTAGCCACTGCACCATCTAATAAATAGATCCCTGAAGTAAAAAAAGACCTGAGTTCAAATGTAATATCAGACAGTAGCTAGTTGTGTGACCCTGGGCATAACCCAGACCCTGGGCACAGCCCTCTTTTTCAGTTCCTTTTATAGAGAACTGTTTGTGTATGTTGATGCTATAATAATAAAAGATTTTTTTTTTAAACTGAAGAGAGATGAAGCATCAAGAAATGTCTTTTGTTGGAGGTGGCACCTGAGATGGATAACTAGCCTGACCATTCCCTGTTCCAAGAGACTCTAAGTTCAGACAACTTCTTTCCATAGTAAAGCTTCTTGCAGTCAGTTTTTTTAATAGGAGCAAAGGATTTAGAATTGAGAGGAAACTTATTAGTCGCTTTTGGTAAACTCTCTCACTTTACAGATGGGAAAACTGTAAGTAAAGTAAGATAAGAACTACTACTCAAAGTCACAAAAAATTAAATAACAGAGCCAGGATTTCAATTCAGTTCTTCTTCCTCTAAAATCAGTATTCTTTTCAGTCCCTACAACTGACACTCTTTGAAGACTCAGCTAGCTAGCTACTTTTGTGAGAAAGGCTGCTCCAAAGCAAATAGTACTTGTCAAGACTATGCCCATCTGGTCCCAGCAGAAGAGCTAGGATAGACCTTAAAGATACATGGAGGAGGTAACCGCCTACATCATGTAATTCTGACAAAACTAGAAAGGTTCTTCTAACCCATAAAAACACCTCCTTCACTTGATCGGTGTGCTTGATATTCTACTATTGGAACCTCATTCCTTCAGCTTTACTAAAATGGTAATGCCTTGAGTCATCTAGACTTCAGTTCAGGTTTCAACTCCTTCTGAGAGCAGGTTTTACAAGGAAGGAAACTGAAAACATTGGGCTGGGGAGGAGGGAAGGAGACCACAGGCCAGAGGTTTGACCTACTTTATACAGTCACGATAGAAATACTATAAACCATCTAGACAGAAGGCTTTAATGAGAGTTTGGAAAGCAAATCACAATTCTAGAATGGGGACCTGATAAAAGTAGTGATGGGAGGTTTCACTTATCTACCAGTGCCCTCTCTGACAAAAACAGAAGAGATAATAAATTTTTTGACTTGCCTTAATAATCATTTCAATCCTTCAAAAGTTGAAACTGCCTACTAGAATATAAGAGGAAATGGTACCCTTGGAAGAGAACAACTACTTCGTCAAATTCCTAAGAGAAAAGGAATAGGCAATCACTCCATCATAATAGAAAAAAAGGAAAAGATAGCCTAGCATTCAGATGTCACTGAATTTGGAACAAAGATGGGTGAGATCCCATAACCTAAAATTTGTTGGGTTCAAGAGTGATGGGTTGTTCCTAAGAATGAAATTCTGAGTACGTTGAATAAGATAATGACAATGAGGAAGGAAAAAAGAAAACTATCTAAGGAATCCAAATTGGATACACAGAAACCTAGTTAACCAACTTAAATTTTTAAAAGGCATATATAGAAGTTGGAAGCAAGGGCAAGTAATAGAATGTTAACACAAAACAATTGTTACATAGTGTGGTAAGAATCATTTCAGAAGCACTAAAGTTCAAAATGAACTGAGTTTGGTAACACATATTAAGAACAGCAAAACGGGGATTTTACAAGTAAATGGAGGAAATTTCTTTTTTAAAAAGTAATGGAAATTCATGACCATTATAGAACTTTCTTTAGAAATGCTCTCCTTTTGGGGTTTAAGTTCAGAGATTTTTAAAAATCTTTTTAAATTCATAGTTACTAGACTGATAACCCGAAGGAAAACAAAGAAAGAGGAAAAGAACATATATTCAAAATATTTAAAGTAGATCTCTTCATAATAGCCAAAAATTATAAATTAAAAGGGTATCTTCCTTTCAGGGGATGACTATATAAATATGGTTTATAAATGTAAAAGGACATAAGAACTGACAAAATGAACAGCTTCAAAGGAACAGTTTGAAGACCATGAGACTAAAATAATGAAAAGTGACACACCATTCCCCTCCTGCCAAAAAAAAAAAAGTGATGCAAATGCAGAAAAAGACATACATTTTTCAGAAATGACCAATGAAAGAATTTGATTTTGGTGGACTATGCATATATGTACTGTGGATATTCTTTTTCTTTTTTTTATTCAATAGTGGAAGAAATGAATTAATTTTTAAAATCACATAAGATTATATTTAAAGTGTTTAAGTATATGGGTATCTGGTAAAACAATTTGGAATTTTGCTTTATTTTTTAAAGTAGCTAAAATTGTCATAACTTTTAACCCAGAAATTCCACTATTAAATATATATACCCCAAGGAGATCAAAGTCAGGAAGAAAGGTCCCCCCATAAATTCCAAATTATTCATAGCAGCACTTTTTGTACCAAAAAAGAACTGGAAACAAATTATGTCAACAAACTAGGGAATGGATAAACACTATAATGTAAGAATCATTAAGAAATAAGAAATGTGAAGAATTCAAAGAAACAGAAAATTTATATGAAATAATAGAAAAGTAAACAGAATGAGGGAGATAATGTGCACAAGGAATATAACAATGTAAACAGAAAGAAAAGCAAAATGAAAGAGAAATAGACTAAAATTTAGCAACCTTGCTACAGAAGAGATTAGAAAAGTGTAACTTCATATGGAGAGGTGAGGAACCATGGATATTGGAATAATATAGCTGCTAGCAGATGCATTGTGTTGGTTGGTTTTGCTAAACTGTTTTTGTCTTCTAAACTTTTGTTATAAAAGGTTTACTTGATGATTTATATATTCATAAATAAATGTGATATAAAACAAAAAGGATCAATAAAAATTAAAAAATTATATTAGATAAAATAGGAGAATCAAAGAAAGGACACATCAGAGATGATGATAATAAGATGACAGAGATAATACAGAACAATTCAATTCTCAATTTGCTTCTGTTTCTTTTATACCAAGGAGTATGATTTTTGGACCAGAAAGAAAGGACAGAACAAAAAATGATTAATAAGCAGTTACAATTCAAGATAAGTAAGGAAATAGAGGGGGGAAAGCACCTATCTTCCCTCATGAATTCAATTCACCAAGCCTAGATGAATTATAACCCAGGGTTCTGGAAGAATTGAAATGTAATTGCTAAGACATCTTTAAAAGATTATTAAAAAAAACTACCTTTGAATCCTTTGACCATTTATCATTTGGGGAATGACTCTATTCTCTATATCTTTGAGAAATAAGACTTTTACTATATAAAAAATATTTCCCCAGTTCTTTGCTTTCCTTCTAATTTTGTCCAAAAACTTTTTTTAATGTAATCAAAATTTTCCATTTTATATTCCATGATATTCTTTATCTTTTGTTTGGTCATAATTTCTTCCCTTATCCCTAGATCTGATAGGCAAAATTTTCCATTTTCCCCTAATTTGCTTATAATATCATCCTTTATATCTAAATCACATACTCATTTTGACTATATATATATATATATATATGTGTGTGTGTGTGTATATATATATATTTTATACTTCAGATTTATCAAACACTAAATTACTATGGTCATTTAGTACCATATATTGTCTATCTAATCTATTCCACTGATCAATCACTATTTCTTAGCCAGTTTTGATGATTATTGCTTGTAATACAATTTAAAATCTGGTACTATAGGGTCACCTTCCTTCATATTTTTTTCATCAATTTCCTTGATATTCTTGCACTTTTGTTCTTCCAGATGAATTTTATTATTTTTTTCCTAGCTTTACAAAATAACTCTTTGGTAGTTTGATTGTTATGATACTGAATGAGCAAATAAATTTAGGTAGAACTGTCATTTCTATTATAATAGCTCAACCTACCCATGAGCAATTACTATTTCTCTAATTATTTAGATCTTTGTGAAAATTATTTTATAATTATGTTCATACATTTTCTGGGTTTGTCTTGGCAAATGGACTTGCAAGTATTTTATATTGTCTGCAATTATACTAAATAGAATTTCTCTTTACATCTCTTCCTATTATAATTTGTTGGTAATATACAGAAATGCTGTTGATTTATGTGAGTTTATTTTATATCCTACAACTGCTAAAGTCAATAATTGTTTCAACTAGTTTTTTAGTTGGTCCTCTAGGATTCTCTAAGTTTACTATCATTCATCTGCAAAGAATAATAGTTTTATTTCCTCATTGCCAATTCTAATTCCTCAAATTTCTTTTTCTTCCCTATAATGCTCTTTCAAAAAGACAGAGTAGAGTTTGCAAATTATGGGGCAGTGCATTTCACTTTCATTCCTGGCAAAGCCTGGAACATATTATTAAAGAGCTAGTTTATATCTAGAAAAAGGCTGCACAGATATTGACCTCATCAAGAACAATGATCACAGACTAAATGCATGTACTTTATTGACAAGGATACAAAAGAAGGAGTTCTATATCCCAGGAAATTTTCCATTTTCCATCAGCAGCTCTGCTTGGCTTACACTTCACTGAATATCATACTTCACCCAAGATAATCTGGTCACCAGAAATCTCATCACCTGGTCTCTTCCCCTTTAACTGGAGGACTGGAGGGTAAAACAATAAACTCCTCCCAAAGTCTTCTTTTATAGAGGACTCTGAATTGTCCAAAATTTTCCATTTCAATCAGCAACTCTGGTTTCAACTTCATAGAATATCAATAGCCTGGTGCACCACCCCCCACCTCTTTCAGCTTTCTTTTATATGTTGTCTTCCCCTTTAGATTGTGAACTCCTTGAGAGCTGTAACTATATCTTGCCTTTTTGTAATCTCTAGCATTTACTAAATCTTTACTCATTGATTGATTGATCAAGTGAAAACTTTCTCCTTTACATTTCAATTTCTCTGTTTTTTAGCTAGGACAGACCTTCAGCTTTTGCTTTGCCTCACTGGGCTATGACCTCTTTCACAAGTCAACAGATGAAACAACTCAAGACCAAGGATATATTCTTAGGGCAATCTACTGGAGACCTCCACGTTGATGTTGAACGATTAATGAATTCTTTTTTGATCTAGTAATTCAGGTAGTTCTGAATCCTCCACTTTGTATTATTCACCCAACATTCCTCTTGTTTATAAGAATATCATTAGATACTTTATCAAATGCTTACATGTAGGTAAGTTATATTTATTCATTGATTGAATTCAATAAACAATTATTAAACTACTATATATGCCTAGGAGCTCTAGATGAAATAAGAAAAAGAAAAACAACTTGCAAACAATTATCTATAAAAAGCAATTTATATACAGGATACAAAGGTAATCAATAGAGGTAAACCATTAGAATTAAAAAGAGTTGGGAAAAGCTCCCTAGAAAAGATGGGATTTTTAGTTTAAACTGAAGAGAGATCCTCCCCAAATGGGAGGGGTCCTCACAAAGTTTTGGCCTGCAAAAATAGATGTGTGATAACCTTCTCAGAATTTATCCTAATCAATAGACAAACATTACTAGAATTATGAAATTAAGAGTTTTGCTCTATGAAAGGGCAAAACAGAATTAGGTTAACACACACATATATTGCAATTTCTCTAAATTCACAGATTTACACAAGCATGCATGGGGGACTAGCTAGCGAGCCAAATACTCCAAAATGGAGCCTTACACTGACATTTTTATAGTTTTGATATCAGAAGGTAGAATCTGAAACATTACCTACAGTTTCTCCAATCAAAAAAGAGTATGGCCCCTCTATCTAGGATAAGACACTATGATTATCCCAGGGTTGTCCAAAATACTGCCCACTGGCTGCAAACAGTCCGCAATGGAATTTTATGCGGCCCACCTATGAGTTTTAATTTTCATGAGTGAAAAAATAAAACAATAATTTGTATGGAATGCATATTAGATTTTTTTAAATTCCATCACTAATAAATAATCTCTTTGATGGTAATTTTCTTTGGTATTTTTAAGCAGTAATGCAGATAGAACATACTACATTTTAAATCAATCTGTGGGATGTGCTCCATCACTACAATGCAGACTAGTCAGTATGCACCTACCTTTATATGTTGTGCTGTCACTGTTATTTTGTGCTTGCTTTCTCAGTTCAAATCTTTGTCTGTAGTATTGATGACACACTTTCCCCCCACTTTCTAAGAAGTTAAAAGTACCAAGACTTTTCATATTAACTATTATATTAGTGTATGGCATATTTTATTCTAGATGTGATCCTCAAATAATTATTTTATTTTAGTGAGACTTTAAGATAGACAAAGGTTGGACAGCCCTGGGTTATTCTAAAGGCCTTCAAAGCATAGAAATAGTCTATAAGAGTCATCTTGTTTAAGTCGACATTTTTACATTCAAATTTCTATCTGTTCATAAAGACAAGATTTACCTTTTACAATTGCTAAGTTGATCTGATTACCAGGAGGCTCTCTCTATGAAGGATGGCCTTTTTTTTTTAGCAAGGCAAACGGGGTTAAGTGACTTGCCCAAGGCCACACAGCTAGGTAATTATTAAGTGTCTGAGACTGGACTTGAACCCAGGTACTCCTGACTCCAGAGCCGGTGCTTTATCCACTATGCCACCTAGCAGCCCCAAAGGATGGCCTTTTTTAAAACCACTTTTGTTCTTAGAGGTACAGAAAAATAAGTCGTGTGTGTGTGTGTGTGTGTGTGTGTGTGTGTGTGTGTGTGTGTGTTTACTGTTTAAAAAACTGAGGAAGCCAGAAAAGTCAGTAGATGAAAATAAATATACTCTACCTTAAAAAGAGTTTGAAGTTAAATTACATTTGAAAAGGCAAGCAAAGTCAATGAAATTATTACATTCAAACCTTTTCTCTAGCACTTATCTACATAACATTCCCCAAAGGAATATTCGAGATGAAATTGATCACCCTAAGGTGAGCTTATAAAGGGAAGTTTTGAACCTGGGAAGATTGCTATCCAGAAGAACCTGGATCCTTTCTGCCTTGAAGGTGACAATTGACAGTCAAAAGGAAAGTTTCTATAAATCCTAACCTAAAGATTGTTGCTTTAGCAGAAAGAACAATTGTTGCACTCTAGCTGAGAAGAGTACCCTGATTAGCCAGTTGAAAATGGTGTAGCCCTATTTAGCCGTCAGAAGAGCTAAGCATCGTCTGGTAGCTAAGCTCACCCACCAGTTGTCCCTTCTAGGAGACCCTCCATAGACATTGAGGTGCTGAAGGTCTGATTTGGTAATTACTCTGGTTACTTGTGTTCCCTATAGCACTACCATCTTTAAGTTCATGCCCATTCTTCCTCCCATATATTATATATAAATTTGTGAAAGAATACACCACAGGAGGTAGAGCAAAGAGTGCTTCTTAAAAAACTTTTCTTGCTATTATGCCATTTTAATTAATTTCCTTGCAATAGAATTAACTGACTCTTCTAGCTGATTGTTAAAGGAATGCATTGGTGGGATTTCATGAGCTAGTGTAAAAGAGGATAACTACTCTCTAGATTTCAAGACTCTAGAGGTACAAATCTTGCAGACTTTTTAACTGGATCCTCATTTAGATCATACTTTTTAACTTTAAGTATCCCACAAGATTCTGTTCTGGACTCTCTTCTCTCTCATCAGTTCCCATGAATTTAATTTTTTTAAATGTTATTTCATTTTTTTTCAATTACATGCAAAGATGGTTTTCAACATTCATCTTTCTGAAAGCTTTTGAATTCTACGTTTTTCCCTCCTCCCACCCCATGACAGCAAGTAATCTAATATAGGTTATACATATACAATCATATTTAACATATTTCCATATGTCATATAAAAAAGAATCAGAATTAAAGGGGAGAAAATTCCATAAATTTAATTACTATATTTATGCTGATCATTCTTATATCTATCAATCTTGTTCAGTCTTTCTGTCGATGATCTCCAATCTCAAATCTTCAATTGCCTTTAAGAGATCTTGAATTAGATGTGCAGTAGACATCTCAAGGTATTGAAATCCAAACATGTTTTTTCCTTAAACTCTCCCCATCCTTATTTTCCCTCTTAATATAGGGGGCAACACCATTCTTCCAGTCCCTCAATCTCAAAACCATGCTATCAGTATTATCTCTCATTTCCAAAGTTCAATCTGTTGCTTGTGTTTTATTTATCTTAGCAACATCTCTTAAATATGCCCCCTTCTCTCCTCAGATCCTGCCACCACTCCAGTGCAGACCCTGCATATTGCAAAACTTGCTGTTGGATATATCATCCTCAGGTCTTTCCCCATTCTAATTCATCCTCCATTCAGCCACTAAAGTGTGATATCCAACCATGTCAACCCTCCTACTCAATTAACTGCAATAACTCCCTATCATCTCTAGGATCAAATACAAAATGTTCTGTTTGGAGTTTAAAGTCCTTCATCACCTAGCCCTCTCCTATTTTTCCAGTTTTCTTATACCTTGTCACATAATTTTGGATCCAGTGACACTGCCCTCCTTTTTGTTCCATGAACAAGACTCTTCAAATCTCAGTTTAGTATACTTTTTCTGGATTGTGTCCCATGACTGGAATGTTCTCCCTCTTCATCTCCACCTACTTTCTTTCCTGGTTACCTTTAAATCGAAATCAAAATTCCATTTTCTACAGGAAAACTTTCCAACTCCTTTTAATTTAAGTGCCTTCCCTCTGTTACTTTCTTTTTATCTTCTACCTAGTTTTTTTGTATATTTTTATTTATTTGTTGTCTCCTCCATTAGATTTTGTATTTTTAAATTTTTTCATTATTATTATTTTTTTTTTGCAAGGCAATGGGGTTAAGTGGCTTGCCCAAGACCACACAACTAGGTAATTATTAAGTGTCTGAGATCAGATTTGAACTGAGGTACTCCTGACTCCAGGGCCAATGATGAAACTGGTTAATAGCTTTTTAATATAACTTTCCTCTAGGGGCGGCTAGGTGGCGCAATGGATAGAGCACCGGCCCTGGAGTCAACCACCTAGCTGCCCTTCCTCCATTAGATTTTGAGTCCCTTGAGGGCAGAAATTATCTTGTGCCTCCTTTTAAATCCCCAGTGTTTAGTGCTTTTGATTAGCACATAGTAGATGTTTAATAAATCATTTTTTCAAAATTTTATTTACTTATTTATTTTCCAATTACACACAAAGATAGTTTTCTATATTTATCCTTTTACAAGCTTTTGAGCTTCTCATTTTTCACCATCTCCTTTCCCTCCCCCTCCCCATGGCAGCAAACAATCTGATATAGGTTGTTTTTCATGTACAACTGCATTTAACATATTTTCATATTAGTCATGTTGTGAAAGAAGAATTAGAGATAAGAGGGAAAAAATGAGAAAGAAACAAATTAAAAGAAGGTTTAAAAGTGAATATAGTGTCCTTTGCTCTGCATTCAGATTCCATTGCTACTTCTCTGGATGTGGATGGCATTTTCCTTAACAGGTCTCTCTCAGGATTGTCCTTGATCACTGAACTGCTGAGAGAAGTTATTTCCATCATAGTTGATAATCTCACAATGTTGTTGTTAATGTAGACAGTGTTCTTCTGGTTGTGCTCACTTCACTCAGATGCTTGATAAATCTTTATCAATTGATTGAAAGCAGTCACCACCCCCACCCCACCCCCACATAAGGATACAATCTGTCACTGATGAATGAGCCTAGAGAGGGGTGTTACACTTGAATAGAAGTATAAAATGAACAGGGTCATCCAATTTTCAAAAAACATAAATTTAGGAAGAATAATGTATAACTGTTTCAAGAAACCAGAAAATTTTAACAGCTAGACTGATGGACCAAATCTTATAAGGTGAAATTCATTGTATATATAAATATACTTGAGTTTTAAAAACCCTCCACTTAGGTTTTATTAAAAATTCAATTTTTTAAAAAAGTATAGGGAAGAAGCATGGCTAGATCTAAAAAAATTTGGAGATTTTTGTGAAATGTAAGATCAAAATAAAACAATTGTTAGACATGGCAGTAAAAAATGTTAATGTGATCATAATCTTCATTGAGATATACTGACCAGAATACACACACACACAGAAACACACAGTAATAGTTTTACTATACTCTTCTCATGTTTTATTACATTCAAAGTTCTGAATTCTGAGGGCCACACTTCAGGAAAAATATTAATAAACAAGGGAATATAATAATAATAACAGCATTATATAGTTCTTACTATATGTTAATCTCTTTATAAATATTATCTCCTTTGATCCTCACAAAACCCTGAAGGTAGGAGCTCTTAATATTCCCATTTTTACAGATAAGGAAACTGAGACAAATAGAGCATAAGTGACTTGGCTTTCATCACTGGTAAATGTCCAAGATCAGATTTGTAGTCAGGTCTTTCTGACCCTAGGCCCAGTGCTCTGAGCCACTTAGCTGTCTCCTTTGAGCAGGGAAGGATGACCAGAATTTTGAGAATTGTCAAACTGGAATTGCCTGCCTCTCATCTTTTTTTTAAAGCAAAAGCTAGATAGAAATGTTCTACCAGAGATTCTTGGTTGGGCATGGGTTGAACTAGATGACTTCTAAGAGCCCTTCTAACTTTGAGGTTCTGTGAATCATTGTTTTGCCTATGACAAGAAATGGAAAGGAGAGAATTTCAGGAGGAGACTTGTTTGTTTAATGACTCTGAACTGATCACAGTATAAAATAGAATCACCAAATGTCAGGTTTGCAAGGGACCTCTGGCCTTCCCTGATTGAGAATTCCTTTTACAACTTTCCTCTTGAGCCTCTAATGAAAGCTGACCTACTTCACCTGAAAGCATGGAAACCACAACTATTTTACCTGGCTAGGTTCATTTTCCTAGTCACTAAAATGGAGTTGGGCTAAATGATCTCTAATGTCCTATCCATGCTCCAAAATCTAATAAACCTATAATATGAACCAGAATATTAATTAAATGTTAAAAATCATAACTTTGAAACAGGAGGAATCAATATTATCATCTTGATAAATCTGAATTTTTAACCCATCCCTCAGAGAATAAGGCAGGGACAAGAAGAATAGAGAAGGGGGGGGGGAAAGAGAAGTGGTTGTTTTTTTTCATTGCAGAAAGGAAGTTGATTTGAATTGTGAGTAGATACTGACATGAGGAAAAGCTAAATACAGCTAGCAAGTCAAGTTGACTTTCCCAGTCCATGCTACCCCCATCACTAACCTCATTGCCAGAGAGATAGTGTCCCACTGTGCCTGGACAGTAACCCCACCTGGCCTGCAGTTAACACTGACTAATAACTGTAAGAGACTGTTGTGTGTGGAAGTGCTATAAACTTTTATCACCTGGTGTCCTTGAGTACCAGAGCATTATTTTATTGGTTGATTGGAGTGCTACCGGAGTGGGGGTGGACCTGGGACTGGGGAGGATATTTAAGTACTTGTATTTGTTTTAATAAATGGGTAACTTCAGAAAACTTTCCATATTTGTCTCCCCCCCCTCTTCAATATTTGTCTGGGTAAAGGATAAGCTAGTCAGCAGGAACATAACAAATGATGCCCAAACAGGGACATGAAATCTAATTGGAGTCTGGGATAGGGACCAACAGATACAAGCAAGGAAAAAAGCTTCCAGGCAACATCTTGGAGGAGAAGACTTCAGAGAGGTAACAGGTTGGTTGTTACCATGAGGCAGAAATTAGGGATAAAAGGACAAGGGTGCTCGGTAACTCTTAAAAAAATTAGAGAATTTTTGAAAGTAGCAGACAGATCATTTTTCAAGGGGTCTCATCAAGTGTGGAAAGAAAAACCTACTCTGCATGTAGAAGGCAAGGGATTTTTGCCATTCAAGCCCTGGCTGTGTATATAGTGTTTCTCTCAGTGAGACACACCCCATCTTTGAAAGGTGAATATTTTTGTCTTCACAGACCCAGTGAGGCAAGTCCTTTCTAAACTTGCCCTTGATTTTTCCTTAGCAACTTCCCAGAAACTCAGAGAGAGGATTTTAAGTAACATGAGTTAAGGGAGAATAAAGTGTCTTTGATAAGGAACACAAACTCGACACCCATTTTGTTTAGGAAGGAACTCAGAAGACCAACAGAGACTGTTAAAATTTCAACTGGAAGGGACTCTGTGGTGGCACACAGGATGACATCAATCCAAAAAGTATCCCTTTGGTTACATGAAGAAGGGAGTCTGGACAGATGGAAAATCTTTGGGTGGAACTCTTTTTCTCTCTTACTCTTTCAACTGCTCTCTATCATTCTCTGCCACCCCCTCTCTATGGGGGCGGGGGGGGGGGGGGAGAAGGGAAATCTTCCTTTTTGGAACTTTGAAGCTTAAACCTGTGTCTCAGGTGGAGTACATGCTTTGATGCAGGAAGGGTAGGACCCTCCCCAAGCCTTATTTTAGAAATCAAGGGACCCCCATGCCGTCTTCCTGGTTTGGGGAGGGCGGGGTTGGGCAATGACCACATTTTTCTTAGGCTATTGACTGGGAAGCTTCATGGTCAATTAGTCAAGAAAAAAAGGGAAAGACTTTTTTCTGGGACTTGGAAATTCAGATTTCATCTTTTGAATGAAGCCTGTGCTTATGGCTAATATCTCTGTAATAGGGTAGTTCAAAATATAAGTATATGTGTGTATATGTGTATTTAAACATCAATAGGACATTTTACATCTCTCTACTGGCCTAGAGAGGTGGGAAAATGTTTCTATATTTTGAGATCTGGTACTGGCCAGGGTATCAATCTCAGTTTGGTAAATGTGATACAAAAGAGTTATTTCTGTGTGTATGTGTGTATGTGTGTGTGTGTGTGTGTGTGTGTGTGTGTGTGTAATTCAGATTTGAAATAGTTACAGTTACCTGAGTTAAATACTACTCCTTTTGGTTTGGGTTTTGAATTTGATTGCTTTGAAAGGTCTTTTTTTGGCAAAAGAAAAAAGTTTGTAATCTTTGTCTCATCTATCATCACACTTTATGGAAGGGAATATATCAGTTATGTGATATTCTTTTCTAACTGCAAAGACATTATATTAACAGTGTTTGGTTCTCTTGTGAAGATGTAAGCTATTTGAATAATGTAATGTTAAAGCCTAGAATTAATTTGTGATTGTTTTGAAGGGGTGGTAAGGGAAATATCACAAATCATGACCCCCTTCTGGGATAAATCTGTGGATTCATGCATAATATAATGATGGAAATATTATTTTGTAAATTTAATAACTCATGTTAATCGACTTGGATGCTTAGTTGTTTTTACTGTTGTTTAATTGACATTTGTTTATACTACTTTTGAACTTTTGTTTACAACTTTTGTGGCATCCATCATGTGATTGAAAAGGAATTTCACTTCAAAAAACAAAAAAGGGGATTTGTAAGGGACTGTGGTTTGGGGAGTATTGTAAACTTTTATTACCTAGTGACCTTGAGCACCAGAGCATTATTTTATTTGTTGATTGGAGAGTGCCATGGGAGTGGGAGTGGACCAGGGACTAGGGAGAATATTTAAGCACTTGTATTTGGTTTAATGAATGGGTAACTTTTCAGAGAACTTTTTGTCTTTGTCTCCTGCCTCTTCAATGTTCATCTAGGTAAAGGATAAGCTAGTCCGAAGGAACATAACAAATAACAATGGCATAGAGCAGCCTCGTATGAATGTAGCATCATTACTCCATTGTAGACCTAGTATTAATGGCACCTTCAGGTCAGGGTGGAGCACCCAGCCCAGGTAACCTGCCAACCAGTCTGTCCAAAGAGGGAGGGAAGTAAGGGATTCCTGCCTGCTTCAGTAAACATTCACCCAACACATAGTGATATTTATTGAGCCTGCTCTGAGCAAAGTACTATGGGTATCTTGGAGAACTGTGGGGCATGGCAGGACACTCTACTAAGCACCACAGGTTATTGTAAACAGAAGCACATAGCCCAGTGCAGAGCTAGGTTAACCCCTGCAGTCATGAAAATCAGATGGAAAACCTGGGGAGAGGTGCCAATTCCAAACAATTGTACTTTTCACCTAAGCTGTCTCCATCACCTTTTTTTTTTTTTAAGTTTTTGCAAGGCAAATGGGGTTAAGTGGCTTGCCCTAGGCCACACAGCTAGGTAATTATTAAGTGTCTGAGACCGGATTTGAACCGAGGTACTCTTGACTCCAGAGCCGGTGCTTTATCCTCTGCACCACCTAGCCGCCCTCCATCACATTTTGACTACCAACTCTGGTAAAACAACAAAACAACTTTGAAGAATTCCAACTCTGTCTTGATTATGGAGTGATGGGAGGGTAAGAGAGATGAAAGGATATGGACTCATGTAACTGGGAGAAAGTGCAATGGGGAACTGGTAGAAGGAAATGTGATCACACAACCTAACCTCCTTCCACTCAGATAAAGAGGCTCTGGACTTTGCTATTGAGAAGTTATAGCAAAATTAATCAGGGTCAAATGATAAACAAAATATTAAGTGGATACATAAATGGAATGAGAATTGAAGAAGATATGTGTGCAAACTCAGCAGGGTAATGGACTTACTGGGAAAACTGGAGGCAGGGATGCCTAGGTATTGATTTGGTAATGGTTGGGGCTTTTAGTAAATCATTCCCCTTCTGCAGAACTGACTCTTAACTCCCTCTCACCATTGTCCTTGCCTTATCAGATATTGAAGAACTACAAAATCCATTTCTTATTTTTTTTTTTAGGTTTTTGCAAGGCAAGTGGGGTTAAGTGGCTTGCCCAAGGCCACACAGCTAGGTAATTATTAAGTGTCTGAGACCGGATTTGAACCCAGGTACTTCTGACTCCAGGGCCGGTGCTTTATCCACTGTGCCACCTAGCCGCCCCAAAATCCATTTCTTTTGAGGATAGTTTCTTCTGATTCAGAGTGAAAAGAATATTGTCTTTGAATCAAAAGAGTCCCACCTGCTACTTACAATATGGGTGACTGTGGCTAAAACATTTAACTTCCTTGAATGGGACTTAAAAGACAGGGATTTAAAACAGCTCCATCACTTGCTTGCTGAGGGACTATGGGCAAGTCACTTAAACTCTCCGAGCCTCAGTTTCCCCAGCATTAAAATGAGGATAATAAAACTTGTATTAACTAGAGGCAACAGGTCTATTGTGAAGACAGTGCTTCATAATAAAAATAATAATGACACATTATATAGTGGGAAGGCAAGGGAAGGTGATAAGTATTAAATGCTTACTATGCACCAAGCAATGTAAAACTAAGTACTTTTTATAAATATTGTATTATTTATATAACATAATAAAGTTATTTTATTTTATATAAAAAAATCATCTCACAACAGTCCTGGGAAGTAGGTGCTATTGTTGTTCCCATGTTACCATAGAGGAAGCTGAGCTAAATAAAGGTCAAATGATTTGTTCAAGATCATACAGCTAGGAAGTGATAGGAACTTGACTTCAAGCCTAAGGTTCTTCACCACTTAGTGCCTCACTTTATAATGTGATTTAACTTATACCTTAATGTTTTTAAAGCAATCATTGTCTTTGATTCAGGGTATTATAAAGTACCACTTAACAATAATAGCTAATATTTATATTGCAAAGTTGGCAATGGTATATATAAGGTTTACAAAGTGTTTTATGTCTATCTTCATTTGATCCTTACAATAACCCTATGAGGTAGGTACTATAATTATCTCCTTTTACAGATGAAGAAACTGAGACAAACTGATGTGGCTCCTTGTCCAGGGTCACACATCTAATAAAGGTCTAAGTCAGGATTCCAACTCAGGTGTTATTGACTCCCAATTCAGAACTCTATCCTCTGGGCTATCTAAATGCCCTTATATAAATATGAACTGCTAATATTATCATCAGGATGTCTGTGGAATATCAAGTTAGCTAGTTAACATCAGAAGCAAAGAGGGCAATAGGAAAGAACAAAGGAGTGAAGTGAGGCCCCAAGGCTCATCCTAGCTAGAATAGGAAAGAGTTATTATTCCATGAGAGGTAGTGTGCATTGACTTCAACTTGACTATCCGCTTATCACTCTCATTCAGCCGTCTCTGCACAGAAAGTTGTCTGAGACATGCTTACAAAGCAGGCTTGTCTACCCAGCACATACAGCATCGGTCAAGGTTTGGAGGCCACCAGAAAATGCTGGGGGAGTAACCCTCCATAGAGGACTGGAATTCCAACCTAGTGACAATGAGAGTTAGAAAGGAGTACGAGGAAATACAATATGTTAAGTAAAGATTGGCACTTAAAGCCAGGAGCCTGGAAGAGACCAAAACCTTGTAAGCTTCAGAACTGAAAGCCTCACCCATGTCTAAATTGGGGCAAAGAACTCTGGAACATTGTTTGTTTGTTCCTGGACCAGAAGAGAAGAAATTAGGGCAAGGTGGAGGAAAGGGACGGGAGGAGGGAACAAGGAAAACCCAATAAGACCAGCAGAGACAACAGGAAGACTATGGTGGAGCTTGTGGAATTTTTTTTACCCTTTCTCTATGCAGAGAACCAGAGTCCAGTACAGTGATCTAGTTTCAAGGAGAGAGAAGTGTTCCCTGAAACCATTCATGCTACTATGGGGCTTTTTTCCCCACTCTACTATAGAAAATAATTCCTATAGTGGTCCTTCCCAAGAAAAACAAACTGTTAAGAACTAGGGGGAGGGTGAAAAATATATCAAAAGTTCCCATAAGAGCAGGTTGCAAAAGAGAAGATACAAGGGGAAACTCTGGACAGGGCAAAACAAAAGATATCAATAAAAATCCATTTTTTTAAAAGCATATGGTCAAAACAGACCAGTTCTTGGCCACATGGTCCAAAAGGTCTATGTGCTTGAGTTTCCACATCCTGTGCAGAAAGTGAAAAATGCAAATTTCCCAAATGGACTGATCTCACAATCTGTCCTTTGTTGGGATAGTACCAGCATGGAGGTTGCCTCTAAGACAGAGGTTCTTATCCTGGGATCCATGAATTCTTTTTTTTTATAATACTTTGATAACTATTTCAATATAATCTACTTCTTTCATAATCCTATAAATTTATATAAAATATAAAAACATCTTGAGGGGCGGCTAGGTGGCACGGTAGAAAGAGTACCAACCCCGGAATCAGGAGAACCTGAGTTCAAATCCAGCCTTAGACACTTAATAATGACCTAGCTGTGTGACCTTGGGCAAGTCACTTAACCCCATTGCCTTAAAAAAAAAACATGTTGAGAAAGCATCTACAGGATTCACTGAAATGCTAGAGAGTAAGAATCCTTGTTCTAAAATAATCCCCAAATTCAAGAGTTAAAAGTTGGCCTTTTAGAAAAAATAGGGTAGCTCCTAAGCCAAATATCTACCAGAAAAATATATAAGGCTCCTCAATGTGACTCCTGCAGCTGGAGAACTCTCAGGCACAGAACTACCTTGCCACTTGTATTCTACCATCTTCCTTACAATCCTGTGAAAACTTGGACTCCGCCTTTGGGATCTATCTGATAAGTGAATTTTTGCCTGGGACAAGGTGTCCATATCACTTCTCATGCATTTCCACACTGTCACAATGCCCATACCCTCCCTTCTCTCTTTCAAGCTCTCCTTGTCACAATGTGCTGTTTCCCTATTAGAATATAACCTCCCTGGGGCTGCTAGGTAAAGTAGTGGATAAAGCACCAGCCCTGGAGTCAGGAGTACCTGGGTTCAAATCCGGTCTCAGTTACTTAATAATTACCTAGCTGTGTGGCCTTGGGCAAGCCACTTAACCCCACTGGTTTGCTTCTACTTGCAATCCCCCATACTGTGCAGTAGGTGACGTATAATAAGTGCTTATTAGACCGTTTTTCTACATGGAGCAACAAGATATCAAGACATTGCCACTATACCATCCCCACCTTCATATTAGAATGATTCAGACAATGCAGGTTTGAAGGAAGGGATCCTCGGAGCTAACAGTCCTTGGTTACAAAGTCCTCTTCCAAGAGACTCCAAACAGAGATGAATATAGGAGAAAGGAGAAAAGGAACAGCACGTTCCGATTTCATGAGAGTTTCTGAGGGTTCAGGAGTTAATAAAGAATAAAATGTCAAATGGTAGTTTCAGGAGAAACCAGAAAAATGAACAAAAAATGTCATGTAGGCAGGTTTCTGTACAGAACATAAACTGTTCCTAAAGCTAAATGAAGGCAAAGGGACAAAGAAGAACAGTAGTATCGTTGCAGAAATATCCCATCCATTAAGAGAGGGTAGGCCGCTGATGTTGGTGGTAATCCCAGTCCTATTATTCACATACTTAGACCTATACCTACGCTTTTCCAAAGCCCCCAAGCCCCCAAACTGTCTGAGTTAGAATAGATTAAGAAAGAATAGATTCTAGTAAAATATGGTCCAAATTTCCCCTCCTGTCCTATCCCCTCAAAGACAATTCAGAAGTAAATCAACCCAACTGTGATATTGAGGGGAAATAGAGTTTCAGACCTGATTATCAACTCTAATGCTTTTTTATTCCTAGCTCTGGTTTCATAAGCTCTTTGTAGTAT
Organism: Macrotis lagotis; assembly: GCF_037893015.1. Taxonomy (NCBI): domain Eukaryota; kingdom Metazoa; phylum Chordata; class Mammalia; order Peramelemorphia; family Peramelidae; genus Macrotis; species Macrotis lagotis. Next base: position 124,340,392 of record NC_133661.1, read on the forward strand.
TGTAATGGAAAGGGGAGACCCAACCTTCCCCAAGAGCCCACCAGTTGGTGAAATGTTAAGAAGTTGAATTTCTGGGACAGTTTTTGGAGGTTTCTGGGAAAGAGAATTTGGAAACCAGAAGAAGCAATCATTTCCAAGTTCCAACAGGTACATAATCTGTCAGTCTCGACTTCTCTATTCCTTCCTCCATGACTCAACAAATTCCAATTGCAGGCCATGGAACTAGAAGTAGCCTTCCTGCCTAGCCTGCAAGAACTAATAGGTCACGAATGCTAAGACTATAGCCACTAGAAGGAACTCTGCCTTTCCCTTCAGTTGTCTGTTGAAAAGGGATTAACTCAAAACTAACATCTCTGTTAATTTGGTGGACACTATGTTCTCCCTTTGGGAGAGGGCTGAGCTCAGGAGGAGCTTTTGGCCTTTAAAATCAGTAGTGAACCACTATCTTTTTACTCATTTACATAAAGCATATTTACATAAAGCAAATAAAATTTGACGGTTGCTAAATTCTTGTCTAGTTTGCCTAATACTTAGTTAGCTAAGGTAAAGATTTGGAGAGAGGTGGATCTTTATAAAGGAATGAAGGGAGATAAGTAGTATACAATGACTATTTGGAGTTCATATGTATTGTCTTCCTTAGAGCAAGTTTCCATAAACAAGAGAGTCCAAAAGCAAAGAAAAATAATAATATTGTAATATTCTCTCTGAATGTATTATCTTCTCTCTATATAAATTCTCTCTGAACATATACTATATATGTATATGATAGAGTATAGTGTATATTATATATATATATGTAAATATGTATATGTATATACTTAGAGGAAATAAAGCCCTTGAGACAAAACTGAGTTAAGCCTAGGAAAGGGGAAATCTTGATTATCAGTAAAAACCTCTTGCTCTTCAAGGGAAACATCCCTTAAATTCCTGACATGTCTTGCCTGGGTCCCACACCCCACCCTGCTCCTGTCTTCCCCCCATTTCATCTAATTTATCAATGAGATGCCATTTAAATCACCCATCCTCATGTATTCTTATATGGTACCTTCCCCACCCAGTATAAGGTATAGGAGAGGAAATGGAGAAACAGGTAAATTATCTTGTCCAGTGTCACAGAGCTAGTAACACTGCTGGGACACGTTACCAAGAACTTTGATTTCAGTGACAGTATTCTTTTTCTCTACACCATGCTGGTTCACTCCCTTTCTAACCTATTAGACTAAGGTAGCATTTCCTCCCTTCCCTATTGTCCACCTGGTAGACAAGCAGGGTTAAGGACTCAAGATCTAGGAGAATTAATCCTCTCCTAATGTCAGTATCTGAAGATGGAGGAAAAAACAATGAGTTAGGGTACCAGCCTCAATTTTTCTCTTTCCTCCTCCAGCATGGACAGAGTGAAGAGTATTCTGTAGAGATTTCTGTAGAGGCCAGAAAATAATTACACAGGCAAATGAGTCCCTCATAGTTCAGACTAATTCTGATTTCAGTGTGAAAAATAGGGGCCAAGAGAATATACAGAATCCAGCTTGAACCAACTAAAAGAGATGATTATTAAATTTTCTTTGTGAGGAAATCAACAAATATAACATCTCTGGATTTGATTTATTGTGTTATTTCTCTAAATTAAGAAAGTAATGGAAAAACTGCCAATAATGCAGATTGAACTTAAAAATGTATCATGTGCCCCCTTTTCTGGGGAGCTGGGGGATTATTGTTAAACATTTTCCAGTGAACCATTGAGTGTTGAAGTCTTGCCCACCCAGAGGAATTTTTTGGAGGGTTTTTGCAAGGCAAATGGAGTTAAGTGGCTTGCCCAAGGCCACACAGCTAGGTAATTATTAAGTGTCTGAGGTTGGATTTGAACTCAGGTACTCCTGACTCCAGGGCCAGTGCTCTATCCACTGCACCACCTAGCCGAATATTCCCCTGCTCTGGGGAATATTCAGTCATTTTGTCTGTATTGTCTGACTCTGTGACCCCATTTGGGGTTTGGGGTTTTCTTGACAAAGATACTGAGGTGGTTTGACATTTCCTTCTCCAACTCATTTTACAAATGAGAAAATTGAGGCAAATAGGTTTAAGTGACTTACCCAGGGATATATATCTGATAATGATGTTTGTCTTTCATTCTCAAAGAAGACCATGATATCAGGGAGGTGGTGACATTACAAGCATGTAAGTTGTGAGTGAGTCTCCTCAAGAGCCATCTAGGTCCAATGACCAGATATGAATCAGTATGACTAGAATTGACCCTGAATGAGAAGCATTCAGGGTTAAGTATCAAGTATCTGAGGATAGATTTGAATTCAGGTCCAGGGCTGGAACTCTTTTCATGGAGTCATATATTGACCTCCATGGTGCAGTCACTATGGATCATAAACAGAGTTGAAAGGGATTTCAGAGACCATCCAGCCCAACCCCCTAATGTTATAGATAAGGAAACTAAAGACCAGTGGGAGAGAAATAGCTTGCTCAAGACAAAATAGAGAGTAAATGGCAGAGACCTTTGTCTGTGTCCAACCTACAGCCTTGAGTCTGGGGAACTATGAGTGATTCTCAGGTGTGAAGTGGCCTTCTCTCTTTGTCCATTCCCTAGTCTTCTGCCATCTCTATTTCCTCTTTCCTATTCCCAGACACCCTGAAGTCCTGGACCATTACTTTGAGCTTCCTTCTTCTTGGCAAGAACCATGTTTTCTCAGCCCTGTTGCCTTGGAAGCACAAGTGTACTTTCTTAACTCAGAAAAGAGTTTTTTAGTGGAGGGAAACTGCTCTGCAACACCAACTGGGGAAGGCCGATTCAAGTGCTCTCAAAGTTAAGCTGAGCCAGGTTTATTGTCATGCAAATTTTATTCAAATAAAAAGAAGGGAAAAGCCAAGGGGAAGGGATCCTTTGAGTACATTCAAACTGCAGCCATAACTTAAAGAGACAGAAATCTTACTATGATTTTCTCTTCAGTGCACTCAGAAAACAGATGGGGAGTGAAGGAAAAGGAGAGAGGGAGAGATTTTGCACAGGTCTCAGAAGAAAGTTTCCCAATAGTAGCAGGAACAAGCAGACCAGAGAAGTGAGAATAAGAGCAATTTGGTTTTTTTGGTGGAGAAACTAACCTTTATTGGCTTATCCAAATTTATCTCCTATAAATATCTAACTGGTAATCTGCTCCAGCAGATTAGTAGTAGTGTTATTCATCCTAGCCTCTAAATTCACCCTGAGCATTTTCATCTCCCTATGCTAGCTCATTTCTCCCTATCTAAATATCCTTTCCCTCCTCTTTGCTCACTCAAGTCCTTCTTTGTATGCTCATCTTATTATCCACCATACTCCTTAGAGTTGGTCAAGGTTATATATCTCCCTTTTTTGGCCTCCTGCTATCGTCTCTCCCACTCATTTGAACCTACTTTATACTACCTTGTATTAATTTGGATTTTTATGTAAATGTCCTCTATTGAGAATAATTTACCTAATGACCACACCATGTAAAGAAAACATCATGGACTTCTGAAATTTCAGAAAACTAATGGAAAAGCATGTCTCTTAAGTGAGAGGTAATAGACTAGAGGTGAGTAATAAAACAAGGCCATTGTGTTGATTTGTTTTACTTTACTATATTGAATTGTTACAAGGGAAATGAGAGAAGAGAAAGTGGGAGATAATAATTATGTAAAAAATAAATGAAAATCATATCAATAAAGTATAAATAATGAATGAATGTCCTATCTCTTCGACCTGATTATAAGTTCTTCAAGGGCAAGGTCTATGCTGTCTATTTTGTACTCCTAGGCCTGCTTTTACCCAGTAGACACTCAATTTGTTGACAAAAATAATCACTCTCCTCCCTTCTCCATCTCTGAGTTCACTTGGACTCAGTCAGCTTTTAGGCAGTGATATTGGAGAGTCTTTCTGATTGGAGTCTTTTATCCCCTTCCAAATTTTACTCTGGGATAATCACTAATCATTGATCATATTTATATTTCTACAAATGTAAATAGAATGACTTCCCAGATTTTGTGTAAGTATTCAAGGTAACAAATGAATGTCAGGTACAGGACAGTCTTTATTTCACCACACAGAAAGACATAAGACAGAAAGGATTCACAAGAGCCCATAAACAAGCTATAGAAAAAATATGATACTCTTAGTACTTCCCCTCAAAAAGGACTGAACTTGGGGTGTCCATCAAGGCACTACTCTTAACATTTTAAAGAATGTTTAGCTCTCCTACAAGATCCTATACAGTTCCTTTAAGACTATTACTTGTTCTCTATTATTTGGTCTATTGTTGGGAGGTAAACACCTTTTGGGGCAAGTGAATAAGCAGACTTGGATTTATTTTATTTTGGAGGTTTTTTGTTGTTTAATTATATAATTTTTTTTCAATTACACACAAATATATACTATATACATATTGGTAGTTTCTACCAATCATTTTTTTTGCAAGGTTTTGAATTTTACAAATTTTTTTCTTCCTCCCTCCCTTCCCTCCCCACTTCCCCAAATAGAAGGCAATCTGTATAGTCTTTACATTTGCATCTGTGATATACATAGATTGAATATGTTGAGAGAAGGAACAGGTTAGACTATTTATAAGGGAAATATACTAATGGGTTGCCTGACAGAAGTAACTCCATTCCCATCTGACCAGCACTGTTCTAATAATTCACTATAATATTAGGGGATAGCAAAAACCTGATCTCTTCCTCTTCCTCATGATGTTGTTTTAATTCTTATTGGTTCTACAGGTACCCTGTTGATGATATTCTACTTTCTTTAAGAGGTTTACTGTTTAGGACATATTCTCTCTTGAATTTGAGGTTACTTTTTTTTTTTAAGGTTTTTGCAAGGCAAATGGAGTTAAGTGGCTTGCCCAAGGCCACACAGCTAGATAATTATTAAGCGTCTGAGACCGGATTTGAACCCAGGTACTAGTGACTCCAAGGCGGGTGCTTTATCCACTACGCCACCTAGCCGCCCCATTGAGGTTACTTTTGAAACAACTCCAAAGCTGGCACTGCTGAAGAAATATCTTTTCTGACTAGAAGGCTAGATTCTGGAATGATGCTGCCTAGAAAATTGCCCTACTCTGGCTAAAAGGACAGATTTCAAAGTTCTCCAATTCAATATTATAAGGGGAAAAAGGAAAGGAAGCACATTCAACATCTACTATGTATCAGACACAATGAGAAGCACTTTACAAATATTTTCTCATTTGATTCGCACAACCTGGGAGGTAGGTGCTGTTATGATGCTGATTATATTTTGAGAAAACTGAAGCAGAAACTCAAGAAGTTAAGTGACTTGTCTAAAGTCACGTAACTAATACATATCTGAGACTGGATTTTAACTGAGATCATCCATATTCCAGATCCATCACTCTATCCACTGCATCAACAGTTGCCTTAAAAGAATCTATCTTCGGGGAGGCTAGGTGGCCCAGTGGATAAAGCACCGGCCCTGGAGTCAGGAGTACCTGGGTTCAAATCCGGTCTCAGACGCTTAATAAATACCTAGCTGTGTGGCCTTGGGCAAGCCACTTAACCCCATTTGCCTTGCAATGCCCCCCCCCCAAACAGAAAAAGAATCTATCTTTCCCAGAGTCCTGATCAATCATCTTGGGGATAGCTTCAATCCTTGAAACCCATCTGAAGCTGTCTCCTATTGTCTCAACAGGGTATGAAAGGCATGTCATATGGAGATGTCCATCAAACGCTTAGAAGGCTCAAGATCCTGTAAACTTACCAAGTTGATAGGAAAGCTCATTAAATTGATCAGGGAACTCTTTGATCAACTTCTTCTTTTACAACCACACTTTAGTTTTTTGTTTTTTGTTTTTGGTGTTTTTTTTGCAAGGCAAATGGGGTTAAGTGGCTTGTCCAAGGCCACACAGCTAGGTATTTATTAAGCGTCTGAGACCGGATTTGAACCCAGGTACTCCTGAATCCAGGGCGGGTGCTTTATCCACTGTGCTACCTAGTCACCCTACAACCACACTTTAAGAATGGTATTATTCTATTTACAAATGAAAGAAGTGAGAATATATGTTCCTTGTGGGTAAGGACAGTGTTGATCTTTGTATTCCTACCATTTGGCACAATACACAAAGGAGGCTTTCAAATGTTTGTTGAATATAATTGATGAGGAATTGTGACTTGTTAGTGGTCACATAATTGATAAGCAAAGAACTAGGATTCAAATTTAGGTCCTTTTTAAAAAATACATTTAATTTTCCTCCAATCACATGTTAAAACAATTTTTTTAAGGTTTAAGTTCCAAATTCTATCCCTTCTTCCCTCCTTTCACACTTCCCTGAGATGGTAAGCAATCAGATAAAACATTACATATTTGTCATTTTTGTACAAGAAAACTTGAATAAAGGAAAAAAAGTATGAAAGAAAGTAAAAATAGCATGTCAGTCTATATTCAAACAATATCAGTTCTTTCTCTAGAAGCAGTTAGTATGCTTCATCCTTAGAATCCTTGGAATTTTATTGGATCAATGTATTGCTAAAAAGAGCTAAGTCATTTGCAGTTTTTCATCAAACAATATTGCTGTTACTGTGTTTAAAATTCTCCTGATTCAATTAACTTCACTTTGTATCAGTTCATGTAAGTCTTACCAGGTTTTTCTGAAATCATCCTGCTTGTAATTTCTTATGCCACAATAATATTCCATTACAATCATATATCACAGTTTATTTATCCATTCCCCAGTTGATGGGCATCCCTTTGATTTCCAATTCCTTAACTATCACAAAAAAGAACTTCTATAAATATTTTTGTACCAGTAGGTCCTCCCCACCACCACTTTTTTTTGATGTCTTTGGGATATAGACCCATCAGTTGTATTGTTAAATCAAAGGATATGCACAGTTTTATAGCCCTTTCATCATTTTCCTTTTTTGTCATATAAATCATTCTGATAGGTGTGAAGTAGTATCACAGAGTTGTTTTAATTTGCGTCAAATTCAGGTCTTTTTGATACCAAATTCATCGTGATAAATAGCAACTTGGATCCTTAATGGCCATGGCCCAGGGTAAGCAGACCTCCCTTCCCAGTTCTTGGAGAGACGACTATAGAGCTCCAAAATAACTCATCTATGTCAAATCTTGTTCATAACAGGTAGAGGCAGAAAGGGATTAAAGATCTTACTATAAGAGATATAGAGTTAGAAGGAACATAAGAGTATCAGAGAGTATGATGGGAGGCTGAAATGGAATACATTGGAACTCTCCTAGGATGATGAAATAAAGCTGGCTTACTTGTGAAAAGCAAAAAGTCAACTCTAGACATCTGGCAAAGATCAAGGAACACCAACCAGGAAGGCATCAAGAGGGGAAATGTGAGGTTAATAGGAAAAGGGAGTCTCTAACTACAATGAGATTCCGAGTGAGACAATCTCTTTTGAACAAGTCTAAGAAATGGCCCTTATGCCAAATCCCAAGACAGAGGCCCCAGAGAACTCAGGCCAGGCTTGCTCTAATAAAGCCTACAGAGTTGCCAAACAAAGAGCCAATGGCTGATTGCCCTCTGGGGAAATCAGTCCAACGGGGTCTTGGCCAGGGATGGTAAAATTGGCTGGATATTGTTCCTAATTTAAATAGGTTCATTAAAGTTCAACAGCTGGTAGCTCTGCTCATTTTTTAAAAATTAAAACATTTCAAAGTAAATCCAATTAGTAAATTTATAATTAATTGCTGAATAAGCACAATGGAGAAACTTCCAGACTTAAAGTCAGGAAGACTTGGATTCGAATTCTGCCTCTATTAGCTGTGATCAAACTTCAATTTCCTCATCTGTAAAATATGGTTAATAATATCTACAGTATCTATTCAATTCAACCATCATTTATTAAGTGCTGGATAATATGCTACATAATAGGAGTAAAAAGAAAGGAAGAGAAAAGAGCAAGTATTTTATTAAGTACCTAATATGGGGCAGGCATTGTGCTAATATTTTTATAAATCTTGTTTCATTTGATCTTCACAAGAACCCTAGTTCTATGATCATCTCAATTTCACAGTTGAGGAAACTGAGGGAGAGAGAAATCAAGTGATTTGCCCAGGATCAAAGAACTAATACAGGTCTTGGGAAATATTTAAACCCAATTCTCCCTGACTCCAGGCTTAGTACACAGGTCCATCTAGTTGCCTCTAAATGGCAAAAATGAAAACAGAGCTTACCTCAAGAAGCTTATAGCCTAATAGAGGGAAACATGCACAAATAAATATTGCCTAACACAGTTAATAAGAGCCACATTCCTAAATAAACCATATTATATGAGAATATGTTGTTATATATGTATATATTTCTAAGCTGATAAAGTAAATACTAGAACTACAAAGAGTGCTTTAAGAAATATTATATCTAAATTCAAATTTTCTCAAAATGTTCTTTTCCTAGAGGGAAAATTAAAAAAAAACAAGATAAAATCTTTCTCCCTAATCTCTACCCTCCTTCCATTCCTTTTACCCTCTAAAAGTTCAACATTTGCAAAAATTGAACATTTCTTATTTTCTTCCTGAGGCAGAGATGGTAATGTGGCAAGGGTTCTAGACAAGTCACAGAATACCTGGCTTCCATTGTTGCTTCTGAGAATTTCTAGCAGGGTCATCACAGACAAATCATTTAATCTCCTGAGTCTGAGCCTCAACTTCCCTAACTGTGAAATGAGGGTTAATAACACCTGGGAACATATTGAACAAAGTTGTAAGAATCCTTTGCCTGTAAGACACAGTTATAAAAATTCATAAGTTTTATATATATATATATATATAATATGTATATATATATATATATGCACACATGTATATATGAAAGCTATTAGGATGGTGGTACTGTACTCTTCCTCTCTTTTAAAATTCTATTGGTTTCTTCTAAGTCTAGCTCAAGTCCTATCTCCTCTGACCATTCCAACCCATATTTCTCTTTTCCTTTTTTTAAATTCCTAGAGTTTTCATTCTAGCATTTAATTATCTATGTACTGTTTGAATTATTACTTAACTGTTCCACATATTTGTCTTATTTGCCCATTTAGTCTACAAGGTCCTTGGAGATAGGAATTACGTTTTTTCAATGTCTTTTACATATTTTTGTATATCTCCCAGTGCTTAAAACAGTGCTGGACCTATAACAGCCTCACAAAGAACAATCTTCAATTGAACTGAAACAATGTGATTGAAATTTGGAGAGGCAGCTAAGAGTCCTGCCCTATGCTCAAGAAAGTCATTTTTGTTGTCTTTTATCAGTCATAGATAAACACAGGGATAACCCAGCTAGGATAATATAGAATCCATAGGACAAAAATTTCTTAACCTTTTTTTAAGTTCAATTCAACAAGGACCTACTATGTGCAAGCATGGTGTTAGAGCTAGGGAAAAAGGAAATATCATACCCAGAAGAATTTCATGTGAGATAGAATGTGATAGAGACAAAATAGACAGAGGGTCAAAAGAAATTTTGAGGAAGGATGCAGTCCCTGTAAACTAAGGATATAAGGCAAGACTTTGTGGCCCCTGAGTTGGGCCTTGAAGAAAAAATAGAATTGCTATATAAGGAAATGAATTTCATGAAACAGAGTGGAGAATAGGCTTATATAATTGCAGATAAAGTAGACAGCAGGAAGAGACAGAAACACCTAGCACACTAATTTGACTGGAACAAAAAGTACATCAAAGATAATACTAGTTTTACTCAGTTATTTAACCCACGACCTTAGTAATTCCCTCAGAAATGATATTTGGAACTGGAGGAACTTTCTTTTTTTAAAAAAAAAATTGTTGAGGGTTTTTTTGTTGTTGTTTCTAGAGTTACTAAGAACATTCTCCAACTTCAAAGATGGGTTCTCCCAGTAGAAAATTACCCCAAGTTCAATGTACTCTGTGGACTCACACTCCTAAACCAATACCTTACAATCCTCCACTTTTGTAAAGTTTATTTATTTAATTTTTTTTTTTAGGTTTTTGGCAAGGCAAATTGGGTTAAGTGGCTTGCCCAAGGACACACAGCTAGGTAATTATTAAGTGTCTGAGACAGGATTTGAACCCAGGTACTCCTGACTCCAGGGCCAGTGCTTTATCCACTGTGCCACCTAGCCGCCCCTGTAAAGTTTAATAGTAAGCCAGAAGACACACATTTGTTTGCTTTTTTCAAAATAAAGGCATTTAATGGAATAACGTAATAAGAAAAGTAATAATAAAGCATTTTCCTCATAAACAAAAGGATCCAGCATCAACAGGAAGGATAGAGACATACAGACAGGAATATACTAAAGGAACATATATAAAGCAGACTATTTCAGAAAAACTATCCTTAGGCCAAGACCTACTTGTAATTCACATCTCTAATTTAGTTGGGCTGATGATGTCTTTTAGTAATGTCACCAAACTTTCAAAGGAAGGAAAAAAATTTGGAAAAGTCTGACTGAGGGAAGAGGGGAGACTGCTCACCTAAGACCCTTTGGTCTTACTATAGACCATCAGAGTATAACACAAGTTGTCTGCCTACTCAACCAGAAAAGAATGAATGAAAAAGATTCTGTATTAAAGAATGAGGGTATAAACACAAAATCAAAAATAGCTCCCACCTTCAGAATTCTTTTTTTCTAATGGAAGAGACACACATATTAGGGAATGGTGACCAGGAAGTGCCAATTTTGATACAGAAATTTAGGGAATGAGAAGTGAGGTCCTAGAGGAGGTTGAAGCAGCCCATCCAGAAAAATAGTAGTTGATATAATGTGATTTCACTATTGAAGGAGGAGAGACCTGGAAAAGATAATCAGATAGTTCCAAGGTAGTAGTTAGCTAAGTTTTCAAGAATATGGTTGGGGAGGAGTGAGTAAAAAGAAGTATGTTTTGAATCCCCAGCAAAGACAGGAAGATGTATAAAAAATGGGAACAGTCAAGGTTGAAGCAGTTGTGGAAACACAGGCACACATGCATTATTGGTTGAGCTGTGGATTGAAAAGACATTAAGAAATACAAAAATAAAGTGACTAAAATGTTCACACCCTTTGACTCAGAGATTCCTCTTCTAGGCATGTATCTCAAGCAGGTTATTGACAAAAAAAAAAAATCCCATAAACACCAATATACCTATAGCAACACATTTTGTGGTTACAAAAAACAAGAAGCAAAGTAGAAATCCATTATTTGAGGAATGACTAAACAAACTGTGGCAAATGGATATAATAATTTACTTTGCTGTAAAAAATAAGGAACTTGGGGCAGCTAGGTGGCACAGTGGATAGAGCACCAGCCCTTGGAGTCAGGAGGATTTGAGTTTAAATGTGACCTCAGACACTTAATAATTACCTAGCTGTGTGACCTTGGGCAAGTCACTTAACCACAATGCCTTGCAAAAATGAAAAAAAACAAGAAACTCAATGAATACAGAAAAGCATAGAAAGAAAGCAGAGCCGGGTAAACAATATACATAATAATGACAAGTGGAAAGAACAACTACAAAACAATTGAAACTGAATTCTACAAAAGTATAAAAAAAAAAAAAACAGTTTGGACCTGGAGAAGAAATAAGAGAAAATATTACCCTGACCCCTTTATAGAGGTTGGGATCCATAGATGTGGGTCACTGTATAAAAGATAGTTTTGTGGGTTTTTTTTTAACATGTTGATTAGTATTGCTTAAGCTTTTCTTTCTTTCTCCTCTTTTTCTTTTTTGTTTTTTTTTTGTTTGTTTGTTTGTTTTTAGGGCTTTGCAAGGCAAAAGGGGTTAAGTGGCTTGCCCAAGGCCACACAGCTAGGTAATTATTAAGTGTCTGAGACCGGATTTGAACCCAGGTACTCCTGACTCCAAGGCCAGTGCTTTATCCACTAAGCCTAGCTGCCCCCCTCTTTTTCTTTTTTAAAAAATTTTTTTGTTGTAAGGAATGGTTCTCTAGGAGAGGAGAAAGGGAAAGATAAGGAGATCTAAGCCATGTAAAAACCAAAGATGAAATAAAAATCTATGGGGGGAAGGAATTCAGGGTTGGTTCAATATTAGGAAAACAGTTTAATTGACTATATCAATAACAAACCTAACAGAAATCATATGACTATATCAATAGATGCTGGAAAAGCCTTTGACAAAATACAGCACTCATTCCTACTAAAAACACTAGAAAGCATAGGAATAAACGGATTGTTCCTTAGAATAAATGGATTGTTCCTTAGAATGATAAACAGTATCTATGTGAAACCATAAACAGTATCTATGTGAAACCATAAACAAGCCTTATATGCAATGGGGATAAGCCAGAGTCATTCCCAATAAGATCAGGGATGAAACAAGGATGCCTGTTATCACCACTACTATTCAATATTGTATTAGAAATGTTAGCTTCAGCAATAAGAGAAGAAAAAGAAATTGAAGGAATTAGAAGTGAGAAGGAAGAAACAAAATTCTCATTCTTTGCAGATGACATGATGGTATACCTAGAGAATCCTAAAGAATCATCTAAAAATCTACTAGAAAGAATTAAAAACTTTAGCAAAGTTGCAGGGTATAAAATAAATCCACATTAATCCTCAGCATTTCTATATATTACTAGCAAGGTACAGCAGCAAGAGATAGGAATGAGAAATTTCATATAATTTCAGACAGTATAAAATACTTGGGAGACTACTTGCCAAGGCAGACTCAGAAACTTTATGAAAACAACTATAAAACACTTTTCACACAAATAAAATCAGATTTAAATAACTGGGCAAATATCAACTGCTCATGGATAGGCCAAGCTAATATAATAAAAATGACAATTCTACCTAAATTAAACTACTTATTTAGTGCCTTACCAATTAAACTTCCAAAAAATTACTTTAATGAGCTAGAAAAAATTGTAACTAAATTCATATAGAGAAACAAAAAGTCGAGAATATCCAAATATTTTTTAATGAAAAAAGTGCAAAAGAAGGTGGCTTAGCATTACCAGATTACCAGCATTACCAGATCAAAAATATTTATATTATAAAGCATCAGTCATCAAAACTGTCTGGTATTAGCTAAGAAATAGAGTGGTGGATCAGTGGAATAGATTAGGTACAAAAGAGGCAGGAGGAAATGATTATAGTAATCTGTTGTTTGATAAACCCAAAGAGTCCAGCTTCTGGGATAAAAACTTTCTCTTCAATAAAAATTGCTGGGAAAATTGGGAGTTAGTATGGCAGAAACTTGGATTGGACCAACATCTCGCACCCCAAACCAAGATAAGATCAAAATGGGTACAGAATCTAGACATAAAAGGCAATATTATAAACAAACTAGGAGATCAAGGAATAGTTTACCTGTCAGATCTATGAAAAGGGAAGCAGTTTATGACTAAGGAAGAGATGGAGAACATCATTAAAAACAAACTAGATAATTTTGATTACATCAAATTAAAAATTTTTTGCACAAGCAAGATCAAAAGAAATGTAAATTAGGAAACAATTTTTACAACTAGTATTTCTGACAAAGGCCTCATTTCTAAAATATAGAGAGAACTGAGTCAAATTTATTAAAAAAAACAAACATTCCCCAATTGACAAATGGTCAAAGGATATGCAAAGGCAATTTACAGATGAGGAAATCAAAGCAATCCATAGCCATATGAAAAAATGCTCTAAATCATTACTGATTAGATTTAGAGCAGCTCTAAGGCACCATCTCACACCTATCAGATTGGCCAATATGACCAGAAAGGACAATGGTTCAATATTGGAAGGGATATGGGAAATCTGGGACACTAATGCATTGTTGGTGGAGCTGTGAACCCATCCAACCTTTCTGGAAAGCAATCTGTAATTATGCCCAAAGGGCAATAAAAATGTGCATCCCCTTTGATCCAGCAATGCCACTACTGGGTCTATTATTCTGAAGAGATCATGAAAAAGGGTAAAAACATCCCTTGTACAAAAATATTCAAAGGAGCCCTATTTGTGGTAGCAAAGAATTGGAAATCTAGTGAATGTCCATCAATTGGGGAATGGCTTAGCAAACTATAGTATTATATATGTCATGGAATACTATTGTTCTATTAGAAACCAGGAGGGATGGGAATTCAGGGAAGTCTGGAGGGATTTGCATGAACTGATGCTGAGTGAGATGAGCAGAACCAGAAGAACATTGTACACCCTAACAGCAACATGGGGGTGATGATCAACCTTGATGGACTTGCTCATTTTCTCAATGCAATAATCAGGGACAATTTTATAGTACCTCTGATGGAGAATATCATCTGTATCCAGAGAAAGAACTGTGGAATTTACTTTTTTTTTTACTTTTTTACTTTTTTTTTTGTTTGCAAGGCAAGTGGGGTTAAGTGGCTTGCCCAAGGCCACACAGCTAGGTAATTATTAAGTGTCTGAGACCAGATTTGAAACCAGGTACTCCTGACTCCAGGGCCGGTGCTTTATCCATTGCACCACCTAGCCACCCCAGAACTGTGGAATTTAAACAAAGACCAAAGTCTACTACCTTCAATTTTTTTTAAATGTCTTTTGTACAACATAATTTTGCTATCTCTTGTATTTTATTTTTCTCCTCAAGGATATGATTTCTCTTTCAACACATTCAATTTCATTCAAAGAATAGCATGGAAACAATGTAAAGCTTATCAGACTGCCTTCTGTGGGGGGATGAGAGGTGGGGGAGGAAAAATTGTAAAATTCAAAACCTTACAAAAATTGATAGGTAGAAACTACTATTTTATATAATTGGAAAACAAATAAAATATTAATTAAAAAAATCTATGGGGAGAAAAAACTGACAATTCCTCTTCACTCAATCTCTAGAAGGTACCTGAGTGAAAAAGGAGAAGAGAAAAAATAAAAACTGGATCATGGAACCAAGCCTAGGATCTACTTGTTGCCCTTCTAATTCTTCTCCTCATTCTCTTCCTTTGAGCCTACTCCTGCCAGAGCTATGTGGCAACCACATTTGTCTCCAAGTACCAGCAGTCCCTTTGGAAGTAGAGATTAATAGAATTGAAGGCCATGGACCTAGTCTCTGTCCAAGAGCAAAACTGGGCCAAATCAAGGAACTTTTAACCTTTCCATGAGCTGTCCTGGGCTTTACCCTCTAAACCAAAGCTGTTTTTAAACTCTTAAAAGTTTTTATTGAAACAATAGACAATATATTTTGATTTGTCATTTCAGTGAGAGCTCTGCGGTAACTCGGGCAGGTAGAATTTTGAACAGCTCTGCTCTAAACTATGAGCACTACCTTTAAGCATATGGATTATAGAATTACTGGATTTGTATCAAAAAGGAACCTTAAAGATTAGTCCAACTACCTCATTTCACAAAAGAGGAATTTAGGAGTAAAAAGGAATTTTCTTTCCAGACACTGATCTCCTTCTGCAATTCTCTATATGACCTGCTCTTGACTCCACTGCCAAGCTCCTGTTCTGGTCCCAAATCTCCTCAAACTTAAGCAGCTTCTAGTGTCCTTCAAGCAGCAGTACATAGTGGATAGACCATTAGACTTGGAATGAGGAAGACCTGTATTCAGATCCTACCACAGAGGTTTTAATAAAGGTATGGATCTGGGAAAGTCACTTAACCCCTCTCGGCTTCAGTTTCTTCATCTGAAAAAATGAAGGGTTTGGACTTTATGACTAGGTTTCTTTCCAACTCTCATTTTATCTGGCATTGCTGTCAAGCACCCTCCCCACCACTTCTCTGTCTCCTCCCAATCCTTGACACATCACTCTATAGAGGCCCCAGAGGAACAATTATGTGGGCACTCTGGGAGCTCTTTTCTCCACAATCCAGCTGGGCAGAACTCACTGTTCATTCGCTTGTGCCTGCCAGGGAGTCATCCATTGATTCCAAGGAACAGCACCGCACCGTCCTAGAGTTGGAGAAAACAGGCTCTCATTGCTAGCTTCAAGGAGCAAGGCTGTTTACTTAGGGCAATGCTGTTTACTCAGTGAATATCCATGACTCACACCAAGTTCCCAGACTCCTAATTTCCTAGTTTTATGAACTAAAGGTGTTTTCATAACCGACGTTAGTGATGAGCTAGTTAGCCCAGAGGTTCACAAACAGAATGATTATCTGGCTGGAAATATCCCTGAAAATATTCTTGCCAGTAACTTAGGGCCTCCAGTGCTGTGAGCTTCCCCAGGGGGGTGTCCTCCTCATACCAATACAGGACCTTTGTGTGGTGTTGGCAAGAGTAAAATTAGCAAAATACAGTCATAGTTTAACACAGGTCCTATGCTTGAATGAGACCTAAAGAAAACCAGTTTGGGGGACAAGTTAAAAAAAACTGAAAATTAATTTAAAATGAATCTGCTAGGATGCTACTGATAGCACTTCACATTTACTTGGAATTCCACAACTACAAAAGGACACACCCAATGCCTTCCCTCAATCACAGCAAGGACACTGGGGGAAAAAAAAAGATAAAAAAATGGCATAGTCTTTGTCCTCAAGGAGTTTGAGGATTTAGTATTCTTACACATGGAAGTACAACATTGGGTTGAGGATGATCAGAAAGAACAAAGGGAAGAGAGGCAAAAGAAAACTCCATAGCAAAATCTGGGTGGAGGAGAGAGAAGAGGGAGACACAGTAAGAGGCACCTGAGGTAAATCTGTAAGAAAGAGAAGGATTCCCACAGACTGAGACCAGAAGGCAGTCAGTTGCAGGCATAGATAGCTCAGCTGAACTCACAAAAGCTAAAGACAGTAAGATGAGATGGGGCACAGCCAGTGATCTAGTTTGGCTGGAAAAAGAGGATGAATGAAGGGGAGTGATGTGAAATCAGGTTGGAAATATATATTGGAGCCAAATTGTGGGGGGGACAATAAATGTTTGATATAAATTAACTATATAAAATTTATTGAGTACTTACTATGTAAGAATCAGAGAATATACTGACTCCAATAGTCATATTATTTTTTAAATATTTATTTTAAAAAAAAGCATGTTTGGCACATGGTTGTATTATATGAATATTTATTCCCTTCCTCTTTTCCTATATCTAAGTAACTGGGAATAATAGGAAGATGAATTAAGACAAGCCCTCACTGTCAAATGATAATCTAGTAAGGAGAGAGAAGATTACAAGTATACAGATAATTACCCTTTTTATAAAGCTTTCGAGTCAGGATGACCACAGACACTTACTAGCTAGGTGATCTTGGGTAAGTCACTTGACTCTGATTGCCTTGCATCCAGTCTTCTTGATTCAAATCTGACCACTGGACCCAGATGTTTCTAGTGGAGAAAATGGGGCCAGTGACTTAGCACAGCAGCCCCTCTTTCAAATCCAATTCACCTGCTTGTCATGGCATTACCTCCCTGATGGTGGTCTTCTCCAGAACAAAGGACAAACATCATCATCATCCTCATTTTACAGGAAAAGAAATCGAGAATGAAATAGATCAAGTGACTTGGTCAATGTGTCTGATGCAGAGTTTGAGTTCAGGTCTTTCTAAGTTGTACAAAGAGCCTATAACAAGTGTGGTAAGAGAAGTTTCCATAAGAATCTAGCAAGTGAGATTATAACTGGTCGTGGGAATTAAGGAGGTCTCTTTACAGAGGAGGTGGTTGGTTCTTGTCTTTCATTATCAAAGATTATAATGACATCACCATGTTTGAGAAAAATTCCAGTGTGCCTGACTGGGGCTGATCAGACCAACAAGCTCAGAATGCTCTACCACAGGTTGGGCACAAATAGTCCATGTGAACACCTGGGGTGGGTAATATGACTTCCAAGATGCAGAGATGTTGACAAGGTCTGTGTGAAAGTAGGGAAAAAACATTCTAAGTTGAGAGAAGAGTATGATAGAGGCAAAAGAAAGGGAAGCTGTGTAGTAAATGGAAGACATGAATAAAGCCATTTGGTTGGATTATATGTAATGGGAAATGGTTGGGAAGGTTGAACAGGATTAAATGGTAGAAGGTCTTGAATGCCAGGCTAGAGAATTTGGGCTCTTTTTGGTAGACATGGGGAAGCACAGGAGGAATTAAAGAAAATATCTTCTTTAGGAAGAATTTGACGTAGTATGCAAGATAGATAAAGAAACAATAAAGGAGAATCCAAGTCAGAAGACCAAGTATGAGTTTATGAAAACTTGAACTACAGTTGTAGTAGGGAGTATTAATGGAGTTGATAGCCTAAAGCATTGCGGAAAAAGAACACACAATATTTGGTGACTAACTAGTTGTGGAGGATATACTCTTGTTTCTTTGTTTATTTCCCAATTTCTAGAATTGTCTTTATAGTCTTCCAGGCAAATCCTCTAGCTTCATCTCTAACCAGTTCATATAGACAAACAGCATCCTTCTTGCTGTGTCACCCTTTTCCAGCTAACAGCCAGACATTCTGATTCAGCAGCAACAGATGCTACAGGGGAAAGTCCCTTCACTGTCAGTCTCTTCTCAGTCAGTCCCCATGGTCTGATTTCTGGCACATCCACTACTCAGACGGATGTGGGAGAAAGCCACAGTTCCTGCTAAGATCATCTTCTCTGGGGCTAGAAGCTCCTCTCCCCAGTCACTATAGTTACCCTTGGCTAGAGTAGAAGGGGAAAGAAACCATGGCACTAGATCTCTCCAAGACCAGAAAGAGAGGGAAGAAAACCACAACAAGAAGTGGTCCTTTCTAGGGAAATTGGATAGAACTCTGACTTCACCTCATTGGATCAGGAGAAAATGTACTAAGAATGAGAACACGGGGGCAAGGGTTAAAGAGTCAACTTACACTCACCCTGTCATTAGAGTTTGTTCTCCACGAGCAGGACCCACCCATACACAGAGCTTAAAATATAGGCTGCGTTGGGTTTTTTTTTCCTTAGCGTTTAAAAACCACTAAAATCCAGCAAATGAAACCCCCCCTTCCCACCCCCAACTCTTTAACGCCATTTGACAGTGCCTCAGAGTTCTAAGAGCTCAGAGGAAGTTTGAGCCACAATGGAGATTGATATCCAAAGTCTGATACAATGTCACTTCCGTCCTTCCAAAAAACTACTTTCTGAGATGCACAGATCTGCTCTGATCAACCTTCCTTTTGCTGACTCTAGCAGTCATATGCAGGGGTGGGGTGGGGAGAGAGTAGGAAGGGACTCTATACATGAATAAAGGAAGCTCAAAAAAGGCCAGCACTTTGGTAGTCCTGAAGATGACCTCTGAAAGAATTGTGTTTTTTTTAAAACTGTCTCCTCCAATTCCCAAGAAAACCTTGAGGGTTTTGAGTAAGGGTTTGAGTAAGAATTGCTCAAATTTAAGATGAACTGTAATTGAAGTGTCTAGTACAAATGAGGGTCTTAGAAAAAGAGAAAGACATGGGTTTTGTCCGATTCCTTCCATTCGTAGAATGAAACAAAGAAAGTTAGAATTGGAAGGAACCTTTGGAAATCATTTGGTCTAAATCCCTCATTTTATAGGTGAGGAAACTGATGCCTAAAGAGGATAAATTACTTTCCATGATCACAGCTAACCATGTTTACCTGACCCCTGTCCTATGTTCTATAGCACAGGGGCCAAGTCAAATCTCAGTTTTATGAAATCCTGGGAAAATCACTTAACTTTCTGGATCTTAGTTTCTTGATCTTTACAATGGGGATGGGAGAGTTGGGACTGGATGCTTCCTATGGTACCTTCTAATTCTAAACCCAATATCCCTCTCTCCTTGAAGCCAACTCTGAAAGAGAGTGAAGTTATTCTCTAATGGAAATCAAGCCAAAAGGGTGTCTCTCTGACATGGCAGCAACTGTTTTATTGAACATCACAGTGAGCCCTTCCCTCCAGTCAACAGGCTTAGTTTAAAAAGTCCAAATTCTTCCAGAGTCCTTTAGAACATTTCAAAATGTCCTATTCAACCCTTATTGACTAATGTGTTTATTTAGGACAAAAGGCAAAAAAAGAAAAAAATTCAATTAAATTCTCTGTGTGTAGGTATGTTTTATCTATGAGGAGGCATGCTTGTATATACCAAAGAGAGTACCAGACTTGGGAGTAAGCTCATACTGCTTATCAATATCTGTGCCATCAGGGAATCATTTAACATCTTAGAGCTTCAGTTTCTTCATCTGCAAAATGGAGATAATAACAATAATTGTATTAACCACC
Organism: Macrotis lagotis; assembly: GCF_037893015.1. NCBI lineage: Eukaryota > Metazoa > Chordata > Mammalia > Peramelemorphia > Peramelidae > Macrotis > Macrotis lagotis. Next base: position 124,360,446 of record NC_133661.1, read on the forward strand.
ACACAATTGTTATGAAGAAACAAAGTTTTAAACTTTAAAACAACAAAGAAATGAGTTACTAACTTAATCCATGGCTATTTTACCTAATGAGGGTTGAATAATGATGACAGGCAGACAAATAGAATACTCTACTGGTGACCTTTCAATGACAGGAAGAAAGGAGGAAGGCTTCTGGCACTTTGGGGTGAACTCCTTGCTTTGAACTTAGAGGACAACATGGATAAGATGTGTGAAGTATGGGCAGGCAAGGTTGCCATATTTGTCATTAAAAAAGATCTATATTGAAATATCCATCAATTTGAATATTTTACTATTAAGTATTAGATCCTGAAGATCAGGGGTAGTGAATACACCATTTATTTTATACTCTCTATATCATACCAGGCTTTCTCATCCTCCTCCTTTCCTCCCCACATCCTCAACCCCCTGGGCATGGTAAATACACATAACAAATGTTGCAGATTGACTGACTGGACAAGTTATGACTGCTACTGAATTTCAGACACTATAGAACTCTGAAAAATGATTTTATCTGGAGACTGAGATCTTAGGAAAATGAACCCGTCATTTTAGCTGAATTTTCCCTTAGGTTCTTTCTCACAATTTCCTTCTCCTATCCTTTACTAGTTGATCCCATTCTTATTCTTTGTTTTGGCTGAATATCTTCTTTCCAAGAGTGCCATTTGTTTTCATCTTGCTCACCCTATCTTGGAATCAACCTATGTTTTTAAATCCTTCCCTCTTCTCTCTTCCCCCATCAAAACTCCCATCCCTCTAGCCCCTAATCTCACTGAGGCAATAGATGGAGCTCATCTCACTTACAACAGATACTAAATTAATATATGGTGGATGCATGAATCCCACAAAATATTGTTTTAAATTGCTTACAACAATCTTGGAAAGTAAGTAATGCAAATAATAGTGTTCCCATTTTAGAAATAAGGAAACTGAGGCTGAAAGAGACAAAGTCTCTTGCCCATAACTAGAATCAGAACCAGCATTTGAACCTGTCTTCTGACTCCCGACCATACTACTCCCTACTATACTATCTTAAGACACAAAAGACCAGAAATAGTTTTAAGTTATTATTTGCTAGAGTATTTACTTTTCTTTTTCTTTTTGTAGGTTTTTGCAAGGCAAATGGGGTTAAATGGCTCGCCCAAGGCCACACAGCTAGGTAATTATGGAGTATCTGAGACCAGATTTGAACCACCCACCTAGCCACCTGGAGCATTTACTTTTGTTTTTGTTTTTTTTTTAGATTTTTCAAGGCAATGGGGTTAAGTGGCTTGCCCAAGGCCATACAGCTAGGTAATTATCAAGTGTCTGAGATCGGATTTGAACCCAGGTGCTCCTGACTCCAAGGCTGGTGCTTTATCCACTACTCCACCTAGCTGCCCCCAAGAGTATTTACTTTTCAAAAGAAGTCTGTAGATACAGTATAATACTTTTAATGAAAGGAATGTATATCTCATAGTAAAATTTCAGACAATCTGACAGGTGGTAGGGGAGATATTTGGGGGTCGAAGGACCTTTGTGGAGCATTGCAGATCATAATGAAGTAGAAGAAATATTGGACAGAGAAATATGTTTTGTTTCTTCTGCATTGACTCCATACTTTACATTAATACTGATCCCCTCCCCAATCCCTTTGTCCAAGCTATGAGATGAGATCAATGAACTTTTAGTAAAGTACTTTGCCCCTCCCTGGCAAGGACTTATAAATCCCCTTCCCAGGCACAAAATAAGCCTCTATCAACAAAACAATGGATCTCTACCTTAGTCAGAAAGAATTAAATCTTTGACCTATCACCCCTCAGCTACATATCATATATCTAAATTACATCATCTTCCTGCACCTTTAAAAGCTTAACTCACTCTTCAGTTAAGTTGCTTTTCTTCCAGAGAAGTTAACCCACTCTTGGGGAGTATGAATCCCCCAGCCCTGTGCCCTTCTCTACTATCTATCTCTGCTGGTTTGTCTTTTTTGTAAAGCTAGTCTGCTGTGAGGGAACATGATCCTCCAAACTCTCCCACCCTCTTAGCCATGCTGTTGGATCCATGTTGCTCTAAGACCAGTCACTGTCTCATGGTTGTGTTCCTTGTTTACCTTACCTGTTTTTGCCATTCTCCCCAGCCCAACTTGTAGTTGTCTCTTCTTTGTTTAAATTCACTCTGTTCTTTTAAAAAAAAATCACTTTCTTTACTTTTTAACAAACCTAATTTGTTATTTTTTTATTAACTTGTGAACTTTTGCAGCAACCTGTCAATTAAAGTCTGTGTCCTTTCTTACCCTCCTGAGATTGATGATTTCCCTACATAAAAGAGCCACAGCTCTTTCTCTCTCAGATCTCCCCACCCCAGCTACTCCAGCAACAATACCAGATAGGTGACTACCTATCTACCTGCTTCTTTGTACTCTCAGAAAGAACACACAACCCTTTGTCACTATTTGATTGAACTATGCTCACTCATATACATTCATTTTTTCCAAAATGTTGTTGCTTTGTCCTATTTCTTAGATGCAATTTGTTGCTGAACTTGTACTGAGAAAATATTCAGAATTTATCTCCTCAATATCTTTTTTTTTTTAGGTTTTTGCAAGGCAAATGGGGTTAAGTGGCTTGCCCAAGGCCACACAGTTAGGTCAGCCACCCCTACTCAATATCTTTTAAATGACAAAAAAACTGAAGAAGGACTTTAAGGAATCTCAAAGATTAACTAACTGCATCTCTTGATAGGAATAGCAGTGGGAGGACAAAAAGGAGAAGAGGAGCCTGAAGAAAAGAACTTATCTGATAGAGAAGATCTTCCAGTATCATAGAGTCTTGTTTCCTAGGATGATGTTTGATAAGCCACAGGTACTCACAACATAGCTACAGATTGGTAAGTATAGTGATTAGAAGAAACAAAAATTACAGTCATGAAGACAGAAAAAAAAGGAGGTAAGAGGTAAAGTAAGAAAGCCTTTAATAGAGAAGGTCCTATGAAGAAAAGTAATATAGTAATTACAGTAATAAAGAAACAGGCAGGGGCGGCTAGGTGGCGTAGTGGATAAAGCACCGGCCCTGGAGTCAGGAGTACCTGGGTTCAAATCCTGTCTCAGACACTTAATAATGACCTAGCTGTGTGGCCTTGGGCAAGCCACTTAACCCCATTTGCCTTGAAAAAAAAAACCTAAAAAAAAAGAAACAGGCAGCGATATTGATAAAGAACAATGGAGACTAAATCAAAGAGTGAAGAGTTAGCTTCAAGAGAGAGGCCCTTGAAAATGGGACCAGCATTTTAGCAATGGAAGGGTGAGAGGAATGCAAAGAGAGAAGAATGGGTGGTGAGGGGTAGAAGCAAGTTTACCATTTGAAAGCAAATCAAGAAAATTAGCAAAAAAAAAAGTGGGCACTGAGTAGAAAGGGAAAGGAGGTAATGATAATAAACTTGCAAATAATGGATGACATATTCTTCTTTAATTTAATATTTATCAAATCCCACATAAATACGTGCTATTGTATCAATACATATAGTTCTTATTTTCAAGGACATGGCTAAAAGTTATCCTTTGAGCAACAGATAAGATCATAATTTTTTTTACACATCTGATTTCTCTTTATGTATGCTATTTAATGTTAGGAAAGCGGCATCAGAATCATATGCTTATGGTTTTTCAGATAGAAGGAAAAGAATAGTTCTTAGGTCTAACGTCTTTGAATGTTCTAGAAATATCTCCAACCAAATACTTCTCTGTTGCCTCCATTTCCCCAAGATGCAAACCATTTCAGTAAAGCTGTGAGTGAGTCAGGGGAGCAGAAGGTAAAACCCCACCTACAATGGCCCTGTGCTCTATTCACTTCACCCACCCACTGGTAGCTATCCAGAGAAAACTATCTCAAAACGACAAAATTAGCTCAAAGCAAAATGAGGTCTACCCTTTCTAGACCTCATTTTCCTCATCTAGTAAAATGACTGTATGTGATTATATATTATCTCACTGGTAAGAGATGGTATAGAGGTAGGGAGAGAATTTACTTAATGTGACAAGTATTTATTTTTCTATTTTGAAACCTGGAGATTAGAAAGCTATCATTCCCTAGATTCAGGGAATAAAAAGATTAAGTCATGAGAGACATACAGGAAAATGGGTGGAACCTATCAACGGACCATGAATCCACTGTTCATTGATACCAATATGTATTTACTATCTCAGTTTTCTCAATAAGCTAGAAGCTATGGAATCCAAGAAATAAGAATCTGGTGAAAAATTCCAACTTGAACAGGAAGAAATTAAATGTAAAGGGAAAAGTAGTAAGAGTTTTCAAAGATCATGGAAGATTAAACTATGTAATTCATAGGTAACATGGCCTCCTGAAAGGAGAGTTGGAGGGAAAAAAACCAACATCACCAAAAAAGACAGGCTTAATCCTGACATCAGGCTAGTTAATTTGCTCTAACAAACCAAATAGGAAAAAGAGAAGAAATCATAGGAAAAGAAAACTTAGGGTTGAAGTCTGCTTATAACAGAGAAAAGATAATTGCACCCACAGACACTGATGAGACTCCCACAGAGAGTATAAAGAGAGAAGAGAAAGACAACCTAGGACAGAGACTTGAAGTACCAGACAATGCAAGACATAGGTAGTGATCCAGCAAAAGAGACTAAGAAGTTGTCAGATAGGCGGAAGGAGAATCAACTCAGAGCCATTTCACAAAAATCCAGAGAAGAAAGAGTATACAGGAAGAAAGGGTAGTAAATTGTATATTAGATTCTGCAGAGATGTCAAGCAGGATGATGACCGATAAGAACTTAAAATGCTGTAATTAAAGGGGTGTGTGTCTGTGTGTGTGTGTGTGTGTGTGTGTGTGTGAGAGAGAGAGAGAGAGAGAGAGAGAGAGAAACAGAGACAGAGAGACAGACAGAAAGAGACAGAGAGAGAGAGAGAGAGAAAAAGATGTCTTTGGTAATCTCTGAGAGAGCAGTTTCACTTGAATACTATGACTGAAAACCAGATTTCAAAAAGTTGAGAAGAGGAAAAGAAAAATGAGTGCTTTTTCTAGAAATTTGGCAGTGAAAGGAAAGAAAGTTACAGGGCTTTGACTTAAGGTACATTCAAGTGAGGATTACTTAAAAATATGGAAAACCTGTGCCTATTTGTGAGAAGCAAGCCTGTAGATAGAAATTAACAATTAGAAAGAACAACAATATGCCTAAGTAGATGAAAGGGGGTGGGATCAAGAATCTATGTATACCACCCTTCCTAGAACTATTTCCCCAATTTGGACTCATACTCACAGGCTGGATCTCCAGAGAACAGCTTCTACTCCTGAAAACTGAAGTTCCCAAGTCTTCATTGGTAAGTTTGCCTTTAACAGTCATCCAGTAGACAAAATTATTGTTGTTCAGACATGTCTGACCTTTTGTGACCTTATTTGGTGTGCTTGTAGTAAAGATATTGGAGAGACTTATCATTTCCTTCTTCAGCTCATTTTGCAGATGAGGACACTGAGGCAAACAGGGCTAAGTGATTCACCCTGAGTATCACACAACTACTAAGTGACTGAGGTCAGATTTGAACTCAGGAAGATTCCTGATTCCAAGCTCAACATTCTATTCACTTCATTACCTAGCTGCCCAAAACAGATTAGCTCAAAATAATAAAATTAGCTCATTGCAAAAGTTTGAATTTTTGGCTTATTTTGCTACTCTCTAAAATAACGAGAAGAAAACCTGTATGTTCTTGCTCTTCCCCCATCCCAGATACCATTCTTCATTTTTTTTTTTGGCAAAGGCAATGGGGTTAAGTGACTTACCCAAGGCCACACGTTGGTCACATTTGAACTCAGGCAGGTCCTCCTGATTCCAGAGCTGGTACTCTATCCACTGTGCCACCTAGCTGCCCCTATACTATTCTTTATTACAAAGAATTTTTAAGGGCTAAAGAAACTCTTATCCCAGTCAATGGTCTGGCTTCCTTTCCAATCAATGAGAGTTCTTTCACACTTTGTTATATATTATTAACAAATTAATATCTCCATATCTGTCCCTTACTTTCTATGATTACATAAACTCAACAGGGAAAGGAAAGTCAAAGTATCCCATTACAAATGCACAGAATTTGGTCTTGTTGAAGAGAAGGACTAACTTTTCATCACAGAGTACAGAAAAGGGAGAAAGAATAAAAGATATCAAGATATTTTGAGATGTTGAAGAGAAGGCTCATATTTGTTCCCCTTTGTTTTCTCAATGAACTATGTGGCAAGTAAAATTTGAAATGACTAAGGAAACAATGATTTAAGCTTCCAAGTATATTGATTTATTAAACAATGAATGCCAGCTGCATAATAAATGGGTACCAGGCCTCCTCTGCTTGGCACTAGACACAAATTCAGGGGGAAGGAGATTTTTAATGCACTAAAAAAAAAAACAGGGTACAAAATTAAGTAATCTGATTTCTAATTAGAGGAAAGATTAGGTGCTTTCTGAGTTAGGAGGAGGAAAGCGAACAGGTACAATTACCTGAAATAAAATAATAGGTATCCATCCTATTGGCTTCAAGTGTCTATATTCAATCAAATGATTGAATCAAACCAATATGAAGTCAATTTTCAAATCAGACATATGGGTTGTTTGAGATGTTTAATAGAAAACTTCTTGCATTAGTCTTCAGATCTGACTGGGTTTCTGATCACTATAACTTAGGACCTTAGTTAAGGTTGTCTGAACAACAAGTAGAGTGGTCCAATTTCCCAGCCATGCAGGAGTAGGTAGATTCAAGCAAAGAAATAAAGTTTTCTCCCAATTCTCATAATTGAGTAAAGTTTTCTCACAAGGCAGAAATTGGACTAGACCCATAAATGAATAGAAAAAGAACAGAGCTAACACACCAAAAAGATGTGAATGTAGTTCATTCAATTCCCACAATTTTCTCAATTATGAGGTATGATCTTCTGTTTAAAGGGAGTAATAAAAATGAAAGAGGACAAAGTATAATTTAGTTCCATGTGCATTTTTATCTGCATGCAAGACCAGAATTAGCTGATAAGATTCCTATAATCTTATAAACTTTTCCCTTAATTGTTATTATAAGCACTATGAATATTAGAAAAATATTCCTTAAAAATATTGAAAAGTGTTGTCTTTTATTCTGGGAGTATAAGGCAAAGGAAAAAGAAAAAGCCTTCAAAAGGAAGAGCCCTGGAGACAGGACTTGATTTCAAATACAATTCTAACTTTGACTGTTACCACCTCTCTATGTTTCATTCAGGTTGCTTCTTATCTATAATAAATAAAAAGATTGGACAAGGAATCTCTAAGGCCCTTTCTAGTTTCTAATTCCGATAATCCTACAATCTGTCCCTTCCAGTTCTAAAATGCTAGGAAATTCTGATTCCTAATACAATATGACTTGATTCTTCCATATTTCAATTCTCCAGGTCTCTCCTTGACCCTAGAATATCCTGGTTTCACCTCAGAATAACAGAAACATTAACCAAATTCACCCCAGCTCTTATTTCCAAGTTCTTAAGTCCTTAAGACCTTGAAAGTCACTGCCCTAAAAGCATCTAGAAGATACAATGGATATGCATAGAACACTGGGGCTGGAGTTGAAAAAACCTATAGAGTGCCAGCCTTGAAGTCAAGAGGACCTGAGTTCAAATTCAACCTTAGACACTTACTAACTGTGTGACTTTGGACAAGTTGCTTAACCCTTATTGTCTCACATCCAGAACCAGCTCCAGTCATCCTGAGTCATATTTAGCCACTAGACCCAAATGATTCTGGAGGAGAAAGTGAGGCTGATGACTTAGCATATCCCCCCTCACTCATGTCCAATTCGTGTGCTTGTCATGGCCTCACCACCTTGATGTCATGCTCTTCTTCAGAAATGAAGGACAAGGGGCAACTAGGTGGCACAGTGGATAGAACACCAGCCCTGGAGTCAGGAGTACCTGAATTCAAGTCCAGTCTCAGACACTTAATAATTACCTAGCTGTGTGGCCTTGGGCAAGCCACTTAACTCCATTTGCCTTGCAAAAAACCTAAAAAAAAAAAAATTGACAAAAGCATCATTATCAAAGACCACTAGCTCTATGACCTGGGAGAAGTCACTTAATCTGTTTACCTCAGTTTCCTTATCTGTAAAATAGGCATAATACCCAAAGAGATTGAAACAACAGCAGCTTTTTTGTGGTGGCTAAAAATTGGAAATTAAAAGGATGCCCACCAATTGGGGAATGACTGAATAAGTTGTGGTATATGAATGTAATGGAATATTATTGTCTATAAGAAATGACAAGCAGGACAATTTCAGAAAATAATTGGAAAGATTTACATGACCTGATAACAAAGCAAAGTAAGCAGAAACAGGAGAACATTGCATAATATTAACTGCAGTATTATACAATGAAAAACTGTGAACATCTTTAGTTATTCTCAGCAATACAATGATCCAAGACAAATCCAAAGAATCCTGATGAAAAATTCTAGCTTCCTCCAGAGAAAGAACTGATATCATCTCAATATAGACTAAACCATACTATTTTTCTCTGTTCCTTTCTTTCTTCCTCTTTACTTCTCTTTTCTCTTATTCTCTCTGTTTTTTTAAGATTTCTTACACAAAATGTCTACAATGGAAATGTTTTACATGATTGCACATACATAACCTATAGCAGATTGCTTACCACCTCAGGGAAGAGGAAGAGGAGGGAGATAGGAATAGAGTTGTAACTCAAAACTTAAAAAAAATGAATATTAAAATTTCTTTTTATGTGTAATTAGGGAAAAAAACCAAAATATTAGTTAAAAAAAATGTGAAATCAAATAGGGATAAGAGCAATACCTACTTTTTCTGGATTGCTGTGAGGATAAAATGAGACAATATTTGTAAACCTTTATTCATATCTATGGACCTCATTTTCCTCTTCTGCAACATGAGGAGATTGGAATAGATGACCTTTAAAGTCTACTCTAGCTCTAACAATCTATGAGTATATGTGCTACCAAAACATTAGGGTACCCCCATATTCTCCAAGCTCTAAAGGCCCAGTGAAAGGATCTCTGGACTTGCAGTCAGGGAGATCTAAATGATTTACCTCAGATATTTTCTAGCTATGTGATCTAGTTTCCAACCTATATAATAGAGATAAAAATAGAACCTATCTCCTAAGATTGCATGAGGATCAGATGAAATAACATGGAAAGCACTTTGAAAACATAAAAGTGTTATATAAACACTAGTAATTATTGCTGCTGTTACTACCACTGTTAAATTGGTAGGAATTTCAGTTAAGATTAGGGAGGGCTACTAAGAATCCCATCATTATTTTCTGCCAACAGCTCTCCCTTCTGCAGGTCTCTTGGTATCCCTTCTAATCGACTATGTCTCTTCTTCCAGCCGTAACATCTTGATGCACTTTGCCAAAACGAAGCTAACAAGTCTTCCCAGCAGGACTGGCACTATGTAAACACAGTCGGCTCTACAGTGTTTGCAATACCACAGTGAAAGCTATCTAGACGTGTCCACTGGGCAGCTAACTGATTTTTTTCCCTTTAGTGTTTGTCTTAGGGATTAAAGTTAAATGTAGGAGCCTATAATTCCCAAGATCACAGTTCCTTTCCTGGCAGAAGGTACTACAAGTTGTTATTTTATTTTCCCAGTCCTACTGATAAAACTATTCCAGGACTAGAGGTTGATTGTCATATCCCAAATCTTAGAATACTGTGATTAGCTAATTCCTGCCTAAGCCTCAGGGCATATATTGGCTTATCTTCACCATAGTTTCTCCAGTATTGCTCAAACCACCTTTCAAGATTGCGTTGCCACTCATCTTCCCTTCCCCCTTCTTTCTTTCTTTAAACATAAACCACTAATGTCTCAAACTGAAACACCCCTTTGTGTATAATCTTAATATTTTAGATGAAAATTTTCATAAAATGCATTACATATTTTCCTGCCTTAGTAAGCAGGATATAATCAACATAATTTAATCTTTTCTTAATGGTTGAGTCATTTTTATGAACACCCATTATTCAATTAAGCAGCTCCATTCAACAAACATTTAACCAAGTTCCTACTCTGTTAGGCAATGGGCCAGGCCTTGGAGATACAAAAGACAAAAACAGTCCTTGACCTCAAGAAATTTAGATAGCACCCATATTTGAGGACAGGGACATACTGTGCCCAGAAAAAATAAACGTAAATTAATATAATATAATTTCAAGAGGGGAACTAAGGGAGAAGGGGAGTCTGGAAATGGAGACTCAGGAATGGTTTCCAGTTAGTAAATTGGGGTTCTAGAACAGAAAGTGAAGGAGGGCAACTTAACAAAGAGGAAGAACACCAGCACCAAGTCCCTGAGGTGGAAAATGGAAATACTGAGTTTGGGAAATAGCTAGGAGGATAGTTTCATTGGAATGGAGACCACAAAGAAAAGCAAGGAAAAGTAAATTATTCTGTCCTATATTATATATAAGGGAGTGATATTCTTAGGACAGCTAAAGCATTTAGGGTTGCATTGCCCCACATGCTATAATCCAGAAAAAAAAAAAACCAAACTATAGGTTGCCAAGGGAAAGATTAAACCAAATTTGTTAAATCTATAACTTCATTCATCATTTGGTCTCCTAATCTTAAAACTCTCCCCTCTTCAGCCTCCTACACCAAAGTACAGTACTGATCTGACTACATCATTCAATAAACTCTAGTGGTTCTCTATTGATTCTAGGATCAAATATTATTTCATCCTGATCTTTTCAAAATTTTTATTTTTGTGAAAGTTTTATTATAATTATTAGTATAATACATAATTTCTAGTATAGTAGTCCTTGCATGTAATTTTATTTCATTTGTTAGTTTAACAAATTTATTTACTTATTATCCTAACTATATGCAAAGGTAGTTTTCAACATTCATTTTTTTTAATAAGATTATGAGTTGCACATTTTTCTCCCTCTCTCCCTTTCTTCCCCAATACCCTTGACAGTGAGCAATCTGATACATGTATAATTATGCTAAACATATTTCCATACTAGTCATATTGTGAAAAAAAGAATCAGAACAAAAGGGGGGAACATGAGAGAGAGAAAAACATTAGGCAAATTTTTAAAATTTGAAAATAGTATTTTTTGATCTGCATTATTTCTCTCCATGTGGGTAGTATTATCCATCACAAGTCTTTAGAATTGTCTTTGATCACTGTACTGCTGATAAGAACTAAGCTATCACTGTTGATCATCACACAATTTTGCTGTTACATGCAAATAATTTAACATAAATATACAAATATGTCCTAAAAATATTTATTTATATGGTACATGATCAAAAGAGTTTGGAATCTACTGTTCCAGATGGTTAATTTGTTGAATTCTAGACAGAATGTTAAGTATGGTCTAAGGGCAAGAGCATGAGGTTGGGACTCAGGAGACCTGGATTGTGATCCCAGTTTCATTTGGTGACTTGGGTCAAGTCACTTCCCCTTCTCTGAGCCTTAATTTCCTCATCTGTAAGATGATCTCTATGATTCCTTCCAGCACTAACAATTTATGAGTCTAGTGTGCTATTAATAAACCTTTAGATTCCCTACAAGAGGAAATGAAACTATTCCCTGACTTGTTCATTCGGCACCAAAACATTCAACAGACATTCATTAGCATCTCCCAGAGAGATGAGGTGCACTATATCTAGGCACTAAGAAAGTTATAAAGAGAAGAAAGACTCAATCCCTGAAAGTTCAAGAGGCTTATAACCCAGTAATGTGAAATTTGGTAAGCACACAAAAATGCAACACAAGTTGGAACATAAGTGCATAAAAAAAGATAAAATGTTATGTGTTTGAGAAAGGACAAGTTACTTCCAATTGGAAGCATTAAAGAAGACTTCATGCAGGAAGTGTTACTTGAGATGAATTTTGAAGGTAGGTACAAAGCTGCCTTCCTCACTAGCCTACAAACTGTTTGGAATTCCTACTCCAGATCATTTTTTTTTTTAGGTTTAGGCAAACTTATCCAGAGTAATGGTGTAGGAGCCACATAGATAACTGAAATCAATGAATAAAATAAAACCATTTAATTGCAATTTCCCTCCTGCCTCACCAAACTTCTTTTACCAGTACTACTGCTTATAATTCAGTCAGTAAAGAAGCCTTTGCCAATTATCTGCATTTTGTAGAGCTCTGGAATTTCTTCTCCTTTTTCTGGCCTTATAAATCTCCTGTGAGGGCAGGAAAGTGCAAGAGAAGCTATAAAGATGGGGATCAGGAGGAAGAAACTGAAGCAGTAATCCTAGAGAATGAACAAATTGTATAACAGCTTCAGAATAATCAAGAAATGTCTTTTTTTTTTTCACATGAGTGGCAAGACATGTGGTCCTTGCCTAGGTAAGGACTGGAAGGAAGGAAGGATTTATTAAGTACTTACTATGTATTAGGCACTGTGCTAAGTACTGGGATTATAAATACAAGTGGAAAGAAAGGTGAACCTGAACCTCAAAAAGTTTAACATTCTAAAGGGGAAAAGATAACCCATAAAAGCAAACAGAAAAAGTTGGGGTGGGGGGGGCGGGGAGGGAAGGTAACTAGTTGGGAATATGCTTTTGAAGTTGGTAAACCAAGATCAAGACCAGGAAGAGAATGAAGGCCAGAGAGGGTCCCCCATAAAATGGAAGCTCCAGGAGGATTCACCAATTGGAGCAGAAAGGTGGGATGGCACACTACTGCTATCATGGAAAGTCCTTTATTGGTTGGAGCACTTGTGAAGTATTGTTTTCATTTTGGGGCACCATGTTTTAGGAAAGACATTGACAAGCTGGACCACTCTGAGGAGGGAAACTTAGATGGTAGAAACTATGCCATGATTTGTGGCTGGTGACATATCTCCCAGAGGGACCTGAAGCTGGGAATGACTGGCCCTTCTCATATTCCCATTTATTAGAGTTCAGTTGAAGGAAATGAAGATGTTAATCCTAGAGAAGGGGAAGATGATAATTATCTCCAAGTAATGTCATAAATTAGAGCGCTAAGATTTGTAATTCTTGGCCCCAGAGGCCAGAACTAGGAGTATTGGGTAAAATTTTCAGAAAGGCAGTTTTAGATTGATCATCAGGAAAAACTTCCTAATGATCAGTCATATAAACATAGGAATGGCTGTCTCTGGAGACAGTGGGTTTCTTATCCATCACCTAAGGTCTTCAAATGGAGGTTGGATGACTTACTTGTCCAAAAATTATAGAATCCAAATAGCATTCAAGACCTCTCAAGTCTCTTACAACTATGAAATCCTATAATTCAATGAAAAACTCAAAGCCTTTGCTTCCTATCACTCTCTAGCCATATGACCTTCAGCAAACCTCAGCTTCCTCATCCATATAATAGGGATGAGATTATTCACCTGGAAAAACTTTTATGAAAACCAAATTAGATACTATATAAAAAGTATTATAGAAGTGCAAGATATTTCTCTAATTTGAACAAAGTAAATCAAAAGGCATTTATTGAGGGCCTAATTGTACATAACAATGAGCTGGATGATGAATGAGGTCAATGGAACATAGAAACATATGTTCAACAGAAGGAAAGCATTAAGCAAAAAAAAATTACTATAAAGTACATTCATTCCACAAGCATTTATTATGTTCCTACTACATATAGTGTATCTTTCAGGAAGGTAAATGCACATTAAGAAGAAGAGAAGACCCACCCACCCTAATAAATGGGAATATGAGAAGGGCCTGTCATTCCCAGTAACAAGTCCCTGTGGGAGATGTGTCACCAGCCACAAATCAGACCCAACCCCTCCCCACTGCCCTCAGAAGCCTAGTTTATATCCTTTATATAAGGGAAATTAAGGAAATTTTCCAAAGCATCTTGACTAGAACTGTCTCCTAGGAATTACCCCAGGAACTGACTGGAGTAAAACTAGGCTGAAGAATCCTCTTTTTTATACAATCAATCGTCCAGAAGGAAACAGAAGCAACTATCAGAATGGGAAGCCACCAGATCCAGTTGGTGATGTTATCCAAATTTTTATATGCTTTTTAGAAAGAGGATTATGTCTTTACCAAAGCCTTTGGTTAAGTAATTGGGTGTGAGAAGGATACCTGTTGATCAGAAACCAGGGTTCCCTTCCCCTTAATTATTATGGAAAAGTCACCAAAGGAAGTAGAGATCTAGGTACTTGTTCCAGCTCATCCACTAACTAGTTGTGTGGTCCTGAATACAACACATTTCTGAGCCTCAATTTTCTTATCTGTAAAAAATAAAGGGATTGAACTAGATCTCTGAGGTCCCTTCCAATTGTGACAGTCCATGACAATATGTTTTTTGCTGGATGGAGGAAGCTGGAAAACAGGGTGGTCAAGTCTATGATTTCATTGGCGCACCAAGAGCTTAAATAATTTGCTTAGGGTCACACAGTCAATGTGTGTCAGAGGTAGAACTTGTATATCTTCCTGATTCTGGAACTAGCTATGACCTCTGTGCCAAAATGATTGTTATCTCTTGTTTTTTTTTCAAAATGCTCTATAGGAATAAATTTGGAAGTTTAAGTTTGCTTTTGAATCAGCCTGGGGCAGTCCTCTGAGATCCTGGACTTTATTAGCCCCAAACCCCAGATCAGTCTTAGAATAATCCAGGTCTTTCTATGATTCTAAAAACTAGAGGAAAAACTGGGGCAAGCTAGACTCCCTCCTCTTCAGCTCTGCAGTGCCAGTCCGAGGCATAATTGGAAAGTAGATAATTTTCTCTTTTAGTATCTTGCTCTCCTCTCATTTCTGTTTTCTTGACCCACAGAGCTCTTAGGATACTCATCAGTTTACCTGGAGCCATGATTTTGTACCTACTGAGGCCTGCTCTACTAGGGCACACTCCAGAACTAATTCCTATTGCTTTCCTCCCACCCTCCATCTAAAGGTAAATTGATAAATGAAGCTAGGCAATAGATAGAGTGCTGGTCTTGGAGCTCAGGATGACCAAGATTCAAATACAGAGTCAGCTACTTACTGGCTGTGCATCACTGTTTTACCTAGTTTGCTAGGGATAATACCAGGACCTACCTCTCGGGGTTGTTATGAGAATAAAATGGGATTAATTATCTGAAAAATGCTCTGTAAACCTTAGAGTGCTATTTAAAGACCATTTATTATTATTTTGTTGTTGTTATTATTATTATTATTATTATTAATGATAATGGTTAGTTGTCAATCCAGTTATTAGCAGTTCAATCTAGCAGGGGCCTTTCTGGAGAAAATGTGTTTTGGATCACATTAAGCATGGTGCCAATATCTCTTGAATCTGTTACCTTCTCTTCACTCACACTGCCACCAGCTTAGATGAAGACTCTCAGAACCATGGCAGTAACCTCCAATATGGTCTTCCTGGTTGGAGTCTCTCTCTTTTCTAAGTCATCCTCCTCATACCCCTCATATTTCTCAGACACAGGCCTAACCATGTCCCTCTTTTGCTTAAAAAGTTCCAGTGGTATCCTATTTCTCTAAGAACATAAACAAACTCCTCTGGTATTTAAAAGCCTTCACCCTACCTTTTAAAAGGTTTATTATAGATTACTCCCTATCATGCACTTTTCCATCTAGTCAAACTGGCCTACTTGTAGATCCTCACATACAACATTTTGTCTTCTTTCTCCATGTCTGTTTATCATGACTGAAATGCATTCCCTCATCATCTTTGCCTCTCATTTAAAGTCTTGATTTTTGTTTAGGTTTTTTTTTTTAGTCTTGATTTTTTTAAAGGTCAACTCAAGCATTCTGTCTTACAAGAGGCTTTTCCAAATCACCCAGATAGTGCCTTCCATTCCCATCCCCTCCAAAACTTTATCTAGTATTTATTGTCCATATTTTTTCTAACATTCACATGTATTATTTTCCCCTGAGAGAATGTAAGTTCCTTGAGGACAGAGATCATTTCATTTTTTTTTTACTTTTGTAAAGGTTTACCTAGCAGCATGGGGAGGCTAGTAGGGAGATATCTGGGGGGAACAAGAAGGCATTAAGCTCACCTCTAATGTCAGTTACCTGCTGACACAGAGAATAATCTGGCCCTATATTCACCAGTTCAAAGGGTCCTACAGACCAGAGGAGAACCCCCTCTGGTTTAACTGCAGCCTGGGGCTGGATTTCCTTCTTAGAGTAATCACTGAATTCTACTTCAGTTATTTACTGAAGTTATCACAAGCAAATCAAAGTCCCCGTATTTCCATCTGTAAAATGGGTTCTCTCTCCTTCATAAGATTGTTGTTGCTTTTTCAAACCTTAGACTTGGGATGACTGAGTTGGAGCTAAGGTGGCTTGAGATTTTTGCTTAGCAGTGGCAGCACTTTCTGAACCTCTTCCTTTCTGCAACCCCCCAAAGTCCTATTCCACAACATGCTGAAGTCCCACTACCTGGGGGATGTTTACCTAATAAAATTCAATGACTTGCTCTGACAGGCTTTGGGTTCACCTCCTTCCTCCCTTCACTGCTTCTCAATTCCTTTCCTGGTCAGGAAGGATGACCTCTCCCAAGTAATACCTACCTAGCCCCCCCCCCCCCACATAGGTGACTTGATGGTCTTTGCAGACTCTGTGAACCCCATTTTAACCCTTTGCCTTCCTGGGAACAGGGAGAAAAGCTTTGTGAGTGAGCTGGAATGGCAAAATTGATGCCCACACCACCCTTTCTCCCAGATCTGAAAATGATGAGACCAGCAGAGTAAGAGATATTAAGCCTGGTGTAGCCCTCCCCTTGTTATGGTTACCACATGGCTAAAGTGCTGATGCCAGAACACTATGGAAAAACTCTTGGGATAAGGCTACAGCCTGTGGCTTCATGGTGGATGATGTCCACAGTGTGGACTATCCAGAGCACACATTCATCATGACTGGGCTGTGTGGTTGGGAGATGAAGAGAGCTATGAGATGTTCAAGGAACTGTTTGATTCTGTCATTGAGGACCAACACAGAGGCTAAAAGATTTCAGATCTTAACCCTGACAATGTGCAGGGTGGTGATGACCTGGATCCCAACTATGTGCTGCATTCTGGTGTTAGAACTGCCTGGAGCAGCCAAGGATTCTGCCTGCCCCCACATTGTAGACATAGAGAAGCTCTGGTCAGCCTGGAAGGTGACCTGAATGGGAAGAACATGACTGAGTAGAAACAGCAGCAGATTGATAACCACTTCTTCTTCGGCAGGTCTCTCCACTCCTCTTGGCCTCTGGTGTGGCCCAGGACTTGGCCCAATGGCAGGGAAATTGGTTTGATGGTAGGGAAACAAGATCTTTCTGGAATCAATGAGGAAAATACCTGAGAGTCAGGTGTTTACAAGCTTCTGCCAGGGACTCATTCAGATCAAAACCCTTTTTAAGACCAAGAACCATGAGTTCATGTGGAACCCCCACCTGGACTATAATATGATGTACTCCTCCAAGCTGAGCACAGGCCTACAAGCAGGTGGCCACATCAAACTTCCCCACCTGGGCGATCACAAGAAGTTTGGTAAGGTGATGAAGAAGTTGTGGTTGCAGAAGAGGGGGACAAGGGGTGTGGACACAGCAGCTATGGGTGGTGTCTGATGTCTCTAATGCTGACTCCTTGGGCTTCTCAGAGGTGGAAGTGATGTAGACAGTGGTAGAGAATGGTTGAGACGGAGAAGTGTTCCCACCCTCACCCTGGGGAGCTCCAGATGCAGTCCACCTAATTATGCCATGCCTATGACTAGATAAGTCTTCCTTCCATCCTTTGGTATTAGAATTTTTATTTTGATGACTGAGATGTTGCCGAATGCTGAAATAATAAACCATTGTTTTGGTCTGAAAAAAAGACCCAATAACCTTAGACTCAAAGGGCATTCATCTGCTTCATTACTTTTATTGCAATTTATCTTTCTGCTTCATCACAAGACAACAAAGGACTCTTAGGTCTTTGGGTCTGGGTGGCCAGCCTGGTTTCCCAATTTCCCCTTATCCAGGTTCTCAAGCCTGTCAGAGGAAGAGTCTTGCATCATTTCCTGACCATACTTGACACAGTGGTATTGTTCTCCCAACTGGGTCCTGGCACAGGGCCTGAGCTACCCCTGGGGAGGGCTACACCAGGCTTAACACCTCTTACTCTGCTGGTCCCATCGTTTGGAGGTCTGGGAGAAAGGATGGTGCGGGCATCAAGTTTGCCATTCTAGCTCACTCACAAAGCTTTTCTCCCTGTTCCCAGGAAGGCATAGGGTTAAGAGGGGGTTCACAGAGTCTGCAAAGACCCTCAAGTCACCTCTGCCTGGGGCCTAGGTAAGTGTTCCTTGGGAGAGGTCATCCTTCCTGACCAGGAAAGGAACTGAGAAGCAGTGAAGGGAGGAAGGAGGTGAACCCAAAGCCTGACGGAGCAAGTCAATGAATTTTATTTGGCAAACAATTATCTGAGTGCCTCCAGGATCCACATCTTTCCCAAGACAGAATGGATCGTTTCCAGCATGATATCAGGATGAGTCTCCTCACGTTGCTTCGGCACGGCATCTCGTCCTCAAGAAATGAGGAAAAACAAAAACATTAAAAAAAAAATAATCTGCTCCTAGCATTTATTCCAACCCGACCCCTGGTCATCGCGTTTAACCACTGTAAATGAGAGGGAGCGGACTCCGCGGACGGCCGGGGCCGGTCCAGGCCGGAGTCAGAGCGCTGGGCACCCCCGGAGCGGGCCCCCAGCCTGCGCTCGGGCACCTGGCGGGCTGACCACAGGCTGGGCTGGGCGAGGCCGTGACGCTGCAGACGCCTCCGCCTTATCTAAGGCAAACTCACCTTGGGCCTCGGGGGCGCCGCAAGCAGCCTCCCGGGGCCAAAGGTGAGGCTGGCCGGACCCAGAAAGTCTCGGGCGTGCACTCCTCCGGGCGGCGGGCCGGGCTCCGGGGCGTCCGCGCGGGGCGGCGGCGGCGGGCCGGGCGCGTCCTGCGGAGTGGAAGCCGCCTGAGAGCAGGGCCCCGGCTCGTCAGCGCCGGCACACGGTGAGCCCGCAGCGGCGGGGGCCGGGGCGGGGGAGGCTCCGGCGCGGGTCCCGCGGCCCCCCGGGCGGAGCCCTGCTCCCGGGGGGGGGCCAGGGCGGGCCGCGGAGCGGCGGGAGCCCCGGGCCGGGCCGGGCTCGGAGCGGCGCGGCGCGGCGCGGAGCGGAGGCGGCGCGGGGCGCAGGGGGAGGGGCGGGCGCGGCGGCCCAGCGGAGGAGGAGGAGCCCGAGCCCGAGCCGGAGCCGCCGCCGCCGCCGCCGCTGACAGCGGCCCGAGTAAACAAGCGCGGCTCCGCGGCCGGGCGGCCCCCGCAGCCCTCCCCGCCCGCCAGCCCGGCCGCCGCCGCCGCCGCCGCCGAGGCGCTGAGCCGCGCCGCCGGGACGGACCCGGGCGCCGGAGCCGAGGCCGCCGCCGCCGCCGCCGCCGCCCGGGGCTCCGCGCTCGGCGGGCCGGGGCCCTGCGCCCGCGCTGCCACCCGGAAAAGTTTCCGCAGCCCGAGCTCCCTGGGGTAAGCCGCGAAGCGCGTCCGGAGCCCCCGGAGCCCGGGCCGGGCCCCGCCGCCGCTCCTGGGATCGCGCCCGGGGACCGGGCTCCCCCGCAGCCCGCGAGCGGGGCCCCGGGCTCGGGCCACGGCCAGGCCGGCGGCGGGCCGGGGCCGGGGCCGGGGGCGCCGCGGGGGGCCGGGACCTCGCCGGGCTCCTCCGTGACCCCGGCCCGACCGGATCCATCAGCCCCCCCCCCCAGGGAAGAGGGACCGGGGCCGGGGGGGGCGCCCCAAGCCTGCCTGCGGGCGCGCAGCCCCCCTGGGGAGGGGGCCCCCAGCTGCCGCCCACTCTGGTACTTTTCCACTGGGGACCACACAGACCCACTGACCCCAGGAAGTGCACGTCTGGCCCCTGCTGGCCGCCGGGTCCGGGGGACGATCCGGAGGGAGCCTCCACCCTCCCCGGGGACGGCCGCCCACCCCCGGCCGCGGAGGGACCGGCGGGGCGCCCCGGCCGCGGGAGGGGGAGGCTGGAGGCATTGTTCCCGGGCCAGCCCCCTCCCGGGCGCCCCTACCTGTGGGGGGGGCAGGTGCTGCCTGCGCCCGGCCCGAGGGGCCCCCGGCCCCGGGCCCCGGTCCCTCCCCGAGGCCTACCCTCCTCTGCCTCTGTGGCACTCGTGACCCTGGAGAGGCTCGGGGAGGACCGGGGCCGAGGAAATGGAGCCGGCGGGGCTGGACAGCTCTGAGCCGCGTCCCCCGGCCAGCCCTGGGGCACAGGGGGCCCGAGCCCGGGGACCCCCTGCCGCCGCGCCCCCGCCCCCCGGGGCTGGCATCCTTGAGCTAGGCCGGCCGCAGCGCCAGGGGCTTGCTGCATTCTCCAGCATTTACAAATGTCGGGCAGATGGAGAGAGCACATAAGGTAGTTGAAATCTCCTTTCTCCAGCCCCCGCGCCGCCGCCTCCCCTCCTCCCCCTCCCCATTGAAGACAGGAGGAAAAGTGGTTTCCAGAGAAAGCACCTGAACCGGTCGGATGGATGGCGCGGACAGAGGACCCAGGACTGGAGGGTCGGGTCGGGTCTGCATTTTGTTTGACAGCTTTGTGTGGTCTGGTCCGGAGACCCTGCTCATACCCTCCCCTTAGCCCTCCTAAGTGGGCCTGGCTCGCCTTTTACCAAGCTGGAATCAAGCTTCCAGGATGATTCCGAGTTTTGTCACACTGCTTTGTCAGTGCCTCAGCCACACTATGATGTGGCTGGGAGGAACCCTACCTTACAGGGATCCTAGCTTGGAAAATCACCGAGGCTGCCCGCAATTCCAGGTTTTCGTCCGGCCACTTTAGTAATCTGATTTGGAAAGGAAAAGAGACTTTGACTAATCATCTCCAAAAAAACCTTTTAGACCCTAGCACAGTTCCCCTGGAGTGGGTGAGAGACTCAGAGCCAAATCTGTAATGCGTCTGTGTATCTATGTGTGTGTGTGTGTGTGTGTGTCTGTGTGAGGGGCTCATTTGTATCTCAATGAAGAAACAGCCTCAGTTGTAGACGAGTTAGAACTTGGTGGGTGAGTCAGAGTCTAGGGTGGGGGCGGTGGGGAAGCCCATTGTTTAAAGTTTTGGCTGCCTCAGCTTCCATTCAGGCCAACCAACTGAGATGCTTGTATGATGGTCTTTCTCAAGGCAGAGGTCTAAGGATTATTCCTTTTGACGAGGGGCTGGTGACATCCTCCTTCATCTGGGAAGGGAGGCAAGTGCTTTAGGGGAAAGAGGAAGAGGGTACAGGGCACTGGGAAAGAGGAATGATGTTTTAGTTCAACTTCAAACTTGCTTTCCCTCAGAGCTGTAAGGACTGTGCAGGGTAATTAAATAGTTGGTTAATCACCTTTAACATCAGGCAGCTGCTGCTTGATCCCACAGAGATCAGAAACTAGCTTTATTGAGCCAGTTTTATGCTTGGGCTACAGTTTAGCTCCTGCAGGTTCCTGGCATTTTTATAAAGGCTGAGGTCCTCGAGTAATAGATGGAAAAAAGTCTGACTTCTCCCTTCCAACCATTCTGTGCTGTCTCAGGGGTAGTTCTTCCTTAAGCCCCTCCCTATGAAGACACTGGCTCATCTTGGGGTTGGGGGAGGGTTAGGAGGGAGAAGATAGTGGATGGATGCAGCTATCAGCTGTCAAGTTATTTTGGTATAAACTGAAAATATCCTAGGAAGTACAGGTGGTGGTGGTTGTGTGTGTGTGTGTGCGCGCACACACGCGCACATGGCGGCCCACTAGAGTCTGGAGTGTGGTATGTAGAATTCTGACTATATGGATGAGGGGGAGGGTGCCACTTCCTGTTGGAGACTGTGGACAGGACTGGCAAAGGGGTGTGGTTGACCCTGGATTTATTCTATCCAGTATTGACATGCCCCCTTATTTTCCATTTGACATGCAGAGTGTTTTACAAATATCTCATTTGACTCTTGCCACAACTGTGTAAGGAAGTTACTCTTAATTTTCCTCATTTTACAAATGAGGAAACTGGGGCAGATGGGTTAAATAAATTGCCCAGGATCACATGGCTAATAAATGTCTAAAGACCAATTTGAAATCGTCTTCTTGACTGTAGGCCCCAAAACTCAATCCATTGAACCACCTCATCATCCCCCTCTTAGCTATGACTTGGGGGAACCCTAGTTATAGGTCCTGGTCTGATATCTGTTTCATAGATGAGGTGTTTTCTGGTTTTTCTTTTGCTAGATTAGGGCATCACTTTCAAAACTTGGGGCAGAAGAAAATAGTAATTCTTGTAGATCGGTGATGCTTATAAATGTGGAACCCCAAGCTAGGGAGAGCCAGACAGTCAGACAGACACACATGCACAAAACCAGCCTTCCTTAGGCCAGCATCCTGAGTCCTAAGAGGTGTCACAACTCTGTCTCTCTTCCAGACTTCCATGGGTACATTTTTAGCTCAGGAATTGGCTTGGTGTGGTTTCTTGTAGGGGTTGGGGGCCCATGTAAGGGACAGTTATGTGAATGTGGGCAGAACGGTCCCGTTGTTTGTTTGCTGAGGGAGGAGGAGAGGCAACACACAGCCTATTGATTTCTTGCCTCACCTTAGCTCCCTGGCTTAGCAAGCTATGTTTGCCTGGGCAGCCCGTGGCTTAGGTTACGTAAGACACGGTATATGTGCTCTTTTGCGTGGGGGTGCTGATGCCACCCAGTCTTAACAAGCTGGCAGGTCTCCTATTATGGGCATTGCTGAGACAGTAAACTCCCACCCCACCCCCCGGCTAATCAGGGACAGTTAGAAAAAGTGGTACCCTAAAGGAAAACCACAGGATCAATGAACAGAAAAGACCCCAGGCCTTCATTCCTGGGCTAGATGTTGAGTGCCTCTGGATTTAACCCAAAGGAAAAGAGATGCTCCCAGTTTTGGGAACTCTGTCCGTATTTACACTAGTAGAAATAAAACTCTTGTGTGTCCATTTGACACAAGTGGCAAAAAGTCCCAGATCCGAACTAGATTGATCCTGTTCTCTGATGTTTGTCTTTCACATGCTAACAACTCACTGGAACTATATATAGACCAGACAAAGAAAGGATCTAGAATTGAGGTTGTTGGGCCCATATTGACTTCTTCCTGGTGGGAACCAATCTTGAATGAGTCAGTCTCTGAATTTTGTTTTTCCACACACACACACTTCTGTTGCGCAGTATACTGAGTGTAAGAACTGAGGGTTTGTGTTGTCATCTGGGGTCAGTCATGTGTTGTCCCACAAGAGACCTTGATGCTGGAGGGATGGAAATAGAATGCCAAGTTTCTCTGGAGAAGACTTTTTTTTTTTTTTTGCAAAAGCACTTTTTAGGGCAAAATTATGGTAAGGGAGGGAGCAACTCTGTCTTGGAAGGGACAACTCAAATGAATTAATTTCCTTCTTTTCCATTGTTTAACAGAGCTAGTGGCCCTGAGTCCTGCTCCATCTGGCCCTCCTTGGCTTGGCCACATGCTCCCACCCACCCACTCCAGGGCTCAGCACACCGAGCAAGAGCCTGAGACCAAAGCCATTCTGATCAGGCACAGGCATTGAACCTATAAGAGGGAAGTGGGATTCCCCGGGCTCTGCCCGCCCACCCCATGGAGCTGAGGCCCTGGTTGCAGTGGACGGTAGTAGCTGCTTTGCTTCTTTTGGTTGGAGAGGTCCTCACCCAGAAGGTTTATACCAACACCTGGGCAGTGTTTATCCCTGGGGGCCTAACTGAAGCAAACAGAGTGGCCCAAAAGCATGGATTCCTCAACCTGGGACCGGTGAGTCTGTAGTCTCTTACCCTGCTACAGAAGGGTTAACCTTGGAAGGAGAGTTGGGGGCTTGGGGGGGAGGGGAGGTCCTATTTCTCAATGTTTCTTTCAGTTAATGGGCCAGCCAAGCTCAGCTCTCTGGTACTTATTTATCAAACTTTAGGGAGGGAGAAACTATTATTTTCCTTCAATGCAAACTATTTTTGGAAATTTGGGAAAATGAGTAGAAGAGGGGAGCTCAGGGTGAAGCATCTAGTTTCAGAGGACCCCGGGCAATGTAGGAAACAGTGGCTTGGGAGCAGAGGAAGGTAGGCACTTCTCTCCAGGGGCTGGGCAGAGTTCCTTGCTTTGGGATGGTCAGCAAGACTCTGACCCTTGCCCATGTGGCAGGAAGTTCCAGTTCCTGTTTGGCCTCCAGAGTAGGAGTGGTGTGACTTTTGTTTAGTGTTTTGTGAAAATTAGCTTTGGCTGTCCTCTCCTTAGCTTGGCACCAAACAACTGCTTTTGCTCTTACCCGGTTGAATGGTAGAGAGTTCCAGTCTCTCAGATATTTCAGGGCACCTGATGAGCCAATGGGGTAATCCATGTTTCTGGGCCAGTACAATGAGGGAGGAAGGGGAGGCAAGTCTAAGTTCTTCTAAAAGAAGAACCTTGTGTCCTCCAGCTCTCAGACCATAGGAGGTATCCAGGAATGGGACCTCAGTCAAAACAGAACAAGAGCTCACTTTTGCACAGCATCTTAAGGTTTGCATGGCATCTTAAGGTTTGCACAAGTATCTATCCAGGTACCTTTGAGAAAGGTGATTTAAATATCATGCCCATTTTACAGATGAGATCACTGAGGGAAAGTAACTTGTTTTCATCTGCACCAGTGATTGCTGGAGCTAAAATTTGGACCCAATTGTACTGACTCCTAGCTCTCTCCCCACTGTGTCACCACTGCCTCTCCTGATTATGTTCACACATGTGAGCATGCCCACGTGTCTGTGTGTAGACACAGACACAAGACACAGACACACACAGTCTGCCTCCTCTCAAATAGCGATTTCTTTGCTATGAGGGTTGCTTGCTGAGGTGTAGGATATTTTTAAGAACAAATAGAGTGAGAGAAAGGGAGCTTAGGATGACACAAGACTCAGACATCAGAAGAGCCCAGCATAGACCCATCAATTTACAACTTCTGTATGATGGAGACTTTGGCTCAGTAAAATTTCAGTAAAAAAAAATTTGTGGCCATTTTGAGTTGTTCTGGTAATGGGATTTGCCCTCCTGGAGAAGCGGCTGTGGGCCCCTCATGCCCTAGTTCCCTAGATTTCCCTCATCTGGGCTGCAAAAACAATTCCATTTTTAAGAGCTGAGTTTCCTAGATTGTCCCAGGGCAGCATAACTAATATCCTCTCTTAAACTCAAGAGTGCCGCTTGGTAGAAGATTAAACTGTGCCCAGTAGCAACCACAGAGAATGGGTGAAGGGTTGTCTTCCTCTAATTCTAGATTGCTCAAAGGGAAAAAATTAAACATTTTTATGCATGTGATGGAACAAATTAAATGAAAAAAGCAATTCTAGAATAGCCTTACCTTTCAACCCGAAGGCTAAAAAGCAACATTGAAAGCCGGTTCTGAATGCCTTCTGTAGGTGGTGGGGAGAGGGAAGCAAGAATGGGGGAAAAATTGTAAAACTCAAAATAAATAAAATCTTTCTTAAAAAGTGGGGGGGAACAGTTAGGTGGTGCAATGGATAGAGCACCAGCCCTGGAGTCAGGAGTACTTGAGTTCAAATCTAGCCTCAGACATTTAATAATTACCTAGCTGTGTGGCCTTGGGCAAGCCACTTAACCCCATTTGCCTTGCAAAAACCTAAAAAAAAAAAAAAAAAGTTGGTTCTGAGAGGAAAGGCAAGAACCATGGCTTACCTGGTCTTCCTACCTGGCCATATCTGCATGCTTGCTGTTGTCTTAGTTTATCTCCACCAGCGGATCTAGTCCCTTCTACCTATTCCTGAAGATTGATAAATCAAAAACTCATGAATCCCTCAGGTGGAATGCTGACTCAGTCATTCTTACCTGATTTCAGATTTTTGGGGACTATTACCATTTTTGGCATCGGGCAGTAGTGAAAAGATCACTGTCACCCCACCGCCCCCATCACAGCCGACTACAGAGGGAACCCCAAGTAAGTATAACCCTTTCCTCTCTTGGAGGCTTCTCCTTGATGATTGAGGCAGGGGTGATATCTGGTAGGAATAGGAGAAGACCTTGGAGTCCAATCTGCCTCTCCCTCCCTACATAATGGGAGTATCTTGGGTCCAGTAGCATAAACTTTACAAGGGTTTTACTGAGCCTGAGGCTCAGTATGCTTGCCACATAGACTCATTTTATGGCAGAATCTTGGGTCCTGGTTGGGGGGGGTGGGGAGGGTGGGAAGGGAAAAAGGAAATTAAGAGGGAGTTAGAAGGATGGCATCTCTGTTGTATGAGACAGGAAAGTTGGGGACTCTAGGGACATAATTCTCTATATTGACTTAATTGCCCTCCAAGTTGTCTCCACTTATCTCAAAGGATATTGCAAATTTCCAAAAACAAAATATTAATCTAATACATTATAGATGTGGAAATATTTGACCTTTATGGGGTGGATGTTTTGTCTGTCAATCCAAGCAGAGACCCATATGGTAAGGGAATCTTGAACTTACATTGGCAGCTTATCTACCATTGTGCCTAACACCTTAATGAGGTGGCCTTTCCTTCACCTTTTCTCTTCGTTCCTAGCCTTCCCCCCTCAACCCACACCATGTCTTCTCCCCCTTAACTTTATGTTCCAGGTGCAGTGGCTGGAACAACAGGTGGCAAAACGTCGGAAAAAGCGGGATATATTCATGGAGCCCACTGACCCCAAGTTTCCCCAGCAGTGGTACCTGGTATGTAGAATTCTTGGGACTCTGTGCGGGCTCTGGCCTCCAGTACCCCAGCTGGGGGAGCTTTGGGACAAGTCTGTCATCTGTAAACTTTTTCTCCTTTGCCAAGCCTTTAGATGCCCCTTCCATCCTAATCTTGATTTCCTTTTTTGTCACCTTTGCCTCTTTGCTCTGACCAGCCCTGGCTAAGGTAGTTTAAGTAATCCTCCAGGGGCTTAGTCTCAACAAAATTATTTATTTGCTGCTTTTCTCATTGCCCTTCTTTTTTTCTGTAAATCCCTCAATCCTCCCTCAAATTGGTCTACAGTAATTGTTACCTAACCCTTGCTGTATCTTTATCAGATTTTAAAGGCTTAAAATATTAACCTTCCCAAGGATATTTGTATTTTATTAGGGGATTCCTAAAAGGCCCAGAAAAGTATTACTAATTGCAGAATTTGGGGCACAGTGATAGCTATTGGGGAATACTTGGGGAAGGTGGACTTTTCAGAAACCCCTCAAATCATACCACCTATTCCATCTCCTTGTAAGGTTGGCCCTGCTCACCATCACCACAGGGAGGCCGGGAGAGTGCCGATGAGCTCTGCAGGGTCCCTAGAGGTCTGAAGAATGGGGTTTGGGGTGGTGGTGGTGAGTGACTTCTGATGGGTGTCTGTATATATGCTGACTGAGTGTCTCTGCAGTATGGTATGAATCAGCGAGACTTGAATGTTCGAGGGGCCTGGTCCCAAGGCTACACTGGCCGTGGCATTGTGGTTTCCATCCTGGATGATGGCATTGAGAAGAACCATCCTGATCTGGAGGGCAACTATGTGAGTCACCCTTTGGTGTAGGGGGTGCATCTTAAAGACAAAGGTGACCAGGGCCCATGAATTCTGGGGAAGGCTTGGCACCACAAATGTAACCACTCAAGAGAGTGAAGCAGGGCTATACCCACTGTGGTAGGGGTGAAGACTATTTCTGGAAGCCATAGTTGTTTCATTCAGGAGCTCAGAATGTGTGCATGAGCCATCACTGGGCATCTGTTGGGCAAGACCAGACACTATCCCTTCCTAGTATAGCCACTGAAAAGACTTGTTCCTTCCCAGGATCCTGGTGCCAGCTTTGATGTCAATGACCAGGACCCAGACCCCCAACCTCGTTACACACAGATGAATGACAACAGGTAACATTGAGGGCCAAGGGATGGGGATTTGTCCAAAGCCAAGAAAGGAATGACTTTTTAAAAATGGGAGGAGATAGAAAGCAGGTATTAACCATGAAAGGACCCTTCTAGGTAGGGACCAGGGTGCTAACTTATTTCATGGTAGTCCATAAATCCACCCCTACTGCTGGCTATACCTTTCTGCTCTCCCATTCTGAGTCAGGAACATATACCTAGCAGCTATCTCAGGAGGATGAAATTTGGACTTATGGTTAGAAATGAATAGGCCCGTGATCTTGGACGATATTGGGCCAAATCAGAAAAAAAAATCTTTATATACAACGCAGCTAAAGTGGTCTCAATATCTCCTTTTAGTCATGTTAGGACACATCACCAGATTGGACCATGAAATCATACTTTGATTTCATGGAACAAAGGGTCAAATGAAGGCCTTCAGAAAGGAGCTAATTATTGATTAAGAATAGATCCCTAGCAGCTAGGTGGTGTAGTGGATAAAGCACCAGCCTTGAAGTCAGGAGTACCTGGGTTCAAATCCAGTCTCAGACACTTAATAATTACCTAGCTGTGTGGCCTTGGGCAAGCCACTTAACCCCATTTGCCTTGCAAAAACCTTAAAAAAAAAAATAGATCCCTAGGCAGAGGAAGGGAAATAATCGTGAAGTCAGAATGTAGAGAAGTTGGGAAGAGGGAGGAGAGAGAGAGATTGATTAGATAAATTTGTCCTAAGTTAAGGATTTCTTTCTTAGTCCACAAGATCGTCTTTCTGAGAAAGAAGGTAATATTGTGATTCCCCCTATTCTCTTTACTCTTTCCCTAACACTGTTTCCCTTGGCATCTGCAGACATGGTACCCGATGTGCTGGTGAGGTGGCTGCTGTGGCCAACAATGGAATCTGTGGTGTTGGTGTTGCCTACAATGCCCGAATCGGAGGTGAGTCTAGGAATCTTCTGAAGGGCAATAGAACCCAGACAGTCACCTTGACACGTCCCTAACTTCTGAGGATTGGATTGTCTTGGACTACAGCATGGGAGGAGGCTTCTGTTGACTTAAGGGAGAATGAACAAAGCCAGGGCTTCTATTGTACTCGTTTTTATACCTTCTAGATGGCTTGCATCTGAAATAAAGCATTATTTCTTCCCACCATTATCATTGTCTCTCATTTGCTTCATACTTGGTTAGGAAAGTCCTGATAAATGTCCTTTCCTCCCTGCCACTCAACAGTATTCTGTCAGATTTCTTTATTAAATATTTCGTGCATCAACAAAACTGGTTTCTGATCCATGTGCCATCATTGTTAATACCCTTGTGATAGTGGATAAGTCACATAACTTCCCTGAACCTCAGTTGTGACACCTGTAAAACGGGGTTGAACTAGGTGATCTCTAAGGTCTCTTTCAGCTCTAAATCCATGATCTAGCCAGATACCTCTTAAGGCCTCGGATTCCTCATTTGTAAATGAAACATTTAGATTGGGTGATGTGATACCTAAGTTCCCTTCCAGCTAACTTCATTATAACTTCCTTCAAGTCCAAGTTCTGGCCTGAGCCCTGTCCTTGTAGCCCCCAAAAAGGACACATGGGGTTCCTGAGGTTATACCTTCTTCCCCTTGACCATCTAGGTGTGCGCATGCTAGATGGAGAGGTGACTGATGCAGTGGAAGCACGTTCTCTAGGACTAAATCCCAACCACATCCACATCTATAGTGCCAGCTGGGGCCCTGAGGATGATGGAAAGACCGTGGATGGGCCAGCCCGCTTGGCTGAAGAGGCGTTCTCCCGGGGAGTCAACCAGGTAAAGGTTAGGGTTCCAGGGAGGTGTATTGATAACAAGGGTCAAGGAGAAACAGGAGCCATTTGATCACCAAGAAGAAAAGTTGGAGCCTCATTGATCTGTCAAATGCTCTCTTTCTGGCAGCCTTTCCAAGGGTTCAAAGCATCATCTGCCTGCTCTTATCTATACCTCCCACCACACCTACGTCTTCTGTAGAGATTACCCTTCACCTGTCTCTTGTTTCTTATAGGGCCGTGGGGGTCTTGGATCGATCTTTGTCTGGGCTTCAGGCAATGGGGGCCGGGAGCATGATAGCTGCAACTGTGATGGCTACACCAACAGCATATACACCCTGTCCATCAGCAGCACTACCCAATTTGGTAATGTGCCCTGGTATAGTGAAGCCTGCTCCTCCACTCTTGCCACCACCTACAGCAGCGGCAACCAGAATGAGAAGCAGATTGTGAGTTCTGGACCTTGGGCAGGGCTGGAAGTTGCCCAAAAGCACTTTCATCATGGGGAGCTCTTTGACCCCCCTCTTAATTCTACTCTCTGTAGTGGGTTGAAAAGGCACTGCTGATGTGACCAATCCCTAGGGCCATCACAGCACCTTTTAGGGGGAAGGCTGAAGATATTTTATGTACCCCATCTTTGCTTCTCCTCCGTATGCCAGTGATGGGACTCTCCTGCCATGTAATTCCTGCTCCATCCTTTTCCAGCTCAGGTTTTAGAAATGAAAGTCAGAGCTTAAGACTAGATAAGGGAGAAATAGCTTAGTAACCATAAACCATAGAATATAAGAGGTGAACTTGGCAGTCATTAATCTCATCCATCCCTCTCATTCCACAGGAAAACTGAGGCCCCAAGAGACAGCAGAGTAGTGTCCCAGATAGGACTTAGTGAGCCCTAGCTCATATGCTAGAAAACCCCCTGGACAGCCAAGGGTTCTTCCCTCTTTTAATACTGCTTGGAGTCAGGCCCTTTCTCTTTTCTTTATAGGTCACTACAGACCTGAGGCAAAAATGCACGGATTCTCATACTGGCACCTCTGCCTCTGCTCCACTGGCAGCTGGCATTATTGCCCTCACCTTGGAGGCCAAGTAAGGATGAAGCTAAGAAGGGGGTGGGTTTACTCTTCTTACCTGATCCCTGGGTTAGTCCTGACTTGGTTAGCCCTCTAACTCCAGGAGGTCCCCTCTACTTATTTGGACTAACCTTGGGGTTCTCTCCACACAATCCATCTGAGCTTCAGACGCCTTGAGCTTGTTGGGGAGAGGGAGAGCTTTCTGTTATCCCCGTGATTCTCTTTGCCCTCCTTCTTTTTCCTTGAGGCACATCTCAAATCTGACTTCTTCCTCCACAGTAAGAACCTGACGTGGCGTGACATGCAGCATCTGGTGGTCCGGACCTCCAGACCCGCTCACCTCAATGCCAATGACTGGGCAACTAATGGTGTCGGGCGCAGAGGTGATGTGGGGGAACGTCCTGGGGACTGGGAAAAGAAAGATGGGGCCTGGTTTTGTCAGGCTAGCTCAGCATTGTTCCCTTTCATGAACCATGTCTGTCATCTCTTTCTGCAGTCAGCCATTCATATGGTTATGGACTCTTAGATGCAGGAGCCATGGTGGCATTGGCCCGGAATTGGACCACGGTGGGCCCACAGCGCAAGTGCCTCGTCGACATCCTCACCGAGCCCACGTGAGGGAGTGGAGCATGAGGGAATGGGAGTGGGAGTGGGGGGGCAAATCTCCCCTCATCAGAATAGGGCAGGTATAGAGACTTGAGAACAACTAACACTTGCCCTTGTATAAGCCCTTGGGAAGATTTCTTTTTTCTGAATGCCTCTTTTTATGATTTCAGTCCTCTCTGATCTCTCGAAGATCATCTTAAGTTAGAAGAAGAATGAAGGGCTTTCCTAAGAGGACAGTTTGGGTTGTCTCTTTTGGGCAGGGACATAGGGAAACGGTTGGAGGTACGGAAGAAGGTGACTGCCTGCCAGGGAGAGGCGAACCATATTACCCGACTAGAACACGCCCAGGCCCGACTCACCCTGTCCTATAATCGACGTGGGGACCTGGCCATTTACCTTGTTAGCCCCATGGGCACCCGTTCTACCTTGCTGGCCTCCAGGTGGGTCTCATCTCCCTCCCCAAGACTCAATCCTATTTCCTATCTAGAAATTTTTTGTCTAGGCTTCCCTTGGGATTTTGGGAGGGCATTCCTTACCCCAGGGGACCCCCCAACAGATTTATCTATTTGACTGTGGGTCATAACTCTGTTACTTGGAGCAGCAAGAGGGGGTACAGGTGGAAATGAACCACTACTCCTCCTTCCTCTCGAGCAGCAACACCCTCTCCTCCCCAGTCCAGACCCCATAAAGTAAAAGAAGAGAACCAGTATTTTGGAATTGGAAAACTTGGGTTCAAATTCTAGGTCTTTCCTTTACTACCTGTGTTTCTTAAAGTCATTAACTTCAGGACCTCTGATCCCATTTGTAAGATGAGAGTCCTGGCCTTTCTGTGATCCTGCAAATGAAGACTAAATAGCTCCTTACCCCTCAAAAGATGTTAGGGAACCCTGTCACACCCCAGAGGAAACGTTCTTTTGTTGTCCCCCACCTCCCAGACCTCATGACTACTCCGCTGATGGGTTTAATGACTGGGCCTTTATGACTACCCATTCCTGGGATGAGAACCCTGCTGGGGACTGGGTCCTCGAAATTGAAAACACCAGTGAAGCGAACAACTACGGTATGGAGTGGCTCAGGGGTTCTGTGGCTCCAGGAGCAGGAGCAGCATGTATGGGAGGGTTGAGAAGCTGGAGGGGTCGGGGACAAGGAGTGGGGAAGAGCTAACCCTGTCTGTTCCGGAAGCAGGAACGCTGACCAAATTCACCCTCGTGCTGTATGGTACAGCTGGTGAGGAGTTTGGGATCTCTGCACCCTCTGAAAGCATCGGCTGCAAGACCCTCACTTCCAGCCAAACCTGCGTGGGTGAGTCTTTGCTGAAGGGCTTGTACCTCTGACCAGCAGGGTTGGTATGGAAAAATGGGGCCCTCTAAGAGAGAGCAGGCCACAGGGTGGGTGTGGGTATGGGTGTGTTTCTGTCTGTATCTCTCTCTGTCTCTGTCTCTCTCTGTCTCTGTCTCTCTCTCTCTGTCTCTCTCTCTCTCTCTCTCTCTCTCTCTTATATCTTTGTCTGTGTGTTTGATGGAGAAGTCACCTGTTAGTTCCTAATCTTATACCAGATGGGTGACATCTAAAGGTGAGATAGTTTTCAAATGGGAGAACTCAGCCCCCTGGATCAGATGTCTGGTACGCTGTAAGCAGTTAATAAGTGCTTATTGATTTGATTTGCCATTCCATGGATATACCCAGGAGTGATCTAACCATTCCCTGTCCTCTCTGCTAGTGTGTGAAGAAGGCTTTTCCCTGCACCAGAAGAACTGTGTGCGGCATTGTCCCCAAGGATTCATCTCACAAGTTGTCACCACCCCGTATGGTCTAGAGAACAATATGGAGCCCATCCATGCCAATGTCTGCTCCCCTTGCCACCCTTCCTGTGCCACTTGCAAGGGGACTGAGTCCACAGACTGCCTCAGCTGCCCCGTCTTCTCTGACTATGACATGGTGGAGTTGACTTGCACCCAGAGGAGGCAGCCCGGCTTCAAGTCTCCAGGGCTCCCTCACAGTGAGGGGCTGCTACCTTCTCACCTCCCTGTAGTTGTTGCAGGCCTGAGCTGCGCCTTTATCGTTTTGGTCTTCATCATCGTCTTCCTGATCCTTCAGCTCCGCTCCGGCTTCAGCTTTCGGGGGGTCAAAGTGTACTCGCTGGACAGTGGTATCATATCCTACAAAGGGCTGCCCCCTGACGCCTGGCAGGAGGAGTGCCCTTCCGAGTCTGACGAGGACGAGGTCCGGGGCGAGAGGACTGCTTTCATCAAGGACCAGAGTGCCCTTTGATGAGCACCAGATCTTCCCCTCCCCTGATCTGACTCTCCTGGTCACACCTTCCACCCCCCTCCTCGGGCACTTTTTAATTCACCAAAGTATTTTTTTATATCGGGACTTGGGTCAGGTCCCCCAGCCCAGGGGAGGGTATGGAGCGGTAGGGTCTGCCCACTCCCCTCTCATGCTAGCTGGGGAGCCCTGAGATCCTCACCTGCCACCTCCAAAGTGGGGTAGAGGGCTGGAACACATGCCAGCTTTTCTGTGGGACAAGCTCTGGGGCAGAAGAGGCAGGGGACAAGGGGTGGGTCTCAGTCAGCATAGGAGCAAAGTCAGTCTTGAAGGCATTTCCTATCACCTAGGGGTCTATGCCGCATCCCTCCCCCACCCCAAACCCACCTTTGATGGAGAAGGAAATGAGATACTGGGACAGTGACTGTCCCCTTTTCAGATGGACTGAGGATGAGGCTGCTGTGGCAGGCTGGTTTATATGGGGAGAGAAGGGAGGGGAAGTAGATTCTTTGTCACAACCCTCCCTTGTTTAATTCTCCTGCTTCCCTCTAACCCAGGCTCTTTCCAGCTGCTCCAGTTCCTTCTAAAGCAATAATGGTCCCAATCCAGCCAGCAGGAGGCACTGGGCAGCTGTTGTCTGGGGGGGGTTAACTGGAGGACACCTCTCCAAGGATTCTTGCCCCCTCCAGTTTTCCATCCTAGCCTGTGTCCTTCCCCTCAAAGCCACAGGCTTTGGAGGCCCGCGCCATAGAAGTGATTGTCCTAGAAGGGACCAAGAAGGGCAGGTGCTTTCAAGGGTGTCTGTGTGTCTGTGTGTGAGGGTGAGCTTGTTTGTATGTGTGTGTGTCTGTGTGTGTGTGTATCTAAGGACCCTCCCTCACCCCTGCCTCCATGTGTGTTCCTGGACCACCCCATCCTTCCCGCACACATCTCTGCACCTTGTGCCTCCTGCCCTGCTTCCCAGAAGCCCAGGCGAGCTCAGTACCGTCCACTCAGCCAGGCTGGCAGCAGGTGCCAGGCTGGCAGCAGGTGCCAGGGCACGGCTCCAGCCATGAGCAGAGCTGCTTGTGTCCGGTTCCATCCCTCTTCCTGCCCTCCTGCTGTGCGGGGAGACCAGAGGCCCCTTGTGCAGCCAGGGACTTCTTCCTTGTTTTCTGAGCCCGGGGCTTCCTGGGCTGTTCCCCCTCGCAGCTCTGGAGCCCCTGGGTGGAGGGGAGGGAGGTCATCCCCAGAACCCTCCCCCCATCCTACCTGTTTTTCCCCACCCCACCAATGCTGCTTTCCCCTGTGGGGATCTCAGGGGCCGTTCGAGGATATATTTTCACTCTGTGATTTCACTTTAGATGCTGATTTTTTTGTATTTTTAACTTGGGGTAGCAGCCGGAACACCCATACCGTCTGTCCTGCTGTTCCCCTCCCCACCTCCCTGGCCCTGGTGGGAAAACTGAGTTCCTGAGCTCAGGACAGGGCATTGGTCAGGGGGAGAAACGATGATAGGGGGTCATGGGGTGGAGGGAAAGAAAGGAGTATTTTTTTCTGTGTTAAGAACAATGGTTGGTAGTGCCAAGGGCTCATGGGTCATTCATTTCTCCTTGTGCCAGGGCTGAAAAGTGAGGGGGTAGGTAGGCAGTGGCATAAGGGTCGCCAGCCCCCTCCCCACACTGTGCCTAATGGGAAAAAGCACTGACCTATTGAGTTTCCTCCCCCCCACCCGTACATCCCCATCTCCCTCTTCTGATGTGCCTTTTGCACCTCCACCTCCACCCCCCCCCCCATTAGGACAATCAGAATCATCTCCCACTTGGGAGTCCTTTCTTTCTCCCCAATCCCTTAGGAGTTAACCAGCCACCAGGGTGAGAAGCGGTCATCTCTCCCAGCCAGGAACAAGCCTGGTGTTTCCACCCCTCCCCCACCCCCATTGTCCTCCATGGCCGGCCCGGGCTGGTTTTGTATGATACCGGGTTGGTGCACAGTGATTTTTCTTGTAATTTAAACAGGCCCAGTGTGGTGGGTTCTATTTAATGGACGCGAGATGATGTTAGAGGTTTTTAAGTGATTAAATGTGCAGACTATGCAAAACTGGCTGTTCCTTATTTGTGTTCTGACCCAGGTTTCTTCCCAGCACTTAGCCATCAATCCAGACTTCTGTCAATGGGGCAGGGAAGCTGGCCAGGGGTCAGACAATCTAGTGTTCATTTACTCTTCTCCTGCTCTAGCTCCCTTGTCTGACCTGTAGTCTGCCGAGTCTAACAAAAGAAAAGAGGCAGGTTTTACCATCAGGTCTCTGAAGTCAAGGTTGATCAATTGTTGCATCAACCTAAATTCTGATGCCTTGAGAGCTTTTTCTTTTTCCTTTAGTGGAATAGTATGCATTGGTTCTGCTGGTTTCCATCTGCATCAGTCTGAGTGAGCCTTCCCAAATTTCTCTAGATTCTCCAGAGTCCCCTTCCTTTTCTTTCCCCTCCCCCACTCGATGCCCGTTTCATTAAAGAAGCTGCTTCTCCCATTTTCATTGCAGGGCAGCCACCTCTCAAGCATGCAGTCTCTTAATTTCTAGCTGACTGCTGCAATGATACCTGCCCCTGGGCCCTGTCTGCCCTGCTTTTCTACCTCTTGGTTTCTGTCCACTCCTTTTTTTTTTTTTTTTTTTTTTTGCAAGGCAGTGTTAAATGGCTTGCCCAAGGCCACACAGCTAGGTAATTATATATTAAGTGTCTGAGACCGAATTTGAACCCAGGTACTCCTGACTCCAGGTCCACTCCTTTTCCTGGTTTCTATCTTCCTTGCCTAAGGAGTAGACTGAAACTGGAGTCAAGGACCTGCATTCAAATTCTACCTCCATTTAATAGATTGGTGATCTTTGGCAAATTGCTTCATCTCTTTTATCTCAGCTGTACTATGAGGCAATTGAATCAGATGATCTCTATGGTTCCTTCCAGTTAGAAGTTCTGTGATCCTTGCTTGCTTCGGCACACTGGTGTTTTGCAGTCTTATGCATAAGAACTCTTCCTGAGAATTGAGGACAGTTCTCTCTAGGAGAACTAGAACAGAAGAACCAAGAGGTATTTGATTTAGGAACATCCACTGCCTTGCAGCTATGAACATTTGTAATTTCACTGGAATAGGAAACTGCCTCTGCCAGTGCTGGTCAGCACCTCTGCAACTTAACAGTTCTGGAGAACTGTTGGGGAAAGAGATGTCAAACATCAATTCCCCAATGTGCATTGTCATTGGGAAAGATTTTTTTTTAATACAATAAAGCACATAAAATTACATTTTAAAACTAAGTCGATATATCACTCCTCTCCAGATAGTGTAGTGAATTTAACAGCTCTGACTTTGAACAGTGAGACTTGGGCAGGGGGCCACATGACCAACTTGTGTCAGGCTACATTCTCCTGGCTTCAAACTAGCTCTATTCACCTCACCATAAGTGAAGCCCTTGAAATAAAGAGACCTGGCTATGAGTTTCATGTACTACTAGACTGGACTTAGCCTTTATTTTATTCAACTGCCTGTGAGTTGAGCTCTTGGGTCTGCCATCAGCCCTGAGCTAATTTTCACTTCTAATAGCGCCCTAAAGATATTTAGAATCAGAATTTGAGTTATAAGGTCCTCAGGGATCATCCAATCCAAATTATTTTCCCTTTACAAAGTATTCTAAAAAAAACAAATCACAGGGGAGGCAACTAGATAGCATCGGCCCTGGAGTCAGGTGGGCCTGAGTTCAAATCCAGCCTCAGACACTTAATAATATCCTAGCTGTGTGACCTTGGGCAAGTCACTTAACCTATTGCCTTACAAAAAGCAAAAAAGATAAAATAAAAAATCACCATCCAGTCTTTTCTTAAAGACCTCTAGTCTCACCCTAGCCATACTGTTTCCACTTTTGCATAGTTAGGAGGAATTTTCTTAGATCATGTCTAAATCTGCCTCTTGTGAAATATTTTATGATTTTAAAGAATCGTACCTCCAAACCACTCCCCTCCATAACCAACAATAGAAGCCCCCCTTATAATAAATTAAGCAAAACATCAATAGCTTGGGCACGTGTGGAGATCTATTCCAATCTATAGTCTGCCCCCTCTCTGTAGGGAGGTAGAACATAAGCTAGTGTCAGTGTTAGTCCTCTGAAATAGCCATTTTACTGTATAAACTGGAAACCATATTAGTCCAACCCTTTTGATGTTACATTGTGTCTGGGAATCTGTAGGGTGCACTTCACTGTGGATGTTTCCATTGGTTCCTTAGAGTTGGGACTGGAGATGATTGTACCTGAAGATGATGCTTTACCTGTTACCTAGCCAACCTTCCCTCCCTAAATCTTGTAGTAATTCGGAATCTTGAGTTTCTGACTCAGGTGGTTAAAAGAGCCTTGCCTAGGCATAGTCACTCTAGGCAGAACACAGGTAAAGTAATTTTCCAGGTAAATCAAATGAAATACCTCCTTTTGGCAAGAAAAATCCGGAATCAATTAGAGCCAGGGAATTTCTATATTAGCATATGTAATGACTGTTTCAATTTCATAACTGGATTCCTGCTGGCCCCACCCTTTTCCTTAAATACACTTCCTGTTAAGAAAGTAGTGGCTCTTGCCCCATTGATCTAAACATGAGATTTGAAAGGGAGGATAAGACAAAATTGGGGTTATTGTTACGAAACTGGCAGCAGTAACATCATTGAGACGGAGGTGCCCTTCCCTGAGAGTGGTTTACACAGTAGCCTCTTCCAGTAAATGGTAGCAAGGCAAAGTGCTGGAACTCTGGAGAGATAGGACTTGATCTGACCCTCTCTATGTGACTTGCCTTTCCCTGAACCTCATCTGTAAAATGAGCGGGTGAGGCCAAATGTTCTCTGAGGTTCTTAAGTTCTTTCCAACTCTCGCTCTATTATCCTGCTAGAACAGTTTTCAGAAGAAGCAACTGAGGCAAACACAGAAATCAGAGTCATATCAACTTGGTTGGATCTCTAATATGAACCTGGATAGGGTTCAGGGCACACCCTTATCATAATGTGGAAAAAAATGGCTACCATGATTATTATTCTACTTGCTTAGATGAACTTCTCTGTCAAAGAATCACAGAAGATGGTGCTACCGTTGATGGAAGGCAGAATCTTTGACTAAAGTTCTTTAGTGATAATCTGGTATGAAGTTTCATGAATGTAAACTATTATTCCTGAGTCAGCCAAGGAGAAATTTAGATACTGACATCTCATGAGTTCAAATCAGAATTCCGTTTGTATATGAAACTGAACTTCTGTTAAACAGGTTTGGTTTTTTTTTTTTAAAGGATAGTAGATGGCACAATGGATAGAGAACTGGGTTTGAAATCAGGAAAACAGCCTCATGAATTCAAATCAGACATTTAGTAGCTGTGTGGCCCTAGGCAAGTTGCTTAACCCTGTTTGTTCCTCAGTTCCTCATCTGTAAAATGAGCTAGAGAAGAAAATGGCAAATCATTCCAGTGACTGATCTTTGACAAGAAAACCCTACATGGGGTTATAAAAAAACAGACACACTGAAATGAAAAACAACATATATTCTTTTGCTTGGTGATCTCAACAACAATAAAATCACTTTTTTTTTGGAAGACTGGATCCCCTGATCACCTAGGCTGTAAGTGTAGCCACACAGGTCTGATCCCATTACTGATAGACAAAAAAGTTTTAACCTACTTGATTTTTCTGACCTGGGCCCTGTGGTCTCTCCTTAAGCAGCCTGGTGACCCTCTACTCCCAAGCATTGACCAAATTTGTGCCAGATAATACAAACATCCAGTTCCCTTTAGCCCTGCTGCAGCTCACAAACCCAGAATTTGAATGAAGAACTAACCTCAAACACTCCCAGTTAAAAAAAAAAAATTATAGGCATACACTACAATGCTCAGAATCAAAACTCTTTTCTTTCTTGATTTTTTTTTCTATTAATTTACCCTTCAGGACATAGAAGTTCTCCCTTATACCAAATAAGTCATCCTCTTTTCGCTCCCCCACAGGAACTTTGAATTCTTCCACTAGAAAAACAAGAAAATTGATAGGAGAGGTGAGCTTTCACCTTATCTTATCCTAAACCAAATCTCCACTCCATTTCCTGTCTCTACATGATGAGTATTCCCTACACTCCTGTACAGATTCCCCTTGATTATCCAATGCTTGGCTCCTAGTAAGTTCTTAATAAGCAGTACCATCCCAATTTACTTTAGGAAGACTCAGCTGAGGTCCATAACTTCTTGTTGAAGAGGTGAGAGCCATACTTTATTATCAGTCTCCTGTGTCACTCCTATGATCACATCTAAAGTCTTTCATAATTGTTTTCCTTTATACTATTTTGGTCATCATTCACACAGATTTTACAGGTGTCTTATCTTAGTTCACCATAGACCATAAGATTCCCCCTAGGTATTTGTTGACCAATGAAGTGTATATATATATATGATACCATGCAAGGGTCTCCAACCTGATGTTTCCCCAGGATTCATCATTCTACTGGCCTGAAAGAGGTGTGGCCACTCATTTTTAAAATTAGGACAAATTCTTATAGCCTTGTACCTTCATTCTAAAGTGCTCAAGCCTCAGAATCACAGAATGTCAAAATCTGGAAGAGACCCCAAAGACCAATTAGTTCAAAATATCTGAAAAAGAATTCTCTCTACATTTCCAGTGAGTAGTTGTCCAACCCTGGCTTTTAAAGACCTCCAATGAGTAAACACTTTCTCAAAGCAATCTCATTTTTGGTTTACTCTAATTGTTTGGGAGATCTTCCTTAAATCAAGCCTAGATTTGCTTCTTCAGATTTCACTTATTATTGCCTTTGAGTCCTAGCAGAATAAATGTAGTCTCTCTTCTGTGGGATAGCCATTCAAATATTTGAAAGGTAGTTACCATTTTCCCCAAACTTCCCTGATCCCCGGCTGTGCTATTTCTCTAGCTTCATATTCTTAGGTCTTAATGGAAGGACTGAGGATATAGAAATTGAAAGTTATCTTACAAGTCATTTGGTTCATCCCTGATTTCTGAATGTATTGTGTTCAAGTCCCATCCACTGGGAAAGAAAGAATCAAGGAAAAGAATATGTTGAAAAATCTTAAAATCTTTTCACCCTTTTCCCAACTCAGACATTCCTTATCTGACCCAATTTCTTTTTAAAATTTTCTTTTGTATTGTGAACTTAACATGCACAAACATCTCAAGTTACAAAAAAAGGGAAAGATTATATAAGAAATTGTCCATTTTTGGTACAACTTTTTCAAGAAATATGTAACAACACAGTAACAAAAATACTTTATTTGCTTTCCCTTTACACTCTTTTTGTTTTTCCTGTTTTTTTTTAAAAAAGGTTTTGCTCATGCTCTTTTTTATGTTTGTTGTTAGGCACTAACCCACCTTCCTCCACTGCCTTAGCTTGTAAAAACTCTATAGGGTCAAACAAAAGAAATGAACACATTCCTCAGTTTGCCCCTCTAGCCCATCACCTCTCTCTCTGCTAAGAAATGAAAGGCACGTTTCTGCATCAGTCATCTGAAGGCTCGCTTGGGCTCTGGCTGGGCCAGGATTCTCTTCTTCACCCTCACTTCCTTTTCCCTGGTCTCTAAGCAACTGGGGAAGAAAGAGGGTCGCATCAGCAAGGTGGGCCTGTTGGGGCCACCACTCCCTGCTCCGGTCCAGCCCTGCCTCCCTCTCACCTGCCCAGGAACCTAACCCGCTGCAGCGGGCTGGAGCTCTGAGCGCATCCGAAGCCTGGGGAGGGGGCGTCCCGGCCTGGGGGTGAGGGGCGCAGGGTCCGCAGCTTTCGGACGCTTGCCAGAACCAAGCATGAGCGGCTTTCCCTAAGGGGAGGAGGGCGGCGGCCGGGCTGGCCCCGCATCCGTGGACGCACTGACGGAGGGTCCCGGAGCACCCCCGCCTCACTCCCCCCGACCCCTCCTCCCGTCCCCCCTTCTTCCGACCCGCCCAAAGGCCGGGGCCACGTGAAACGGCGGGAGGAGGAAGCTCCAGAAGCAGGAACTGGCCGGAGCGGCAGCGGGGCCGGGGCCGGGGCCGGGGCCGGGGCCGGAGCGGCAGCGGGGCCGGGGCCGGGGCCGGGGCCGGGGCCGGAGCGGCAGCGGGGCCGGGGCCGGGGCCGGGGCCGGAGCGGCAGCGGCAGCGGGGCCGGGGCCGGGGCCGGGGCCGGGGCCGGGGCCGGGGCCGGAGTGGAGGCAGCGCGGCCGCCGCCAGGAGCAGCTCCCTCCCCGGTAACCCCCCAGCGGCGCCCCGGCATCCGGACTGGTCCCCGGGGGGCGGACAGCAGGCGCGGCCGGGGGGCGGCTGCGGGAAGGGGCTCGCGGCCCGGGGCCCGGGGCGAGCATGGCCGGCCCGGGCCGTGGGGAAGAGGGGGGCTTGGAAGGGGCTTGGGGGTCGGGGCGGGGCTGGCAGGGATCGCGGGGAAAGCCGGGGCTGAGCCTCCCTGAGCTGGGAGAGGAAGCGGGAGGGGGATGGCAAGATGGTGATCCTGCGGGTCGGGGGGCGGGCAAGGCGAGGAGGATCGGGAGGTCCGGGGGGACCAGAGGCACAGCTGCGCCTCAGGGCGGACACGACCCCGTGGGTCACTCGAGAGTAATGCTGCCCAAAGGACCTTTGAGGGCCGGAAAGGTGCGACCTTTGAGGGCCCAGGATGAAAAGAATGCAGGTGACCAAGCCACCTGTAAACCTGGACTCTCCGCTAGCGTCAGGAACGCCCCCATCCGAATTTTAAGGAGCCCTCGAGTTGGTGCTCTCTGGGGAGGGGGAAGTCTGAGGGTGCAGGGACAGGGAAACCTTGGGAACTGAGGATGAGGTAGGTAAGTGACCCGGGGGCTGACCGTGCATAAGTCACCAGAAGGCTTAAACCACAAGTTCCTCTTCCTCTTTCTGGTCATGCTTGTCTTTCAGGGTATGTAATAGTGAGCTGTTGGCACATTCTCTAAGACTTGAAAAGGGTCCCAGAGAAGATCTGAGGATAAACACACACACACACACACACACACACACACACACACACACACACACATGCACGCAGGCACGCACGCGCACACACACACACACACACACACACACACACAGACACAGAGGCATCTTGTTTTGTTTCTTGAATTCAGTGTCTCAAGGACTCCTTCCTTTTTAGGCCTCCAGGGCAGCTATATCTTATGGGTACCCCACAACCCTATCCCCAAGGATCTGCTTGGCTGGGTCCCCAGCTCTGTCCAGCTTCCACCTACCTTGATTGCAACTGGAAATGACAACATATCTTTGCTTCCAGGGCAATAGAATGGGCTTCTCCTCTGAATTATGTAGCCCTCAGGGGCATGGAGTACTGCAGAGGTTGCAGGAGGCTGAGCTTCGACTCTTGGAGGGTATGAGAAAGTGGATGGCCCAGAGAGTAAAGAGTGACCGGGAGTATGCAGGGCTACTACACCATATGACTTCACAAGAAGGGGGCAGCCAGGTCCGAAACCTAGACCATGTCAGCCAGATCAACCAGGTGGGCACCTAATTTCTGTTCCCTACCTCATTTCCTTTAATGTTGCTCTTACCACTCTCCCTCATTACAACTACTGCTCTTCATCAGGGTTTTTCCTCTTTCATATCTCCTTTGGATTTCAGTTCATCCTCAAAAGAGTCTCATTAAGTTAATTCAGTGTTCTAGATGGTGGGGTAAAGCAGAGTCTCTAAGGCCAAATAGGTTAACAATTTTGTGCCATCCTGGCAGTAACAATGTGAACAGTTTGCTACCACCCTTCTTCTTCTTTCTTCACATATATTATCAAAAATTAATCATTGTAAGGACTGGCAAACTGCCTTCTGTGGAGGGTGGGGGGAGGGAAGTAAGATTAGGGGGAAAATTGTAAAACTCAAAATAAATAAAATCTTTAAAAAAATTTTTTAAAATAAAAAAAAAATGGGGGAAGCTAGGTGGCACAGTGGATAGAGCACCAGCCCTGGAGTCAGGAGTACCTGAGTTCAAATCCGGTCTCAGACACTTAATAATTACCTTAGCTGTGTGGCCTTGGGCAAGCCACTTAACCCCATTGCCTTGCAAAAAAAAAACCCTAAACAAAAAATTAATCATTGTATTTTTGGCAATACCTTAGAATGCTAAATAAATTAGTTATTATTATTATTATTAATTAACTTATTATTCCCAACTGCTTTTCTGCCTCTCCAACTGGATTGTCTCAACTTCTCTAGTATCTTCAACCTTGTCCTTTCCAATTTCTAGTCCTGGGTCGAAATAACTCGACAGACTGAAAGCCTAAGCCGGCTTCTTCGTCAGCATGCAGAAGATCTGAATTCAGGCCCCCTGAGCAAGTTGAGCATCCTGATCCGTGAACGGCAACAGCTTCGAAAAAGCTACAGTGAACAGTGGCAGCAGCTCCAACAAGACCTAACTAAGGTACCATCTTCCTTTCTTCTACTCCAGGCCATTCTTTTAGTAACTCCCAAAAGATAAAGAGCAAACACATGTAGAAAGACTTCAGGAAGGGGATTATTGCTGAGGGAGCCTTTCTTAGGATTCCTGTGGTGGAATGAAAGGTTGGTGGCAAATGATGTCCATGAAAGGAGAATCTGCCCATTTATTTTGTTCTTTTTCAGAGTTTTCCTAAGAATTTCTTGGTTCAAAATTCAAAGAAAAGCCTCTTAGTTATAACCGGTTCTCTTTTCTTTTCTAAAATTGGCTTGTCTGGTTACTCTAACCACTTTCCTTCTCAACAAGTATTTTTCTTCTGGTTCCTCTTTTCTGTTAATTTTCCTTTAATGTCCTGCCTGTACTTTACTTCCAGTTTTCTTCATCATGCAGTCCAAGCCTATCCTCTGCTCTGACTCTTCTCCCACTTTGGTTCCACCTCCAGATGTCCACATTGACCTGAAAACAATTCACTTTCTTGTATGACCAGTTCCCTTCCTGGGAAAGTTGGTGACACCCAGTCCTTCTCAGGAATGAATCATGAATTGGGGACTCCCTCTGCCTTCACATAAAAAATAGTCCAATGTGTGGTCAGAAGTCTAAGGGGAAGTATTGAAGGAAAGAGATCATCTGACCTTGCTCAAGACTATAGAATCTTTAAAGTCGACATTGTTCCTTCCTTTCCAAATTTTATCTTCAAATCCCACCCCTAAGTCAACAGAGACTTCTCTAGGTGGCTAATAAAGATCTAGTCTAGACTAAGCACTTTCAAATCATTTGGCCCCTCACTTTTCATATACTAAGAATGTGTTTCCAGTCCCCAGGGTCCTCTCTTCCTGCCTGATTTATTTCATTTCTAGACTTCAGCTCTGCTCAGA
This sequence comes from Macrotis lagotis, assembly GCF_037893015.1. NCBI lineage: Eukaryota > Metazoa > Chordata > Mammalia > Peramelemorphia > Peramelidae > Macrotis > Macrotis lagotis. Next base: position 124,405,275 of record NC_133661.1, read on the forward strand.
TTCTGGTAACCAATGAATTCTCTAGTTCTTTTGTTGGAAATGGTGACACCTAGTGACCAAAATGTGACTGACCTAAAGCATTTCTCATTTCTTTTGAGATGGGCAGAGTTTAGAATCAGAACATTTTTCCTTTTTAGAGGGGGAAAGAGATATTAAATAAGGCAGTGTTGTTAATCTTGGAGTCAGGAAGACTTGAAAAATCCCACCTCTGACACTAGCTGTTTGACTTCTAAGTACCTTCTGCAATTTCCTAAAATTTCCTACATAGATATATATCTGTAGACTTATTGAAGAAAATTCCCACATCTGGAATTCTCCATATTGACAAAAATCACTGGTTCTTTTAAAAGAAATGCGATGTGTTCCAAATTCCTTTATATGAGTATGACTTTTTTAATTATTTATTTTTCCAGTTATATGAAAAGATAATTTTCAACATTCATTTTATTCCTATGATTTTCTGATATAATTTCATCCACCTCTCAGAAAACTGAGATCCAGAGGGTTTAAACTTGTCTAAGTGAGAGGAGTTGAAACTAAAACCTAAGTTTCCATACTCTAGCCTTAGTTCTTTTAAATAGCCAAAGAAGTTAGATTTTTTGTACAAAATAACCTCCCAAACTTTGAGAAAATTAGTTGCCTCTTTTACAGTGTTATTGAACCAGTCCCTACAGAAAGAAATTTTTTACTTTTAATCACCTTTCCTTTAATCTTTTGTTTTCACTTTTAAATGGTTTTTGTTGATATCTTTTGTTTTTGTTTTTGCAAGGCAAGGGGTTAAGTGACTTGACCAGGTCCTCCTGACTCCAGGGCTTGTGCTCTATCCACTGCACCATCTTTTGTTTTTATATCATCTGTTGAGTTGTTTTTTCATTTGTTCCCAGTCGTATCCCCATTGGAGGTTTATATGGCAATATAATGGGAATTGGGTTGCCATTTCCTTCTCCAGCTCATTTTCTAGATGAGGAACTGAGGCAAATATGGTTAGGTGATTTGCCCAGAGGCACACAAATTTAAGTCTCCAAGGCCAAATTTGAACTAGGCCACCTAGCTGCCTTCATATTACAATCATTTCTGAATAAGGTATTGCTTAACTTGGGTTTCAGTATAACTCTGCTAGAATCACATCCCTTCCAGGGATTCTCTCTGCTCCCTAACAGAGGCAACCCTACTCCACAGCAGCCCATATTTTAGAGACTTAAAACAGATGCTAAGTACCTTCCTTTGCTCTGCCAGATCCATAATCTAGATATTGAAAAGCTGAAAAGTCAGTACCGGGTACTGGCACGGGATAGTGCTCAGGCCAAGCGCAAGTACCAGGAAGCTAGCAAAGGTAGGTATCATCATTGGTTAGTAGAACTTCTCCAGATGCCTCTATCTAGAACATAGTCAGGGAACCTCTGGGTTATTAGTCTGGCATTGCCAAAGAAACAGCAGATGAGACCCAAAATTCAATAAAGAGATGCTCTTTGGGGTGAATTAATTAAATGGCTGACTAAATATAGCTCTCAAATGATGTTATAAATATCCAAATGGCCCTTGGCAGAAAAAAGGTTCCCCACCCATAATTGAGAGTGAGAACCATGGATCTGCTTTCCTAGAGAAAGGATGCCTAATAGACAAGAGCCCTATCCCTACCTATACAAATACCTCATTGGTCTCTAGGCTTTGATTTAACCCAAGGTATACAGATTTGTTCATAAGGATAAGGATTATATCTTAACTTTTTGGTATCCCCATTAGCCCCTAGATAGATCCCAGCACATTATGGACAGTGCTGTTAACTAATAGAGATGGTAATAGAAAGGTTACCCTCCAGCCTAGACTTGGAATTGATAGTACTTTAAGTACCAAGTACTCAATAACCTCTAATCTAGAGAAACTGTTGGGAGAGAGCATCTGAACCAAATTTTCCCTTTTTGTTTCTCCTTAGAGGCTGGTCTGGTCCAGTAAAGCCCTTTGCATATAGACTTGGGAGGAGGGGGGAGATCCACTTGATTTGGAGGTCCAGTCTAGCCCAGCCCTGGGTCATCCCTGATTTAGAGCAACCCTAAAATGTTGGGCTACTTCCTATATAGCCCTGGAGGGTTGGGGTTCACACTGGACAGTGGGTTGTTGTGCATCTTATGATTTCTCTTCAGTTTTGAAAAGGATTTAATCAATACTGCTTATATCCTGAACCCCTTCTCCATTCAGACAAGGACCGGGACAAGGCCAAGGATAAGTATGTTCGGAGCCTCTGGAAACTCTATGCACATCACAACCGCTATGTGTTGGGCATCCGGGCTGCCCAGCTGCACCATCAGCACCATCACCAGCTGCTGCTTCCTGGCCTCCTTCAGTCCCTGCAGGACCTGCACCAGGAGATGGCCCTAATCCTGTAAAGACCTCCCCATTTGACTTCTGTTGCTCTCCAAATCTCTTTCCTCATCTCCCATTTTGTCCCTTGAATCCCCCTAGAACCCCAGACTGGTTTGACCTATGATAGGCTTTCTGGCAACATGGTGCAATGAAAGAACCCTACATTTAGAGTCCCAGCATATGAGTTCAAATCTTAATTCTGCTGTTTGTGCAACCTTGGCCAAGTCACCTAACTTCTCTGGGTCTCACTTTCTTGTTAAAATTTCTATTAAGAAAGGAGGGATTAGACTAAAAGCTCTCTTAAATCCCTTCTAGCTTTTAATCTATAATCCTATGATCCCTCTTCCTACCTACCTACTGGAGAACTTTCCAAAGCCATTGGCCTACCCTCTTGAGAAATAATCAGGGCAAGGGTTTGAAAGAAATGCAGGAGATGGCATCAAGAGTTGGGTCAGGGGGTGAGACAGAACAGTAAAGAAGGGGAAGGGAGGAAAGACAGATATTTCTCAGACACCTAGTGTTTGGCACTATGGTAAGGGCTTTATAAATGTTATATCATTTGATCTTTACAACTCCCCTTGGAAGGAGGCAGTGTTATTATTACCCCCCTATTAAACTTGAAGAAATTGAGACAGAGATTCAGTGACTTGCCCAAGGTCACACAGCTAATAAGTGTCTAAAGGTCATAGGTGAACCTAGGTCTTTCTGACTCCAGGCCTGGCACTCTATCCACTGTATCAACCAGTTGCCTTGGCATCTTAAATGATGTTTCAGGAGGGGTTTGTTAGGCCCTGATCCTGAGACTGAACACTGGAATGAGATGGGGAAAGGGGAACTTGGAATGTAGAAAACTCCATCCTGTGAGAGGAGTCTCCTACAGATCCCTGTGCTTGGGGGTGGGTGGGTGGCAAACAGGAAAGAGATCCTACAGGAGTACATTGAGATCAGCAGCCTAGTACAGGATGAAGTGGTGACCATCCATCGGGAGATTGCATCTGCTGCAGCCTGCATCAATCCTTACACTGAGTATGAAGGCTTTCTTCAGCAATATGGGTAAGCTCACTAGTAGACATTAAGAATCCACCTATCTTCCACCTATCCCTATCAAGTACCAAAGCCATTTTATTGAGTACTTTCTCCTTGCCCAGGGCAGGAATCACCCTTGAACTCTGACCTCTATGGTACTACCCGCTCCTCCACAGATCAGCACCAAACGTCCCTCCCTGTGTGACTTTTGATGACACTTTGTTGGAGGAAGGTGAACAGCTGGAACCTGGGGAGCTGCAGCTGAATGAGCTGACAATAGAGAGCGTACAGCACACGTATGTATGGGAATGTGATCTGTGTGTGAGGCAATGGCATTGCCACTGTTTGTTTCTGTGTAGGCAGTTTGGTTCTAAGACTATTGAAATGGGCCTAAGAACTACAGGATATGTGTGTGTGGGGGGGGGTTGGAGACTCTTAAACCCCCAAGGTATAACATGAGGCCTGAAGATGATAAAGTTATGCTGAGGGGGTGGTAGTCACAAGCAAGTTGGTGAGCATCTTTCCTGGAAACTTCTCTTTCTTTGGAGGAAGGAAGGGCTGGGGCTATTACTGACACATGCTTTGGGGACCATAGCCTAACTTCAGTGAATGATGAGCTGACCACGGCCACAGAAATGGTGATGAGCAGGCAACAGATTGTCACCCAGATGCAGAGGGAGATTCAGAGGGAAGAAGAAAGCATTCACCCAAGGGAAAGGTGAGACCAAAGGAGCAATCCGAGGGTCTGGATAGATGATAGTTTGTGAAGAAAAGAGGAAAAAGAATAGGATGGGGTGATCTTCTCTATCTGGCCATCTGGTCCATCCAACAGAGTACAGCTCCTAGGGAAGCGCCAGGCTCTACAGGAGGCACTCCAGGACTTCCAGGTATCCCTTTGCAGCCAAGCCAAACTGAAGGCCCAGCAGGACCTGCTACAGAGCAAGTTGGAGCAACTGGGTCCTGGGGAGCCACCCCCTGTCCTCGTGCTCCAGGATGACCAGCACTCCACCTCCTCCACAGTACGTCTGTTTCTCCTACCTCACTGTTCTGACCCCCTGACCATGCCCTGGCCACAGACAATGTTGTCTGCCTAACTCCATTTCTGCTTCCTTCAGCAAATGCTGAAGTAAGTAGACCCTTATTATGCCTTTTCCCCTTTACTGAAAACTCAGTCGTGCCCTGAAATCTATCCTTGATCGCAGGAGCAGGAGCGTGAGGGTGGAAGGACACCCACATTGGAAATTCTGAAGAACCATATCTCAGGAATCTTCCGCCCTAAGTTCTCAGTAAGAAGGTTTAGATACTCAAGTCCCAAACCCATTCACTCTATATTCCTCCCACTTTGTTTTCCTCCTTTTCTCCTTGATCAGTTTTCATGTCCTGTCAGACAGGGTGGTCTGGGCCTTCACTTACGGGGAAAAAGTGCTGTCCTTGGGAGCAGCTGTTCCTATGCTGGGTTAGTCACATATCCCCTATGATTTCAAAGCCACAGTGTTCACCACCAGCCTCCTACTCCACAGCTCCCCACCCCCTAGTCTTGACTATGACCTCAGTAGCTCCATCCAGACCTTGACTTTGATTATACATTAGCCCCTTACATTAAGAATGTGGCTCAATTGAACAAACATTTATTGAGTCTAACATATGCAGTGGTAGGCAATATGGGTTATCAAAGATGAGTTGGATGTGTTCCATGCCCTTGAGTACTTACAATTGGGGACACATCCATAAATAACTATAACCCAATACAGTATTTTACTAAGTGCCATAAGAGAAGTTTTTCAGGGTTTTTGAACAGAAGTAAATCATATATGATTGGGAGAATAGTAGAAGATTAAGAAGCTGGCATCCAGTGTGGACCTTAAAGGATAAGTAGAATTTTTAAAAAGTTATTACTGCCTTTAGTTTTTACACCACCATTATTTCCCCTTAACACTTCACCCCCTCACCAAATTCTTCTTTGCAAACAAAGAATTGGTAGAATTTTGACAGGAGGGATGGGGGTGGGGGAAGGAGCATTCTAAGTGGAGGGAATAGAAAGAATAAGGGTGTGGATGTGGAAGAGGTGTGGAACATGTTCAGGGAACAGCAGGTAGTCTGCTTTGGCTAAAGCAAAGGGAACATTTGCTATGTAGTGAGAGATAAGACTAGAGATAAAGGTGCCATATGGTAAAGGACTCTGAATGTCAAACTGAGAAGTTTGTACTTAATTTGGAAGGCAGTAGGGCTCTATTGAAGGGCATTGGGAGGGGGACATGAAGGGTAGGGGAAGGGAAGAGTTATATAATCCAAGCTGTTCTTTTGGCAACATGTGTGAAATAAACTAAAGGGTGAAAAACTGGAGTTGGGGAGATAGGAGGTTATTACAATAGTCCAAGGAAAAATTATGAGTCTGAATCAAGGAGGAGGTAGTGGGAAGTTCCATATGTTTATCTGGGTTTTTCCCCTCTACCCCCAGCTCCCTCCACCACTACAGCTCATCCCAGATATACAGAAGCCTCTACAGGACCAGGTGTGGTATCATGGCGCTATCCCACGAACAGAGGTGCAGGAGTTACTAGTGAATTCTGGGGATTTTCTCGTGCGAGAGAGCCAGGGAAAACAGGAATACGTGCTATCTGTCCTGTGGGATGGGCAACCTCGGCATTTCATCATCCAATCTTCAGATGTGAGTTCGGGGAGGAGGGGCATTATGGGACTATTGTATCCATTATCCCTTTTACAGGCAAACCCTTTGGGTCAGAAAAATACCGAGCAGGGGTAGATGAGGAATATTGGGGCTATAAGAATTCTAAGGTTATAAGAAATCTAAGAGATGATCCAATTTAGCCTATTCAATTTACACATAGGGAAACCAAGACTAAGATTAAATGACTATCTAACATCATATGTCTAGTTAGTGACAAAATTGATTTAGAACCAAGGCTTCCTACTCTAATCCATTATTCTTTTTATTAAACTATGCTGAATCTCCATCTAGAGAAATTCAGAGAGGAAACCATATTAGTATGTGAATGGTATGACTGGATATGACAACTGATATGAATAGGATCTGATCTGTTTCTTACAAAAGTATGCCTTAGCAACTAAGCCAGGAAGACCACAGTCCCTTTTTCCAGTGCAAGGCTGTTCACAAAGGCCTGGCCAGCCCAAATTCAGGTATGCTGTTTTCTTGCTCCTATCCCCTTTACAGAACCTATACCGGCTAGAAGGGGATGGATTCCCTAGCATCCCCTTGCTTATTGACCACTTCCTCCGCTCCCAGGAGCCCCTCACCAAAAAAAGTGGTATCAGTCTGAAGAAGGCAGTCCCAAAGGTAATTTTCCCAAGCTGTGCCTCTAGATTTCCTCCCTCATCCTTTGGTAAACTGGTCCATCTGTCCCCACCCTAATGGCTTTTGCATCCCCCCATCCTTTTGCATCTAATACTTTATCCAAGAGATATTTGTCCTAGAATCTGGAGGGCAGAGGAGGGAAGGAGAAAAGCAAAGATTTTTAAAGGGAACTTAGCTCACAAAGTAGGAAAGAACCTTTCCAGTAGACCTGGCCTGCCCAAACCTCATGAAAATAGTCCAACAACCTTTCTGTGTAACATTAGCTCAGTTTTTCCAAATCTACTTCTCCAGGATAAATGGGTCCTAAACCATGAAGATCTAGTGCTGGGTGAAAGAATTGGACGGGTAAGTGTCAGTGCTATGCTGGCTTGAATCCTCTGTCTGAATCACTCATGCCTCCCCACTGATTTCCCCCTCCCTAACCCCAACCCTCACCTCCCCTTTTTCAACTCCTAAGCTATATACATGAAATAGCCTCCCTCTTATTTCCTAATTTTCTCCTATTAAGATACAAAGCTTTATTTGATTACAAATTGGTCAATAAATTTTAGTTTGAACCAAGTAATTGCGTACATTTTAGACACTGGCAACCCCCAATTATTATCTGGCTAGCAGATCACTTTAAAGATGACTTCTCCATGACACCCACTTATATTTGTATTTGGAGGAACCTAATATGAGAATTTGAAAGGAACTCAGAATCTCTCTAGGCCAAGTCCCTTATTTTACAATTGGGACTGAGTCCTAAGGAGATTAAACTTGTCAATATTGGTTAGTATAATTTCAGGGTGTATAGGTTGGGTTTTTTTAAGTTTATAATTTTTTTGAGCTTTTTAATATTCTCTCTTTAGAGTTCCAAATTCTCTCCTTCCTTCCCCACACATTAAGAAAGCAAGCAATATGATATCCCATGTACATGTGAAATTATGCAAAATATAATTTTTTTCTATACTAGCCATGTTGCAAAGAAAAATAGAGTGAAAAAATATATGCTTCAGTCCACACTTAGAGTTATCCATTCTCTCACTGAAGGGGGATAGCATTTTTCATAATGAGTCCTTTGTAATTGAATTGGATCATTATATTGATCAGAATATCTATGTTTTTTACAGCTGATAATCATTATAATATTGCTCTTACTTTGTACAATGTTGTTTTGGTTCTGTTCACTTCACTTTACATCAGTTTATATAAGTCTTTCCAGGTTTTCTGAAATTCTTGTCATTTTTTATAGCCTAATAGTATTCCATAACAATCTATATCATAACATATTCAGCCATGCTCCAGTTGATGGACATCTCCTTAATTCCCAAGTCTTTAGCACCACAAAAAGAGGTCCTATAAATATGTTTTTTACATAAATATGGATCCTTTTCCTTTATCTTTGGTCTCTTTGGGAAGCAGAGCTAGGGTTGCTGGTCAAAGAGTATGCAGAGTTCTATAGCCCTTTGAACATAGTTCCAAATTGTTCTCCAGAATGATTGGACTAGTGTACAACCCCAACTAGAGTGCATTAGTTTCCTTATTTTCCCACATAACTTTCAGTGTTTGTAGTTTTTCCTTTTCTGTCATACTAGCCAGCTTGATAGGTATGGTAACAGGGTATGTAGTTTTTAACAATGGCTCAGAAACATATTTAGGAGGATAAATCTGCTAAAAACATAAAGGCATTTCAAATCCAAACAGAAGGTTATCTATGTCATTTCTCTCAATTAGCTTAGGAAACTGGAGCTTATTTTCTTATTACATATGTACTTGAGTTGATTCCTCAACTTAATTTAAACTCCTTAAGAGACATTGGTGGCTAGGTAGCGCAGTGGATAAAGCACCGGCCCTGGAGTCAGGAGTACCTGGGTTCAAATCCGGTCTCAGTAATTGCCTAGCTGTGTGGTCTTGGGCAAGTCACTTAACCCCATTTTTTTGCCTTCCAAAAAAACTTAAAAAAAAAAGAGAGACATTGGATTTGCTCCATTCTCTGGAGAGAGAGTTTGCAAAAGAAAGATGGATTGATTGATATAATGCTGAGGTTCCAGGGAAAAGGGTAATTGGGAAGGAGGAAAACAAGATGATTGAATGGTGAGGACTCTGCTTTGAATCTAAGTTTTTTTCCAGGGGAACTTTGGAGAGGTGTTCAGCGGCCGTCTGCGGGCTGACAACACTCTGGTGGCAGTAAAGTCCTGTCGAGAAACTCTCCCACCAGATCTCAAAGCCAAATTTCTGCAAGAAGCCAGGTGAGAAGTAGTAGTAGTATAGATTCTTCATCCAGCTCCTAGACTGCCCTAGTTCATTTTCTAGTTGACTGATTCCTATTCAGTTTACTTATGTCAAGCACCCGGGGAAAGATATGAAGTTTAGGCAAGACATAGTCCTTCATGGCTCATGTCAAAAGGAGATCCTAGCAGGGCCTAGAAAATAATAACTCAATAAATTTTGAAAATTGTATTCCTCAGCATGTGAAAATTAAATCCTGTATTCATTACCAATACTTATTGTTTGTTACAGATTTGAAATCTTCTCTATAATATCTTTGACTTGATAAAATAAAATAAATCCTTCCATGCCACTGAGAGCAGAGTTCATTAACAATATATATACATTTATAGAAGTAACATTAAAAAAGATCCCTAGAAGTTCCTTTATATTGGGCCTAGGTAGCTGCCTGCTTTGCCTCCTGTCTTCTCGACTTAACTAAATATACTGTCTGCCTTCCTTCAGTTGAGGAAGAGAGAACATAGATTGTGTTATATTAAAGTAAGGTTCTGAATCTGGCCCTAATCCCCTTCCCTGGTGATTCCCTCACAGAATCTTGAAGCAATACAGTCATCCCAACATTGTTCGACTCATTGGTGTCTGTACCCAGAAACAACCTATCTACATTGTCATGGAGCTGGTGCAAGGTGAGTGTCTCCAAGTTAGAGAAGATAGTCTAGTCAAAGCAGCTTCCTGTGGCAGTGTCAAAAATACCCAGACAACTTCTTCACTTCCAAGACTTCTAGCTCCTTAGGAGTTTCCAGTTATATTGTTGAAGGCTTAAAACATATGAGAAGTATTGAAGAAAACTAATAATCATTGTAAGATAATTATACAGCACCTCATTGTTTAGAAAGTGCTTTCCTCACAATAGCCTAGAACAAGAATTATTATCTCCACCTTACAGATGAGGAAACTGAGTTAATAAAAAATAATATTAGCTAATATTCATGTAACACCTACCATAGCCAGTGCTTTACAATTATTAATTCATTTGATCCTCACAAAAGCCCTGGGAGGTAATTCTATTATTATTCCCATTATGCTCCATAAGACAAACAGAGATTAAGTGACTTATTCAGGCCACAGTTAAGTATCCAAAACTAGATTTCAAACCCAGGTCTTCTTGACTCCAGGCCCAGAACTCCATCCACAACATTATCTAGACTTGCCAATAGTCACTTAGGATTATAACAACAACAACAACAACAACAATTATAATCCATATTTCTCTAACCCTGAAATGAGCAAATTTTTGTTGTGGTTCAATGATGTCTGTCTCATTGTGACTCCATGGGCCATACATACCAGAACTTTCTGTCCATGGGGTTTTCCTTGGCAGAGATCCTGGAGGGATTTGCCATTCCCTTCTCCAGTGGATCATTTTGTCAAAACTCTCTACTATGACCTGTACCTGCTTGACCTAGCTCATAGTTTCATTGAGTTATGCAAACCCCTATGCAGCAACTAGGCAGTGATTCAGGAGGGAGCTGTAGCACATAGTGTGTGCTTAATAAATATTGATTGATTGATTGATTGATCTTGCACTTTTAGAAGCACTTTGCATAAATTATCTCATTTGATAAGAGGTGTCAAATGCATAACTTGAAACCAGGTCTTCTGACTGGTCCTGGTGATTTTTTTCCAATACTTGGTAATGAAATAATGTCCAAGATTCTCCAATACTTGGTAATTAAATAATGTCCAAGATTCTCTAATCCTTTGTGTTCCCTTCATTCCTTCCTCAGGTGGGGACTTCCTGACCTTTCTTCGGACAGAGGGTGCCCGGCTGCGGGTTAAGTTGCTGTTGCAGATGGTGGGTGATGCAGCTGCTGGCATGGAATACTTGGAGAGCAAGCACTGTATCCATCGGTGAGTGCTCACAGAACGTGATGCCCTTCAGTCAAGATGATGGTGGATGGAACCCTGACCCTTTGCTGAGGTTGAGGGGCTGGGGTCATCAGGATTGACCTTGGGTTGGAGGTATTCTGGACTTAATTTTTTTGCTACTGCCTTCCCCAGGGACTTGGCTGCTCGGAATTGCTTGGTAACAGAGAAGAATGTGCTAAAGATCAGTGATTTTGGAATGTCTAGAGAAGGGGCAGATGGAATCTATGCAGCTTCAGGGGGTCTCAGACAGGTCCCTGTCAAATGGACAGCACCTGAAGCTCTTAACTATGGTACCAACTCTTTTTCTCAAATCACACTAGCCTTACCTGGCCCCTGGTCCCTAACCTAGGTCAATGCAGGGTATCCTCTTTATGGGGTGACATCTGAACCTGAAAGTGGCTCTCTACCTACCTTGTACCATGTAGTTGGGTTGGAGTTTATTTCCAGCATTCCTGCTTTCATCCATTCACCCAACTTCTTATAGACACAAACACACACACACACACACACACACACACACACACACACACACACACACATACGCCTCTTCCCCTTCTACAATTAACTTAGCCCAGTCTAATCTATCGTCTGCTACACAACCCAGGTCGATGCCATACTCCCAGCCAGAGTCTAGAGGGTGTCACCAAGGAAGCTGGCACTCCTTTTTTCTTGTCCCTTTACTTTGATCAGAAGACCAAGAACCATCTCACTGGCTTCTCTTTCCTCCCAATTTGGTTCTCTTCACAGGGCGCTATTCCTCTGAGAGTGATGTATGGAGCTTTGGAATCTTGCTTTGGGAGACCTTCAGCCTGGGGGCATCTCCCTACTCCAACCTCAGCAACCAGCAAACTCGGGAGCTTGTAGAAAAGGGTAAGAAGGGTGACTAACTTCCCTCTGATAAGCTATAAGTTCCAACTTCATCAGGGAAGTTGAATATCCACTTTTCTTCCTCAATAGCTAATTTTTATTTATATCACTATATGTTTTTGTCTCATTCAGTTCTCATAAAAACTCCTTATTATCCTTACTTTTACAGATGAGGAAAATGAGGCTAAGAATAGTTAAGTGACTTCCCACTGTCATATAACTAGTGTCTGAGGCAGCATTTGAATTAAGGTCTTGTTGACAACTGGATTCTTATTGATCCCTAAGACTCTTCACTTTAGCAAAAATTTCAAAAAATGTAGGACTAGAAGGAATTTAGCAATTGTCTCAGCCAGAAATTTTTTAATTTTGGGTCTATAAGGTTCATGAACAGATTTCAAAGAGATACATGAAATTGGATAAAAAAATTACATCTTTATTTAGTTGATTTCTGCTGTAATACTATAAATTTTATTTTATACATTTCATAATAGCCAGCATTTATTTAATTCTTAAGCATTTGAAAGCACTTTATAGAGGTCACTTTATGCATTTAAAAGCATTATTCTGAAAAATAATAGAAGCCTCCCCAGAATGCCAAAGAAATTAATAATACACATGAAAATTAAGAAATTCTGATCTAATTTATCTCAAGATGGTAAGAATTATATTAGGAAATAAGAGATCCTGGGAAAGATAAATGACCACTGATTGTTATTGGACTTCTCCTATTTTCTCATTCTCTTGTTCATCATATTACTCCCCAGGTGGGCGCCTGCCCTGCCCAGACCTGTGTCCTGATGCTGTGTTCCGGTTGATGGAGCAGTGCTGGGCCTATGATCCAGGCCAGAGACCCAGCTTCAGTGTCATTCACCAGGAGCTAGAGGGGATCCGAAAACGGCATAGGTGATACCAAGAACAGGGACACCAGTTTCTGCCTCTCCACCCCTACCCCCAAGGAGTTATTCTGATTGGGAGAACATGCCTTCTCCCTAGCCTCAGCTTTTTCAAAGCCCCAGGGCTGGACAGGTACCAGCCTGGTAGGTACCAGCAGGAGCCCTCAATCTCTCTGGTTGGAGCCAAGCATTCCCCCAGGCCCACAGTTCACACTGCCAAAATCAGTGCAGGGACATGTTTCTGTACTGGTTCTGTTCTGTACCCTAATGTGCTTCTAGGGTACAAGCTGCTTCCTTCTGTGAGAAATAATAAAGCTACTTATCCTTACTCTGGATACTTTGGATGCAGCTTATTTGGAGAGGCTAGATTTTCTAGTACTTATAACAGTGGAAAAAAATGTGTTTTAGGGACTCTGAGATACATGTGGGGAATGTTGAGGTGGGGTAGGAGTGGAGGGGGCCCTGCATCCTGTGGGAGTCATCAGACCTCATTTACAAGTCACTGAGAACAAAGGAAAGATGGCAGAGCCCTGAGGCTAGGGGCCCATTTGGCAGGCAGCCTGATCTGAACAAAAGACACTAGAGAACAAAAGAAATTTGCCTGCCTGGAAAGTTATATAGAGTCTTAGAAGTGGAAAGGACCTTAGAAGTCATATAGTCTAGTCTCTTACCCAGTGCAAGAATCCATTGTATATACTGTACTAGCAAGTATCTCTGAGAACTTTCTTTGTATTATGACAAAAATATTTTATCTCTATCTTTTGTTACTAAATTGCCTAAATTTCCCCAGTATTATCCTTCCTCCCCCTCCTAGAAAGTCATCTCAAATAACAAAAGAATTTTTTTTAATGAAAAGGAGGAAGTGGAAAAAACCAACCAGCAAAACTGATCAACATGTTGAGAAAAACTACTGCGAAACTTTACATAATGATCCATACTTTTGGACCTCCCACCTCTGCAAAAGAGTGGGAAAGGTATCTTTTCATATCTTTTTTTTTTAAGGTTTTTGCAAGGCAATGGGGTTACATGGGGAGCCCAAGGCCACACAGCCAGGTAATTATTAAGTGTCTGAGGTCGGATTTGAACTCAGATACTCCTGACTCCAGGGCCGGTGCTCTATCCACTGCACCACCTAGCTGCCCCCTCATATCTTTTTTTAAAGACTTTATTCTGAGTAATTTGTGAAAGATCCATTTTTGATGGATATGTGATTTTCCTTTCCATTTATATTGTTGTAGTCATTATGTATATTGATCCCTTGGTTATGCTCATCTCACTTTGCACCAGTTAAGTCTTTCCATGATTTTTTGGATTCATCATATTTATCATTCTTACAGCATAGTAATACTCCATTCTATTCATATACCATGGGTTGTTCAAGCTCCCCCTAATCAATAGCATTTACTTTGTTTCCAATTCTTTGCTACCAAAAAAAAGTATTCCTATAAGAATTTTTGGTTTATTTTGGAGCTTTGTTTTCATAAATGGACTACTTGGGTATATATTTCTAATGTGGGATCTCTGGGTCAAATGGTAGACATTTTAAAAATATATCTGATATAACTTATGAATGTGTATGTCTTTCTTGCTAATCTCCAATTCCAATTTTAGTGTATATACTCTCAAAGCAAACCCTTGACTGAGCACTTTCATTTAGTGAAGTAGGCTGATTGATTTTTTAACAACTCTAATTTTTAGAAATTTCTCCCTCATATTGAGCCAAAATCTTCTTCCTCGTTGCTTCTAAGTTCTGACTTCTGGAGCAAAACTATCCATCTGAAAAGATAGTTCCAGGCCCCAAAGCTTGGGTTTAGTTTCTTTTTAATATTATGATGGGCAGCTAGGTGGCTCAGTAGGTAGTATGCTGGGCCTGGTTCTGTCAGACCAAACCTTCAACATCTTGAGTAAGAAAAGGTGGAAGCTGCGTCCTGGGAATGACTCCAAAACATTGAGAGTGATTGCAGGACTTTGAATTTGGTTGCAGAGATTTAGGTAGAATGCAGAGAATCATGTAGATCTTTAAGATTTAGAACTGATTGGGACCTTAATGTATATCTAATCCAACCCCCTCATTTTACAGAAGAGGAAACTATCACCTGGAGAGGTAAAGTGATATACCAAAAGACATTCTAGTTCTAAAGTGCAGAGACAAATGTGAAATCCAGGTCTTTTAATTCCAAATGCAAGGGTCCTTCCACTAGATGGGGCTAGACTAGATGATTTCCAAGGTCCCTTTAAGCTCTATAATGCTAATCCTCTGAGCAAGTCTAACCTCAGTTGCCCTTTTATTTCATCATCATTGAATACCATTTACTAAGTATCTCACTTTATTCTATATTTGGTACACTAGCAGCAGAATCCAAAGGCTGTAATAACACCTCCCTCCCTCACTGCACCAAGACACACACACACACACACACACACACACACACACACACAAACAGCCAAAATTGTGAAATTTTTCTTTTTTGGTTAAACAAAAATTTATTAAACACCAACTACTAAGGAATACAGAGACAGAAATTAAATCCTGCCCTCAAGGGGTTTATATTCTACTGGTAGGAGTCAACACTTAACCAGGGAAGTAAATGTAAAATACATACAAATAATTTCAGGCGAACAAGAAAGCCCAAAAACTACAATTGTAGAGGAACAAGAGTCTCAGTTACATTTTGAAGACAGTCAGAGCTTCTACAATGAGAAGAAGAGATGGAAGTCCATTTCAGATATCAAAAAGCCATTTATGCAAAGCAAAGGCACAGAGATAAAAAATGGTGTTTTTTGGTTTGTTTAAGTTTTGGGGTTTTGTTTTTTTTTTCAGAGAAGAGTTAGATTTAATTACCAAAAAAGAGTAGTTAAAGGAATTTAATATGAAGTAAAATTGATAAGGTATATGGAAACCAGATTATATAAACCTTTAAATGCCAGTCTGAGAAATTCACATCCTGGTGGCAATGGAAAGTCATTTAGGGTTTTTTTAGAGAGAGGAAGAGGGTAATATGTACAGAAATGTGTTCTAGGAATATTAATTCGGAAACTTGAGAATGAATCAGAAAGGAGAGAAAATGGAAACAAGGAAGTCATCTAGAGGGGTGCAAAATCATGAGAGCCTGAACTAGATTCGTAGAGTGAATGAAACGGATGCAAGATTTTATTTCATTTTGGTAACTGAATGGATACATAGGGTTTGAAGGAGAAAGAAAAATCCAGGGCTGTGAACCTAAGTGACTGGAAGCCTAGAGGTGACCTTAAGAGAAATGAGGAGGGGCAGCTAGGTGTCGTAGTGGATAAAACACCAGCCTTGGAGTCAGGAGTACCTGGGTTCAAATCCGGTCTCAGACACTTAAAGACCTAGCTGTGTGGCCTTGGGCAAGCCACTTAACCCCGTTTGCCTTGCAAAAACCTTTAAAAAAAAAAAGAGAAGAAATGAGGAAGCCTATAGAGGAAGGATGAGGAAAGGGGAAGAGGGAGAAGACCACCCAATGAGTTCCATTTTTTGACTCACTGAAATTGAGATCTGTGGTAGAGATTTGGAGCTGGTGATGCAAGGTCAGAAAAGGAATTAGAGCTAGATGCCCAGAGTTAGGAATTTATGGAATAGAACTACAATCTTGGAGCGAGTGAGAGCAATAAACCAGAGTGTAAAGAAAGAAGAGAAGATAGCCCAAGGAGTAGTTCTGACAAGAGAGGGAGAGTGTGATACAACAGAAAAATGAGTGCTGGGAGAACTAGCAGTGAAACAGTTTCCATTTTGCAGCCCTATCTTATTTCCCTTTGTAAACTATCATCCCACCCTCCCACAGCTGCTTAAATCCTTGATCTCATAAAAGAATAGAAAATGTATCTCTGCCAAGACGCTAGTGACTGATAGGTTAAAAGTATTCTCCTTCCCAGAGGAGTCCGGCAATTAAGGATTATTTATTGACTGCCATATCTTCGGCATTGTCCTAAATTCTATCGGATTTACGAGGGAAGACTGAGCCGATCCTGCTCTCAAGAAATTTCCAGCTCAGCTGGAGGGATTAGCTTAACCAACACAAACACGCTCCACATAACAAACAAACAATATAATTAATGAGCGATTGTGCCGTATTTTATTTGCATGTTAATTGGACTCCGAAGTTTGGGGGACAGAAGGCCTCTCTGGATGTCAGGCCTCAGCCGGCGGTGGGGCAGGGATTTGACCCGGGCCCCCCAAGTCCTATCGGCCGGCGGTCGTCGCAGTCCTCCTGAGCCTCCTCTGCAGCGGGCTCGGGGGGCCGTGGCGAGGTAAGGGGGCCAGAGGCGGGCCCGGGGAGGGCAGGAGGGGGCGCCGGGGCGGCTCAGCGCGAGCCTCCTGAGGGCAGGCGCCCCGGCGGGGCGGGGCGGGGCAGCGGCGGGCGGGCCGGGCCTGGGGGCGGGGGGCGGCCGCGCTGTCCCCGCCCCGCACGCAGCTCGCCGCCCCGGCCCGGCGGCTCCGGAGCCCGGCGGAGGCGGCGCTGTCCGGCCTCGGCGCTGTCCGCTGTCCGTCTGTCCGGCCTCGGCGCTGTCCGGCCTCGGCGCCGGGGCGGAGCGGGCCGCTGCGGGCAGGGCTGAGCCCCCGCCCCTGCTTCCTCCCTGCCCGGACGGAGGCCGCTGGGCCGGGGCTGGGATGTGAGAGGCGGCGGAGCGGGCCGGCCCGGGGCCCGGAGAGGCGCCGAGCGGGAGGCCGGAGCCCCGGCGCGGTAAGGTGCCGGCGCGCGGGGCCCGGGGGCGGGCCCGGGGCTCCCGGGGGTCGGGGCGGCCCGAGGAGGGGGCGGCGGGCAGAAGCGGGGCACGGCGGGCTCTGCGAGGGGCTGCGCGCGGACCCCGGCCTGGGGGGCCGGTGCGATGGGGGGATTACGGGAGCTCCACCCTGCACCCCTCCAGCTCGGGCCCGGGCCCCCGCCCCCGCCCAGACTCCTCGGGCTAAAAATAAGGCTCCAAGCCGGGATTAGATTAAGTAGGACACCGCTCCCCCCTCCTCCTGCAAGGCTCCAGCCCTTCCAGGCTTCTGCGGCCTGTCGTCCCCCACCCAAAGGATGTACACCATGATCCCCGGGAGGGGCCTGCTGTGTCAGATCTCACTCCAGAAAAGTTGGGTTTGGCTCACCCTCTCCCCTGAGGAAGCTCTAGGCTTCCCGGAGATCGGGTTTGCTTCCAGTTTCAGTGATGGTGACCTGGGAGGCCACAGAAGTCTTTCCTACCTAGGACTCATCACAGTTTTTCCTAGAACTGTGTCAGACTTCATCTGGGCTTTTGGCATCACATTGTAGAAGGAAATGACAATAGACATGCTTTGGCCTGGCAGTGCACAAAACTGCTTGTCCGGTATTTTCAAAGGAGCCAGCAGAGTATCAAGAAGTGCAGAGAGCTCAGGTGAGACCTGAGGCTCTAATTTGCACGACCTTAACTAGCGCAGAGCTTGCAGAAAAGACTTCCCTCTTTTCCTTCCAGCTCCTCATCCCCTGGATGGGGAAGCAAAGAGTTCCTGATTAGGCTTCCACTAAGAATGATGCCACACGCTGTCCGTGACAACAGAACCAACAGAGAACAACATTCCCAGGCCACCTTGGGAAGTGATGCTTTCTTTCTTTGGCCTTCAGGAACTGCTCTTCTCAGTGCCAGGGCAGAACAGACTTGTGGGGCTGATTTCTCGTGATGTCACTTGATGGGAAGACATGAGGCATATAAAACATGTTGCTCCTTTCACAGGTATATTCAGGGGGATCGGTATGAAGTTGAAGAAGCAAGTGACAGTGTGTGGGGCAGCCATCTTCTGCGTGGCAGTCTTCTCCCTCTACCTCATGCTAGATCGAGTTCAGCATGATCCTACCCGGCACCAGAATGGTGGCAACTTTCCTCGGGTGAGTCTTGCCCCTGATTACTAGTATCTTTATTGTCCAGGTTCTCTAGGTTCAAATAATTTTTACAATGATGGACACTTATATAATTGCCAGAGCTGGTGATTCTACCACCCAACTAGGTCAGTACTATCAGGCTGGTTCCCTATTAGGTATGTCTAACACCTATACTGATGTCCTTCTAGTGCCCAGAAGTGACTCTTATTTTGGTGGAACATAAATCCTCACAAATTGGCACTGCTAATAGTTGTTCAAGGGCCAGGAAAGTTAAGTTTGGAGAATCCCATGCCAGATTGACCAGTGATTACTTTTTTGAGGCTATAGTAATTCCCAAAGTCCGTCTCCCCAAAGCCTTGTAGGGTTTCAGTTTATCCTGGTAAAGGAAATATTCCTAGCAGGGAAGGTATTAAAGAGATCTGTGGGTTAGGTCCCCAAAAGGAGATCCTAGCCCATGTGCAGCATCACCCCCTACCCAGTCTGTTCAATACTGGTTTTAGGCCAGAAGACCCCAAAATAAAAGGTTCCATGAATTTCATGGTTTGTAGGCCTCAAGCAGGATTCATCTTGAATTTACCCTTCATTCTGAAAAGAGTACATCTTTCCCCATATCCTTGTGTTTCTGTGTCCTTGCTAGAGCAGAAAGAATCATGGCCAAGTCCC
Source organism: Macrotis lagotis (assembly GCF_037893015.1). Taxonomy (NCBI): domain Eukaryota; kingdom Metazoa; phylum Chordata; class Mammalia; order Peramelemorphia; family Peramelidae; genus Macrotis; species Macrotis lagotis. The sequence continues at coordinate 124,424,417 of NC_133661.1, forward strand.
AAGTGGTTGCCATGAAGTAATTTCTTATTCCTGGCTTAGGACGTGGTAACTGATTGTCCATTGTCACTGATTGGCAGAGCCAGATCTCAGTACTGCAGAACCGAATTGAACAACTGGAACAGCTGCTAGAGGAGAATCATGAGATCATCAGCCACATCAAGGACTCAGTGTTGGAACTGACAGCCAATGCCGATGGCCCTCCGGCTTTGCTCCCTTACCACACCCCCAACGGCTCCTGGGTGGTACCCCCAGAGCCCCGCCCTAGCTTCTTTTCCATTTCCCCCCAAGACTGCCAGTTTGCTCTTGGGGGTCAGGGTCAGAAGACAGAGCTCCAGGTGAGATCAGGGGTAGTATGATGGTTGGGAGAGTGATCACGAGTATAAGATACTTAGCCATTCCCTTCCTCAGCAGATGCTTACAGTATCAGAGGAGCTGCCCTTTGACAATGTGGATGGTGGTGTGTGGAAGCAGGGATTTGATATCCCCTACAGCCCCCATGACTGGGACTCAGAAAATCTTCAGGTGTTTGTGGTACCCCATTCCCATAATGACCCAGGTAAAGATGAAGCCTCTGGGTGGGGAAGAGGGGGAATTATTCTTCCCAAGGCCTTGTATAACTTATTTAACCACTTAGACCTAAGTCTTCTCCCCCCCCACCCCGTCAGTAATTATACGAGAAAGCTTCCTTATGTTGGAAATAATCCTTTTTATAATAATAATAATAATAGAAGTATCTGACACTTAAATGGGATTCTACACTATAAATCATTTTACATGTATTATTTTTTATTCATTCTTCACAATCCTGTGAATTAGAGAGGGCAGCCATTATTATCTCCATTTTATAAATGAAGAAATTAGTTTGTTCAAGATTGTACATCTGGTAATTGTCACAACCAGGACTCAGACCAAGGTCCTCTTCTTCCACATCCATTCTTCTAACCACTACAGCAAGGCTGCCTTATTCTTTGAGAATAGTCTTCAGTGGTGCTCTCTTCTGGGGCTTCTCTCTTGTTTTTCACAGGCTGGATCAAGACCTTTGACAAGTATTACACAGAACAGACACAACATATTCTTAATAGCATGGTGCCCAAGCTGCAGGAAGACCCCCGGCGACGCTTCCTCTGGGCTGAGGTCTCCTTCTTTGCCAAGTGGTGGGAGAATATCAATGCTCAGAAGAGGGCGGCAGTACGAAGGCAAGTATACATGTTGGTAGCCAGAAGGGCTTAGCATTCACAGAGGTAGCAGAAAGGAGAGCAGGTTGTAAAAAGATCAAGGGAGAGGGAATGTGGAAAGAGATTTCCCTAAACATTGTGCTTCAGAAGACAGGGGGTGGAAGAATACCAAAAGAAAGGTGAAATGGTGTAGTGGTAACCAAAGAGAATTTTGGAGAAGATTTGGCCAAGAAAGCATAGGTCACCTATGGAAAGAGAGGAATCAGAGGTTGAATGAATGTAAAGAAAAAGAATGTATCAGAAAAATTGACATCAAGGAACTAGGGAGATGGAGTGGAAACCATAGGGTTGGAGGTTGAAGGAAACCTTGATTAGAGAGGAGAAGCTGGGAGGAAGGGGAAAATGAGTGACTTTGGTATCAGTGCAGATGTGAATTCCCCTTTTCCACCCCCACTTGTCCATATCTGAAGTAGGTTGATGTGACTTGGCTTTTTGTAGGCCAAGGTGGTCATTCTCTCAGGCTCTGGCATGCAGTGTTAGAGTAGGGATGGACACTAGGACCTTGAACCATCCTGAGTGGAAACTGTTGGCCCACAGGTTAGTGGGAAATGGACAACTGGAGATAGCAACCGGAGGCTGGGTGATGCCTGATGAAGCCAATTCCCACTACTTCGCATTGATTGACCAGCTCATCGAAGGGCACCAATGGCTAGAGAAAAACCTTGGTAAACCCAGATTGGGGTATTCACTTTTTATAAATTAAATTAAAATACTTTCCACTAAAAGTTTATTTTCTCTTCTTCCCATCTCCTCCCAGCACACACACACACACACACACACACACACACACACACACACACACACGGGAAAAAAAAGAAAAACAAGTAGTGACAAAACAAATTTTCACATTGCCTTATCCAAAATTGTATGTCTCATTCTGCATCTTGAGTCCATCACCTCTCATCAGTTTTTCCTAAAGACCTTCTAAGCCCAAGGAAAGCATGATTGTGTTAGGTATGGGTACTGATGGTAAAGGAGTTAAGGGTGGACAGTGTGCCCAGGTTAGGAGTGCCTTTCAGTAGCTATCAGTTTTTAGGGTACCATTCCATCATACCATTTTCAGAGAGTTAGATTTGATTTAGCACTTTATATAAGAGTAAAGGGTAGAGGGTGAGGGTGGGGAGGGGAGAGTGTCCAAAATGGAATAGCCAAAATTCAGCAAGACACTTAGCACCTCTGGTCTTCACCTTTTCCTGCTTAGGTGTGACCCCACGCTCTGGCTGGGCCGTGGACCCTTTTGGACACAGCTCAACCATGCCTTACCTGCTCCGCCGCTCAAACCTAACCGGCATGTTAATCCAGAGAGTGCATTATGCTGTGAAGAAGCACTTTGCTGCTACCCACAGCTTGGAGTTCATGTGGAGACAAACTTGGGGTAAGAGTTAGTATGGAGTTAAATCTTGAGAACGGCATTACTGGCATTTTTTTTTTCTGTGGCTAGGACAAAAAAAAAAGTATGAGTTCAGAAAGAAAAGGGTAGCAAAGATGTAGATACCTCTCTCAGCTGTTCCTGGGAGCAAGGCTATCTGCAGCATGGAGGGCAACTGCTATTATGTTGACTTTTCTTCATCTTCCTGGCCTCCATATAGTCTTCCTTCCACCCTCAATTTCCCGAAAATTTAAATACTAATAATTTATTTGTAAAGCATTTGTATAGTTTTTGCTTTATATGCTTTACATATATTATTTCATTTGATCCTCACAACATTATGAGGTAGGAACTGTTATGGATCTCATTTGATAGATAAGGAAACAGAGGCTAAGAGAAATTAAGCAGCTTGCTCAAGATCACACAACGAGTTAGTGTTTTAAGATTCTTCCTGATTTCCAGTCCAGTGTTTTTATTCACTAGGCCACCCAGCTATCTCATGATCTTCTTTCCAAAAGATTAGTCTTGGCAAACATATCTGACCCACTACGGAAAGCAAATTGCTGGGTGATGAATTAAAGCATTGTCTTTTACCAAGACCTGAAAATGATTCTTACCTGTGCTAGTCCACTGCAACTGAGGAAATAATTGCTCCCCAGTCTCCATTTCTCTCCTTGCCTTAATATTTGTGTCCTGGATCCTAGTCCACGTACTCATGACTTCTTGTTGATCACTCATCTTGGGAAGCTTTGCTTTCTTCTAGGTCTTTGCCTGTGGGCAACCTTATGAATGCTTATTCCTTGCCTCCCACTTGCACAGTGCTTGTCATACAATTAAATGCTTCATAAACACTTATTGGTTATGCCTTCTGCAGACCCAGATGCCAGCACAGACATCTTCTGCCACATGATGCCCTTCTACAGCTATGATGTGCCACATACTTGTGGCCCTGACCCCAAGATCTGCTGCCAGTTTGATTTCAAGCGTTTGCCTGGTGGACGAATCAACTGTCCCTGGAAGGTGCCACCCCGAGCAATCACAGAGACCAATGTGGCTGAGAGGTACCTGTCATCTGTAGCATATACCTTCAGGGGGCTGCTAAGGGTCTCTGAAATAGCTCTAGAAGACCATTTCCAGAGTGCTTTTTCTGCCAACAACCCTAAGGGCTCTTAAGAAGCTGGCAGAGCCTACTGACTAACACTGAGGCAAAATATTTCCAAAGCTGGTATACAGCCTTAGGAACCTGATAAACTCTGTAAATTTCTAGTCATCCCAAACCACCTCTCAGGGAACCTGGATCATAGGGTTCTCAGTATTCAGCAGAACTAGGGGTTTTATTTATTTATTCTAGGATTGTACTCCTAGAATGGATTTCCTCAGAAATGGAGATGGAAAGATTTGAAACCAGGGTCATTTTTAATGGAACCAGACCTTTTACGGAAACTTCTTGGGACTGGTCCAAACACAAACCCAAGTGGTTTTTGCCAGAACTAGAACAACCACTAGAATGTTCTTAACATGGGCTCTGTGAACTTGTTAAAAAAATATTTTGATGACTGTATTTCAATCTAACTGATTTCCTTTATAAACCTATATTTTATTTTATGCATTTAAAGAATTATTCTGAGAAAGGATACCTGGACTTCACCAGATGTAAAATGAATGTAGCAAATTAAGCAGCCTTTTATTTTAGGATTTCTGTAACGCACCCATCGGTGTTTCCATATTTTCTCCCAATTGTAACCTTCCTCTTAATACTCTGGGCCTCTGCAATGATACTATACAGTTTTATCTTCACCTCTCCACAGGGCAGCCCTGCTTCTGGACCAGTACCGAAAGAAATCCAAGTTGTTTCGAAGCAATGTATTACTAGTGCCCCTTGGTGATGACTTCCGTTATGATAAGCCCCAAGAATGGGATGCTCAGTTCTTCAATTACCAGCGGCTCTTTGACTTCCTCAATAGCCAACCTGACCTCCATGTGCAGGTGTGATAGCTGCAACTAAGAGTTGGGGTCAGGGTTGACAAGGAGAAAGCAAGGTTTGGAGTAGTGTAAAAGGTCGTTTAGCATTGTTACAGTCCTGTTATAGGGGAAGCACACCCTACTATTGACTCAAAAAGAAGATCTTCCAGTTTAGGTTTCTCAGTTTAACAAATAGCCAAATATTCCCCTGGAAATAGCTGGACTAGGTTGAGTTGTTCTGTTTAGAATGGCAGAACGAAACTTCTCTACCTGTAGCTATTTGTTGGTAGTTAGAATTCCTATGGAGCTCTGCTACCTACCATGCTGATGGAAGCTGGGATTCTGTCTTCCCAGGCCCAGTTTGGCACTCTATCTGACTATTTTGATGCTCTATACAAGAAGACAGGGGTGGAGCCTGGTGTCCAGCCTCCAGGTTTTCCTGTGTTGAGTGGAGATTTCTTCTCTTACGCTGACCGGGAGGATCACTACTGGACAGGCTATTATACCTCCAGGCCTTTCTACAAGAGTTTGGACCGGGTCTTAGAAGCCCATCTGCGGTGAGATTTAGCAATAAAGACATGATTGGGGCTTGGAATTCAAAGAAGGCAAAAGGCCTGGGGGCCAGGTGGACATTAGGAAGTAGAAGGGAATAGGAAGGAGGTTAAGGCAAGGTGGGCTAACTGAGAGATGGATCACAGGATTTCTGAGTTGGAAAGGACCTCTGTGGCCATTTAAATAGTCAGTGAGGTCCCTAAGCATAAGGAAATACAGTTCCTAAGGATGTGGAAATCCATCAAGGTTAGTGTTTGGGGAGGAGGGTTCAGGTTAACTGGAAAGGTGGAAGAAACCAGGAAATTGTGTGGGTGGTATCAAAGAAGGGAATGGTAACATCTCTCTCTGGGGCAGGGGTGCAGAGATCCTGTTCAGTCTGGCACTTGCTCATACTCGGCACTCTGGCTTGACCAATCAGTACCCACTCTCAGACTACACCCTGCTGACTGATGCCCGTCGCAACCTAGGTCTCTTCCAGCATCACGATGCCATCACTGGTACTGCCAAGGAGGCAGTGGTAGTGGACTATGGGGTCAGGTGGGACCACAATTCCTTTTCTTTGGGGGGGGGGCAAACATCCTTAATAGATGGGTTCAGAGGGGAATGAGAACCAGACATTTCCCCGAACTCATTTCCTTCTTTGTCCTACCTCCACCTTATAGGCTCCTGCGTTCTCTTGTGAGCCTGAAACAGGTCATCACCAATGCTGCTCACTACCTTGTATTGGGGGACAAAGGAACCTACCAGTTTGATCCCAATACACCTTTTCTCAGCATGGTGAGAGATACCCCTTGGCTGCTATTACCTATTTCTACCATTGGGAATCCTGTTCTACCCTCATCATACTTGCTCAGAGCTTTGAGTCCTAAGTATAGAATAGGTATCCTGTGCCTTTGCCTGGGTGAACAGCTGCAAAGGCTGGTAGGAAAATAGTTGTAGAATAGTTACAGGGACCTGTTGTCATTTTCTCATCCTTAATATCTTTAGACCCTGTGATAAGTTACTGGGGTTGCAAAGATAAAAATGAAAAAGGGGCGGCTAGGTGGTGCAGTGGATAGAGCACTGGCCTTGGAGTCAGGAGTACCTGAGTTCAAATCTGGCCTCAGATACTTAATAATTAACTAGCTATGTGGCCTTGGGCAAGCCACTTAACCCCATTTGCCTTGAAAAATCTAAAAAAAGAAAAAAAAGATAAAATGAAAAGTCCTTTGCCCTCAAGTAACTTACATTCTATTGGGAGAGACCTGTATACATAGCTATATATGAAATAAATACATAGCTCTCTTGCAGGATGATACACGCTTAACCCAGGATGCCCTGCCTGAGCAAACAGTGATTCGGATTGATTCCTCACCCCGGTGAGCAGTTAGATGAGGCTTCTCTCAGAATTCTTTTTTACTCTGTAACACCCCAACCCATTGTGTCCAGCCCTTTCCCATCTTCAAAGACCCATTTTCATGTTTAACTCCCTTTGGAAAGCCCCTTACCTTCTTTACCTTTTCCTCTACACCTTCTCTAGTCTAGCTTTACCCATCTGCCTGGCAGGTTTGTGGTACTGTTCAACCCCCTGGATCAGGAGAGACTCAGTGTTGTCTCTTTGCTTATTAACTCTCCCCGGATCCGGGTCCTCTCTGAGGAGGGCCAGCCCTTGGCCGTGCAGCTCAGTGCCCACTGGAGCTCTGCCACTGACATTGTACCTGATGTCTACCAGGTAGGTGCCAAGGGGAAGGGTCCAAAGTGGCAGTGGGGGATCTGGAGTGTAAGCTACAAGTTGGGATGCTGTCATCTGAAGTTTGAATCTTGTGATTTTGATGAACACTGTCTCTTCCTGGAGTCCCCAACCTCTGCCTACACCGGTACCTCATTGTGTCCATCAACATGAGTCTTCTGTCACTATTCATCCCTCTTTTTTCCTGTTGCATTGCCTGGTCCCTTTGTAGAAGGCTGAGAGCTTATCAGCTCCTGAAGCTGTATGAGGAGCCTGCTCTGGTCTCACTTTGTACTTTGCAATGAGCAGGTATCTGTGCCAGCTCGCTTACCTGCCCTGGGTCTCAGCATCCTGCAGTTACATCCAGGCCTAGATGGTCGCCGCACTCTGCCCTCTTCTGTGCGTATTCACCTGCATGGCCGCCAGCTCTCTGTCAGCAAGCATGAGATCTTCCCCGTGCGTGTCGATGAGGCTGGGTCCAGTGACTTCGCCCTCAGTAATCGCTACATGCAAGTCTGGTTCTCAGGCCAAACTGGGCTCCTCAAGGTAAAAGAGAGCACCAGGGGAAGAGGTGAAGGGAGGGAAGGAGAGTGGGGAGAATGGGGCAGGATTAGTAAACTTAAGTGGGAGAAGTCAGCAGCCTCCAAAGGTAACCAGGATTAGGAAAGGGGGGGTGTCCTGACTGATCAAGAGAGAGATAGAATGACTGCAGTGTGCTAGGGAATACCTGGAATGCAATCCCTTTAAGGTGATTGCCAGCCTATTCCCTGGGTGGGCAGGTCTGATATTCTGGGATGGGGCCAGGGGTCAGGGCTGTGTTTGTTGGCAGAGCGTCAAAAGGGCGGATGAAGCGCAGGAGCATCGATTAAATACCGAGTTCCTCATCTACGGCACACGAACCTCCAAAGACAAGAGCGGCGCCTATCTCTTCCTGCCTGATGGCGAGGCCAAGGTACAGGTGCAGAGCAGCCTTAGGTCTGAGCCAGTGAGATGTTGAGTTCTAAGCATCTTGCTCCTTGCTCAAACCACCTCACCTTCAGGCTGACCTTGGGTGGTCTGATTAGGAAATATACATGGAGAGGCCCCGTCCAAGTGGTGGTCGCAGGCCCAAGTTAGAGGGTTCAGTAGACAAGAGTATCGGACTGGGAATCAAAAAGACCTGAATTCAAATCCTGCCTCAGCTAATGACAAGCTGTGTGACCCTAGATGAGCCATTTGTATCCTTTCTTAGCCTCAGTTTCCTCATCTGTAAAATAGGGATAAAAATAGGACCTAACTCATAGGATAACTGTGAGGATCAAATGAGATAACACTTGGGACTCATTTAATTAACCTTTTTCTACCTGTTTCCTTATGGGAGAACAGTCTTATTGATTACAGCTAAAGATGGTGTGGTCTGGGGGGAAGAGGACTGGATTTTCAATCATAAGATTCAGGTTCTAATTTCTCCTGCCCCTGATTAGCTTTATGAGTCTCCTATTTCCTTATCTGTATTGGAAAGATAATAATGCATGCGCTGTCAGTCTCACATAGGTATTATCAGGATGCAATTAGAGAACATATATAATGTTCTAAATAAATGTCAGCTGTTGTTGTTATTGTTATTATTAACCAGGTTAAGGGTCCATTCCTCTTAGTTTATTCACTGTGCTGTGATGCTCAGCACCTGCCTGCTCTGTTCCTAGCCCTATGTCCCCAAGGAGCCCCCTGTTCTTCGGGTCACTGAAGGCCCCTTCTTCTCAGAGGTCGTTGCCTATTACCAGCATATGCAGCAAGTGGTTCGGCTCTACAACCTGCCAGGTGAGTCTCAAAGTAGAAATGTTTGCCCTGAGATTAGAAGTAGTCCCTAGGGAGAGAGGCCCTGCCAAGGGAGGTCTACTGCTTCCTGGTCCTATGCTCCTTCCCAGGACATGCCTTCCAAAACTTTTCTAAATTTTATTCTGAAAGTGTTGCAATGACTTTGTTTTTTTTTTTTTTGGACATGGGATGGGAGGGGAATCACTTTCTATACCTCTTCTCCTTTAATGAAGAAAAAGGCAGCAGGAATGTATGTAGGGAGAAGAGTGCAAAAGGTGGGGGGGGCATAATTAACAAATTAACAAACTCATAACAAATAAACAAGAGTCAAGCAAAATAATTCACACAGTGACCATGCAGGTCATATTTTTCATGACTGAAAAGTCATTCCCTTCCTCTTCCAACTCATTTCCCTATCTGTTTGCCTTACCTCACCTCCCCCAGGGGTCGAGGGCCTCTCCTTAGATATCTCCTCCCTTGTGGACATCCGAGATCATGTAAATAAGGAGTTGGCACTTCGTATCCAGACAGACATTGAAAGTGAAGGCACCTTCTTCACAGACCTCAATGGCTTCCAGGTATGATGCCTGGGAATAGGACTTTGGGAGTCCTTCTAGAGAGGGCCCTCCATCTCACCTACTCCTATTGAAGGTACTAGTTTAAGGAAGAGGAGGGGGCACGCAAAGAGTTTCTAATGTGGGGTCTGTGAGCTTTTATTTTTTTTAAATTTAATTCTTTTCTAATTACATATATAAAAAAATTTCAACATTGATTCATTTTCTTTTTAAATTTTAATTTTTTCAGTTACATGTAAAGATACTTTTCAACATTGATTTATTTTTCCTTTTTTAATTTTTTTCCAATTATGTGTAAAAAATAATCTTCAACATTGATTTTTTGTAAGATTTTGAGTTCCAGGTGGCTAGGTGGCGCAGTGAATAAGAGCACCGACCCTGGAGTCAGGAGTACCTGAGTTCAAATCTGGCCTCAGACACTCAGTAATTACCTAGCTGTATGGCCTTGGGCAAGCCACTTAACCCCATTGCCTTGCAAAAAAAAAAATTGAGTACCAGTTTCTGCCTCCCTTTCTTCCCTCCCCACCCCATGACAGCTGAATAATCTGATATAGATTATATGTGTACAATCATGTTTAATATATTTCCACATTTGTCATATTGTAAAAGAATCAGAACAAAAGGAGAAAAACCATGAGAAAGAAAAAACATAAAGCCAATTTTTAAAAATGAAAATAGTATGTTGGAGACTGCATTCAGATTGCATAGTTTTTGCTTTGGCTATAGATGGCATTTTCCATCACAAGTCCTTTTAGAGTTGTCCTTCCAACATTGACATTTTTTGTAAGATTTTGAGTTCCATATTTTTCTGCCTCTTTCTTCCCTTCACCATTCTCCCAAGGCAGCAAGTAATCTGATAAGTTATATATGTACAATCATGTTTAGCACCTTTTTTATTAATCAAGTTGTGAAAAAAGAATCAGAAAAAAATAAGAAAGAAAAACACAAACCAGTTTTTGAAAGTGAAAATAATGTGCTTTGGTCTGCATTCAGACTCCAATTTTTTCTCTGGATGTGATGGCATTTTTCCATCACGAATCCTTTAGAGAGGAGCTAAGTATATCATAGTTGATCATCACATAATGTTGTCATTAATGTGTACAATATTCCCTGGTTCTGCAGTGAGCTTTTATTTCAATCCATTATTTATTATTTATTTTTAGCATTCATTTTTTAAAATATTGAGATCCAAAATCCTCACCAGAGCCCTTCCTCCATTCCCTAGGAAGATAATATATGAATTATACATGTGAAGTCATTTAAAACACATTTGTGTATTAGCCAACTAGTGAGCTTTTTAAAAAAAAAAATCTGATCAACTCTTTCACTATAATCAGTTTCCTTTATAATTCTGTATATTTTAACTGTATGCCTGATTCTTAGAAAGAGTTCATGGGCTTCACCAGCCCACCAAAGGGATCCCATAAGAAAGGCTGAAGAGCCTTGTATGAGGATATAGGAGATAAAGGACACCTGGAGCCAAATTGAGTCTGTGTTCCAGAAATACACCCAGCTGCCTCTCATGTGTCGTTTGTTACCACCTCTCCAGATACAGCCCCGTCGGTATTTGAAGAAGCTGCCACTGCAAGCCAATTTCTACCCCATGCCAGCCATGGCCTATATCCAGGATAGCCAGAGCCGCCTCACCCTGCACACTGCACAAGCCCTAGGAGTCTCCAGCCTGAACAATGGTGAGTGGGCATGCCCTTGGGGCAGTGTGGTACAGGATGAAGGGGATATATCTTCTCATTTGCTTCTAACTGGGGGAACTTTTTCACATAGAGGGTTGGTACGAAGAAGGAAGAAAAGAGTATGTTGTATCATTGTATCACCACCTATCCAGCTATTGGCAGGAAGCTGATCCACAAGGGATGGGAAGGAGGCTGGGATGCTCGCTTTTCAATCGGGCAAGATATGATTAAAAAAAAAAAACCCTGAAAATCAGTATATTTGGGTTTTGGTCTTGTCTTTGCTACTAACTAGCTGCTTTATTTTGGAAAAAATCACTTAAGCTTTCTGAGTTTCATATAAAAGATTAATCAGTTGCCCTGGACTGAAGGAAAAATCACTTAACCTCACTGGGTTTCCATATAAAAAAATTAACCAGTTGCCCTGGACTGAAGGTTCAGTGGATCCAGTTCTAAAATTTTGTGATCTATAATCTAAGTAAGGAGTTGAATCCATTCAAGTAATAGGCTATAACCACAAGGTTATGTTAAGGACAGCAGCTGATTTTGTCATGAGGTATGATCCTAGCCCCCATTGGCTTCAGTACTTTTATGACTTGGAAGAGTCAGGTGTCCCAAGCCCAGTGACCAGCTGCCTTTCAAAAATCCTATCCCTTTGTCTGTTTTGTGCAGTTATTTGGGAGCTTGTTTTACTACAACAAATGGGAGTGGACCTAATTTATAATGAGCATGATCCATTTCTCTGCTCCTTCTGGGATTTGAACATACATTTTAATTATATAGCATCTAGATATCTGGATTTTTGTACAGGATAATCTACTTTTTTAAGACTTCTTTTCTCTTTCAGGGATATAATAGAAAAAAAAAAAAGATGAGGGTCAGATCCACATCAGATAGAAAAAGGATATATATGCAGTGATGTTCCCCTTCCAAAGAGTTATATTATTAAAGAATTAACCAAAAAATAGAAAGAAGGAAAAAAATTCAGCAAAACTTATCAACACATTGAAAAAACCTGATGTTATATGCAATGTTTAACATGACCTGTACAAAGGAAATGGGGGGGAGATGTCTTATCTCTTCTTTGGGGCTAAGTTTGCTCTTTTTAATTTTGCAACATTCAACTTAATTTTCCATTTACATTATTATAGTCATTGTTTATATTTTCCCTATGTTTGCTTATTTCACTTTGCACAGTTTACATGTCTTTCCATGTTGCATTCATCCTGTTCCTTACAGCATTGTCATATTCTATTGCTTTCACATACCCTAATGTTTAATCTTTCTAGTTCTTTGCTACTATAACATATTTTGGTGCATTTGGGAACTTTCTTATTATTAATGACCTTCTGGGGGCCAATGCCTGATAATTTAATCTCTGGATCAAAGGGCATCATATTTTAGTCACTTAATTTATGTAATACTGCTTTGCTTCCCAAAATGTTTGTACTAATTGTACCATAGCTTCACTAGTAACAACACAGTCATCTTCATGAATGGTACAGTTATGTAATTAAAGGAAGGAATATGGACTGTGAGATAATAGGCCAGAATTCTAATTCCATTGTACTCAGTGTTCCAATCTGAAAATGAAAGCTGGGAGAGAACACCCACTGGAGAGATAAGGAAAGGCTTCCTCTAAGAAGATAGTGCCCAAGCTGAGCCTTGAAGGGAAGCTCAGGACTCTTAAGAGGTAGAGATAAGGAGAGAATGCATTAGGCAGAAGGAACAGTCTGTGCCAAAGAGATAGCAGTTTGGGTATGAAGAACAGATACTTCCCCCAACCTGGAAAGTTCCTTTTTTTTTTTTTTTTAGCATGAAAACATATACTATATTAAATTTTCTAAAGAATAGCCCTGTTGAATGGGGGCAGCTAGGTGGTACAGTGGATAGAGCACTGGCCCTGGAGTCAGGAGTACCTGAATTCAAATCTGGCCTCAGACATTTAATAATTAAACCAAAAAAAAATCCCTGTTAATGTATATATATATATATATATATACATATATATATATATACATATATGTATATATTTATACTTAGATATGTAAATATAATGTAATATAATACAGTGTGAAACAATGGTAATGGAGTATGCAAAAGTGATTGATCTCATACAGTCAGAAGAAATAAATGCAAATTTTCTAGAAAAGTATTACTTGTACAATGGCATAATGATCTTGAATCTTCTTGAAAGTAAGTTGCCTAGTGTATTAATTTTTTTCCATTCACTGTGGTACCATATTCAGGAGAATTCTGATCCACTCTCTGACAGTAATCACCTGGTACAGGTACAGTTTTGGTTAACTCAGTTTAAAAAGCTATAACTGAGATTTAACAAAACATATGGAAATTAATGTTAACTTACAATGTTTCTAGAAAATTTTCTAGTTTGTAATACACTTGAAAATTTCTTTTTAAATTTTAAATTATATATATTATATTATATATATATAAAATATTCTGGCTTCCTGGTATCATAAGCAGCCAACTGATATTATGAACAGTTCAGAATGAAGCATTCATGATTAACCTAAAACCTATTTAAAAAAAATATCTTAGATGTGGCCAAAGAAATTCATTGATAAGATCAAAAAGCTATCAGGTTCTTATATCCAAAGAGCACAATGAATAATGGCCTCATAAAATAAATTTAATCAAGATATTTGGAAAATGTAAGTCTGAAAAGCTAACAAGGATGACTATTTAATAGCTGATGTAATTTGAGCCTTACATTCTAGCAGAATGTTTGACCTGATGTGAGGTGGGCTGACATCTGACAATCAAAAACATGGTCGACAAAAGCCACACCTGAAGGACAATATGAAGGAAAACCTGAAGCAATTTGATGCAAGGAATGACAGCAAAAAACTTTTAATGAGACTACCTGTAGCAACCTAATAATATAGAGATTAACTTTGAGCAAAAGCATCAAGGAGAAGATGCAGTCACTCTGGAAATTGAGTTTGGTCACATATAAAGTATAATCCTTTCTGTTAATCATTAGGCTATCTTACAGATTACTCTCTTAAGTGAGTGAATGTTACCAACTGTAGCAGGTAATGAAACTTCAACAACTCCCTAATGAAAAGAAGCTATATTTGCAAAAGAAGTTAAAGTATAAGGTCCCTATTTGCAACTCAGTGAAATATTATTTTATCTTGGACTTTACAGTTCCACTCGTAGAAATGGATAGCAAATATTGCCAATAGCACCATCTTTTTAGATTGAGGACAATGCATGTAATTTCCTAAATGTCCTCTTGTGCCTGAGTGTATCAGCCTCCAAAAAATAAACAAATACTTTATTCTCAGGGAAAATACCTATTTACCTAAAGTATAATCCTAATTTTTTTAAATGAGTATGAGAAAGTAGGTGGGAGCCAGATTAATTAGGATTTTCAATGACAGACTGAAGAGTTTGCATTTTACCCTTGATGCCATTGAATTTTTTTAAGCGGCAAAATCATAGAAAGGACCTCAGGGGCCATCTAGTCCAACCTCTTCATTTTGCAGACAAAGAAACTGAGGGTCCAGGAAATATAAGTGACTTGGTCAAAGTCACATGGATAGTAAGCCTCAAAAGTAAGATTTGAACACTGGTCCTCAAGACACCAGAATCAACACTCTTTCCACTGTAATAATAATAATAGTTGGTTTTATATAGTACTTTCTGTGAGCTAGGCACCTTGCTAAGCACTTTATAATTATCACCTTATTTGTTCCTCATAACAATCCTGGGAGATGGGTGCTCTTTATTATCACCCCTATTTTATGGATGAGGAAATTGAAGCAGTCAGGTTAAATGACTTGCCCAGGGTCACACAGCTAGTGAAGTGTCTAAGACTGGATTTTAACTCCAATCTTCCTGACTGGACATCAGGCCCAGCATTCTAACTAGCTGTCCCATACTACTGAGTCAGACCTGCTGTTAGACCTGGGTCTAACCCATGTGGAGGATGGGTTAGAGAGACTGGCAAAAACTAGAAGAGAGGGGCAGCTAGGTAGCACAGTAGATAAAGCACCAACCCTGGAGCCAGAAGGACCTGAGTTCAAATTTAACCTCAGACACTTTATAATTACCTTAGCTGTGTGCCCTTGGGCAAATCACTTAAAAATCACTTAAACCTATTGCCTTGCAAGAGAGAGAGAGAGAGAGAGAGAGAGAGAGAGAGAGAGAAGAAAGAAAAACTAGAAGAGAAAAGGATTAGGAGAATATTTGTAATAGTTCAGGCAAGGGCCTGAACTATACTGGTGGCTCTGGGAGGGGAAAGAAGTATGAATGGAGGGGATGTTGTGGAAGTTGAATCATGAAACTTGGCAACTGGTTTACTATGGAACTGTGTGCAAAAGGAGAGAAGCAAGGGTGCTTTGCAGGCTGTGAAGGGAGGTTACTAGAAGCATTGTAGTAGCAGAGATCAGAAAGTCTGAAAGGATGAGAAAGATTTAGGAAAAATAACTGTTTGGGACCCTGGTTCAAGTTCTATCATCAATGTGACCCTGAGCAATTCTCCAAATTACAGAATATTTAAGCACTCTTCAGTGACAGCAGGAGTTTGCACCAGACTCTTCCTACGCTGTTGCGATCACAGAAACAAAAATGAAATGCTTTGTATGTATTGAGTCTAAAATGTCGTTTAGACATTCTTGGTAAAGATGTTCAAGACAAAAATTCAGGAGAGACTACAGGTTGGAAAAATATTTAGGAATCAGCTGCATAGTGATGATAATAGAATTCTTGGGAGCATAAGGGTGTATCAGAGGAGAGAGAAGACTGAGGACTGAGACTTCAGGGTCACCATAGTAAACAAGGGCAGAAAATACATGATGATCCAGAAAATTAAGCTAAAAAGTAAGTCATTAGGTAAAAAGAAAGCCAAAAGAATAAAAGAGAATCTAGATTAAGGATCATAATCAACAACACCAAAGAGGATTGAATATCATAAGGACTGAGTAAAGGTCATTGGATTTAGTAGTTAGATGATCTGGAGGTAGTGTTTTAGAGACTAGAGAAGCAGCTCTGCTCCTTGGCCAATTAGGGCATCTGCTGTGTTACTCGTACTTCTGAGCAGGCAGTCTACTTGCAAGGAGCAAGCTACAAGGGGTCTCCTCAGCCCACTGTCTCCTGTGTTGAGAAAGTAGCTTGTAACCTTTTACATGGAAAAGTTTTTCTACTTCACCTGTTGTCAAAAATAGGTTTTCTTTTCCAGTCAAGCTATCTAAATTGCTTTTCATTAACACATGAGTTTTCATTAAAGTACCTGAGGACATGTCATCTTTACTAACTCGTGCTACAGTGGAATGAATACTAGACTTGGGGAGTTTGGGGTCTTGGCTCTGCCATCGAATAGCTGTGTGACTTGGGACAGGTGACACCTTCTCTGTCCCTCAGTTTCTTCCTCTGCAAGTTGAGGGGCATAAGGTTACACGGCTCTAATGCTGGGAGGGACCTTTCAACATCTCATCCCATCTCATTTATCCCTTAAAGGGCAAAACTTTGACATTTTTCCTACCATTCTGATTGAGGTTTTGTTTATGGCAGGGCAGGTGAATAGATTTGCCCCTGGAGATTTATTGTTTTCATTTCTTCAGGCCAACTGGAAGTTATCCTAGACAGACGTTTGATGCAGGATGACAACCGGGGCTTAGGCCAAGGACTAAAAGATAACAAGAGAACCTGCAACCGGTTTCGCCTCCTACTGGAACGACGTACCACTGCTAATAAGGTACCATTCCTGGGGTATGGGTCATGAAAGTGCTCCAAATCAGCTTGCCACTTTAGGGTCTCAGCCTGGGGAGGAAGGAATGAAGTTAATACATTTGAGTGAACTGAGGAGTGGGACCTAGTGTTTCTGGGTTGTGTGGAGGGGGCAATTTCTCATCCATCCCACTGCTGTCTGACTCTTCACTCTGCTAACCATCACCTTGCTCTCTTACATGCTTCATCTGATTATCCATCTTTCTTCATTTCATAATTTACTTTGCCATCAGCCACTTAGCTTCTTTTCCAAACTGGCCTCTGCATTTAGGCATTTGATCTTTCCCAGCAGCAGGAGCAGCAACCAAGAGGTAAAGCCCAGTAAAGGTAGCTTTTGTCTAGTACTAGCCAGTGGTAATTGTATCTGGAGCCCTGTCAAGTCCAGACCCTGTAGCAGAGTCCCTCGTGTCTATGTGTAGAGGAGATCACTAGAGAGGATGCCTAGATAGTAGTACCATTTTTGTCTAGGGATGGTAGTCACTAGATGGGCTTGCGGGGGGGGGGAGGATATCAGATATTAATCAGTAAGTATTATTCAGCAATGTAGCATGTACTACAAATTGTACTAAAGCCAGGCTAGAATATCTTGAAGTTATGTTTGGATCGGGGGAAAGGCAAGGTTATTTTATAGGAGATAGCTGTATCTCCTCTCCCACCTACCCATCACTTCAGTTGCTCTTGAGTTGCCTCACCCAGTTCTTGGTACTAACATTGCAGGTACAAGATGGTCGCCCAACCAGCTTCCCATCTCTTCTTAGCCACCTGACTTCCATGCACCTAAACACACCAGTGATGGCCCTACCTGTGGCCCGGGAGCAGCCTGGAGGCCCTACCTTACGTTCCTTCCAGCCCTTGGCCTCCTCACTTCCCTGTGACATTCACCTGCTCAACTTGCGAACCCTCCAAGCTGAGGTGAGTGCCCTTGTACCACTCTTCAGCCTCTTATCTGCACTTCTTAAACCAGTCTTCTGGATTCTGTCTCAGAAGTGCCGTCCTATGTAGACAGAAGATCCTCAAGCTAAAAGATTTGTGTGCAATGGTCCAAATGCTTTTGCAGTATTCACACTCTTACCATCTCCTCCATTTCATAGGATGACAAACTCCCTTCATCTGAGACTGCACTCATTCTACATCGAAAGGGCTTTGACTGTGGTCTGGAGGCCAAGAACTTGGGTTTCAACTGTACCACAAGTCAAGGCAAGGTGAGCATGGGACAGTATCAAATAGACATGATATATGGGTCTTTGTCTGCTATTTGGAATAGCAAACAACTCATTTTGAGAAAAACCAAGAGATAGTCCAGGGATGACTTGAGGAATAGCAAGGCAGAGGACAATTGGATAGGGATGAAGTAGGATGATGGAGTATGAAATGGAGGCCCATGTTCCAAGTCTTCTTTGAAAGTTAAGGTATGAACAATATTCCATTGTTCTTTAAATCCTTCCAACTTAACCCCCAAAATAGACTCACACAGGAAGCTTTCACAGACCAGAAATGTGGAACATGGACTCAGAGTCCACAGATACTTTTATATAAGATCCTTATCAAAATTAAAAACAAAAGAACCCCAAAACTTGTGGTTTGCTGGGTAGATGGGAGAAAGATATATTCAGAAACAAACATGACATATAAAAGCATGAGAAATAAGTAAAACAAGTTTTAAAAGACCCATGAACAAAAGAGCAGTTTATATTTGAAAATGTTTTATGCTGAGATTTACATCATGGGTATCTAGAATTGATCAGAAGAACTGTGGCAGGAAGGAATCTTAGAAATCGTCTTATCCAGGCCCTTCATTTTACAGAATGAGAAACTAAGGCCCAAAGGTTAAACTGACTTGTGACCCAGGTCACACAAGTACTAAGTGGCAGAGCCAGAATTTAACCCCACTTTCTCCAGCTCCAAATCCAGTGTTCTCTCAAGTGTATGATGCTGTCTGTCAATTTGGGTGCTTGGCTTATAATCATTTTTTCAACAGGTTGCCCTGGGGAGCCTTTTCCAAGGGCTGAATGTGGGCTTCCTGCAGCCCACCTCACTGACATTACTATACGCACTGGGCTCACCTTCAAACAGCATGGACATCCACCTGGAGCCCATGGAGATTTCTACCTTTCGCCTCCATCTGGGCTAGTGTTCTTCGTGGCCAGAAGTAGTACATCCATATAGACCACCTTTCAGACTAAGGCTGGGCTGGACAGCTACACTGGGTGCCCCAACCTACTCCACCTTCCCCAACTAACAGACTGAGCTCTGCCCTGTTGCCCACTATTTATTGTTGCTCCTATGCTTGGGGGGGCTGCCCAGAAGCCCAGAATTAAACAGATGGGCCAAAAATGCAGGTAGGCTCAGGAATGAGAGGCCGGCCCTAGATGCTGGAGCAGATGGGACTGGGCAGCACCTTGAAGTGCATGAGTGGCTGCCCACCTGGACATGAGGTTCTTACCCCCAGTTCCTATTCTGTCTCCCTTCTGTTAGCTTTTGGGATTTGGAAGACCCAAGAGCAGAAGTACAAAGAACTGAGTGGGGCAGCAAGGAGTGAGATGGAATCTCTGCTCCTGTCTTGCTGCCCTGATTCAGGAGGCTAGTTGAGGCAGGTATGCAAGAAAAAGGGAATCATGATCCCTCCTTCGGTCAGAGCGGGCTCTGAAATGAAGTACAGTGATTCTATAGAGCAGAAACATTTTGGTGTGTTAACCAGGTCTATAGAAGTCTAAGATCAGGAATCAGAACAGTTTTAACTTGGAAGAAAAGGAGAAATAAGGGGATAAAGGAAAGATTTCTCTCTCCTTGGAAATGGAATCTCTAGGTGATCTGCTAGTTGCTAGGCCTGGCTACACTAGGTGCCACCCTGGCCGAGGGGATCTGCATCAAGCAGGTGATTTTGTAGCAGTAAGAACTCTTTGTATGGAACTAGAAACTGTGACTTTGCCAGAATTCACAGGACCCTTCAGGTAACAAAATTCATTTCAAACTAGTGACTTGGTCTGTGTGTTGCTTTGGGATCTGGTGGTGGTGGGTTGCCTTTGCCCTACTTGTCTATTCATGGTTTTCCATTTTGGTTGATGTATTTTTTTTTAACAAAAGAGGCAGTACCTTATACTAGCAGATGAGGGTCATAATAGAGGTGATGTTTTTTCCAGAGAAGAAACTTTTAATCTCCCTTTCTCCCCTTTCCTCCTCAACCCCAGAAATGCATTAAATGATCATTCCAGAGTTTCCCTGGTTGTAGGAAATAGCTGATCTAGAAACAGATGGGAAAAACCATTGGGACAGCCTGGGGATGGACATAATCACAGCAAGTAGACCATTTCCTCCCTGGTGATAAGTTTTCAAGAGGCAGATCCTTTGTCTGATTCCCCAGGACCAGTAACAATGGGAGATCTTGAAAAACAATTCTTTCAGCTTGTTAGGAGATTGATCTTTCTTCTAAATTTCAGGCTGAGAAAAGTTTGAATAGCAAAAAGCCCTGATCTATACTCTGAATTGGAGTGGCTATGTTATACTCTTATCTAAGGAATGACTCTTTCTAGGTACAGAAGTAACAAGCAAATTCAAGAAAGGTCTTGTGTAGAAGGTGGCACCTTAGCCATAATTTTGAAGAAAGTTAAGAATTCTAAGAGGCCATGAATAGGGCTATGGTGACTAAGGCAGAAAACATAAACTTTTGAGATTTATTTGAGGTGATGAGAACAGCAACATCTGTTCAGGCTGCCAGCCAAGAAAATTTATCAAGTGCAGGAACTTTGCCACAAAATAAATAACTGTTTTGGAGAGAGCCTAATATTCCATCATGGTAAGTAACAAAACCCACAGACAGCTCCCTAATCCCAGAAACATAAAATACCTCAGCCAGTCATCTAGCTTAACTATTTCACCTCACTGCATTCACATCTACCCTGGGGCGTACTCCACAGCAAAGATAAAGATAACACAGCTGTTCATAACAACTAGCATTTTTATAGTTCCTTGAGGAACTATACATTTGATAACCCCCTAAAGTGGGCTGGCAAGGTTCATTCCTCTCACCAGGTCCTAACAGACCACTGCTATCACATCAAACTTTGGACTTCATGAACCTAAGTACAAAATAGCCATACTTGAGATTCATTATATGCGACCATTTCAATACTTAATTATCTCTTAGTAAGACTTAGATTACAAAAAGTTGGTCCTTGGAGAAGAGAGATTCAGGCTTGAACTGGGTTTCACCGGATTGGCCTCCATGCCCTATGATCAAGAAAGCACTGGCCTCCCAACACCTGAAGACCTAGGCAGGAATCATTGCTTTGAGATCCCTCCTCCATCAGAAGTTGTGTCTGTCATCAGCTTTCTGACCACCTAGGGCAAGACTTCACCTCTCCCTCTTAACAGAAGTCACGTCCACCATCAGTTCTGTGACCATCTGTGGATGCATTTATTATTGGGGTTTTTTTTTAGGTTTTTGCTAGACAATGGGGTTAAGTGGCTTGCCCAAGGCCACACAGCTAATTTAAGTGTTTGAGGCCGAATTTGAACTCAGGTACTCCTGACTCCAGGGCCTGTGCTCTATTCACTGCGCCACCTAGCCACCCTTTCCTGTTCCATTTTAACTGAAAACTCTTCCCTTGCTGTGTCTATCCTACCAGACTTAAGTCTCCTCCTTGCCTGGCCCTTCCACCTTACTAATCAGAGGCAGCTAGGTAGCAGGATCTAGGGCTGGAAAAACCTGAATTCCAATCTAGCTTCAAACACTCTGTGACCCTGGGCAAAATCATTAAACTATGTTCAGTTTCTTTTCCTGTAAAATGGGGACTGATAGCAAATGACAATTTTTGAAAATAACTTTGTCAGTCTGAAAACATAAATGCTTGCTCTGGGTATGGTCCCATTTCCTTACCATCTGCTCTTCCACAGAACTTCTGCCACTGGCACTTTAGAACTGCTCTGTTAGAAACAAACCCCTCCAGTTTCCAGATGTTTTCT
The DNA here is from genome assembly GCF_037893015.1 of Macrotis lagotis. Classification (NCBI taxonomy): domain Eukaryota; kingdom Metazoa; phylum Chordata; class Mammalia; order Peramelemorphia; family Peramelidae; genus Macrotis; species Macrotis lagotis. The sequence goes on from NC_133661.1 coordinate 124,446,022, forward strand.
TGATTGCCTCCTCCACCTCTTAGTACTAAGTGGTACTGACCAAATGATCATCTTCAATGCAGAAGACCAGAGGATTGGCATGCTTCTCCCTTCCCTTTGCCATTTCCAGACCATTAGTTTGTTGCTATCAACCACCTAGCCTTGGAAGTTAATGCCATGCTATTTTCCCTCTTGCTATCCTGGTTAATCAACACCTCTAAGATAGTCTCTGCTTCCTGATTTGAGGATGAGACTGCCTTCTCTCTGCCTTCAATTTTAATATCCAGATGTTAAAGATTCTTAGGTTTGGTTTTTTTTTTGGCAAGGCAAATGGGGTTAAGTGGCTTGCCCAAGGCCACACAGCTAGTGTCTGAGACCGAGTACTCCTGACTCCAGGGCCGGTGCTTTATCCACTACGCCACATAAAGATTACATTATAGTCTCTCAGTGTCTCCAAAGCCAATAGTTAGGCACTGCATCATCCCAGAGGGCAGGAGGAGAGAAAAAGAAACGAGTAGATAGCTGAACCCAGCATCTATATGAAGGCTTTGGTAGAAATCTCGGAATTAGACTAATTGCAGGTCAGCAAGCAAGAAAAACTACATAATTTTACACAAATACATGTATATGCATGAACATGTATATGTCCACACAAACATGCATATAAAAATGAGTATGGATGGGTCTGCATATACAAGGGAAAATGTAAAAAATCCTAATATAGATAACATCTTATCCAGAAGTCTTAAATGCTGGTATCTCCACTACAATGAATAGATAAGGTGAGCCACCTGGGGGCCAGAAAATCAAACGTGAAAAGGAAGGTGAATTTTTTTTAGTAACTTGCACAGTGATCAATCTGCCAGTGCAATCTGGTATCCTCGAAACATAAAAGGGCTGGAAGAATGAAGAATTCTTTAAAATGATAGAAGTGCTTCAAAGTAAAAATAATCTGAAAGGGACAAGGGTAAGCTTTACTCGTATAAAGAGGTTGGAAGAATGGAACTATGTAATAACTATTGGGTTACTATGTAAAAACTGTGAAGCTACATAAGGTAGAAGCTGTACCTGACTACTAAAGAATACCAAGGTTGCCATATTTGACTTGATCCATTTACCTGGGATATTAAAAAGTTCTCTCAAGGGGCGGCTAGGTGGCATAGTGGATAAAGCACCGGCCTTGGAGTCAGGAGTACCTGGGCTCAAATCCAGTCTCAGACACTAGCAGTGTGGCCTTGGGCAAGCCACTTAACCCCATTTGCCTTGCAAAAAAAAACCTAAAAAAAAAAACTCGAACCCAACTACTACAATCCACTTACCTAGTGAAAGGCTACTTACTGGTAGTGTAGTGGATAGATCAGTGGCCCTGGTGTCAGGACACATTCAATTCTGGCCTCACACACTAAGTAGCTCTGTGACCCTGGGCAAGTCACAACCCCAATTGCTTAAAAAAAACACAAGTGACCAAATGACAAATGATGCCACCAGATGAAATTTAGAGAGCTAAGGATTGAAAACTAGGGATACTGTTTTTTCACTGCTTACAGTGAAAGGGGCTTTAGAAGGCTTTAAATGAAAATGTCAAATCAAATACTGAGAGAAACAAGAATAATCTAGAAAAATAATGGAAGAGAGGACCAACAATGTGTAGGAGATAATACCAGGAGGAACAATGACCAGACCTAGTTTCAGATGTCTATATAAATGTATAAAGTACAGGAAAGAAACAGGGTAAAGATACTGATTTTTTGTTGTTGATCAGTTGTTTTCAATCTTAAAACAACTCTTCATGACCCCATTTGGGCTTTGCTGTGTTTTTGTTTTTTGGCAGATTCCCTAGTGGTTTGCCATTTCTTGCTCCAGCTCATTTTGCAGATGAGGAAACAGAAGATTAAATGACTTATCCAGGGACACAAAGCTAGAAAATGTCTGAGGCCAGATTTGAATTCAGGAGGATGAGTCTTCCTGACTCCAGCCCAATACTCTTTATCTACTGCTCAGCTAGCTGTCCCTAGAAATACTAATAAATTAGACTTCACAGGTATGGAGTTTGTGGAATGGCTCTCATGACCGTCTCGGGAAGGGCATATCTCATATAAGAGGGAAAGAATCAATAACTGGGATAGTGAAGAAGCATTATTTCCTAAGAACATAATCCATGCAATAAAATCCAGGATCGAAAACCTGAGGTTATTTGAGTGGAAATAAATGAAGAGCAAAATAAAAGCGATAATTTCGCGGGGGGGGGGGGGGGGGGGGAGCTTTTATCCAGTGAGGAGGAAGTGAGGAAACAAGAATTAGAAGTGTGGGAAAAAAGACAAAAACCTGATATAGGGATATGATAGGACATGTGCTGGAGCTCTCTTCCAAAAGAAGACGACTTCATAAATTTGTTATTTAATGTGAATTAGTCTTCAAAAAGTGGAAGATGGGGAATGACAATGCACTAAGGAGGATGTAATAGATGAAGTAAAAATAAGAGAAACTTGGGGGTGGGGTGAACTTTAAGCTTAAAATTCATTCAGTAAAATTCAGTAAAAAGTGGTTATAGTCTAATGTGCCCATTAAGACTTGGAGGGAAAAAAGACTGAGAGAACAGATTCAAAGGGTTTAGAGCAAGCCAGAGTAGTTAGTTTGTATGTCACAGTTGCTTTTGGTAGTCTGAACCACTAATGGTGATTTGTGAATGATTTTGAAAAGTAAGGTAAGTGTCAATCTTAGATAAGGAAAAATATTCCAATTTTTTTAAAAAATGAGAATGGAATTTGCCAACTATGATACAGGAAACCCAACAAATTCTTGGCAATATTCTAGAATGTATTTTTAAAAAATATGAATACATATATAGAAACAGAAGCAGTCATCACAGAGAGATCCAGCAAGGTTTCCTCAAGATCAGGTCATGTCATTCTAACCTCATTACCATTTCTTTTTTTAGGCAAGATCACCAGACTGGCAGGCCAGACCATTTCTTTGGTTATGCATTACCTAGATCTTAGCAAAGTTCCTAATACTATTCTCTTGGAAAGACGTGGGTTAGATGACAATGCAAAAAAAAGAATGTTTCATAACAATTAGAATCAGAAAACCCCAAAGGGTAGTTAGTTCAATATCATTCTGGAGTATGCCTTAGCAAGATGAAATATCAATGACTTGGTCAAAGACAAAGATGATATGCATCAAATTTGCTTGTGACACAAAGCCGAGAAAAACAATATAATGAACAATCTGAATTCGAAAAGCTTTCAAGTGTCATAAAACATTGGGCCAAATTGAACAACTTGAAATATAATAGGAATTTTAAATCTCCCACTTAAGTTTTAAAAATTAACTTTACTGGTATAAGTTAGGGAAGGTATAATTAGGCAGCAGTCCAAATGGAAGAGTTCTTGGGATTCCAGACTGAAAGCTCAACAAGAGTTAGCAGTGACACAGAAGCTAAGAAAACTAATGCAATATTAGGATGTACTAATTAAGAAAAAAATTTAAATAAAGAAAGGAACACTATCTAAGACTAGGGAACTGATAATGCTGCTATGCTCTTGTGTTTAATTTTGGGAGCCATGTAGAAAAGGTATGAACTAGCGCTCATTCAGAATATGTCAACCAGATTTGCAAAGGATTTCTGGTCATGGAAAATCAATTGAAAGAATTGGAGATGTTTAGCAGGAGAAGATTTAACAGATATAATTGCCCTCATATATTTAAAGGGTTAACATGTGGAACAGGAATTATACTTGTTCTACTTCGCTTCAAAGGACAGAACTAGATACAATAGTAAAAACTGCAAGGAGGTAGACAGGTTTAAGAAAAATCTTCCTAACAGGCTGAACTTTACACAAAAGTGGAATGGGCTATCCTGAGAAAGAGTGAGTTCTCTCATTTCAAGGTTTTCAAACGAAGGCTGAATAACCTATTTGTTAGATATATTGTAAAGAGTAATTCTGATTCAGGGTCTGGTGAACTAGATGGTCTTGTTGATTACCATATTAGCAAAGACAGAAAAATTCAGGGTTAGAAAACATATGCTGAGGGAGATATTAATGTTTATTAATTATATTGACCTCATTCTCTTTTTCTGATTTATTCCTTCCTGTTTTGTCAATCAATACAGTTTTGGTTACAGAAAGAGTTTGCTAGTAAGGTTGCTTTCTCTATTTTTGGAACTAAATATGGAATATTTATATATGGAGTACTTTCTGAAGTAATTTATGGCTCATTCCATTTGTCTGATAAGGTTATTAAATGATCTAATTATTAGTTTGCTAATTTTAGTATTTTATATTTTTGTAGCTATTAATTTTCTTTTTATATTTTATTTTAAAAGTTTCCAATTACATATAATTGGAACAATTACATTGATTTTTTGTAAGAATTTGAGTTTCACATTTTTCTTTCTTCCTTCATTCTCCCCTCTCCATGCGGGGATGTAACCTGATAAGTTGTATACGTACAATCATGTTTAATATATTTCCATATTAGTCATGCTGTGAAAGAAGACTCAGAACAAAGGGGGACAAAAGATCATGTTAAAGAAAAAAAAAACTAATTTTAAAAAGTGAAAATAGTATGTCCTGATCTGCATTCAGACTCCATGGCTTTTTCTCTGGACACAAATGGCATTTTCCATCACAAGTCTCTTAGAATTATCTTTACTCATTGAACTGCTGGGAAGAGCTCAGTCTGTCATAATAGATCATTACCAAAATTGCTGTTATTATGTACAATGTTCTGCTTCTACTCACTTCACTTGTCATCAGTTCATACAAATCTTTCTAAGCTTTTCTGAAATCCATCTAATCATGATTTCTCATAGAACAAAAGTATTATATCACATTCATATATCATAACGTGTTCAGTCATTTCCCAATTGATGGGCATCCCCTGAATTTCCAATTCTTTGTCACTACAGAGCTACTATATTTTTGTATCCATGGGCTTTCCCCACTTTTATGATTTTTTTGGGATATAGACCTAGTGCTGAATCAAAGGATATGCACAGTTTTATAGACCTTTAGACACAATTCCAAATTGGTTGGATCACTTCACAACACTACCTACACTGCATTAATGTCCCAGTATTCCCACATCCCCTCCGACATTATTTTTCTTTTTAGTCAATGTATATTATGTATATTAGCCAATGTAATAGCCTCAGTTATTTTGCCTTTACCTAATTAATAATGATTTAAGGCATTTTTTCATATAACTACAGATAACTTTAATTTCTTCATCTGAAAGCTGCCAATTCATATCCTTTGACCATTTATCAATAGTGGAATACTTGTATTCTTATACATTTGACTCAATTCTCTATATATATTTTAGAAAGAAGTCCTTTATCAACTAGTTGTAAAAATTGTTTCCCAGCTTTCTGCATTCTTTCTGATCTTAATTACATTGGTTTTATTTGTGTAAAAATGTTTTAATTTAATGCAATCAAAATTATCCATTTTGCATTTTATAACACTCTCTCTTTTTTGGTAATAAACTTCTCCCCTCTTCAAAGATCTAATAAACAATTCTTTATTCTCCTAATTGGCTTATGGTATTACCATTTTTGTCTAGGGTTTGAGGTGTGGGTCTATGCCAAGTTTTTGCCACACCATCTTCCAGTTTTCCCAGCAGTTTGTGTTAAAATAATGAGTTCTTATACCAGAAACTGGAGTCTTTGGGTTTATCAAATAGCAGGAAAAAGTAGTAAACGAATGTATATAGTATGGTATTCTACTCCACTGATCCACCTCTCTATTTCTTAGCCAGTACCAATCAGTTTTGATGACTGCCACTTTATATTATAGTTTGAGAGCTAGTATAAATAAGCCAGCTTCCAGTTTTTTTCATTAATTCCCTTGCTATTCTTGATCTTTTGTTACTCCAGATGAATTTTGTTATTATTTTTCTCTTTCTACCTCTTACCTTTTGTTGGTAATAAATAGAAATGCTGATGATTTGTGTGAGTTTGTTATATATCTTGCAACTTTGTTGTTATTTAAAGTAGTTTTTTAGCTGATTTTCTAGGATTCAAGTATACCAACATATCTGCAAAGGGTGAGTTTTGTTTCCTCATTACCTATTCTAATTCCTTCAATTTTTTTCTTCTCTTACTGTTAAAGCTAACATTTCAAGTATAGGATGGAATAAAAATGGTGATATGGGCATCCTATAATTTTTTTACTAATAATTTATTTAAAATTTCTGTATCATATTCTTTTTTTAAGGTTTTTTTTTGCAAGGCAAATGGGGTTAAGTGGCTTGCCCAAAGCCATACAGCTAGGTAATTATTAAGTGTCTGAGGCCAGATTTGAACTCAGGTACTCCTGACTCAAGGGCTGGTGCTCTATCCACTGCGCCACCTAGCCACCCTTTTATCATAATCTTTAGGGAAATTGGTCTAGAATTTTTTTCCTCTGTTTTGTCTCTTCTGGGTTAGCTATCAGAACCAACTTGGCAGGATTCCTTAACTTATTTTTCCAAACAGTTTATATAGTATTGAAATTAATTAATGAGTGATAGAATTCACTTGTGAATCCATCTGGCCTTGGAGATTTTTTCTTAGTAAGTTTATTAGCAGCTTATTATTTTGCTGAAATGGGGTTATTTAAATATTTTATTTCCTCTTTTGTTAATCTGGGCAATTTCTATATCCATTTCACTTAGATTGTCAGATTTACTGGCAAATATTTGAGCAAAATAACTCTGAATTAATATTTTAATTTACTCCTCATTGGGGGGTAAATTCATCCTTTTCATTTTTTGATACTGGTAATTTGGTTTTCTACTATTTTTTGGTCAAATTAACCAAAGGTTTATCTATTTTATTGTTTTTCTTTTTTATGATTTAATTTATTTTCATATTATTTCAATCTTTTTTATTTACATTATTCTATTCATGTGGAATAATCTTTTTTTTAATTTTTTAAGATTGTATTTAAGGCAATGGGGGGTTAAGTGACTTGCCCAAGGTCACACAGCTAGGTCATTACTAAATGTCTGAGGCCACATTTGAACTCAGGTCCTCCTGACTCCAGGGCTGGTACTCTATCCTCTGCACCACCTACCTGCCCCTATAATCTTCTTGTGAAAGTAAACATAAAGCTCCCTCCCCCCCCAAAAAAGATAGAACGTCTCAAGAAAAATGAAGTGAGAGGGGACAAAAAGTGTACTTCAGTCTGTATTCAGACTCCATCAGCTCTGTCTCTGGGATGAGTTGGCTTCTTTATCATAAGTCCTTCAGAGAAGTTGCTTCAATATCTTTTCCCACAGTTGCTATTGCTAACTGTATTTCCCTCCATTCTATTCCTCTCCACTCCCATATATTCTATTTCTCTCTCCTTTTACCCTGTCCCTTCTCAGAAGTGTGTTGTATCTGACTACCCTCTCCCACCATCTTTCCTCTCTTCTATTACCTATTCTCCCCTCCCCATTTCCCCTTTCTTCTCATTTTTCTCTCTGACAAGATAGATTTCTATAACCTATTAAGTGTGTATGTTATTAACTCTCTGAGGCATTTCTGATGAGAACAAAGACTCACTCATTACCCCTCACATTTCCCACTTCCATTCCATTACAAAAGCTTTTTCCTGACACTTTTATGTGATATCTTAGCCCCTTCTTCCTCTCTTTTCCCTTTCTCCCAGTACTTTCCTTTATCACTCATGGATTCCACCTTTGTACTTTATTATGCCATTAAATTCAACTCCCTCCTGTGCCTTGGCCTTATATGCTCCTTCTAACTGCTCTTATAAATGAAAAGGTTCATGAGTTATTAGTATCTTCTTCCCATGCAGGAATGCAAACAGTTCAACATCATTAAGTTTCTCTCATAATTAGTTGTTTTCATTTACCCCCTCTATGGTTCACCAGAATCCTGTACTTGGAGATCAGACTTTCTGTTCAGCTCTGGCTGTTTCAACTGGAACATCTGAAGTTCACATTTCATTGAAAGCCCATCTTTTCCCCTGGAAGATGATGTTCAATTTTGTTGGATAGTTGATTCTCAGTTGCATTCCAAGCTCTTTTGTCTTCCAGAGTATCATTCCAAGGCCTATGAAATGGAGGTGCTGATAAATCCTGTGTAATCATGACTGTAGAGACTCAGTAGTTGAATTCTGGCTCCATGTAGTATTTTCTCTTGAGAGTTCTGGAATTTGGTTATAGTATTCCTAGGAGTTTTCATTTTGGGATCTCTTTCAGGAGGTGATCAGTGAATTCCCTCAATTTCTATTTTGCGCTCTGTTTCTAGGATCTCAGGGCAATTATTTCTTATTTCTTGAAAAATGAAGTCTAGGCTCTTTTCCTGGTCATGACTTTTTTTTTAATTTTTTTATTTTTATTAAAGATATTATTTGAGTTTTACAATTTTCCCCCAATCTTGCTTCCCTCCCCCCACCCCCACCCCACAGATAGCATTCCATCAGTCTTTACTTTGTTTCCATGTTGTACCTTGATCCAAATTGGGTGTGATGAGAGAGAAATCATATCCTTAAAGAGAAGACAAGTCTCAGAGGTAACAAGATCAGACAATAAGATTTCTGGGGTTTTTTTTTCCCAAATTAAAGGGAATAGTCCTTGTACTTTGTTCAAACTCCACAGCTTCTTATCTGGATACAGATGGTACTCTACTTTGCAGACAGCCCAAAATTGTTCCCAATTGTTGCACTGATGGAATGAGCAAGTCCTTCCAGGTTGAATATCACTCCCATGTTGCTGTTAGGGTGTACAGTGTTTTTCTGGTTCTGCTCATCTCACTCAGCATCAGTTCATGCAAATCCCTCCAGGTTTCCCTGAAATCCCATCCCTCCTGGTTTCTAATAGAACAATAGTGTTCCATGACATACATATACCACAGTTTGCTAAGCCATTCCCCAACTGAAGGACATTTACTGGATTTCCAGTTCTTTGTCACCACAAACAGGGCTGCTATAAATATTTTTGTACAAGTATGGTCATGACTTTCAAGTAGCCCAATAATTTTTAAATTCTCTCTCCTGGATCTGTTCTCTAGGTCAGTTGGTTTTCCAATAAGCTATTTCCTATTTTCTTCTAGGTTTTTCATTCTTTTGGGTTTGTTTTATTTTTCTTGATTTCTCACAAAGTCACCAGCTTCTCATAGTTCCATTCTACATTTGAAGGAGTTATTTTTGTCAAGAGATTTTTTATCACCTTTTCTAACTGGCCAATTCCATTTTTTAAGTCATTCTTCTCACTGGCCTTTTGGACTGCTTTTTCCATTTGATCTAAACTGGTTTTTAAGATGTTATTTTCTTCAGTGTTTTTTATCACCTTCATCAAGCTGCTGACTTGGTTTTCATGATTTTCCCACATCGTTCTCATTTTTCTTCTCAAATTTTCCTCTTCCTTCCTTGTTTTTCAAGATCTTTCTTGAGCACTTCTATAACCTAAGCCCAACTTCCATTTCTCTCTTAAAGGCTTTGGATTCAGAAGTTTGAACTTTGTCATCTTCTGAGTGTATATTTTGATCCTCCACGGAACCAAAGTAATTTTCTATAGTCATGTTCTTTTTCCTATTGTTTGCTCATTTTTCTCAGTCTATGACTGATTTACCATACTTCCAAAGCTTTGGGGGACAACCCAGAGGCCCTAATTCCTCCAAGGTCTTATGAAAAGTTCTGACTGCTCTCCTGGCCTTTGCCCTGGAGCTGTGAGTAGGGTCCCTGCTCTATGAAAAATAGAGGCCCCAGACTGCGACTAGAGTCTGAATGTGGATGAAGCAGCAGAATCCTGCCCCAGGGAGAGCAGAGAGACTTTCATGGTCTCTCCCCAACCTCTTACCATCTGTGGGCCGAACACTCCTCAGGTTCCTGCTGCAGGGTTGCTCCAAGGCCAGCACTGGCACAGGCTCTGTGCTCACTCTTTTGTGGCAGAGTTCTCTCTGGGATCCCCTATGTCAGGAAGTCTGGAAATTGCCCCCAGGGCCACAAAGCCAGGCAACCCCTGGGACTCAGGCATACCACAGGCTGTTCCTGGAAGGCTGGAGTTGGTTTGCTCTGGTGTGGCATGACTATAGCCTGGCTGTGTTGCAATTCTTTCCAAATCCCAGTCCCAGACCTTTCCCATGGATCTTCCAAGTTGTCTTGAACTGGGAAATTATATCACTCAGTCTTTCTGTGGATTCTGCCCTCTAAATTTTGGCTAGTCATAATTTTATGGCTTTTGGAGCTTTTGGGGATTCCTGCCCTTATGCCACACACTTTTCCCTTTCTTATACTATGCCACCTAGCTGCCCGTTTAATATTTTTTTAGGTTTTTCTTTTTGCAAGGCAATGGGGTTAAGTGGCTTGCCCAAGGCCACACAGCTAGGCAATTATTACATGTCTGAGGCAGGATTTGAACTCCAGGGTCAGTGCTCTATCCACTGTGTCACCTAGCTGCCCCAGTTTAATATTTTTTTACTTTCAATTTTATTAATTTCTTCTTTGATTTTCAGAATTTGTACTTTGGTATTTAATTGGGGATTTTTATTCTGTTCTTTTTTCTAGTTTTTTTTTTCCAGCTGCATGCCCAATTCATTGATTTCCTTTTTATCTACTTTTTTTTTCATGTAAGCATTTATATTTAAAATTTCCCCTAATAACTACTTTGGCTATATCCCATTATTGTAATTGTCTTCGATGAATTATCAATCCATTTTCTATTGGTATTGAACTCTATTTCTATGAAATTCAATATAGTTGTTCCATGTACTTCTCTTAATTTCTTCATTATCTGATGTTAAATTTTCCCTCATTGAGTGGTCTTATATCATTTGAACTGATATGAATTGCAGAAGTACCACAGTGTAGGATATAATGATCTCCTTGCCTCCAATCTCTCCCCCTCTCCAAACCATCCTTCCCAAAGGAACCAAAATAAAATCCAAGAAATCATGTTTTCCCTGCTCAAAAATCTTCAGTGGTAACTCCTTATTACCTACAATGATAACGTACCAACTCCTTGGCCAAACATTTAAGGTTCTCCACTGTCTGGTTCACCCCACTTTTCCAACTTCACTTCATATTAGTACTCTACACACACACACACACACACACACACACACACACACACACACACACAAACACTGCACTCCAGCCAAACTGGATTACTTGCTGTTACCTAAACTTGTCTCATATTCTTGCTTCAATACAATTTGGTAATGATGCCTATTTTTCACTGATTGCACCCATTACCTACCTCACACTCCCTAGTCTTCTATACGTTTAAGAGTCTTTTTCTTTGTTCAAAGTTCAGCTCAGGTATTACCCTTTAATGATGCTCCCACCCCCCAAACCACCAGGTAAAATGTTCTTTCATTCCTCAACCTTTACCTTGATCTTTCTTTTGCCCTAGTCACTCCCTTATTTTACAGTTATTTGTGGGGGAGGCTTATTCCCCACCCCATAATGCCTGCATGATATGCTGTCATTTTCTCTCTAGGTCCCTGACACCTACCATAGTGTCTTGCATATAAAAGGCTCTTTTGTTAAAGGAATTGAAACGAAAAAACAGAGACCCCACTTAATTGAGAAGCAAGTTCTGCTTATAGCTGTCTTCAGTAAACAGTGGTAAACCAAGTTACACCTATTACAATCTGAAAAATGGGTCTCTTCCTGTCTCCATCAGTGACTTAGCTTGGCCTCCTCTCTTCTTCCCAAGCAAGTATGAGGAGTTCAAGTCAGCAGATCTGGGCAGAATCTATAATTTACACACCAAGGAAGAGGAAAAAGTGACTGAACTGTATTTCTCTCAGCCATTCCCAATTTTTAATTAGGAGCAAGAGATGATTTATATGCCCATGATCAGCTAGAAAAATATGGAGCTGTCACAGTTGGAGCAGAGGAGAAAGGAGAAAGAAGTAGTAAAAATACAACAGCAGGGGATGACAACAATGGATCCTCTCAAAACATTTTTAAATGTATATAATACAAAAGATTCCAAAGGAAGCAAATTATAGTGCAGTGAATACTTAATAGTGCAGTCATACTTAGAATGAGGTAAACCAGAGTTCAAATCTTCTAGTCATTTGCTATCTCTGTGACCTTGAGCAAGTCCCTTAACCTCTCAGCCTTAGTTCCTTCATCTATAAAAATAGGCATAATAGCATATATTTGTAGTAGGGGTCAAATGAAATAATGTACGTAAAGCACTTTACAAACTGCCAAGTCCTATATAAAAGGAGTTCTTATTATCAATAATTATAATTTTATCAAAATATTTCAAAATCCCTGTTTAAGGATCTCTATAACTAAAGAAAAAAAAGCTAACAAATCTATGAATTAAAGATCAACATTTCCACCCTGAATATATTAATGTATACCATATTTACAGAAAGTATGAACATTTGCTCTTTCAATAAACTTTTAACTAGCTTTATTTTTATAAAAAGAATTCACTTTTTCATCAACAAGTAGTTATATGGTAACTTTATAACCCTTATTTCCATTTAACGAATATTGTTATTGAAGGCTCAGAGGAGTTAAATCAGCTTCCTCTGTTCCAAAACCTTAAGTGGCAGAGGGAGGATTTGAACCCAGATCTTTTGACTCTGAGTCCAAGGCTTTATCTACTACATCACAGTCAAAGTAAATGTTATTATTGAGAATTATGTCCCTAGAATAAGTAGACACAAACATTCTGTGAAATCCAATCACTGGATTAAACATTTTCTCATAACAAACCTGAACTAAAGGTTATCAAAAACCACCCCAGTGAAGACAGAGAGGCCCACAACTTGGTAGATGAAGGGGATTCTTTTCAGGACTCAATACTGGTAGAATTGAAAGTTTCTGAATTGTCATCCGATTTGGAAACCTCTGAAAATTCTTGCTGCTGGGAGAGAAAAAAAGTCAATTGATCAAAGTGAATAGTAAGCTTATTCCTGGCTCAATATAGGGATCTTGCAACTTAGTTAAGTCACCATCCTTGTCCCTCCCTCACAGCACAGCAGATGCTTTTGGAGGTCTAGACCTTTTTTTTTTAAGTATTTTTTTGCAAGGCAAATGGGGTTAAGTGGCTTGCTGAAGGCCACACAGCTAGGTAATTATTAAGTGTCTGAGATCATATTTGAACTCAGATCTTCCTGACTCTAGCTAGGACTGATGCTCTATCTACTGCGCCACCTAGCCACCCTGGTCTAAACCTTTCAACCCACAAGCAGAGGGCAATGATGTCACCCTGATCAGACATAGGTCAAGTGTCAGTTACTAGCTCCATCCAAAGGCACCACGTTGGTGCCTCCAGTCAGGTACAGAAAAGACTCATAAGCGTGTGTGTGTGTGTGTGTGTGTGTGTGTGTGTGTGTGTGTGTGTATGTGTATGTGTACACACACACTCCAAACCATAACAGGTTAATAGGTTATAAAGGAGACAGATTCTATAGAACAGAAAGGCTAAATATTCACCAAACTACTAGTGGAATTTCTAATTAAAAAATTACTTAGTGTTCAGGGAAGCAACAAATATTGGCATATTGGCACCTTGAGATATCCACATACCACAGACCAGATGCCAGTCTTTAGAACTAAGAGCCCTCTGACTTGATCTCATACCAAACAACAAAGAATGAGCTTAGAAAGTGCCAATGTTAAATTTAAATAGGAAGCATGAGACCCCATAAACATAAACATGTGAGATGAGGATCAAAGATAACCTAGCATAGCCCAGTGGAATAATTAACTGAATATGTTTGGATTTGACTGGACCTTAAAGCAACAAGTGACCATGATCAAACTCTTACATATCAATCAGACGGTAAATAAGACAGGTATCACTGCCAGAAACAGATGGAGCTGGCCTCAGAACCTGCATTCAAGTCATGCTGACTGTGTGACCCAAGTAAGTCACTTGAGTTGTCAGGGTTCTAGGCACCTATCTAAAAGTTGCCGAGAAGGTGTGGCTGAATTGGTAAAAGGAGATTCCTCCATCCATGAAACCATAGGGTCAGTTCTGTCATTATCAAATTAAACAAATAATGGTTTTACTAAAGAAGCAACCATTTCTTAAAAACTCAGACAAATATCTGTACCCCATTGTTGTGGCTTTTTGGTGATTCTAATGCAATGAGCGGTGTTTATTAAATAGTGGGCACTAGGAATTCAAGGTCAAAGTTAAGAAACTGTGACCACTATTTTGAGTGTAGAGGAGAGAATGTATATAAGAAATAAAAATTAAGCAATAAATTAGACATGAGAATAAAAAGGGAAGGGTCAAGAAATGACTGAGGATATAAACCTGGATGACTAGAAGAGTTGGACCCTCAACAAAAATAGAGAAATCTGGAAGAAAGGTGAATTTAGGAGTAAAGAAATTAGTTCTGGTTTTGAATGTATTAAATCTGAGATATCCAAGTAGAGATTTCCAGCAGGCAGTTGATGATAGAACATTGGAGTTTAGGATAGATAATAGGGCTTAATATATAAATTTTTGAAGTCATTCATATAGAGATGATAAATAAACTTTTCTGATGAGATCAACAAAAAAAAAAGAATAGAGAGAAAGAAGAAAAGATTCAGGATAAAATCATAGGGCGTATTCATAGTCAGGGGTCCTGTTGTGGATGATGATATAACACAGGAATAGGAAACATCCAACCCACAGGTTAAGGTCCATGAAATAATTTGGTCTGCTGCTGCCACAGCAACCACAGGTAGGACTCAAAATTCAATAAATCTAGGAGAGTTTTTAGGGGTGAATTAAATGTTTGACCAAATATAACAGACTAATTTTTAGTTGATAATTTTGTATGACCCACAAGTGATATTATAAATATTCAAATGATCCATGGCAAAAAAGAGGTTCTCCATGCCTGTTTCTAACATACAAAACTGAGAAGTGGTCAGTCAGCTGCAAAGAGAACTAGGAGAAAAGAGTATAACCAAAACTGAGGGAAGAAAGAATAATGCTAAGTTTCTCCTAGAATTTTACTCTAGCACTCATGTGAGGATAGACTCACAGATCAATAGTATTAGAACAATCAAGAAAATGAAATGATGAGGCAAGAGGTATCATTGTTCGGTTTAAGCAGAAGCATCATCTAGGGCTGAAATGTATGCCATTTAATATATATTAATCTATAGAGCTGGAACTTCCTAGAAAGCCAGTCAGGAACATGACAATGACTAAGTCATACCAGATGGCATTAGCTCAGTGTAATGAAAAATACCATAAAGCTATAAAAGAAATGGGAACCTGATAACAAAGTCAGGGTTCCCTCACAACATCAAAAATAATGACTCAATGATCCTATCCTGTTTTTTTAGTTTAATGGGTGCCCTTTGTCCTTGTATCAGAGTCAATTCAGTCAACCCCATTTTTCCAGATGGAATACTCCCTCCCGTATGACAAAATAATTAAGTAAAACTATCTGTTTCAAAGTTCATATCTGGCAGGGTATGCAATATTCTGTCCTAGTAGTCTTCCACCTCTCTGCTATGAGAAAGAAAGCATATTTCCATTAGAAATGATAACTAGGGGTGGCTAGGTGGCACAGTGGATAGAGCACTGGCCTTAGAGTCAGGAGTACCTGAGTTCAAATCCGGCCTCAGACACTTAATAAGTACCTAGCTGTGTGGCCCTGGGCAAGCCACTTAACCCCATTGCCTTGCAAAAACTTAAAAAAAAGATAACTATCCTTAATTAAGTTTTAATGCTATTCTTTTGATGAAATTCAGTCACAGTTACTAAATAAAGCTTATCTTAAAATGCTTTGGCACATCTAAAAATTTACAAAAAATTAGAGCAATGTATTTTCAAAGAAAATTAGATTTTTAAGTATTAAAAGCCCAGGAAAAAAACCTTTGCTTTCCTAATCTTAGGAGTCCTCAGAGAGGGCTCTTATGAAGAAATTATAATGAAATCAGCAGATGTTATTAGGTCAATATTAAAGAAGGGACATGCAAAGGTTGTCTTGAGATCTGACAGATGAAAAGCTAGAGGGGAAAATGAGTTCCTTCTAAAAAAAGAAAAAGAAAGAAAGAAAGAAAGAAAGAAACTGAGATGGTGACCAAAGAACATTACCAAAAAAACACCAGGTGGAAAAGGGATGCAGGTTTTCTTCCTACAAGCCAAACTGTGAAGTTCAGCAGTTTTCCCCCTTTTTTAATTTTTTGATACCTTATGTTTTTATATCACTGTCATGTCTAAATATATCCTTCACCCTTCCTCTACCAAAATAACCATGCCTTAAAATAAAGAAAGGAGGTAAGAATAGCAGTTCAGCAAAACGAATTAATTGAAGCTGCCAGGATCCTATACATAGAGTGGCCCTGACTTTGCAAAGAAGGGAGGGAGGTATCTTTTCTCATCTCTTCTTCAGGCAAGCATGAGCATTGCAATTACACAGCATTCATTTTCCATTTTTTTCCCTCAGAAGTTAAACTGCCAGCTTCCCTCCTGCACATTCAGTTTTTCCACCTCTGAGACAACCCATCCTGCCTGTGTCTCTGCATGTTTCCCCAAGGGCAGGAGATGTTACACAAAGGTAGATTACCACAAATTCAGAATAGGTGCTGGCAACAGAATGAATCTGGAAGCTTCTCTGGAGTAGGGTCGGCTGAGAATATCCATTGTTCATTAAAGTCTCATCCAAGTCAATGGTTCTGTTGTGCTCCCCTTGGCTGGTATTCAGCATCTTTTGTCCAAGGGAACCAATATTCCAGTATGACTGGCCAAAGGAAGCAGAAGAATGAAAGACAGGTGAGCATGACTAAAACATTTAAAGAGAAAACTGCCAGCCTGCCTCCCCTTCAGCCACAGGGAATTTGTATTGCTCAAAAGAGGATAAGAGGTGAAAATATTAATGAAAGATATTTTTATCATCCTATTCCCCTTTCTATTAATGGAAGGTACTGGTAGGCAGCAATTTGAGAAACAGAAGTAAATAATACTTTAGCACTATTTGTTAAATGTAGTATAATTTTATTATTAAATGTAGTATTATTTGACTACCTCCACCATACCAACATTCTTTAGCTTTATTTGTGCTTTCCTATTTCATTGATCTGTTCCCTCATGGAAAAGAAGCAAATTGTTCTTTTTCCTCATCTGTCCATTAAACCAGCATTGGTTCATTCTAGGCTTTTTAGCCTTTGTTGTATGTCCTCAATTTCATCATTTTTTTTAAATTAAATCTTTTTTTTTTTAATTTAACATTAGGGACAGGGAGGTGGTACAGTGGATAGAGCATTGGCCCTGAAGTCAGGAGTACCTGAGTTCAAATCCAACTTCAGGGGGCTGCTAGGTGGCGTAGTGGATAAAGCACCGGCTTTGGAGTCAGGAGTACCTGGGTTCAAATCTGGTCTCAGACACTTAATAATTACCTAGCTGTGTGGCCTTGGGCAAGCCACTTAACCCCATTTGCCTTGCAAAAATCTAAAAAAAAACAAAAAAAACAAATCCAACTTCAGACAACTTAATAATTACCTAGCTATATGAACTTGGGTAAGTCACTTAATCCTACTGCCTGGGAAAAAATGAATGAATGAATTTAACATTAAGCATCAACATAAACAACCAAGGTTGCTTGAAAATAATTTACCTTTTAATGAATTTCCTCTTAAGTCTCCATCTGTAGAATTCTTTGGGTTTTTTTGTTTTTAGGGGTTTTTTTGTGAGGCAATGAGGTTAAATAACTTGCCCAAGGTCACACAACTAGGTAATTAGTAAGTGTAGGAGATCAAATTTGAACTCAGGTCCTCCTGATTCCAGAACTGGTACTCTATTCACTGCACCACCTAGCTGTCCCTGAGGGATTCTTTGTCCACTTATTCTCACGATTTTATCTGAGGCCTATCTCCTCCTACCTCTTCAAGCAGACCAAGACAATGTAAATACTTTTAAATGTCTCCCCACTATTTTTTTAAGTTTTTTTTCCTTTTTTTTAGGGTTGTTTTTTTTTGAAAGGCAAATGGGGTTAAGTGGCTTGCCCAAGGCCACACAGCTAGGTAATTATTAAGTGTCTGAGACCAGATTTGAACCCAGGTACTCCTGACTCCAGGGCCGGTGCTCTATCCACTGCGCCACCTAGCGGCTCCCCCACTATTTTTTTAAAGTCTAAACTTTTTAACTTTGCTTATGCTATGGGAGGCAGTATAATATAGTAGGAAGAAGAGTATCTGAAATTAAGACCTGAGATTTAGTCTTAATTCTATCACTAACTCGCTGCATGGTCTCAAGCAAACAACTTCTTTTCTTGGCCTCAGTTTCCTCACCTAGGAAATTAGGAAATTCTATCAGATGAACTCTGTGGTCACCTCAAGTAGATTCAGTCAACATTTACTTAATGCCTACTTCATTCAAAGTGCTCTGCTAGGTGGACATCCTGCTAGGGCCACAAAGATGCAGAGGATGCAGGTATTGTCCAAAAGCAGGTTACAACTCAGCAGGGGCAGTAACACAAAAAGTACTTGTAATACAAATTGCAACATGCTAAGTGTATAGGAAAGACAAAAAGTACTGTGAAACATCTCAGCAAAGGCAAATTTTTTTCCTAGATTTTTGATAAGGAGTGTTAAATCAGGAAAACCTTCATAGACATGGTGGTCTACGAATGAGACACTGGCAAATGAGAAAGGTTTCCTCAGGTAGAGATGGAGAGGACAAAGACCAGCGATGGAAGCCACACAGTATGGTGGTAGAAAGGATACTGGACTTGGAATCAGGAGAGAGCTTCATTTAAATCCAACCTCCAATATTTACTATTTGTGTCACCTTGGACAAGTCACTTAACTTTCAAGAGCCTCACTATCCTCCTTTGTAAAAGTTGATATGCTGAGAGAGGAAAGACTAGTATTGAAGTTAGAAGACCTAGATGCAGGTCCTTTGTCTAATATGCCCCAATTGTTTGACCAATGGCAAGTCAATTAACCTCTAAGGGTCCCAGGCAACTCTCAATAATAATAATTTTTACCTACATGCCTCCTGATATCAAATGAAATAATCAAGTGATTTATAAACCACAGAGTGCCATATAACTATCAGTTATTAGACAATCTATAATAGTCCAATGGGGGTAATGGACCAAAGTATTGGGCCAATATCCAGGAATAAAAAAGGCAAGAACCTCTCTGCTCTAGAGAAGCTTATATTCTAAGATAGGAAAACAGCAAACATAGGGGTATGGTGGCCCTGGAAGGTATCTGGGTCTACAGTCACAAGGAAAGTAAATAAATCCAAAGTGCAATTATTGGTGGTAATTTTCCTAAACCAACCATCTTTTTATATAGAAACAGACAGATTTTAAGGAATGGCAAAAGTAAGACAGGAGAATCTGACAAAAATGTATCAGGCCCCATGAAACATAGCTCATAATAGACCTAAACTAGGTTTTCAAAACTGCAGTGGACTAGTTTATCAGCTGGAAGGGACCTCTGAGATCATCCTAGTCCAAGCCCTTCATTTTACAGATAAGGAAACTGAGGCTCAGAGACATTAAATATCTTGCCCATGGTCATCTAGCTTAAAAAGTGCTTGAGGGGCAGCTAGGTGGCACAGTAGATAAAGCACCAGCCCTGGAGTCAGGAGTACCTGGGTTCAAATCCAGTCTCAGACACTTAATAATTACCTAGCTGTGTGGCCTTGGGCAAGCCACTTAACCCCATTTGCCTTGCACAAACCTAAAAATTAAAAGAAAAAAGTGCTTGAGATAGAAATGGAATCCAGGTCTTTCCTGGTTCTAAATCCAGAACTTTAACACTCAGCATTTGCCTCAGTTGCATTCTAGTGATGTATTAGAATGTTTTGATTCCAGTACATGGAACCTGGGTATATGATAGCATGCTTTTCCAATTGTTTGAGTCTTTTTTTTTTTAAGGGAAGGAAAGAGAGAGGAGAAAGGTCTCTGGTGAATGTATGTATAAGCATACCTTCATGCACAGGCAAAAAGATAAGTGAAGAAATAGCTAAACAGACCAAAAGGTTAGGAGAGAAAAAACCCTCCTAGGTCTTGGTCAGTGACAAGACATCATGGAAAACAGTGGTGTATTCAACTAACACAGACAAAAGCCATTTCAAAATCTATCCTGGAATCCAGCTGGAAGAAGCAACTGTTCTTTCAGTATTAATGTAATTAGAAAAAGTCTAACTAGCAAAAAATATTAAAAGTCTGTAAGAACTTTTGTCTATTTCTAATCAAATTAAAGTACCATTAATTGGTAATTATGAGAAATGCCAATAACATTTTCAAAAACAATTTCTCCTAACACCACTCAGTCACATGGGGATGGAAAGAACTCAATAGCAGAAGCCTAAAGTAGGAGGGGAAAAAACAACTCAGCTACTGTCACCACCACCCAACTCATTATTTCCTGAAATCAGCTGCTATGCCATCCATCACTGTTAAAATTTATTTGTTTATTATCTATTCCCCAAATGCCAAGATCAGCACACATCAATGTGGAAAAATGATTATTTTATAATGACCATGTTTATTACATATACATACATACATATATATATGCAAATGGGGTTAAGTGGCTTGCCCAAGGCCACACCTAGGTAATTATTAAGTGTCTAAGGTCAGATTTGAACTCAGGTACTCCTGACTCCAGGGCCAGTGCTCTATCCACTGTACCACCTAGCCACCCCCCATGTTTATTATATTAATTTAAAGTTCTTTTATGCAGCATCTCAACTGGAATTTAGCTGAATGGAAGCTACAGAAGGCCTACTCATCATTGCCATCATTCCAAAGCAATTAAGATCCTATTCAGAAAAAAAAACGGAATCCTTTTTGGTCTACAGTTCAATAGTCAAGAACCCTATCCCCCAAACCCTTTGTAATCTCATGTTACCTTCAGAACTTTGCCTGTTGTTTTGGATCCCGAGCCTTCCTTCTTGCTAGGAATTCTAGATGTACTGCCATAAAACATTTCCACTTCTATCTGCTGGTTCTTCTTTAGATGCTAAAAACAGATAATCACAATTAAAATATAAGAAGGTTAGATAGAGATAGGAGGGGAAAATGAAACAAGACTGATTCAAGATAGATAAAGCATTTTAAGTGCTTATTATGTACCAAACACTGAGCCCAGTAAAAAAAAAAAACCCATAAAAAGTCATAGCGGGGTGGACCCAAGATGGCATGAGAACAGCCTTTCCTAGGAGCTCACTCAAAAAGATTCCAAAAATCTTAAAATTATGGCTTCAACTAAATTTTCAAGAGATAGATTCCACAGAAAAGATCCAGTGAGGCAGTTCTCCCACCCAAGCTAGCCTGGAAAATCATGGGAAAACTCTGTTTCACAGCAGTGGAGGGGGCAGCAGCACAGCCAGGACTATCACACTGGAGAGAAGGAGCTCTAGTCTTCCCTGAATAGTCTACAGGATGCCTAGATGCCTGGGTCATGGGGAGTGCTGGCTCCCCTCAGCAGAAGCAATTTCCTGACCTGGCAACCCAGGGAACACCAAGCACACCTTGGACGATCAGCGGGGAAACCTCTGCCAGAGTGAGTGGAAGCCAGTGTGGCCCTCAGCACAGCCCAGATCCCAGGAAATGGAAGCAAGAGCACAGAGCCGGCCAGCAGCTGCGACCAGAGCACTCAGCCCACAGAAGGTAAGGGGGTAGGGGGAGACTGTTGAGGCTTCTCCTCTGGCCCTGGGACAGGACTCTTGTGTTTTGTCCACATTCAGACCCTGGTTGCAGTCTGGGAGTCCCCCATTGCCATCCACAGTCCACAGCACAGGCAGGAGAGCAGTCAGAGCCTCAAGTACTGAAGTTCTTGAGAGGGTCTCATAATAATAAATAATAATAATAATAATAAAAATAAAAAGCTCAGGAAGCACCTCAAACTAGGCGTAGGCTGGGGAAATGAGTAAACAGAAAGAAAAAAGGAACCTGCCCATAGACAATTACTTTGGTCCCATGGAGGACCAAAACACACACACACACCCAGAAGACAAGAAAGTTCCAGCTTTTGCGTCTAAATCCTCCAAGAAATATAGAAGTTGGTCTCAGGCTATTTCAGAGCTCAAAAAAGATTTGAAAATCAAGTAAGGGAGGCCGAGGAAAAATTAGGAAGAGAAATGAGGGCGATGTAGGAAAAACATGAAAACCAAGTCAGAAGCTTACTCAAAGAGATAAAAAAAAAATGCTGAAGAAAATAACATGTTAAAAACAAGTTTACGTCAAATGGAAAAAACAGTTCAAAAAGTTAATGAGGAGAAAAATACCTTAAAAAAGCAAAACTAGGGGTGGCTAGGTGGCGTAGTGGATAAAGCACTGGCCTTGGAGTCAGGAGTACCTGGGTTCAAATCCGGTCTCAGACACTTAATAATTACCTAGCTGTGTGGCCTTGGGCAAGCCACTTAACCCTGTTTGCCTTGCAAAAACCTAAAAAAAAAAAAAAGTGCAGAACTGGCCAGATGAAAAATGAAGTAAGAGAATTCTCTGAAGAAAACAAATCTTTCAAATGTAGAATGGAGCTAAAGGAAGCTGAGGACTTTGCAAGGAATCAAGACACAATAAAATAATATCAA
Organism: Macrotis lagotis; assembly: GCF_037893015.1. Classification (NCBI taxonomy): domain Eukaryota; kingdom Metazoa; phylum Chordata; class Mammalia; order Peramelemorphia; family Peramelidae; genus Macrotis; species Macrotis lagotis. Next base: position 124,468,471 of record NC_133661.1, read on the forward strand.
AAGAATGAAAAACTAGAAGAAAATGTGAAATATCTATCTTATTGAAAAAAACAACAGGGGGTGACTAGGTGGTGCAGTGGAGTACCTGAGTTCAGATCTGGCCTCAGACACTTGGTAATTGCCTAGCTGTGTGGCCTTGGGAAAGCCACTTAACCCCATTGCCTTGAAAAAAAAACCTAAAAACAAACAAACAAAAAAAAAAACAGATCTGGAAAACAGATACAGGAGAGACAATTTAAAAATTATTGGGCTCCTTGAAAGTCATGATCAATTAGAGCCTTGACTTCATTTTTCAAGAATTTCTACAGGAAAATTGTCCTGATATCCTAGAAGCAGAGGGTAAGATAGAAATTGAGAGAATCCACTGATGTCCTACTGAAAAAGATCCAAAAAAAAATAATTACCAGGAATATTATAGCCAAGTTCCAGAGCTCCCAAGTCAAAGAGAAAATAATACAGGCAGCCAGAATAGAACAATTCAAATATCATGGAACTGCAGGTCAGGAACACACAGGATTTAGCAGCATGCACATTAAGGGCTTGTAGGACTTGAATATAATGAATGGGAAAATGATATAGATAATACTCTTATGAATCTTCTCATTTATTAGAACAGTTAGCAGGAGCTTTTATAGTCAAGAGAGAGCCGAATTTGAAGGTATAATATATTTTAAAAATGGAGCCAATGAGTGAAAAGAAAATGTACTGGGAGAAAGGGAAAGAAGAGGTAGAACAGTCTAAGATATTTCATGTAAAAGAGTCAAGAAATAGCTTTTGCAATGGTATGGAAGGGGAGAAGGTGAGGGAGAATGATTTTTGGGGTCAAAAACTCTCGTCAGAAATGGCTCAGTAAAGAAACAACATATATATTTAATACTTAAGGGCACTGAAATTTAGAAGAAAAAGAAGAGAAAGGGGATGGGAGGAAAAGGAACAGGGGGAAGGGGGGAGAGATAGGGGATAGAGAAGAGGGTGTATCATGGGAGAGGATAGTCAGATATAACACATTTTCTTTTTTACTTTTGTTAAGGTGTGGGATTGGGTAGCCTGTACAGGACCACAGGGATGAGTGGGTGCTTGGTCTCTGGGATGGGAAGTTGGCTTGGGGACTCTTGGCCCCAGGGCCAGCACTCTGTCTGTCATGCCACTCAGCTGTCCCACAGCACACTTTTGACGAGGGACAGAGTGAAAGGAGAGGGAAAATTTAAAAATTGGTAGTAGGAAGAAATGGATGGAGTAAATTACAATCAGCAACATCAACTGTGGAAGTAACTTCTCTGATGGACTAATAATAGAGAATGCGATCCACCATGAGACAGAGATGATGGCATCAAAACACAGACTGAAGCACCTTTTTTTCCCCTTTCACTTTATTTCTCGTGAGGTTTTTTTTATCTTTGGGGGGGGTTATGTTTACTTTTACAACAAGACAATTTTAGTAATGTATAAATTTTAAAAAATAATCATAGCAGCACTTTTTGCAGTAATAAAAACTAGAAACAACTGAAAGCAAAGTGCAGACATGGGCTGGTTTCTTACCACCTATAGTGACACTAGCAGAAATATTATAATACACTTCATTTTTTTTAAAAAACCTTACTACTTTTCTTCTTTCCCTTTATTAGACTTACTCTCTCCTGCTTTGCTTTTTCTTTTTCCAAATGATGCATCTCCCACTGTTCCATCACATATTCCATGAATTTCTGCCCATTCACCACAAAGTCCTTTGAATATTTGTGTTCCCACAGTTCAATTTGTGCTTTCAACTCCTCTTCAAGCTGAGGTAAAAAAAAAAAAAAAAAAAAAAAAAAAAAAAAAAAAAAAAAGAATAGTTATTGTCACCAACTCTTTTATCACAATGAAAATCCCAGAGATCTCTCCAAATGCAAACTTCTATTCAGGAGCTTCCTTGTGGTATCTCTAACAAGAAGATGTAACTCATAGCAAAGAATGTGCTTATCAGTGACTGAAGTGTTCAGACACTAAAAAACTTAAAGGCCTTATTCATTCACAACACAGTGAGAAGGAAGAAAAACCCAAAACTCTTCACTTTATCTAAGAAGTTCCTGCTTGGGTTACCCATGCTACAGCACCCATTATTTTTTAATCTCATGAAACTAAAATGCATTTTGAGCTCCAAGAATCCTGGGAGCACAGATTTTTAAAGAATGGAGGGATGAGGAAAATTTTGGAGCTAAAAACTCTATCTTAATATCTCACCCCAAAGATGTATATAACTATTTTTGATATATGCATAATTTCACAGTTAATATTTTGGAGGGTAAAATGTCCTCATAATTAAAATTTATCTGAGTCTTTTGTATTTATTATACGTTCAGCCTCAAATCCTTTTCACTATAGTTCATCCTCAACTTCTCTATCAAAGTTTTCTCTACTTCCTGGCTTTGCTGGCTTCCTTTATGATGATGATGTTTGTCCTTCATTCTCAAAGAAGACCATGACATCAGGGAAAGTGATGCCATGACAAGCATAGGAAGTGAATTTGAGTGAGGGAGTGTTGTGCTAAGTCATCAGCCTCACTTTCTCCTCCAGAGTCATCTGGGTCCAGTGGCCAGATAAGAATCAGGACAAGTGGAGATGGCCCTGGATGTGAGGCAGTCAGGTTTAAGGGACTTGCCCAAGGTCATACAGCTAGTAAATGTTGAGTGACTGAGGCCAGATGCGAACTCTCATCCTTCTGACTCACAGTGCTCTATCCATTGTGACATCTAGCTGCCCTAGTTTCCTTCAAGTCTTAGCTAAAATTCCATTTCTACAAAAAGTCTGATCTTCCTTAATGATCATGCCTTTCTGCAATTACCTACAAGTTATCCTATATAAATCTCATTTGCACATAATAGTTTGCAGATGGTCTCCTCCATTACACCTTGAGATACTACCCTGAAGTACAATTGAAGACAAGAAACCTTAATATGAGTCGTTTATATAAATTAGAAAAGAATGAGTAAACCCAAGACTCTCACAAAGCTACAAAGGCTTGTCCCTGAGCTAGGCACAGAAATTACATTACAGGCTCCAAATGTTCATCAGCATTATTAGATTAGTATGTAGAATCCATTAGTTATAGAGCAAAACCTTCAAGTGTAGATTTTCTAGAATTAGGGGTCAATCAGTCAAAGAAATGACACTACCTTAAGGAAAGTTTTTTGGAGCTTGGCTCTTTGTTTTTCCTCCTTCAGGAGGTTTCCACCTCGGTTAGTAAAACGACTTGGATCTGAAGCTTTTCTCTGTGGAAACAATTACACTTCAATTAGGGCCAGTTGAACCAGTAGGTCTCAGTATAAATAGTTAGTTCTTTGGAATCCCCTTAATCTCAAAGAGCTATACTTAGGAGCTAGAAAGAAAGGAAAGCTGATGATTTCTCCCCAGGTAAGTTGTGATAAAAATGAAGTCCAGTATTAAAAAAAAAAGACTAAATCAGAGCTGAAAAGACATTTCAAACTTTGACAGACTGACAAACTGAAAAATTGATTTGAGGTAATGATAGTTGTTCTCCTCTTCTGATTACTTTGTTTAAATTACATCAACCCCAGAACTGCTGAGCTGATTCTCCAGGCCTGGAATGCCCTCTCCTCTCACTTTTATGTCTTTTTATAAGGCAATGGGGTTAAGTGACTTGCCCAAGGCCACACAGCTAGGTAATTATTAAATGTCTGAGGTTGGATTTGAACTCCGGTACTCCTGACTCTAGGGCTGGTGCTCTATTCACTTCACCACCTACCTACCCTCTCACTTTTACTTCTTAGACTCCCTGGTTTCCCTCAAACTCCAGTTCCAGTCATCTTTTAAAATAGAAGTTCCTTGTTCCTTCTGCTACTGGTGACTTCCCTAGTAAGTTTACTTCCTATATAGCCTGTATAAAGTTAAGTATATGTTTCTCCCACTGAAATGTAAGCTCCCCAATGGCAGGATAGTCAAGATTGAGGGAGGGAGGAAGTTTTGGCTTTCTTTGTATCCCCAAGGCTTAGCACAGTGTTTTTAGTATATTGGAAGTGCTTTAATACATGCTTGCTGACTGCCTATCTCTGTTTCTTATTTTCAAATGCCCAACAAGAGCTGGCAGGTAGGAAAGTTTGAGATTATCTCTTCACACTAAAGCTATACTACCTGAAAAGGAATCCAAATGGATCCCAAATTAAAATAGATACTTCAGGCAGTTTTATGAGATGTTGGAAGAGGAAAAGAGTTTATGAAAATTAGAAGACTTAGGTGGCAAAGTCAAGTGTTATAATAAAATTTTTCTGGTAATTATTATTGTCATTTGCTTAAGTCAGCAAGACACAAAATCTAGGCTCCACAAAATCAAATTAAGATATCTAACTATAGCTCTAATTATTAACCTGTTAGCAATAAGAGAATTTCTAGCTCAAGTTTTATTAACTCTATTTACTTAAGATCAGAAAGTTATGTAACTAACTGTCACTCCAGTGTTAATGGTCAGTCTGCAAAGTCTAGCTATATTTCCCGATGTTTACTGACTAGTTAATTATTTAAGCTGATGAAATCTTCCCCTTCTATTAAGTTGTTGGATTAGTAAATCTTTGTTTCTACCTTCTGTAAAATTCCACTGTGCCCTGCCAATGTAACTAAGTCCTGTCTAAGGTTGCTGAACCTGCTGCTCAAGGCCCACTGGTATTTATATCCAGTGGGTCTATACTCTGAGCACATAACCAAACAGTATTTATATGTTCCTGCATACTGGTGTGACTGACAGAAGTACCTATCAACAAATCCTTGGACAATACACAAGTCTCAGAAATCTCATATTGCATCTGTGCACAAGGCGGTGATTTGACATACTTGGCATAGTGAACTGAGAGCTGGCCACAGAAGCATTCAATGGCTGTATAATTCTGGATAATTAACTTGACCTCTCAATGTCTAACTCTCTGGGACTGTAAGCTGCAGAGAATCCTAGATCCATTCCTCATCCTTGTTTTTTTGACTGCCTTTCCCTTTGCCTTCCTCTTGATCTGCAAATAGCAGGACAGTACCTCAAACTCCAAGAAGAGCTTCCAGTTTTCTTCCCACTTGTGGACGCTTTCAAAGAGCTCTCTGTGCACTTCGTAGTAGTGTTTCAACTGCACCACCTCAGCATCATGGAGCTGGAGCAAAGTCTCTGAGTAGTTTTCTGCATGATAGTCATGATCCCACAGAAGAATGGTGAGGGGGAGAAAGTCCACATTTATTTCCATTAATATTTCAATGCTCCTAAATGGTCATGATCCCATTTTCCCTGTACCCCTTTGCTTTTCTACTCATTTTTAATGCAGTTCTGATGAGAAAGAATTATTCTTATTTTTCCATATAAATTTTCCTCCACTGACCCCTTCACATCTTTAAAGACAATGCTGCTCATTTGCTATAATACAAAATTAAATTTCTGTTCACTTTTTGAAAATGAAGCATTTTTGGACTATGCTTAAGTTTATTTTTAATTATTCATTAATTTTTTCACCATATATGGCTTCTTAAAGGACAGAAAGACAGAAAAGCACAGACACGGAAAGATATGAGAAAAAGACAGTGACTCATACAAAAGACACACAGATTTTCATGGAGTAACATCACCACCTTTAGCCCAGGGAGTAGATTGCCTCTAATAACTTTAAAGTCACATTGTATTTAAGTAGCTATGGACATAAATGAAGATGTCATCCCTTAATGCTTTTCCAGTCAGCTCCATAAAATTTTACTGAGCAAAAGATTCTACACACCAGCTCCATGCTATCTCTTCCTTTCCCAATACATCCTTCAGACAGCTGCCAAAATAATCCTTTAATGCATAGCTCTTACTGTAACAGCCCAAAGCCTCCAGACTTCCAATGGTTCTCTATTATCTAAGTTCTAGAAGACAAAACACAAACTCTTTAGCCTAGAATTTAAGGACCACTCTATTTTGGCTCCAACTTTACTTTGATAGCCTCATTTCATCTTATTTCCCTTTGTGAATCTTACAATACAGATAAACTAGATTGCCTGATGTTCCCCAGTCTTATCCTGAACTCTCCTGTCTCTGTACATTTATATAAATGTCTCCCATCGCTGAAATGCATTTTTTCAAGTCCGCCTACTGAAATGCTTCCCTTTTTCAATGTCAAGATTTTAGCTCAATTGTCATGCCCTTCATGATGCCTTCCCCGATTCTCCAGCTCACAGTGATTCTCTCCTCTTCTCAACTATTTCTAGATCATTTCAGCTTTCTCCTTTTACCCTATCACAGTGGACAGAGTACTGGACTTGGAGTCAGAAAAACCTGAATTCAAAACCTACCCCAAGACTTACTATGTATTCCTAAGCAAGTTATTTAAGCTCTCTCAGTCTAAGTTACCTCATCTGTAAAATGGGGATACTTCATAGGATTGTATGAGATAATATACATAAAGGGATTTGCAAATCTTAAAGCTTTCTATGAATATAAGCTATTATTATTTCTCTTCTCACAGTTATCAGTGTGCATGACATATCCCCTGAACAGACAAGGCTTATAGTAATATCATATCTATACTTTCCCCCCTGAAAATCCACTCCAGTCACCTTCAACTGTAATCTATCTGGATGACCCTCAAGTGACATTCAATTTTACTCAAACATTTATTAAGTAGCAACCATATGCAAGAAACCATGCTATACAATGGGGATGAAAAAAATCCCCTCCCTCACTTAGGGTAAAACCAGCTCAAGTTCTAATCCTATATCCACAAGTGCCTACATTTCCATTTCAACATTCTATCATCAGCCCTGATTTAGGACATCCAGAAGTGAACAATTTTCCTACTGGAAACATATCTCCCCTATTTGCATTTGTTTCTATTTCTATAGATGACATCACCTAGGCTAAAAACCTCAAAGGCATTTTAACCTCCTCCCTCTCAGTTAGTGGTCAAATCCTACTAATTCTTCTTCTGAAATGTCTCTTTTACACATTACTTCCTTTCCATTTCTATTATCACCCACCTAGGCTAGGCCTCAACCTCTTACTGATGACCTCACAATTAGTATAATCTACTAGGTTTGCCCCTAACCTCTTACTAATGACCTCATAATTAGTATAATCTACTATGCCTGCCCCTTTCTACACTTCCCAATTATCCTATCACCAGACTGTTATTAATAAGAATAAAAGTTAATGGGGATTTATGGGTGAACTGAACAACAAGATGGTAGACTAGCCATTTTCTCTGATCCTCAAGACCTCTTAAACTCTAAAATAGAAATTATGTACCAAAGATAAACAACTTCCTCTAATTTCATAAACTAAAGCACCCAGAATCTCCACAAAGGTATAAAAAATATTCTCCCAAACCCAAATCAAACCGACTCTCACTGACACTGAGCTCACTCAGGACCCAATCCCTAGCTCCCATGCTACCTGCACTAACAGACCCAAGAACATGACACAAACTTAAATCAAAATCCACCCCAGCACCTGGACCCTCACTCTTTTCCAATGCTACAGCGGCCTGGCTATAGAAGTTCTTAGAACTTGAGTGCCAACTTGGCCAGAACCCTTCACAAGCAAAAGTCAGTTGGAGGCTGTAACCCAGAAGCATCAATGTTACAGAGTTCTGAACTGCTGGTTCCAGTTCAGATCACCAAGACAGGACATTGTATTTATGGAGAGAATGCAGTACTCTACAACAAGCCTGAGACAAAGGACAAAGAAAGCATCCAGCAAAGCCTGGTTCTGATCACCCAAAAATCACATAGAGAGCAGAAACCTGGTCTGGTGACCAATGAATCACCTTATGTGGGAGGAGGCTGAGCCACTTTGAAATCTAATGCCCAAGAAAATTATAATTAGAGGGGAAGGAGTAAAAAGTAAGTGATAAGGAAAAAAGAGAGAAAAAAGACTGAAAGTACTAAAGATTTCAAGAAGAAAACTCTAAGACCTTGTACACACACACACACACACACACACACACACACACACACACACAGAGATAATAAATAAATAGGAAAAACTATAACAACAGAAGGAAATATGGTCTCTGGATCTAGTAAATAAGTTTCAGCATCAATGAGTAAATACTGCAAAATGAATGCAAATGACTCAACACTTGGGGAGACAAGTGGTCCATGTAGAACTTGAGGTGAATATGGAAGCTCAAGCTGCTATTTCTGAGTGGGCTAATTTATTATTTTTTTTTAGATTTTTGAAGGCAATGGAGTTAAGTGGCTTGCCCAAGGCCACACGGCTAGGTAATTATTAAGTGTCTGAAGTCACATTTGAACCCAGGTACTCCTGACTCCAAGGCCAGTGCTCTATCCACTGCGCCATCTAGCTGCCCTCTGAGTGGGTTAAAAGGAAAACAGTGGACTGCACAATAAAATAATGAGGAGAGTAGAAAAACTTGAATTTTGAATTTTCAAGCCTTACCAAAGAAACAAAAAGGGAGAACAATAGATTGGTAATATAAATATACAAACTGAAGGACAACCTATAATAAAAAAGTCAAAAAATAATGAACATTTAAAGAAAATATGCTCACTATACAAGCCAAACATTATTAACATTGAAGAGGATGCACAGAGACAACCTAAGCACCAAAGGTCTCCCTGAAGAATACAACAGATACAAAAAATGTTAACACTATAATACCTAGAACTTCTAAACACAGAAAATGAAATTCCATTTGAAAGAATTCATAGATTGCCTTCAGAAAAAAAAATCCAACACTGCAAACTCCAAGTTACCATGGTTAAAAATAATAATTCAATTCAGAAACAAATTCTTCAGGCCATCAGGAGAAAGACCTTCAAATACAAAGGAAAGGACAGTTGAATAATGCAAGACTTTTCTGTATCCACTAGAAGAGGGAATGGAATAATGCATTCCAAAGAGCATAGTGCTACCCAGGGTGACCTATCCACAAATCTGAGTTTAATCAGACAAGACACAACCCAACTGTTCCCTTCTTCTCCCTCTCCCTATCTCTCAAAATACAAATTTTCTTCAGAGCTCTTTCCTTGGCCATTCATAGAAGGTACAATAATTAAAAAAAAATTTGTAGATAGCATAAATCCAACAGTGTGACCTCAAGCAAAACACTTGACCTCTCAATGCTTGCTAAGAGTATAAGTTGCAGAAAACATTCTAGCCTGTCTTGATAAAGGAACTTGTGACACCTAGGAATTCTGTATATCAATAAAATCACAGGTCTAATCCACATCCCTTGGGTATTTCATTTATTCCTAGATAGTCAGAATTTTATCAGTGCTCTTTCAGATGATATAACTAGGACTAGCAGGAAGAAGGAGTTAGATTTTCGCTTATGAGAAAATCTGCTATAGACATCTGCCAATAGACTACCTTATGGGGCAGAAAACTTTCCATTACTAAAAATATTCACAAAACCCCATTGCTAGAAGGAACCTCAGAAGTTATCTATTACTACAAGTAAGAATTTTCTCTATGAACAAAGCATACTATGTTCACTTCTAAAAACTTTTTTTTGTTTTTTCTTTCTTATGTTAGATCTTCTTTCCTTAGTTCTAATACTTCACAACATGACTAATATGAAAATATCTTACACACAACTGTCCACATACAACTTTTTATCAGATTGTTTCCTGCCATGGAGAAGTGGAAGGAAAGGAAGGGTGGTAGAAAAATCTGGAACTCATAAACTTGCAAATGGATGAATATTGAAAACTACCTTTGCAAGCAATTGGAAAAAAAATTTTAAAAAGAATTTCCTCTATGACACAATCTTTGACTAGTCCTCATACCACCTCCCCTTGAAGATTTTCAGCAAGGAAAAACAAATCTCCCTGGACATTCCATTTTAAGTTTTGGATAGCTCTAATTATTAGATTTTCTAATTCCTTTCCACAATCACAAACCTCCCAATATTTAAAAAACCTATCACATTGCCTGTGTTTCCTTCCCACCAAAACCTTTACAAACTGATTTGAGAAGCAATGTGGTATTGTATAAAGTGAGCTGATAGCAATAAGACCTGTTTGAAAATCCTGCCTCTGATAAATACTGGCTTTGGGACCCTACATAAGTCATTAAATCTGTCAGTATTCTGAGGTGCATCTAAGATTATAAATTATGAGTTGCTATCAATCTGCCAAGGTAGAAGGAGTTTCTTCACTGGAAGTTTCCTAGACTACTGAAATCACAGGTCCTGGTACCCTTTTGCTCCATCCCAACCCCCAAAATAAATCACTTCCTTTGTGGTTCTATGCCCAATCACTGAACCAAAGCCTCATTTTTTCTCATCTATAAAATGGGAAGACCAAATTATCTTCAAAGTCCCTTCCAACTCTAAGCCCGTAATCCCGTGAACTAGAAAAGGCAGGAAGTGTCTAATGTCCTCTTAGAAATGGATATACTTGTTGTTAAGACAAATAAAAGAACACAGAAAAAAAATAAATAAAAGAACACAGGTTAACACAAAAGAGTGAGCAGACAAGTTTATCTATGGGGCTATGTTGATATCTCTCACACCAACCATCATAGTAGGGGGCAAAGGCTTCTCTCTGCTCCTGGCTGTAGAAGCACTTTTCCCAATACAAAGCCAGCTCTTCTCTGACAGTTTCAATCACTTTTTTCAGGTTCTTAATCTTCAGCTCTTCCAATCGATCTGCTTCTGATTGAAGCTGTCAAAAGGGGGAGGAAGCAACCAAAAAAAAGCTGTTGTTCTTTGTTTGTAGGTTTAATTTTATATATTTATTTTTAATTTATGAAACAAAACCACCATTTCCATAAAGTGCAGTATAATAAAAAGATGATTGCTACTATGTACAGCTTTTAAAAATATAATACAGGTATCATGTCTATTTCTTTTTTCCTTTTTTTTTTTCCTTCCTTTCCCCCTGACTAGATATGGCTGCTATTAGACACAAATAGACTCATTTCATTCATTATTTTGCTCGTTTTTCCAAGATCATTAAGCTCATCATTACTTAAAATATAGTTGTATTCAATCACAATCATATACTGAATATTCACATCTACATCTCTTTTCACCTTTTAATGGACCAGTCTTAGTTTAGGGCACTAAGAAAGAATTGTCCTATAGGATGGATTTTGTGGATATCATCTTATTGACCAGCTGGGCAGGGTACATAGTAGTAGACATTGGACCATTTTTCAAAATGCTAACTACTCAAACCTCTCTTCCATTATGGTTTCCAAGAGTAAAACCACAGTAGTTCTCTCCCCCACCCCAAAAAAAAGAAGTTTTGCAAACTGGAGCTCAGGAATCAGATCTTTTTAAAACAGTTTTCAAAGAAGATATGTTTCTGAAAAACAATCATCACAGACTCTAGATGCTGGCCCAGTCAATCAATATACAAGTCTTTATCTAGCACCTACTTTGTGCCAAAAACTACCAGAGACAAAAATAAAACAGTCCCTGCCTTCAAGAAGCTTATTTTCTATCAGGGGAAATGGCATGTACATAAATAATCATATGTAAAATAACCAGAAAGTTATGAGTATGGGGAGAAAAGCAGGTAGAAGGCAGTACCTATATCAAAGAAGTGAGAGGGCATGGGAGAAAACAAGCTCAAAGAGCCAAAAGGTGCTTCTTCCCAGTCACTTGTGTGAGCTCCTACTATGCTTACCACTTTTCTCCTTTTGAGCATTGACCCAGTCATGAGTTTAGCCAGGGCTTCTCTTTCCTCATAAGGAACTTGTAACTTGTCCCAGAACTTTTGGATTTGATAGTATAGTTCTTCACATACAATCTCATTCTCAGCTCTCAGCACCTCTAACTGTTATTTACCAAAAAAAAAAAAAAAATAGCAAAGTTTAAGAGAAAAGCATCTTTTCAAAATAAACCATTCAGCTTGCCAAAGAAGATGCCTGAAATATACCAGCTTGTAGGGAGAGGGAGAGCAAATGAATTTTTGGATTAAACTAGTATTTATCAATTTTTCAGCATAGTCTATCCAGAAATCATCACTTCAGGGAAAAACTACAAAATAAAATCTCTGCATTCCAGATCATAAATTCTCATCAAAAGCTAGACTGATAAAAGGAATCAATCAATAAACATTTATAAAGCACCTGTTATATGGCAGGCCCTGTGCCAAGCCCTGGGAACACAAAAAGAAGCAAAAGACAGTCCCTGCCCTCAAGGAGTTTATATTTCTAGTGGAGGAACTGCCAGTAATATAGACCATTCCCAACCTAAGCAAGACAATGATGCCCTCTTCCTCCCCACAGGAGGAAAAACTCATTCAGTGTTGTTCAAACACCACCACCCCCAACTCCTCCCCATAATTATCTGTCATCTTTATTAGTTAAAATATCTTTCATTCATTAAAAAATCAGTTTTATAAATTTGAATTCAAAACTAGAGCTTTTCAATACTTCTTTCCTATTTTTCCTCATTTCTTAGCACACTATATTTGCAAATAACATTTTCTCTCCCTATTAGAAATAAGTAAAGACAGTAGCCAAGTCACTAAAGAATACTGAGGCTCTGGGGCAGCTAGGTGGTGCAGTGGATAGAGCACCAGCCCTGGAGTCAGGAAAATCTGAGTTCAAATCCAACCTCAGACACTTAATAATTGCCTAGCTATGTGGCCTTGGGCAAGTCACTTAACCCCACTGCCTTTAAAAAAAAAGAAAGAAAGAAAGAATACAGAGGCTCACTTAAAGCTTTGGCCAAGTATCCCAACTCCCAGGATAATCTCAAGGTTCTGATCCTAACACTCCCTCAGCAACAATAAGACTTCCAAATAGGAATTTGGGCCAGGGTCTCCATACCTGATGAAGTAAGTCATGCAGAGCTGCAAGTTTTTCCAGTGACAGATCAGAAATATCTTCATCTTCACATAATATGTCTTTTACAGCACTTGTGTCTGAGGTATAATCTAACTCTTCCATAAGGAGTAGGATCTGCTTCTTTGCACTGATAAATTCCTCCTGTCTGCATGCCTAGAAGAACATAGAAATTATGTGTGCCCATTCGGAGTGAGTCAAAGTGACTTTTAGAAAAGGTGCCTCTGTGTTCTGAGCTTCTACTCTAAAACTTCAGCCTGACACGGATGTAACACTGGTTCTTGAAAGCCACGGCAGCAGGTGCAAGCCTGAAAGCCAAAAAGGCCACAAATACAAACCTGGCAATGAACTACATACACATCTACTTTGAAGAAGCTAACCTGAGCTGGGCGGAGCTTATCATTAGTAGGATGGTCACAAGGTGAGGAACTTTTGAACCACAGCAACCCATCAGGAAAGGCAATGTGGTATGCTGGGAAGAGCCTTGGACAGGTTTGTTCACCTGGGATGTTGCCTCTATGGCTCTGAGCTGTTACTGCTGCTCCTCCTATGGCTACAACTGCTGCTACTCCTGCTCCTACTGCTGCCACCACTCCTGATGCTACTATGGTTCAACAGAGAGCTTATGAACTGTGCCAAGGAAAGACCTCCTGCTGATTAAAACAAAGACACCTGAAGTGCCAGGAGTCTCTGACACCACCTTTGTTTCAGCCAGAGTTGCCAGGTAGCCTCTGAACTGGTCCAGCTCCTCCAGACTGGGCACAGAGCCTCTGTCCATGCTGTAGGGGGATGTGTGGAGAACCTCACAGAAGGCCTGGTCTTGCTCTTGAAGCCTTTTCAGCTCATGCATCCTATCCTCCTTCTGCTTTAATCTGACTTCCAGTTGGATGCCTAGGTCCTTCTCCAGCTGCAGCATTGTGAGGCCCTCTTCCTCCTGAACAGGAGGAAAACAAATAGTGCTGCTCAAACACACCTAACCCACCCTCTCCCACCCTCTCCCCCCCCCCCCCCACACACACACAATGAAGATTATTACATAAAAGAGAAATCTGGGGACTGGGACGCTGAGGATGATTGGGAAACTATTCCAATTAGTTCAAAACTTACTTTAAAATGTTCTACATTTAGTTCAAAGCATAGACTGTCTAGTTGTTTTCGATGTAATGCTATGCTTTCCAGAAGCCTTGTCCTCTTATCTTCTTCCTCTGCAGTTATCATGTCCAAAAGGTTCTACGGCATGAAAAGGGAAAAATTAGCAATCCAATGTCGGATTCTTGGAAATATGAAAACCCAGTGCTGGCAAGAGGGCTGCTCAGGTTTAAGCATCTTGATTTGACATCCTATACCTATTTTTTTTTCTTTCTGGAGTAGGGTCAGAAATCAGGATTAAGTGACTTGCCCAGGGTCATAGAACTAGGAAGTATCTGAGGCTAAATTTGAACTCAGGTTCTCCTGACTCCAGGGCCGGTGCTGTCTTCCCTGAGTCACCTCGTTGTCCTTCCCCCAGCTAATTTCAAATAAGCAAATATTCTCCCAAACCCTCAAATCCAAAGTCTAGTGCTAGATGCTATTTACTAGGCAATACTTTCCCCACAGTCTCCTGGAGTTACTTTGTATTTATTCTATCTTTATCTGTGTACAAATTATTTCTCCAACAGAATATAAGCTTCTTGAAGGCAGGGGCTGTTTCATTTTTATATTTCTTTCTCCACTGCATTAACATGGTGCCTGGCTCATGGCTCATTAAGAAATGCTGGTTGTGTGGAAATTCTCACTATCTAATGTGCCAATGGCATGTTTGATTTATCTTTGGAACATTCTTGTTTCAGCTAGCACCAAGTTCAAGAGCAGAGATTCTAGGGTGGCTAGGTGGTGCAGTGGATAGAGCACCGGCCCTGGAGTCAGGAGTACCCAAGTTCAAATCCAGCCTTAATAATTACCTAGTGGGCAAGCCACTCAATCCCATTGCCTTGCAAAAAAAAAAAAAGAGCAGAGATTCCCTAATGCTTTTATGCCATGGATCCCTTTTCAGAATTATTTTTAAATGCATAAAAAATATAAACCATAACATTATAATTATTATAAAAATATAAATTCAAGGGAAGCTAGGTGGCACAGTGAATACAGCACTGACCCTGGGGTCAGGAGGACCTGAGTTTAAATTCAGCCTCAGATACTTAATAATTACTTAGCTGTGTGACCTTGAACAAGTCACTTAACTTTTGCCTTGGCAAAAACCAAATACACACACATTTACAAATATATATAAATTCAGATGCATAAAAATATGTAAAAGTACCAATTACACTGAAATATAAACACTAAAATAAAACACATTTATGAACTCTGAAGACCATGAACATCACCAGCATGGTCAAAGTTATACTCACTTTCACTACTTCCATCCTCTCCAGTCTTTGGTCTTCTGGAATCCCCATTGACTCAAAGAGATCCTGAAGGAAGCTCAGGGTTTTGTGTAGATGTGCCATTGATTCCATGGACAGCACTTCACTGAAGGAAATTAGTAGGTAAAAATGAATAAGGAAATAAAAACATGTGGAAAGCGGGTACCCTCTGAGCTGAGGGAGAAAGATTGAACAAATTGGGTTATAATTGAATATGATTGTCATAAGAATATGACATAATGAATATGAATAATTCAGAGATGCAAAGGAAGATTTCTGTGAACCACTATAGAATAAAGTAGGCAGAACTAAGAGAATATGCGCAACTACAGTTAGGTAAATCAAAGCCACACTCTTAAAAGGTGGCCAAACTCAAAATAACTGCAGTTATCATTCTCAGCCTGAGAAAACAGTAAACCACATTTCTTTTCTCTTGGTAGATGTGAGGGACTACGAAACCAAAATATTGTATATACCAGAAGAGGTTGTTTGGGTTATCTATTTATTTGTTTGTTTGTTTGTTTATTCATTTATTTTTACAATGTAGTACTTAGAGTGGTAAGAAAAGGTTTTTTGGGAGGTTGTACCATAAAAACCAAAAAAAACGTTAAAAAGCCTTTTCAAGGGGCAGCTATGTGGTGCAGTGGATAGAGTACTGGCCCTGGAGTCAGGAGTACCCGAGTTCAAATTCGACCATAGACACTTGATAACTACTTAGCTGTGTGGCCTTGGGCAAGTCACTTAATCCCATTTGCCTTGCAAAAAAAGAAAAAAACTAAAAAAAAGCCCTTTCAAAAAACCTGTACATTTTAACTCAGTTTTATATATTTCAAAATATTTTCAAATCATCTGATTTGATGCTTATAATAACCATAAAAATATATATGTATATAATTATAGCTGAAGAAGCAGACACAGAAAAATTAAATATTATATAAAAGATTATGTCCCTTCTTGGGGGGATGCCCTATCTAGAACTCTAGTTTCCTGACTCCTAGATTCAGGGTCCTTTTTACTCTGCTATAGATCCAACAAACGATAGGGTTTCCAAGTGGAAGGTATAGAAAGTGATCATGTTGTAGAATACAGGACATCTTTGCAAAATTGTCACTTTAAAGTAAAATAGAAAAACCTTTCTTCCTTATCAATCCTCATTTCATAAAATCATAGCATGTCAGAATAGGAGGGGGCACAAAGATAGCTAAAACTCTAGCTTTATAAATAAGGAAACTGAGATGTAGTCTACTGATGACAAAATATATCTCCCTCTTCCTCTTGATGTAAATGTATCCATTTATTTTGCTTATTATATTTATTATAAGAAAAAGTGCTACTATATTGGTGGAGATTACTGAGAAGTAAATCTTTTTAAAGCAACCATAAAATATAAAAGAAAAGAAACTATGGCCTAAAAAACTTAAGTGATTTGCCCTATGCCACACTATTATTTAGTGACACAGCCAGCCATATCTTTCTAAAAATCTTGGTTGGTTGTTGTCTATTCTCAAAGAGGACCAAAACAGCATCACAATATTAGAGTCAGTGTACAGTGTGTCTGACTGTGGCTCATCAGACCAATACAAAGTTGGAATGCTCTACTACAAGAGGAGCACAAATAGGCCACATGAACATTTGGGGTGGATTCTCTAAAATTTACACACATCTAACATTTCCCCTGAGTTACTATCAATTCTGCTTTGCTCATAGACCATAGTGCCTTCTCTGATAAGGGCACATCATGCTTAATGGTCCTCTGCCAGGTCTCCCAACATCTATATCTATATATAATCTATATATCTATATCTAATACTTATATACACATCTATGCCTACAGACTCCCAATTCACACCATGATGCCTTTTATAATGCCTTTCTTCTCTCACCAAAACAAAAAACTTCTAGATTCATATTTTCCAACTTGGCAGAAAAGAAAAACGCTAATTTAAATCATGTAACGTTATCTTTTCTTCATCTACAATTCCACCTCTAGGGGGCAGATAGTGAATAATGCATGAAAATAGTTATCAGAAAAATCCAAGAACTTTGAGCCATGGTTCTTTTCTCACACTGACTTAATTCACAACAAACCACTGGATTCCTAAATAAGAGATATAGGCAATGATCATCCTGTACAGCTGGGGTATATAGAGGGTCCCCATTGATTCTTTGCCATTCATGGAACTAACAATATTAATTTCCTGTTATTCAAAAGACTGTAGGCTTCCAAAAAGAAGTATAAAACAGCCTCTGCCCTAAAGGAAACTTTTAATAAATTGGGAGAAATGATGAAGCAAGTAAAAATTACAAGTTTTAAAATGATGAAGGGACATCATAAGGCAGGCTATAATTGATTAACACATGAATTCTATAGATCATTATTTTCTTTAACAAGACAATGGGGTTAAGTGGCTTGCCCAAGGTCACACAGCTAGGTAATTATTAAGTGTCTGAGGCAGGATTTGAACTCAGGTACTGCTGACTCCAGGGCCAGTACTCTATTCTCTGCACCACCTAGCTTCCCCCTAGATCATTATTTTTCACAAAGTGTTCCCTGGAAGCCTGGTTGTTCCATGTTATGTGAACAGGAAATCCATGAGAAAATAACGTTATATTTTCCCCTTAAGATACAATGCCCCTTCTCTCCTCTGACACTGCCATCACCCTGGTGCAGGCTGTCATCACTTCATATCTGGACTACTGCAATCATCCTCTAGTTGATTTACCTGTCTTAAGTACCTCCCCACTCCAGTCCATCCCCCTCTTCCCTGTCAAAGTTATCTTCCTTAAGCCCACATCTGATAGTGGCACCCTCTAACCGACTAACTCCAGGGGCTCCCCGTAATCTTCAGGTTTGGCTTCTAAAGCCTTTGAAATCAGACCTCTTCCTACTCTCCAGTCTCCTTACTTGACTCCCCTCCTTGTATTCTACCATCAAATGACACCGGTCTAGAGGTTATTTCTCAAATAAGACAATCTATTTCCTGGCTATACATTTTTCACTGGGCGGATCCCATGTCTAGAATTCTCTAGTTCCCTATCTATCTCTGAGCTTCCTTAAAATCTCAGCTAAAATCCTACCTTCTGCAAGAAATCTTTCCTGATCCCCTCCTCCATAATGCTGGTGTCTTTTCTCTGAGATTATCTTGGACATATCCCATTGTACAGAGCTGTTTACATGTTGTATCTCCCATTAAAATATTAGTTCCTTATGCCCAAAGGACAACAAAAACGTGCACGCCCTTTGATCCAGAAATACCACTCCTGGGTCTATTCCCTGAAGTGATGATAAAAAAGGGTAAAAACATCACTTGTACAAAAATATTCATAGCAGCCCTGTTTGTGGTGGCAAAGAATTAGAAATCAAATGTCCTTCAATTGGGGAATGGCTTAACAAACTGTGGTATATGTATGTCATGGAACACTATTGTTCTATTAGAAACCAGGAGGGATGGGAATTCAGGGAAGCCTGGAGGGATTTGCATGAAGTGATGCTGAGCAAGATGAACAGAACCAGAAAAACACTCTAAATACCCTAACAACAACAGGGGGGTGAAAATCAACCTTGATGGACTTGCTCATTCCATCAGTGCAACAATCAGGGACAATTTGGGGCTCTCTGCAATGGAGAATACCATCTGTATCCAGAGAAAGAACCATGGAGTTTGAACAAAGACCAAGGACTATTACCTTTAATTTAGAAAAAAAAATGATATCTTATTGTATGAACTTGCTATCTCTTATACTTTATATTTCTTCCTTTTCTCTTTTTTTTTTGTTTCTTCCTTAAGGATATGATTTCTCTCTCATCACACTCAATTTGGATCAATGTATACCATGGAAACAATGTAAAGACTGGTAAATTGCCTTCTGTGGGGAGTGAGGAAGAGGGAAGTAAGATTAGAGGAAAAATTATAAAACTCAAAATAAATAAAATCTTCTAAAAATAAAATAAATTAAAAATAATAAAATAAAATATTAGTTCCTTGAGAGCAGGGACTGTCTTTTGACTTTCTTTGTATCCCCAGGACCTAAAGGTCTGGTACTTAGTTATCACTTTAGTAAATGCTTATTAATATGTTGACTTATTTCTTGAAGTTCTATAAGGAAATAAATGTCAGTCCAAGATCAGCTTACTAGAATGTCACCCATTCATCTCAAGAAACTAAGTGGAAAGAAAGTAATCAAAATTTTGTTTAATATGTGTTCAGTTCTCATCAACTTCTTTCTTCAAATTCCCAGCATCTTTCTATCTTCAGTCACACTTCAGTCTTACCTATGTGAGCAAGTTTCAAATAGGAACATGCAATCAGATTTCAGAATTTTCATTGCCAATTATTCTTACTATACATAAATATGAATTCATGTACATATGTGTGATATATGTAGTCACACCTACATGTCTAAACTGTAGTTTGCTATGTGCCCCAGAATTTATCTCCTTCCTCTCAGCAATCACAGAATCAGTGTTGGAAGGGACCCACATGAGGATCAGCATGGTCTATACCCTCAAGTATGGAAAGGAAAATAAACTTGTAACATGTTTGAAAGAAAGAAAAAAAAGTAAAAAGCATTTATCAAGTCTGATACCATGTACCAGGTAGGAACTATGCTAAGATAATATCTGAGTCTCACATAAATGCTCTTGTACCTCCATTTTACAATTAAGGAAACTGAAGTAAGCAGAGGTTTAAGTGACTTGCCCAGGTCAAAAACTAGAAGTGTTAAGGCTGGATTTGAACTCAGATCTTCCTGATTCCAGTAATCCATTGTATCACCTAGCTACCTGAGATTGCCTCTTTAGTTTGGGATCAGCTTATGATGGTCTTTGAAATACACAACAGAGTTTATATTTGATCTTAAAATCAATACACTGAACTGGATAAATAGTGGCATAGTCAGACCTGCACTTTAGGAAGATCACTTTAGCAGCTATCTGGAAGACAGTTTGGAGAAGGGAGAAATGTGGTCAGAAGCACATAAGAGACTATTAGAGGAGTTTAGAAAAACATAATAAATAAGCAGAAACAAATGAGTCCTCAGAACATGATAGAGATCTAGCAACTAAGCCAGGTGAAATAAACAGAACCAAAAGAATAACATATACAAGAACTAAAGCCATGTAAATAAGAAGATCACAAAGAAAAGCTGAGCTCTGGGTCATGAAAAGACCATCATGGTGTCAGAGAGCAGATAATGAAACATTCTTCCCTCCTCACAGCAGAGAAGCTGGGGGGGGGGGGAGAGAAGAGCTTGTATGCACTGTGAAATCAGATTATATTAGATGTTTGAGCTTAATTGTTTTTCGTAGTTATAAGAGAGGGATCGATCTGATCAAGAAATGACTCTAAAGTAAAAAAAGAGCAATAAAATGTACTTTTAAAACTGTTTAAGGGGGGAGGCTAGGTGGCGCAGTGAATAGAGAGCACTGGCCTTGGAGTCAGGAGTACCTGGGTTCAAATCCGACCTCAGACACTTAATAATTACCTAGCTTTGTGGCCTTGGGCAAGCCACTTAACCTCATTGCCTTGAAAAAAAAATTAAAAAAAAACTGTTTAAGAGAAAAGTCAAATAAATAAATGGGGTACCCAGGACAAATGGGGTACGTACCTGGATCCTTTTCCCTCTTCTAATATAGCCTCAGACCGCATTAGGGGTTTTTTTACTTTTGTTTGTTTGGGTTGTCATGTCATATGTTGAGTTTACAGATCATTTAAACTCACAGATCTTTTCCCAACAATCTGTTTTCCAGTCACATTGATCTCATTTTTGTACTTGTAAGATTGGTGTTTAGAACCCAAATTTATCCATTTAAAATTTTATCTAATGATATTTGGCATAATATTCTGATTTGTAAAGATAGTTTGTAATACTAAACCTTTTGTGCAGCTATTAGCAATTTTATTACCTAGAAATTTCATAAGCATCCTTTTTATGCCTTTATTTAAAATTACTAGTAAAAATGTTAAATAGCAAATGCCAAGCACTCACTGGTTCTTGCAATGACACTATATTAAAGACCCCCTTCTAAGAAGACATCAAACTATGAATATATATTTAAGTTTATTCAATCAGCACCTAACTGGTATATTCTTTATCTGTCTTTTCCACAAAAAGAACATTAGAATTAGCTCTCATATTTTACTAAAATCTATGTAAGCTATATTGATAATATTTCTCAAGTCTACTAATCTGGTAGTACTAAAAGTTATGCTGACTCAGTGAAACCACTGTTCCCAGTTCTGCTTGTCAATCTGTATAGAAGGAATGCTGCCCAGTGTGCAACTTTCATTATTACCTACTATCCACCATATATACCTCAACATCCCCTATTTGTTAGCTATCAAGTACCAGCAATTGAAGAAGAGCTGAGACACCATGGCCCACCCCCTTTTGTTGCCATGGACCCATTCACATTGTCTATCTCAGTACGAAAATTATCAATAAAAGCTTGCTTCATTTTGAATCCTTTACTGATCACTAGAGATTAGCCCTTAAACATGTTGCTACTTTGACATTTTTAATAGTATTTTTCCCAATTATATGTCAAAACAATTTTAGGATTCATTTTTACAAGATTTTGAGTCCTAAATATTTCTCCCTCCATCCATCCTCTCTCCTCTTTCTAGAATGGTAGGCAATTTGATATAGGTTATACATGTGCTATGTGTGCTATCATGTGAAACATATTTCCATATTAGTGACAGTTGTGAAAGAAGAGATTGAGTGGAATATTCCTAGTAAAACTCTCACAGGGTTAATATTCCCAATGAAATCCTCTCAGGGTTGAGCAATATTAAAAAACAAATTATTATTATTATTATTATTATTATTATTATTATTATTATTATTAGACTATTCCTAGAAAGACCTTGCTGCAAAAGAGAAGCTCATGAGCCACCTGCTTTACGATAACTATTTTTACTAGACTTAGACATTACTTTACTTTAGATAGTATAGGTATGAAGGTCATTGAAATCTTTCTTGGGGGAGTATTCTCACCATCTGGATCATGAGGTAATATTTTATAAAAACCTTTTATTCTTTTCTTTGTTGCTGGGATAGATTTTCACGAATAAAATGTAACCCTGAAAAACTTAGCCAATGAGTTGAAAGGGAGGGGACTTGTGGGGGCGGTGCATAAAGTTTCACCACTTTATGTGAGATTGTGAGTCTGTCCTTTTTCTCCAGAAAAACAATTAAAACCTTCATTTTGCTCAGAATCAGTCTGTAGATATTCTTAGGGGATTTTTATCCCACACAAGATCAAAAGAAAAGAACATGAAAAAGAGTAAAGTTTTAAAAAAGTATACTTTGATCTGAATTCAGAATCCATCAATTCTTTATCTTGATGTGGAATCAAATTTTCCTTTGTATTTCTTTGACTTGTTTTTAAATAAATTTCCTTTAATTGTCTTTTTCCTGAGTTTTGCTTCATTAAGCAGAATGAATAAATCAGGCCAGAATTATTTCCTTTTAAACAGTAACCTTGTCAAAAAAATTAAATATTTATCTGACATGATCTGTTCTGCTCCTCTAATTTGTTTATATTACCCACCTATTTGGGACATTGCCTTGGTATTTGGTAGGAGAATTTGGCAGGACAACAAAAACGCATATCCTTTGACCCAGCAATACCACTACTGGGTCTATACTCTAAAGAGATGATGAAAAAGGGTAAAAACATCACTTGTACAAAAATATTTATAGCATCCCTGTTTGTGGTGGCAAAAAATTGGAAATTAAGTGAATATCCTTCCATTGGAGAAAGGCTTCACAAACTGTGGTATATGTATGTCATGAAACACTATTGTTCTCTTAGAAACCAGAAGGGATGGGAATTCAAGGAAGCCTGGAAAGATCTTGCATGAACTGATGTTGAATGAGATGAGCAGAACCAGAAAAACACTGTACACCCTAACAGCAACATAGGGGTGATGATCAATCTTGATGGACTTGCTCATTCCTTCAGTGCAACAACCAGGGAAAATTTTGGGCTATCTGTAATGGAGAA
Organism: Macrotis lagotis; assembly: GCF_037893015.1. Taxonomy (NCBI): domain Eukaryota; kingdom Metazoa; phylum Chordata; class Mammalia; order Peramelemorphia; family Peramelidae; genus Macrotis; species Macrotis lagotis. Next base: position 124,491,653 of record NC_133661.1, read on the forward strand.
TACCATCTGTATCCAGAGAAAGAATTATGGACTTTGAACAAAGACAAAGGACTATTTCTCTGTCATCACATTCAAATGAGATCAAAACAGACTGCCTTCTGTGGGGGATGGGGGGAGGGAAGCAAGAATGGAAGAAAAATTATAAAACTCAAAATAAATACAATCTTTCTTAAAAAAAAGGTAAGTTAGGAATAGCTAGGTGGTGCAGTGAATAGAAGACAGGCCCTGAAGTCAGGAGGACCTGAGTTCAAATCCATCCTCCGACACTTAAAACAATTACCTAGCTGTGTGACCTTGGGCAAATCATTTAACATCATTGCCTTGCCAAAAAAAAAAAAAAAAAAAAAAAGGGTAGCTAGACAGATAGTATTGAGCCTGGAAGACAAGCCGTTTCACCTTTGTGAATTCAAATCAAAGAACTAGCTGTGTGATACCCTGGGCAAGTAATTTAACCTTGTTTGCTTCAGTTTCCTCATCTATAAAAAAAGAACTGGCAAACTACTTCATGATTTTTACCAAGAAAACCTCAAATAGGAACCATGAAAAGTGAGACACCACTCAAAAATAACATTCTTCATCAAAGCAAACTGGTTCTTTGGGATCTCTGCTTCCTTTTCTGGATAATCAATAACAATCCCTTTAGTAAGTTCTGGAATTTTGCAAGAAACAAAGTCAAGCTCAATGACCTATAGAAGATTCCATTCTCTTCCCCTTTTGGGAAAATCAGGACAACAATTGACCCTCCCAATTCTATTCTCTCCAATTCTCTGTGGTCTTTCAAAAAAATCACTGAGAACCTCAGCAAGAGCATGTCCAAGATATTTCAACACTCCACTAGATAATTCATCTGTGCTAGATAACTCTGAACTCACGGAGGACACTTTACGACTACTTTGAGTATTAAATCCCTAATAGTAATCTTCACTCTGTCCTTTCCAATTCAAAAATCATTCTCATCAGAGAAAACAAACAAGAAAAGAATCAAAAAGTTCTGGCACCAGTTTTCATTACTACTTTCCTCCCAAAACAAAAGGCTAGGGACAGCTAGGTCCACAGTGGAAGAGCACCAGCCCTGGAGTCAGGAAGACCTGAGTTCAAATATGGTCTCAAACACATAATTGCCTAGCTATGTGACCTTGGGCAAGTCACTTAACCCCACTGCCTTGTAAAAACTAAAAAAAAAAAAATCCCAAAATTGGCTTTTCCCTTATTTGATTGTCCTTTTCCCCCAAAATACTTTGAAAATCTTTTTTTTTAAGCCTTAGGTTTATCAGCAGCCTCGACTTTCTAAGCTTTTAGTATTCTTGAACTTATTCTTACAGTTAAGTCTGTACAAAAAAGCCTTGCTTTTGTATTCCTCTTCTGTCACCAAACTTTCAACAAGAGCTCTAGTATTCCCATCCAGAATTTGAATGACCTCATTTCCCAACCGTTTTGTTTGACCATTCAGTAGCCACTCCCCTAAGAAAGTTCAGACTACTTATAGAAGTTGAGCCAACAACTATCTAATACCAGTAGCAGGAAACAAGTGGTAAGAAAATTAAGCAACCATGGTGATTGAAATTACTAGAATTTAAAACCTTCATGAGGAAGGGTAGGGGGAGACACACACTGACATACCAGGAGCAGGATTGGAGAAATAAAGCTTCTTTTTGCTATTCTTAATAGAACCAAGCCTTCCTCCAGGATTCAACTCAATTCAATAAATATTTATTCCAGGAGGGAAATACTTAACAAGTCAGTTCTAATATTCAACTTTGGAGGAAAATATATAAAAGTCACATTTCTAGCTCTCTTCAACATCAAGTCAGAACCATAAAACTACCTAAGACTGAGTTGCTAACTACTCCTTCCAAGAATCTTGGTTAACTTTACCTAGCTGTGAAAAGCATCACCCTAACAAAGCAAACGAAAGAGAAGATAATAGAGTTATCTTCAGTGTTTAACCTAAATTAAAACATCTAGGGCAGGTTTTTAATTTTAATTTTATTAAAAATTTTAAATAATTTTAATTTTAGTCTTTTCAATGAACAAAAATATTTTCATTCTCCCCCCCACTTTCCATTTAAAATAAAACAAGACAAAAAAATCTTGTAACACATAAATAAGCAAAGTTAAGGGAAACAAATTCTTGCTTTAGTAGGACAAAGGAGGAGTTCTAAGGATCCACAGATTAAGATTAAGATCTGTGAAATTCAATGGAAAAATATACATGTGGGTGTGTGGGGGGAGGGAGATATATATATATCTTTATTTCCACTAACTGAAATTTATAATTTACTTCATTTAAAAAAAACATGATTCTGAGAAGAGATTCATAGGCTTCACCAGACTGTCAGAGGGATCTTTGACACACAAAAGTGAAGAATCCAGATCTAAGGCTATTGGTCAATACACTCAAAGTCCTCTGAGAGTAAAATTTCAGGAACTGTCTGCTTCCTTTCTATCTCTCCACTGGATGTTAGAATAATAGCTATTAGCAGTACTGAGCAACCAAACTCCATCTATCCTTATCAAATTTGCAGCTTCATCATCTGAACCAAGAAATCTATCTACTGACTTAAAAAGATGGCTTGTTTGAATTGTGTTAAAATAAAAGAAAGTCATTCTAAGTGTTGAAATGAGGGGTTAACCTATTAGTAAAAGGAGCTTAATAAATAGCATGGGTTTTGACATGCCTTGGTTGCTCAGTTTTGGGGAGGAGCTACTTTCTACACCAAGGGTTCCTAATCATTTTTATGTCATGGTCTGCTTTGGCAAGGTGGTCAAATCTATGGACCCCTTCTCTGAATAATGTTTTTAACTGTACAAAACAAAATACACACAATTACAAAGGAAATTAATTATACTGGGATAGTTACCAAATCTTGTTTTAAAGAATGTCCATCTGCTCTAGACCAAAGTTATATCTTACATATTTAGGGGACTCTTTATGACCTCATTTCTAGATAAAGAAGTCTTTGGGAACTATAACTTAAGGATATGGTATTTAACATTGCCTTCTTTAAAAAAACATACAAACAAGTATGTTTGTTGTTTCTCTTCTCATTTTCATTGCATTTTAAGATGTCCCAGTCTATCAGGTAGAGGGGTCACATCTTTAAAAACATGCATTTTTAAAAAAATAAACAAAATGGGGCAGCTAGGTGACCCAGTGGATGGAGTCGGGAGGATCTGAGTTCAGATGTGACCTCAGACATTTATTTAAAAAGTATCTAGCTATAGAACTCTGGGCAAGTCACTTAGCCCCATAACCTAGCAAAAACCAAAACCAAACAAACAAAACTCTCTAGGGGACTAAAGTTCAAAGTAGTCATTTGAATTGCAGGTTCCTCATGACAAATAATACTAGTGAATTTTCCTTACTTCAGTCACTTTTCTCCAACTTTATGAACAGTGTGAAGTCAACAAATGGGCTGGTAATGCAAACCAGCCAAACCATTTCTAAGATTTTCATGGCACCTGCTTTCTATGTCCACCGATGTTTGCCTTGCTCTTGACCAATGGAAATACTGGAAATGAAAAATGTCCTTGAGCTCCCTGCCCCACTTTCTCACGCTCAAGATCTGTGGCTTTAACAACCGGGACACCAAAGATAAAGATAAAAGCTAACGGTTTTTTAGTTTTTGTTCTACATATACTCTCTCACTTGACCTCACAACCCTGTAAAGGAGTTAATACAGGACTTGGGGGTTAACCCATCTGACAGAAGACAGACCTCTAGGATTCCTTTTATATATTAAATTTATGATCCTATGAGGCTCTGGTCAGTTGACTACTTCCCCACAGTCAGGATTTGGGTAGGACTTCAAGCAATAAACATTTATTAAGCACCTGCAGGTGCAGCATTGACCACCGGATTTGAATCCAGGTCTCTCTCTCAACTCCAAGTCTAGACTGTTTTCCACACCACCACAGTTTCTAAATATTGCTGAGGTCCGGTAGTGCATAGTTCTTTGTGGGCAGAAAATATTCCATTTGTTTCTTTTCTTCTCAAAAGTTGACTCTTTCAGGAGCACCTGGTTTCAAATTCGGTCTCGGACACTTAATAATTACCTAGCTGTGTGGCCTTAGGCAAGCCACTTAACCCTGTTTGCCTTGCAAAAAAAAAACAACCTAAAAAAAAAGTTGACTCTTAAGAGATGTTTGTTGAGTATTAGTTGCTCATGAAGTTACTCCCACCCCCACTCTTTTCTTGCACTTCAGCCTCCATCTCCAGCCGTGGGGATTCTGCTTCTGATTGGTCAATCTTAACCATTTCTAATCTGATCTAGAGATCAAAACAAACAAAAAAATGCCCAGAACAGGGGCGGCTGGGTGTCTCAGTGGATAAAGCACCGGCCCTGGAGTCAGGAGTACCAGGGTTCAAATCCGGCCTCAGACACTTACTAATTACCTAGCTGTGTGGCCTTGGGCAAGCCACTTAACCCCATTTGCCTTGCAAAAACCTAAATAAAAAAAATGATCAAATCAATCCTCCACCAGCACCTCTGGCTCCAGAAGCAGTAATCCACCCTAGCTACCATCCCTGTTAAAGGCTGTCCATAAAAAGAGGCTCTAGCCCTCGGCCCCGGTCCTCCTCACCTCCCTCCCTAGTAAGATGGAAGCTTCTTGAGGGCCGGGGTCGCAGCTTGCTCATTGGCTTTGGCATCGCCCCGTTTCTCTTAAGCACTTGATGTTTCTTCACGCCTTCTTCCTAAACCCAAAGCTCCAGCTCCAACCTCAACTCCGAGGGGCCCCGGGGGTAATTACCAAAGGGCTCCAACAAGCGGGTTCACAGCATTGTTTGTCTCACTTGAGCCTCGCAACTCAGTTACTTAATTGTAACTATTAGTTCCATTTCCTAGGTAAGGAAACCGAGCCTCAGAAAAGTTCAGTCACCTTCGGATGGCCCAACTCCGGACTCAACCAGGTGTTCCAGACTCCAAGTCAAACACTTTCCCACGCTGTCGCTAGTGTTATCCCTAGGCGACCGCCAAAGTCTCTGAATGTTTGCTTAAAATTAAGACCAATAGCTTAGAGGGGAGGAAGAAGGAAAGATGCGGGTGCAACCTCCCAGGGCCGGGGCAAGTGACCCAGCCCAGCTGCTGAGCAAGCCGCCCCCCGAGCCCTGCGCCCTCCGCGGCCCCGCACCTCATGGCTGCCGTTCGGGGCCGCTCCCTCGGCCCGCTGGGCTGGTCCCGGTGGAGCCCGGGGTGCGGGCGGGTCGGTCCCGGCCCGGCGCAGCGAGCCCAGCCTGGCCCGCCCAGTCCTCACGCCGGCTCAATTTCCCCGCACAGTCCCAGGGCGCAAATTTCAATCAGGACGCCTGGGAGGAGCCGCGCTGCCATTGGTCGGAGGGCGACGACGCCCCTCCCCTTGGCCGGGAAGCCCAGCCCCGGCCCCAGCTGAGCCTGGGGAAAGGGGCCCGGACCCAGGCTGGGAGGGATCGTCCGCCGTTCGGCCCCGGGATTGGAGAAAGAGGACTTTGGCAGGGCGGGGGAGGAGAGGGAGGCGCCCCAGGAACCGTAGGGACCCGGGAGTTAGGAACCCAACTTCTTCACCCAAGGTGCAAGAGATTGAACTCCTTCCCCTCTACAAAGTGCGGACTTTTTAACCCCTCAGAAAAGGGTCCTGCAGCTAGCTCTTTAACAAAGGCCCCGGGCGCCCCGCTCCTCCGCGTGTGGGGCCTCTATAGCCCTGCTAGGGCGGCTTCTTTGGCACCCTGGCGGCCCTGCCATTCTAGAGCTCTGAGAGCTTCGCTGTCGTCCACCAAGTACAGCTCTAAACCTTCCTCCTGCCTTCCACGATACCTTTCCCACAAAATCCCATCCCTCTTCACGGTGCTCTCTCTGCACTCAAGCAAAATGGACTTATTCGTTCCCTAAATACACCCAGAGCTCCCACAAGTCCATGGCTTTGTTCAGGGGTCTTCTCTCCCATTGTGAAATTCGTACCTACCCCATATGCTTTTTAAAGGACCTTTAACGGCATCCCCAGTGGCTGATTATCAAATATTTCCACCCTCAGATTTCAATTGTTTTTACACCTCTAAAGCATTTATATATTATTATGTATTATCCTTATATGTGACACTTTTTTAACCTGTACTTCATTGTTCCTACTGTCTTTTCTAAACTGTGTATTTTACTCCCTAACACGGTCCCTCTGTATGCAGTAGGCATTTAAATAAATGGTTGCTGAATTTGTGGAATTGATGTCAATATTGAGAGAGGAGCTACACTTTACTAAATGCGTAACCTTGGGCCAATAAATATCTTTCCTTAACTCAGTTTCTTCATCTGTAAAATTTGGGGTTTGAGGCAACCAGTTAGTTGGTACAGTGAATAGAGTGGATGGAGTCAGGAGGACCTGAGTTCAAATGCAGTCTCAGATACTAGCCTTGGATAAGTCAACCCCATCACCCCACAAAAACAAAAACAAAAAATTGGACTTACCCCTCTTTCAACTCTAAATCTATGATTCTAAAAGACCTCCAGAGGAGTGTCCTAATGATCCAGTCTCCTTTCAAAACCATTTGAGTTATCTGGATTGTTTCTGTCAAACATTTCATTTTTAGGTTTTTGCAAGGCAATGGGGTTAAGTGGCTTGCCCAAGGCCACACAGCTAGGTAATCATTAAGTGTCTGAGACCTGATTTGAACCCAGGTACTCCTGACTCCAGGGTCTGTGCTTTATCCACTGCCCCACCTAGCTGCCCCTAAGCATTTCATTTTTAAATAAAATTTCTGGACTGTGTATTAAATGAAAGTTTTCAGTGACCCCATGTACTTCTTCCTCTTCAGTTTTAGTAAATCCTTGATTTCATCTAATCTAGATTCAAGGATGAAGTTATTTCTTAGTATTTCCCTGTATTGGTCAGCTGACATGTGACAAATCTAAAAATACTAATGAAGAAAGCAGTAGGAATCCTTTACCTAAAACTGTTAAGATCAGTTCTATTTTTATGATATGGTACTGATGTTTAATGAATGCATTCATGATTTTGTAACCTTTCATATTTTCTTGTAGGACGACCATTTTTGTGGTCAGCACTAATGGCACTAAATCATTTCCACTGGCAGGTTATTGTTATTTCTGACTTGTTCTGCTTTATTTTGCCTGCTTGTAATGCTAAGAAAGATATCATAATAAAATGCTTCTTCCTCTCCTGTCCTCTGAGTCAAGTTCATCATCACTATGATTTTGAGTATGGCCCTCCTGAAATCTGAAACAGACTGACCAGTAAATAGTGGTACCACCAGAGCCTAATTAGCCAGCATTTCAAAATTATCATTATTTTAGTTTCTGCTTGAAATAATCTGTTGAAACGTTTAATAAACTTCATTAACGTTGCAGCACTATTCTAAAACCATGAAAAAAAAGGAGGAAATATTAACCTATTAAAATTTCTCTACAAGCATCTAGATAATGATTTTTTGCTCAAAATAGCATTTTGCTATTATATTCTATCTGCATTTAAATATGACAATATCAGTTTTTTCTTCACTTTTTATTAGGAACTTAAATTTTAAAAAAGGTGCAATTCCAAATATACAGAAGCACAAAAAATGGGGGTTGTATATAAAAAGTATTAATCTCCATGTCTTTGCTTCCTTCTGAACAATCTTACATTCTTTTCCTTTCTGTGTTTTTTTTGAAGAGTATCAATCACCCCCCCCCCTTTTCTTGCATCTCTATGTCTAAAATCTCCCTTTCTAAAGTCTTCCCTCAGGATGCCCATCAACTGGGGAATGGCTGAACAAATTGTATAATGGAATATTATGGCTCTGTGAGAAATGATGAGCAAGCAAATTTCAGGAAAAACCTGGACTTACATGAACTGAAGCTGAGTGAAGTGAGCAGAACCAAGTAAACACTGTACACAGTAACAACAACATTGTGTGATGATAAACTATTATAGATGTAGCTCTTCTCAGCACAATTCCAGATAATTCCAAAAGACTCAACAGAAGATATCATTCACATCCACATCCAGAGAAAGAATTATGAAATATAAATGTAGATCAAAGCATATTATATTCACTTTTTTCCTTCTGTGGTTTTCCACTTTTTGTTCTGATTCTTCTTTCACATCGTGACTAATATGGAAATATGTGTACCACCAATTGTACATGTATAACCTATATTAGATTGCTTGCTATCCTAAGGGGGGGGAAGAAAACTATAAATAAATAAAATATTTTTAAATGAATTGAAAATTATCTTTCTATACAATTGGGAGATGATTAATGCTTCCCTCAATTAAAAACTGAAAGGAAAAAACCCTCATAAGAATAAATATAAGCAAACAAAAGGACTGCTGGTTACACAAATAGCAAATATCAAGTAAAACTATCAAATCAAACAGCAAACATAAATTGGAGATGTTATAAAATAGAATATATCAAAAAATACAGAATAGTGAATGAACTCTCTTGTTGGTAATGAGTTATCTCGAACCAAGAAAAATACTAAATCTCACCCAAAGGAAATTTCCCAGTTCTTCAGGGGAGGGGACTGAAAATCAGGGACATTTTTTGAAAAGCCATATTCCCCCAATATACAGCTCTCTCTCTCTCTCTCTCTCTCTCTCTCTCTCTCTCTCTCTCTCTCTCTCTCTCTCTCTCTCTCTCTCTCTCCTCTCCAATACAAATTTTACCTCTCATCTCATACAAGTCTACTTCCCAGCATTAGCATTCTCTCAAATAGGACAATTTCATGCAAAATACTCCAACTTTTACTAGTTATGTATGTACTCAATAACATTGTAAATATGAACAATTTTGACTAATCATTGCAAAGACCAAATATAATTTTAGAGGACCAGTAATTAAATATGCTATCTATTTCCTGATAAAGATATAATGGAATCAAGTAGCAGAATGAGACATTTCCAGGCAAAATGTGGTGATATATTTTTATTATTAATTTTTGTTACAAACATTTTATTGTTCATCTTTCTCAATTTGGAAGAGGAGGAGGAAGTAGTGATTGAAGTGAAAGAGATAGAAGGAGGAAGGAAGGAAAGAAAGAAGGTAGGAGGTTAGGAGGGAGGGAAGAAATGAATCATTGAATCATGTTTTTTAAAAGTACAGAAATGAAGCCAGAGGAATCACAGATAAACAGGATATCTTTGAAAGTAACATTTCAGGGGCGGCTAGGTGGTGTAGTGGATAAAGTACTGGCCCTGGAGTCAGGAGTACCTGGGTTCAAATCTGGTCTCAGACACTTAATAATTACCTAGCTGTGTAGCCTTGGGCAAGCCACTTAACCCCATTTGCCTTGCAAAAACCTAAAAAAAAAAAAAAAAGTAACATTTCAGGGGCAACTAGGTGGCCCAGGGTACAAACCCTGGAGTCAGGAGGACCTGAATTCAAATCCAGATTCATACACTTAATAATTACCTAGCTATGTGACCTTGGACAAGTTGTTCAACCTGTCTTGAAACAAAAAAAAAGTAACATGTCAAATTTATTATATATTTAAAAAAGAAAAACTATACACAATAATTGCAATTTTATGTACAGCCCTCAATTCTCGTCTATACAGAAGTATTAATTTTATTTGCTATTTGTTTCACATTTTTAAAAAAGAAAAAAATAAATTCATGTTATACTTCCATTTTGACTTTTCTACTATAAAATGAATTACTTTCTTCTAATACATGCAGAGAATCAAAATATAAAACAAGATTTGTTTTGCTGATATCTAAATGTATATTTATGACAAGAAAAACAAATATCCTTTTTAGCATTTTTATATAACTACTTTACAGTAACAATTATTACTGTAGTTCTAAATAATTTACAAGTACTATTTGTAGACTGAACATTTGACTTTAATATTATTATCAGACTCAACACAGAAACACGAAGATAGACAAAAGACTAAAGTTTAAAATGACTGTTGTATTTGGGGCAGCTAGGTGGCATAGTGGATGGAGCACCATGTGTCCTCAGGCACATGATAATTGCCTAGCTGTGTGACCTTGGGCAAGTCACCTAACCTCATTGCCTTAAATTTTTAAAAAAATGTATTTTGTACTTTAGAAGCAAAATGTTGGGACAAGGTCAATGGAAAGCAATTATCCTTCTCTGAGGAAAGGATGGATTCAGCTGGTTGGGTGTTTTCCAAGCCCCAGGTGTACCAAATGTTGTACATAGCCTTTTTTTTATCTCATGAGGATTTGATAGTGGGTACTTCCTTTCCCCTAGGAAAGGGACTCTCAATGTATCACGTTTCTGAAAATCTCTAAGGTGCTTGTAAACATATCTCCCTATAGGTTTAGAGCTAGTTGCTATGGAGACCAAATCCTAACCCTTAGACCCAAAAGAACTCATTAATAAGAAAGTTGCTGAGGGTCTAAGTACAGTTTTGACTGATTTCAAACCAGAGCTACTATAATGAACCTTCATAATTATCTATGATTTGATTTGGGGCTAACAGGGTTGGAATCTTCTCTTTCCTCTCTTGTCTGGTGCCTGAATTAGACTTGAAGGATGCTGGTTTAAACTCCTTCTGCTCTCTTCTGTCACGTGGGCTATTTCTCCTGTCCTATGCCCCTGGGGCTAATCAGAGTGTCTGCTGCTACACAGAGAGGGTGATGTTGTCAGGCTGTATGCATCCTGTATTGGAATAAGACCTCAGAAACTGGTGGCTGTCCACAAGTCTTAAAAGTACATGGGCTTTCAATCTGGACCCCAAACCAGTGACTCAGAGGTAAGGGAAATCCAGAGACCTCCGATGAACTTATATACTTAGATCTTAGATTGGAATTCGAGGCTAACTATATGCTACAGCAGTTTCTGGAATAGATGAGTTCTATGGGGGGGCATTTAGAAGGTGAGATATCTATGGTTTCACAGAAGGGATAATGAAAGAACATTTAACTTAAATGTTTTAGTGCTAAAGTCTAGGAAGCTAAAGCGCTTTCCTGCAACTGAGGAAAAATACAGAGAGTGCTGTTGAGGTCCTTGGGAATTTTAGTGTCATGATGAGGGCTTCCAAGGATTCTCCCTTCAGTCTTGGGTCAGGTAGATACAGGGAAGTGTGGTGAAGGAATATAATCATATGATATGTAGGAGCATATACATTTTTAAGCTTCTATTTTTAAATTTATAAGCATTTATTTTTCTCCCTTTCACCTTTTCATATTTTTAATATTTAAAAAAATAACTTTGCATAGTCAAGCAAAACAAATTACGAGGAATTATATTTTTAGCATCTGATTTCACTGAAAGATACCTCAAAGAAGATTAATACCTCTCTCTTTACTTAAAAAGATTTTTAAGAGTTCTTATGAAAGCTCAGCACCTGATAACCAAGTCTTTTGGTAATAAGCCTCTTTGAATTTAGTTACTCTATTTCTCCAGTCAGCCTATCAGAATTTGTCCTTTTCTGGCTTAATGTTCCAAAAATCCAGGGTACCTCAAATGGCATGATGAAGCATTGGTGTAGGACTAAATAGGATGATTGTCTATTTTAAATATCAGTCAACTACCAGCTGATCTCTCAACTTCCATTTTATTCTACCTTCTCTTTCCCAAATATTATTCCTTTTAGTCTAAATAATTCTAGGTAATTTGAACCACAGCCACAAAATCTTCCAACTTCATGGTTACTAGGCAACCAATGTGGAGGAAAACACAGTTTTCTGTTCTAACTGGTGAGACCTAAAGACCTATAGTGCTTTAGGTCTTCTTTTGTTTTTAGACTTTCTGCCTGTGGGCCTGGCTAAAGGATCAAGAAAGAACAATGGCATGTCTAAAACTTGAGTTAACAATAAAACTGAATGTTTATGAGCTCTGAAACCATGAGGCTGATTTCTTCACTTCTGTCCACTGGGCTGATACTAAACAACTCCTGGGTGGGTCTGGCCTACAGGACCTCTTCCTCAGGTATAGTTTTTTTCCTTAACATCTTCCACCCTTATTAAACACTACCCTAAAGTTTTAAAGGAAAACAAGGTACCTATATTACATCCTTCCTGAGAATGCTTTTCTACAGATGGCTGTTTACCAGGAAGATGACACCAAACTTCTCTCATTCCCCACAGCTCTGATCAATTATCCACACCTGTGCCAGGCTTCCCGGGACAAGAGTGGACAGTATTATCCGGGTTTCTTCTGTCCCCGGCTCTCTGATGATCCTGAGGAAGGCTACTGCTGTTACCTACAAGCCTCTCAAGGTTCCTGTTGCACCCAGGCAGAGTTTGAGGCCCTGAATCAGGTCAACTTGTCATCATTGCCACCTCCCCCCATCCTAAGGTAAGCCACCCTACAGTCAGTCTGAGGAGCCAGCTTGCTAAGGTATTATCCATAGTCATAATCACTGAATTAACTTCTTAGGGCCCGTTTCCACCAGTTGGAAGGAACTTCATAGGTCATCTAGTCCAACCTATATCTGAATAAGGACCTTTTACAACATTGCCCACAAGTGATCCAGCCTCTGAAAACCTTTAGTGAGATAGACCCACAAGCTCTAGGACGGTCCATTCATTTTGGGAGAACTAATTGTTCTTACATAGAACCTAAATGTGTCTCTTAGCAGATATACACGTTGTTTTTAGTTTCTGCCCTTTGGAGGGTGGTGGGGGAAGGGAGGAGCAGAAAAAGAATGAATGCAAAAAGTAAAAAAAAAGAAAGGCAATCCTTGCTCCTGAGGAGCTCATATTCTTTACTGTGAGAAACAACACAAAACCAGACTGAAAAGCCTGCAAGTGGATGGGAAGATCAGGTCATCTGACAGGGTCTGGAGGGCATGGTGGCTGAAGGGCTGAGTGGGACCTGGTGGTCCTCCATCCCCAGTAAGCCAAGGGCAGGGGGCGGGATGGGAGCGGGGAGGACCAGCTGCCCAAGGTCACAAGGGTAACCAGAGCCGGACCCAAAACGCCCATTTCCAGACTTCGGACTCTTCCCACAGCTGCATTCACGTTTATTAGGATTCCAGAACCTGTTGTTCCTAGAGTCAGTTCTGGGCTGGGGTGCTAAATCCAGGGTCATTTCCCCCGGGTTAAGGTTTATTAGGGTCAAGCCCTTTGCGCTGATTACAATTCCCGGGGCTGGAGGAAGAGCTATTTGTTCCCTAAAAAAGCCCCAAACGGGTGCAGCTTCCACCGTGGCCCGGGAGGCGCGGCGGGTCTGCGGCGACTCCGAGCTTCGGAGGGGCCGGGCCGGGCCGGCCGCGGATGCCCTGCCGCAGCGGCTCCCGAGGGGGGCTGCGGGCAGCCAGGGTGCGCCGAGCCTCCTCGGGGTCCCGCAGGGCGCTTCGGGGCCGGCCCGGCGACTCCCCATCTCCCGGCTCCGCCTCCCGCAGGGGCCCGGGCCCGCTCGTGGCGCTGGGCTTGTACAGCCTGCTGCTGGCGGCGCTCATGACCACGGACCTGCTGCACTTCTGCTGGGACAAGGCCCGCGCCGGCCGGCCTCCAGGGCACAGGAGGGGGCGCGGCGCGCCGCGGCCCCGGCCCCGGCCCCGGCCTCAGCCGGGCCCAAGAGGGCGGCGTGCGCGCCGCGCGCCCTAGAGAAGAGGCGGAGCGCGGCTTCCGGCCAGCGCGGCCCCCCGAGCCGGAGCGAGAGGACGCTGCGCGCGCGCCCCCGCCTCGGAGCGCGGAGGGGCGGGGAGAATTACGTGCGCATCCCCGCCTGCGGAACGCGGAGGGCGGGCCGAGCTCTACGTGCGCGCCCCGCCTGCGGAACGCGGAGGGGCGGGCCGAGCTCTACGTGCGCGCCCCGCCTGCGGAGCGGGGGCCGAGCTCTACGTGCGCGCCCCGCCTGCGGAACGCGGAGGGGCGGGCCGAGCTCGACGTGCGCGCCCCGCCTGCGGAGCGCGGAGGGCGGGCCGAGCTCGACGTGCGCGCCCCCGCCTGCGGAGCGCGGAGGGGCGGGCCGAGCATTCCTGACAGGCTCGGGCGAGGACACCTTCGGCGCGATGGAAGGCAGCGAGGTGAGTGGGGGGCCCTCGGGGGCCCGGCTTGGCCCAGCACCCCCCGTCCCGGCCGTGCCCGCCCCGGCCCCCGCCCGCGGCTGCCCAGCCCGCTCTTCTCCCCCAGGTGAGCCCGGCGGCGCAGCTGCGGGAGGAAGGCAACGAGCTCTTCAAGGGCGGCGACTACGGGGGCGCCCTGGCCTCCTACACCGCGGCCCTCCGCCTCGCGGCCACCCCCCAGGAGCAGGCCGTGCTGCACCGCAACCGGGCCGCCTGCCACCTCAGGCTGGTGAGTGTGCCCGCCGCCCGGGCCCGCGCGGGTCGTCAGAGCTGCTGGTGGGAGGGCACACCCCGACCCTCGGGGTTCGCCCGGCCCCCGCGGGCCTGCTTGGGCCACGAAGGTCGGCGTTTGGGGGGGGGGCTGCCGCCTCGGCACCTCTAGAAAGAAAAACTGAGTTTGGGAGCGGAACCGGCAAAATCCTAGAGCCAGAAAGGATGAGGAAGCCAAGGCCGGGAAACATGGAAACAGTCTGAGCCAGCTCCCAAAGTGGAGCCCTCGGACCAAAACTCAACCACCATGCCAGACTTGTTCCCCTCCCCACGCTACTATGACTCTGGGTTTGAGGGTCTCACCCTCAGATTTTGTGAGGTTGCCTAGAGAGAACGCCCCTGTCAGGTCCTGTCAACTCTATTTCCCATTTGTAATCCAGAAATCGAGGCCCAGAAATTTATTCCTATTATACATCACACTATAAGGAGTCAGAGATGAAACAGAAAGTGACCTCTGGCTTTCCCTTCCATCATCCTTTTTGTTTTTTTAATAAATTGAAATGAAAAATCTCATTATTTTTCTCTCTCCTATAGGAAGATTATTCTAAAGCTGAAGCTGATGCATCCAAAGGTAGGGGAAATTGGTCTTTTTATCAGGTTGTGACATTTTTCTTAGGAAAGAGATTTGGGGCACGGCTCTGGACACAAGGTTTTCTCCTCTGCTAGGACCACACCTGTCTTCTCTCTTTCCCACTTCCTGGGGCATTTCCTTTTCTACAGCTGCCTCATCTTTTCTGATGCTGAAGTGCCAAGCCCTGGCATCAGTCCCCTCCTACTTCTGGCCCTTGAGATCTTTCCTTGATGCTCTTCTCTGAAGATGGTGGCCTCATGAGTGCTGACACAACTCCTATTTGTGCTCAGCCATTGCAACCGATGGTGGGGATGTGAAAGCCCTTTTTCGACGGAGCCAAGCACTAGAAAAACTGGGCCGCCTTGATCAGGCCATCCTTGACCTGCAGAGGTGTGTGAGCCTGGAACCCAAGAACAAAGTCTTCCAAGAGGCCCTGCGGAATCTAGGGGGCCACATTCAAGAGAAGGTATGTAAATAAATATAGCTGAGGAAAATGGCTAGACATGAAGCCTGGCAGGAAAAGATCTGAGGGGTCAGAATGAAGCAGAAACTGAACATGAGTCACCAAAGTGGTTTTGAATTTTTAAGGATGAAAAAATATTACATCAGAATTATTTCTACACTACTTTTATAGCTTCTGCTAAACTGCAAACTGCAGGAGAACAGAGACTGTCTCTTTTGTTTTAGGTTTTTGCAAGGCAAATGGAGTTAAGTGGTTTGCCCAAGGCCACACAGCTAGGTAATTATTAAGTGTCTGAGGTCGAATTTGAACACAGGTCCTCCTGACTCCAGGGCCCAACCTCTATCCACTGCCCCACCTAGCCACCCAGAGACTGTCTCTTATACATCTTTGTAGTCCTTGTGGAGCTAAATGCAATGTCTTCCATATTTGATGCTTCATAATTGTTCAGTGAATTTTTTATTTTTAGAGAGACAGATCAAAGAATTTTAGAGTAGGAAGGAATTCTAGCATCCATTTAGTCTAGCCATAGCTGAAGAGACTTCTATCCTTTTTCATATCACTAACAAATGGGCATCCAGCCTGTGCTTGAAGACCTTCAAGGAGAAAGATCCTATAACTTCTTTAGACAGCCTACTCCATTCTTGGATAGGTCTGGTTTTTTTGTGACAAATATAAATTTGTCTCTTTTTGCAATTTTTATCCATTGCTCCTCATTCTACTGTCAAAAGAAATCCAGTCCTTTTTCCATATGACACTTTCAAATAGATAGCTATCATGTCCATCCCACCCCACCCCAAATTTTCTCTTTAAGCTAAACATCCCCAGTTTCTTCCTATGGCAGAGACTGAAGGCCTTCCTTATTGTCCTCATCTAGGATTAATAATTTCTATTTTATCAGTATTTATTTTTAGGGGTTTTTTTTGTAAGGCAAATGAGGTTAAATGGCTTGCCCAAGGCCACACAGCTAGGTAATTATTAAGTGTCTGAGACCTGATTTGAACCCAGGTACTCCTGACTCCAAGGCCAGTGCTTTATCCACTACGCCACCTAGCCTCCCCAAGTATTTATTTTTAAATGTAGCACCTGTAGCTGAACACAATACTTCACATCCTTTTGTTTGATGAGTTCAGAGTCAGAGATTCTCAACCTCCTTTTTATGGGAAGCTATACCTCTCTTAATTTGCCCAAGATCACATTAAATTTGGAGGCTACCATTTCATATTGCTGACTCATTTTGAGCTTCTATTACATCAAATTCCTCTCCTCTATATTTTTAAAACAACTACTGTTTAAACATGCCTCCCCAAATTGTACTTGTGAAGTTGATTTTTAATTTAATTGTAACAATTTATATTCAGCTCCATTGAGTTACATCTTCTTAGATTCAGTCCAAGGCCTTCTAACAGACACAATAAGCTTTGTGTCATATATAAATTTGATAAACATACTATCTTTAGCCAAAATTGATAAAAACATTAACTAGAATGGGGTCACACACATAATCTCTGAAAGCTTCCTGTCAAGTTGACATTGCATCATTAAAGATAACTTTGAGTTCTGGAAAGGTAGGGATAGGAACTGGTTCTCTGATTTCACTGATATAAGGAACTCTGTCTATTAATACTGGTCACCACCTTAATTTGCTAGAGCAGAGAGATTGTAACTTGCCCAGGGTCTCACAGCCAGGATATATCAGAAGTTAGTCATGAACTTGAATTTTCCTGTTTTTGAGACTAGATCTTTATCCATTATGCCATACTACTACTCCTGCACTTCTTGATCTAGTTATATTAACATCTAAATCTGTTTTCCATTCTTCCCACAAGAATAGTATGGAATATTTATATACTTGCTAAGATCTAGGTAAGCTGTATCTGTAGTATCCTTTGATCTGCAAGTTTGGTAACCCTGTTAAAAGGAAATAAGTTTGGCCTAGTTTGTAATCACTGCCTTCTGTATTAGACATTCACTAGCCATCTTGTAAATGATCTGTCCCAAAATTTTCCCAGCATTAAATGTTGAGCTTACCAAACTTTTTATCTTTCCTTCTCAAGACTCATGATATTTCTCCCAAATTCCATGATCTTGTCAGATATTACTGAGAGTGACTTAGTTATTACATTTTTCCCTACCCAAGTGGGAGTTGTTCTAGGTCAAATGACTTGAATTCATCCAGGGGCAACTGGGTACTCTCTTATTATCTTCTGACTTAATCTCAATTATCATCTCCTTGTTGCTGTTTTTGTTCTTTCATTCCCAGTGCAAAGGACATGGCAGAAGGAAGACTATAAGGGAGTACCCTAGGACTAGAGGTACTCTCATAGATGCAAATAAGTAATAATTTTACTATTATTATTTAGACTTTGCCATACATGGGTGTGGTTGCCAGAGAGCTAAACAGTAATCTTCCTTCTTAATAACATCCTTCTTTAGCATCAATACAAGTTGCTACTGCTTTAGTTAGATGTATGACCTATAAGGAAAATGAGCCCCTATAATGTCTGAGAGTGTCTCTGTTAGGCAAACATTTTCTTGCTTTAAGAAAGAACTAGTTTAACCTGGCTGTCATTCCTAGGACTAGAGACGCTTAAGTAGGCAACCTGTGTTTACTGATCAAAGACAGAGATTGAAGGGTATTGGTTTGGGGAAAGAAGTAGGGGAAGGCTTTTGTTGCCTTCATTCAAGAACTCTGGAATCCTGATTTTTCTATGTGCCTTTTTGGTTTTTCCCAGGTTCGATACATGTCCTCAACAGATGCTAAAGTGGATCAGATGTTCCAGATTTTACTGGATCCAGAAGAGAAAGGCACTGAAAAAAAACAAAAGGTACAAAAACATTCCCAATGCCCTTTTCATACTAGAGTTTGCACGGGGTGTTTTTGACATCTGGATGTTACTTCTTAAGATATTTGTCACTATTTTTTTTTGTGGGGCAATGGGGTTAAGTGTATTGCCCAAAGGCAGCTAGGTGGCACAGTGGATAAAGCACTGCCCCTGGAGTCAGGAGTACCTGGGTTCAAATCCGGTCTCAGACACTTAATAATTACCTAGCTGTGTTGCCTTGGGCAAGCCACTTAACCCCATTTGCCTTGCAAAAACCTAAAAAAAACAAAAAACAAAAAAAGTGTATTGCCCAAGTTCACATAGCTAGTAAGTATCAAGTATCTGAGGTCAGATTTAAACTCCTGCCTCCAGGGCTGGTAATCTATACACTGAACCACCTAGCTGCCCCTTCTTAAGATATTTGGACAATTGGTAGCATTAGTTTTAGAAGAGATTTTATTTCAAGGGGTCTATATCCCTCTTCAGTGTCTGGTTCTGACTAAATTGGTTCACCACTGTATGTCTCTTTATGATCTGATTTATCACAATGATATTAAAGGCACAAAGATTATTAATGAGCTCTTGATTTGAGTATCCTTTGGATCTCTCCCAAAGGAGATAGTGGTTCCTTTTAGAATCTAAAATTGTACATTACAATTGTTTTTCTCTACAGCTTCTTTCACCTACTTGATGCAACCACAACAGGTAATTGTCAGGTATAGATAGATAGAGATAAAAGATCTATAGAGAACAAGAGTTGGAAAGGCTGTAGACTTCAGGAAGTCACTGAGGGGGCTACCAGGAAGGCATCTTTTGTTAATATCCTTGTCTTTGTTCTAGGGAGGATATGACCTCCTGGTTAGTCTGAAGAGTTTGATGTCAAGAGACTCTATCCCCTAGGTCTCCCAGCTCCTAGTTGAGTACTTTTTACACACAACACTGCTTCTGACCTGTGGTTATTTATAGGCAGTTGAATCCCTTGACTTCATTTTGAACATTGTTTTCTTTTTCCTTTGCCTGCAGGCTTCTCAGAATCTTGTTGTACTAGCACGAGAAGATGCTGGGGCTGAGAGGATCTTCCAGAGTAATGGGGTCCAGCTCTTACAACGCCTTCTGGACACAGGAGAGACAGATTTAATGTTGGCAGCTCTGCGCACATTGGTTGGAATATGCTCTGAGCACCAGTCACGAGTAAGTATGGAGAGGTCTTTGAAAACTGCAGGACTAAGTTAACTGCTTCACTTCATCTAACAGCTCTCCCGAGTGTTCAGGTAGCACTGAGAATAGAGATGGGACAAATGATTTAGACAAGCTTTAGCTCTGTTCCCCTATCTCCACTTCAAGTCCAGTCTAGGCTAGGAGGTACAAGAACTTGTCCTGCCGCTCACTTCAGCTTCTCTAAATCATTCTAGAATAAATAATCTGAAGGCTCATCATGGGACTAGAGAGACCTTCTCTGACTGACTTTTCTAAAACTATTTTGGAATTCTGTTGATTGAGATAAGAGGTGAGGTAGGAATTCTTAGACCTGGCATCATCTGAATAGTTGTTGTATAGCATTCCTGGGGAGAAATAAATTGAACCATTTGCTTGGAAGCCAGGGAAGCCTACCTGGAGTAGAGTAGCAGTGAACCATTATAGAACTGTCCTGGCCTGTTTTCTTTGAGAAGCTGTAGCTATAGGATCATCTGAATCTTAGTTTGGGAACATTGCCCTTGGACCAACTTTCCTACTTTGTTTTTCACTTAGATCTGACCTTTTTCAGAGTTTCTTGACCTATTATAACATCTCATAGAAGGGCTATTCACAGGGGTGATTCCCAAGGTGAAGTACTTGTTTCTTTTCCTATAGACAGTAGCAACCCTCAGCGTGCTGGGCACTCGTCGACTAGTAGCCATGCTTGGGGTCAAGGACCAGGCAGTGTCTCTTGCCACTTGCCACCTGCTGCAGGTCATGTTTGATGCTCTCAAGGAAGGAGTAAAGAAGGGTTTTCGAGGAAAAGAAGGTGCTATCATTGTGGGTGAGTCAGTCAATTTTTATTTGATCTTCCTTCCCATAGTGCTTCATTGTTATGGATCATATAAAGAATTCACTTAATAGTATAGATATACTTATGGATGTGTCCTAACCATAACACATTGTTTTGGAGTCCTAAGCAACAAGGGAACTTGAGATTTGAATAAGAGTGCTCTGGGAGGGACAAAACCCCCAACAGAAGTGGAGGTCTGTCCAGGTCTAAACAAATGTTCTACTCTATGAGTTCCCTTTTGCTATTCTTTTCTTCTTCTTCTTCTTAGCTCCATTAGATTGGTTGATAAATCTATCATTCACATTGGCTGCTAGACTGCCATGGAACTATTTTTGTCTTTGCAGATCCTTCTAGGGAACTGAAGATATTGATCAGTAACCTTTTGGAGTTGCTAACTGAAGTAGGTGTTTCTGCCCAAGGTCGAGATAATGCCCTAACTCTCCTAATTAAAGTAGTTCCTCGGAAGTCACTTCGAGACCCCAACAATAGTCTCACTCTTTGGGTCATTGATCAAGGTAAGAAATTCAAATTTAAAGGAAATTCTTTGAGAGTTAATATGGTATCTGTCCTTTTACTCAGTGGACATTCATAATTTGTGTCTACTTAGGAGTTGATTATTACTAGTAATAATTGTAACTTGAATTTATATAATGATAACTTTTTTTGAAAAAATAGTAACATATTTTGTTTTTACATTGCCTTTATTTTCAAACATGTGCCATTCTTATAATGAAGAATTTAAAAGGGGATGGGAGGTTAGACTGTAGTATTGTTCAATAAAATTAAGCAACTTTTAACAGCATTTGTGACATAACACACTCATAGCATCCATCTCTACAAAGGAAGGATCATTTTCTGTTCACTTTTTTAGGGCCAAATTTGGTCTTAAAATTACTTAGCTTTTCATTTCTTTTTTAAAATTCTTTCCATTTACATATGTATATTTATTTCCTGATTCTCCTCTCTGAATCATTTAAAATGTTTTATTATGCTTCTCTGAATTTTTCATATTCATTATTTCTTGTGGTACAATAATATCCATTCCATTTACATACCACAGTTTGTTTATTCATTCCCCAATTGATGGACATCTAATTTATTTCTAGTTCTTTGTTACTATGCAGTGACTACAACAAGGTAAATGGAATGAACATAGATCCTGGAATTGTAATTATAATATACATTTATATGTATAATTATATTATAGTAACCCAGCTGTTCAATGAAAAAGGGAAAGGAAAGGTCCCTCCCTCATTTCTTGGCAGAAATTAGAAGACAGTAGTGATTGTGGAACATGGCATGTGCTGTCAGATTTACTTGTAATGTCAGTTAGTTTGCTGAGTTGTATTTTTGTTTTTTTGTCCTTTGTAACAAGCAATAAATGCTACTATGAACATTTTGTACTTTATTTGGTCAGGCAGCAAGCATTTCTTATGAGTTTACCATATATCAGGCACTGTATTAAGGGCTAAGTATAAAGAAAAGCTAAAAACAGTCCCTTCTCTCAAGGAACTCAAATCTGGAGAGGGAGTGATTTAATAACTAAATGAAGGTCTGTATGAAATAAATGGAAAGTAATCTGAGTAGCTGGGGGGGGGGGCTGGGAAATGTTTCTTGCACAAAGTGGAATTACATTATGGAAAGGAAGGAAACCTGGGAAACTAGGAGGCAGAGATGAGGAAGGAGAGTATTCCTGGAATGGGGACCAGCCAGGTCCAAAGCCCAGACATAAGAGATGAGAGTTTTGTTCAAGGAGGCTAGCCTTGCTGGACCATAGAGTGTGAGGAGGGGAATATAGAATAAGAAAAGTAGGAAGGGGCCAGGTTATGGGAAACTTGAAATGTCATGTTCACCTGAATTAATGGAAATCCTATTGCTATCTTTTCACTGTGTTTCTGGCTTTGCCATATAACTTCTATGTTCCCTTTCTACGGATCTGTGTTTCCCCAGATCAGTGCAGCATTCCTTGCTGGATCAACATCTCTGCCTCTCCAGCTTGCAACATGAAAATCTCTTCCCCTTGACCTTATATGGTCAACAATTGTGTCTTAAGTAAAAATGTCTTTTCAGGTTTAAAAAAGATTCTTGAAGTGGGAGGTTCAGTTCAGGAACCTCCCGGAGACATTGCTGTTACAGAGAATAGCCGTATGAGTGCCTCCGTTCTCCTTAATAAGCTATTTGATGATCTGAAGTGTGATGCAGAGAGGGAAAATTTCCACCGACTCTGTGAAAGTTACATCAAGTAAGAAAACATCCACAAACTTTGATTTCCATTGTTGTGCAAAACAAATAAAAAGCCTAGTTCCCAGAGAAGGACCCATCAGGGAAGGGTTTTCAACTAGTAGCTTTGGAAAAGGATAGCAAGGTCTTGAAAATAACCCTAAGTTCATTTCCTCATCCCAGTTTAACTTCAGAAATTGATGTTTATCTTTTATGTCTGTTTTATGTCTAGAAATGAAGTCTAACTGACCTAGATTCTTAGGTGACTAAGCCATGGTAGTTAGAGCTAAAATGATACGATTCTTTCCCATTCCTATTTTCCTCTTACTTCTACTTCAAGTGTCCTATTCTCTAGGGAATCTTCATAATGAAGGAGTTACCTGGAAGATTAACCAGGGAGGAATAAAAAAAAATGGGAGCCCTAGGCTAGGCATAACCAATGGATCTGTTTTTCCCAGGAGCTGGTTCGAGGGCCAAGGGCTGGCTGGGAAGCTGCGGGCTATTCAGACAGTGTCCTGCCTCCTGCAGGGCCCTTGTGAAGCTGGCAACCGGGCCCTGGAACTGAGTGGTGTCATGGAGAGTGTGATTGCCCTGTGTGCCTCTGAAAATGAGGCAGAACAGCTGGTGGCTGTGGAGGCATTGATCTATGCAGCTGGAAAGGCCAAGCGTGCCTCATTTATTACTGCCAATGGTGTTTCCCTTCTTAAGGACCTCTATAAGCGAAGTGAAAAGGACAGCATTCGAATTCGGGCCCTAGTGGTGAGACTGGACCCTGGGCTGGGAATGGGAGGGATAGTCTTGATGAATCCTATTTTCACTTTCATCATCAAATATGTATTAACCACATATCAATTACTAGGGATATAATGAAGTTTGAGATGTGTTTATTGCCTTCAAAGGACTGACAATCTAATTAGGGAAACATACCCATAAAAAAGATAACACTACAATGTGCTAAGTGCTAAATTAAACCTTAAAGGTCATCTCCAACCCCCTCATTTCATATATATATAAGGAAATAGCCTCAGAAAGGTGAAGTGACTGCCCATGGCAACACCATTAGTATATGACAAAGCTGGAATTTGAACCCAGATTTTCCAATTTCATCTCGTTTTACTGCCCCATGCTGCCTCTAAGGCAGAGCAGTAAGTCCTACAGCAGCAAAAAAGGAGGGAGATGATCAGGGAAGGTTAGGATTAGCTAGGATTAGGATTAGAGGTGATAACTTTAATTGAGTCTTGGATAAATCTGATCTTCACCAGAGAAGATTTTGTGAAGGCAGAATTTTCTCTATTACTATTATCAGGGTATTTTTACTATAGAAAGGTAACGTTAGTGTTGAACAGGAGTTTTTAGGTTTGTTTTGTTTTTGTTTTGTTTTTTTGTAAGGCAAACAGGGTTAAGTGTCTTGCCCAAGGCCACACAGCTAGGTTATTATTAAGTGTCTGAGACTGGATTTGAACCCAGGTACTCCTGACTCCAGGATCAGGGCCTTATCCACTACGCCACCTAGCCACCCCGAACAGGAGTTTTTAAACTTTCTTGTGTGATGTGCCCCTTTGCAGTCTAGTTCTGCTTATGGACTACTTAGAATAATATTTTTAAGTACATAAAATAAAATAGGAAAATAAAAGGAAAATAATTTTATTGAAAAATAAAGGTATAATTTTTTCCCCACACAATTTCATATACCCCCCTGAAATCTCTCCATAGTTTTCTTAGGGATCCATGTATTTCAGTGTACTACCCCCCCTGGTACAATGGAAAGAGTTCTGGGCTAAAAATAATAAAGTCTGGATTCAGAACCTCATTCTTCCCATTAGTGGGATTTTAAATAAGTTATTTCGCCTCACAATGAGCCTCAGTTTTATTTGTAAAATGAGGAGAGCAAAAATTGTCTTGCTTATCTCAGTTATTGTTAGAAGTAAGATTGTATACATAAAAGTACTTTATAACTAAAAGCTATCTGTAACTATAAAGAAGTACTATAGAACCAATCAAACCATTTGTTTCCTAGGGGATTCAATATAGAACTTATTTGGAGTTTCTATCTCCACATATCTCTCAGAACCAAAACTAGCAGTTTCTGGTGAGTGTCTTGCAAACTAAAATTGAGTGCCATTTATCTCGTGAGTATGGGACCTACAGTGGCTGACAGTATGTTCATCTCCACTAGCTACTAGCTCACTTAACCACTTGAGTAATTTTTAGACTCCTGAATGAATATCTTACCCATTCACACCCAAATTAAATGATGCAAAGTGCTACTGCCTTCTTGGGATAGCTGAAGACCTCTTAGTTTTTAATAAAACCTCCTAGGCTTTTTGAGCTCCATGGATATGTAAAAAATAGAAGAACATCCCAGTAACTCAAAAGTTTCACAAGACTGGATTATAATAAGGGAAAAGCAGTTCCTTTCTACATTCCATAGAGCCCATCAAAACTTATGTTTTCCTTTTTCTTCCAGGGGCTCTGTAAGCTAGGATCAGCTGGAGGAACTGATTTTAGCATGAAACAATTTGCAGAAGGTTCCACCCTCAAACTAGCCAAGCAGTGTCGAAAGTGAGTTTGACATGATTATGGAATCACAAGTGTCATTGCCCACTCAGATCCGCTTATTTAACTAGATTGCTTGTGAAGAAACACTAGGGATATATGGTGGGAACCTTCTCTAATCATCTTTCTTGGTTGAAGAGTATGACTTGAATGTAGAAGGGAGAATCTTCTGTTTCAAAAAAAAAAAATTAACTTTTTTCAGCCTTCCATTCAACCTTTCTGTTCCATGTATTTAGAGTCTCTGCTTCAGGTGAATCCTCTTCTAGAGCATTAGTGTACATAATCAAATATGCTTGGGTTTTCCCCCATTTATCTTACTGATATTTTCCCCAGCACTCAGTTTAATGATGCTCTCTTTCCCTACTACCTCCAGATGGTTGTGTAATGATGGAATTAATGCAAGCACCCGGCGCTGGGCAGTGGAGGGTCTTGCCTACTTGACTTTTGATGCAGATGTAAAAGAAGAGTTTGTGGAAGATGAGGCAGCTCTGAAAGCCATGTTCCAGCTCAGTAAGGTAAAAAGGTTTCCAGCTTGGTAACTTTGAGGAGCTTCCATACCACAACTTGCTCATTCTATTCCTAGAATTACTCCAAACCCTCAGTCCTTCCCTTGACCGGACTGTAACTAATGGAAGGATTGTATTATATCTTTTCTAACAAGGCTAATATAGTAGCTTTGACTACTATTTGGAGCCCAACAAATAGAAGCCATTCTCCCCAGTCTTATAATAGTTCTACCCTGACCATTGAATAAGATGCATTTTTGCTCTCCATTGTTTGCAACTCGAAAAATTTTAGAAGTTGGACTACTGTTGATGAGAATGGTGCTCTACTGTTTACCTTTATAAAACTTGAGGCCATTTTGACCTTTGGAAATAATAAAATGATGCTGTATTTGGTTACCAAGGAACCTCTAGAAAAGGGTGGCTCAATCCTTCCTAGTTCAATCATAGATTCAGGAGTATATCTGGAGGAAAAAAATGAACCATTCAGATTTCTTAAGGGTTGAACCTTAAACATGACCTTTTGTAGTATTTCTACTATTATCTGAGAAATATCTTTTCTAAAACAATATTTAGTGTGGTCCACCCCTAGGGATTTTCTCCAAAGGCAGGGCCAGTTGAATCCTGTTTCTATTCTTTGCAGTTGGAAGACAGGTCAGTACTCTTTGCTGTGGCCTCAACATTAGTGAATTGTACCAATAGTTATGACCACAAGGAGCCTGACCCCCAAATGCTGGAGTTGGCCAAGTATGCCAAACAACATGTACCTGAACAACACCCTAAGGTAAGCAGGGGCAAGTGAGCAGCACAGATGGGCACTTCTTTAAATCTCAGGAGCATTGGGCTAGAAGGGACATAGTTCCTCTAACTCTGGGCAGTATTATTCCCTCAGAGTTTTAGAGTTGAAAAAGACCTTAATATAGTATCTAGTACAAAATTATCATCTTGCAGATAAGGTAACAGAGACTTTAAAAAGTTATTTTAAACAAATGAGCATTTGCTCTTTTTAAAAATTGGGAAAGATTTCTCTATTTTAGTAGTTTTTTTTTTAACATTTCATTCTCACTAAGTACCTACAAATGTCCTTAGTTCCTACTGACAGTATCAAAGTATACTGCATGTTACTTGTGGTTTTCTGTTGACTTTCATTTTTCCCCAGGATAAACCAAGCTTTGTTCGATCACGAGTGAAGAAGTTGCTTACAGCTGGTGTGGTATCAGCTCTCACATGCATGGTGAAGAATGAAAACCCAGTGCTCACTAATTCCTGCCGAGAGCTGCTCTCCAGGTGCACCCAGGGGGAGAGGACTTCTGTAGCAAAGGACAGATGATCCCTTCAGGACTAAGAGATGTTTTGGTGTTTAGCCAGCAAGTGCACAGCATTATTTGGGCTTCATTTCCTCACATGGGAAAGTCTTACTTGGGCCAAACCCTATAGAAACTGGTCATTTAGCTATTTGACTAGCACTGGAGCAAGTACGTAAGGGGCCAAGAGGGAACTTTGTTCCCTCAAACTCCTAGCTGTGACTAAATAAGTTTCTACCCACAGGGTCTTCCTAGCATTGGTAGAAGAAGCAGAAGACCGAGGGAGTGTTGTTGCTCAGGGAGGGGGCAAGGTAAGCTACCTCCAGTGGTTCCTTCTTCTGCTGAACTAAGACTATTAGCTGTAAAAGTGACCCTGTGTGCCAGAGGCAAAGGCTTACAAAACCAGGATTTTAGCAGTGATAAGGAATCTTCTTAGGCTTAATCATGTCCAATTCTTAATTAACAAATAAAAAAACTATAGAAACTGGTCATTTAGCTATATCTTAGTAATTTTGAATGTCAGGGCCAAATAGAATGAGTATTTCCATATACATTGCCCAAATTTGAATATGAACTATTGTTATTTTATAGAATATTTACATTAATTCATAAGAATAAAATATTGGAATTTTTTTTTATTCTTTTTGGATTTTAGTTCCTGATTTAAAGTTTTATATTTTGGTTGGGGTTTGGGTTTTTTTTTTTTGCCATATTGCTTTTCAGGCTTTACTGCCACTAGCTCTGGAGGGCACAGATATTGGGCAGACTAAAGCAGCACAGGCTCTTGCCAAGATCACTATCACCTCTAATCCTGAAATGACATTTCCTGGAGAACGGGTAGGCTTTTCCATACTCTCTCTGCCCTACATAGTACCTTCCTCCTTAATTTCTAGACAGTGATTTTCTCTGTACTGGTCTGTTTCTTAAAATGGGATTAAAATGGTGGTTTTGATGATCTGTAGAAGAGGAATAGCATGGGGGACAATGTTGGAATGAGTGAAATCCTTTTAATAGTTTAACCCTATGTCTCAGGAGGGAAGTTCTTTGAGTTTGAGAGATAAGGGGAAAGGTGGGTATTAACAGCTCTAATGTGCCAGTGTTTTTGTTTTAGGTCTATGAGGTTGTCCGCCCTCTCGTCTCCCTACTGCATCTCAACTGCTCAGGGCTTCAGAACTTTGAAGCACTAATGGCTTTAACCAACCTGGCAGGGATCAGTGAAAGACTCAGGTAAGATTAAAGCTTCTATGTCCCTTGAACTCAGAGCCAGCATAGTAAGTTCCTTCCTCTTTCAAGCAGTGGTTGCTATCTTTTATTCTTAACTCTGCCCTATTTAAATCCTGCCTGATCAATGAGCCAGAGCTGATAGGAAATTGAGCACTTGCTCTCTGGACTTTAGTGGGTGATGGCAAACTTCTGGCCTGTGAATACTAAGTTGAGTAGGGCAAGGGATGGATCTGTATGGTGGGATCTTCACATTGCTGGCTTCTGCTCCCACAGGCAGAAGATCCTGAAGGAAAAGGCAGTGCCAATGATTGAAGGCTACATGTTTGAGGACCATGAAATGATCCGTCGGGCAGCCACTGAGTGCATGTGTAACATGGCCATGAGCAAGGAGGTAAGTAACTAGGACAGAGGGGCATGAATGTATCCTCTTAATAAGAACTGAAATATATAGAGTTTAATGTTTGTATACCTTGTCTCTGAAGTAGCACTTCAGGTTATCATTCTTATTTTATAGCTAAAGAAACAGGTGATATGATTAGCTTAAGATAATAGGTTGTAGCTGTCAGGCAAGGTTTGAATTCTCTAATGTTTTCTGACTCCAGCTTGAGTACCCTTTCCTTCTGTCAAATGTGTAAATTGCATAGAAAAGCCGACTACTTTTTAAGAAGGAAAGCTCTTTTCACTAGATCCTTCTCTAAAGAACAGGTTATTTATTCTTCATTGATTTTTCCCATCTTAGGTGCAAGATTTGTTTTTGGCTGAAGGTAATGATCGACTCAAGTTACTGGTGCTGTACAGTGGAGAAGAAGATGAGTTACTTCGCCGGGCAGCATCAGGTGGACTTGCCATGCTGACCTCACTGCTGCCCCCACTTTGTATTCGAATTACCCAAGTGGTAAGTGTCAGTCTGGTTTGTGCTAAGAGTAATCTTCATTGTCTCAGTACTTTGCTTTTTTTCTTAACTGGGCTGAGGCAGCAAACTTATAAGAATTCAAATTGTCATTTGGGTATAATTAGAACAAGATCTACTGTGTGTAGGAGTGAGGAGAATCCATTTCCATGTGGGTGTTCACTTTTACAATTAAAGAATCTGGTACATTCTTTCTCAGAGAGTGAACCTGTGACCAAGTCTTTTTCTTCTTTCCTAGACAACACATTGGCTAGAGATCCTACAAGCACTGCTTTTGAGTCCTAATCTAGAGCTGCAGCACCGTGGTGCTGTGGTGGTTCTGAACATGGTGGAGGCTTCAAAGGAAATCGCAGTGAAGCTCATGGAGAGTGAGGTGTTAGAGATCCTCTCTGTGCTTGCCAAGGGTGAGGCTGGACCAGTCACAAGGGCAGCAACTGCTTGTCTTGCAAAGGCAGTGGAATATGGGCTTATCAAACCCAACAAGGAGAAGGAGTGAAGAATTTGTGCCCCGGAGTCCCTTCAGTCCCTGGTTCTTAACTTTTTGCATTGTGCTTAATGCACACAGTGCCTGTTGCTACACAAAGAACAAAAAAATAGAAGCAGTTGTGCTGGCTGGAAAGGCAGCTATATGAAATAGCAATTGGGAAAAGGGAGGAGGAGGCCTAGCATCCTCCCCCGTCACAAGGCAGCTTTTTGGCTATGGCTGCAGTAGTATTTTTCCCTCAGGGACCAATCAAATGTGGGCACCTGGGGAGGAGGGCAAGTGGACCATCACTACTAGTTCTATGGATTCTTAAATCCTAAAAGGGTTTCCAAGACTATTACTCCTCTGTGAATATCACCTGCTTTCAACACTATAATAAAATGTGTGAAATCTTTCACTTGTGGCTGGTTTAAAGAAAAGTTCTGGAGGGATGCATGAGGAGTAATTTACTCTATAAATGAAGAAATTTTTACATAAGAAAGTTAATAGAGATTTATAAAATTAGAGTAGTTCCTCATCTTTTTTTATATGTTCAGTTCATGAGTTAATTATCAGGGAACAGACCAGGAAGGGACCAACCAACAGCCCCAACTAAGCTACTAATTTTTCCCAAGTTCTTACCTTCTGCCCAAACTCCAATACTTATTTCGAAGTTATGGATATGGCATGATCTAGTAGCTCTCACTACCATTGCATCTATCCTGACTAAGATATGAAAAAATTCCTGTCCTCTTAATTCATCCAGGACAAGCTTAGTACTTTTTTAATTATTCCATTCATATTAGTTTTCAATCTCCTTTTCAATGAACCTCTTGAAGGTAGGGACTTTATATTTCCCCACAGTTTTAGCAGGAAGCATGTGATTAATCAGTTGGATTCAAATCTTGAATTCATCTATGCACTGTCTTCTATATCTCTAGTATTCTTTCTTCTGCTTCAATCAACCTAGTCAAAATATTCTCTAAAAGGTCACCAAATGGGGGCCAGCTAGGTGGTGCAGTGGATAGAGCACCAGGCCTGGAGTCAGGAGGACCTGACTTCAAATCTGGTCTCAGACACTTAATAATGGTCTAGTTGTGTGACCTTGGGCAAGTCACTTAACCCCATTGCTTAAATGAATTTTTTAAAAGGTCAAAGACATTTCTTCTTTTGCAGATACTACAAATTAAATACTTAATTTTATCTTCATGAATAGAAGAAAAGAACAGAGAACAGTTATACATTCAGATTTATTTTTTTATTTTAAAAATAAAGCATGTTAATTATATATATATATATATATTTACATAAATAACAGAGTATTAATCATTAGAGTTAAATTCCTAGGGCCATGAAGGCCTTCAAAGGGACCTTTAGATTGTCATTGATAGAAAATTTTTCTTGTCTAGTATTAACAAAAAGAATGTTTAAAAAAGCATTCAACAACAGACTTGTAGTGAAATCCAGGAGGTATGAAGAAGTAAAAGCTGGGGAGATATCACTTAACCAGTGAAGATATAAGAGTTGGAAGCCCCTGATGTTTTTGTTGTTAAAAAAAAAATAAAAAGCAGATGAGGGAAGAAGGGGAGTGGGAAGCACATGCCTAGAAAAGCCCAGAAATATAGCTGATGCAGGAAATGTTTATCCTTGCCCCACTCTTTCAACACAGCAGCCGCACTGGTCAATCCCTGGGTAGTCTCTAAGTGTCAAGAAGAACAAAGGATTATATTTTAGTTACCTATCCCAGCAAAAATGTCATAACAAGGTATATGACTTTATGTAGTAACAAAAAAGCTCAGATGCCCAAGTCATGCCCCAGGGCATGCTGAGCAGAGGTTATAAAAGGAAGGACTTCCTCATGTCCAGAAGGCCCTTGGAAGTGAAGAGTTAGTATCCAGGAGGACAATTAAGGGCTGAAAAACTGACAGGTCAAGCTCCATGTTTATCATTCTCCGAGGTTGAGAGTGCTGTAAGATTCTTATGCTGAAGTACATGGCAGGAAAGAACTTGGACACAAAGGTAAAGACCGTCAGAGGAAGATGTTAGCAATGTGTGACTAGGGCAAGTCACTTCAGCCTCAAGTTCCTTCAATTGTAAGATGGGGATAATAACAATACTTCCCGCCCAGGGTTATTTAAGGATCAAACAGGTACTATTTGAAAAGCACCTAGCAGAGGACCTAGTACACAGTAGGCACTTAACAGATACATTTCCTTACTTCTAAGTTTAATACAATTCTAGAAAAATCCTGTCTCCTTGCCTCAGTATACTCTAAGCTTGATGTAATTACACCAAGAGAAACAACTGTTGGCTAATTAATGGTGGTGGTTAGGTGGAGGGTCTATGAGATTATTAGCACACAGGCAGGGTTTCATCCCAGAGAGGACACAATGGTCAGGAAAACTGATGGCATTGGTCCAACCAACTTGGATTCAACTTTCTAAGGCAGCAAGCTGCCATTTTAGATATTATTCCTATTATTTTTTCCTTAATGATTGTTCTGTGACTAGGAGTCTGACTTTTTAACAAGGTAAAGTTTTGTTACCTTTTAGACTTTGCTTAATGTATTAGGCCCCAGTCCTTGCTTCTTGGAAGGTGTTTTGGATCTGCTGCAGCATAATATCTCTTCTCCTATTTGCTGCTTCTTCTTTAGTTGCTATAGGAATAAGAATCATCAGTGATAAACATACAAGCAAAATGGGCGGGGGAGGGGGATGCAGGGGCCCAAAATGAAAGGCAAGTGATGACCATGGACCCTATGCTCTCACCTTTCATACAACTTGACAGAAATAGAATACTCAACATAATTTTTTTCTTTCACTTTATTTTTCTTGAGGTTTCCCTTTTTTTGGGGGTGGTTATGTTTACTTTTACAATATGACTTTTGTAATTTTTTTCATGGCTACACTTTTTTTAATAAAAGAAAGATTTTATTTTGAATTTTATAATTTTCCCCCAATCTCACTTCCTTCCCCCCAACCCTCACAAAAGGCAATCTATTAGTCTTTACGTTGTTTCCATGGTAAACATTCATCTAAGCTGAATGTGATAAAAGAGAAATCATATCCTTAAGGAAGAAACAAAGTATAAGAGATAGCAAAATTACATAATAAGTTTTTTTTTTAATTAAAGGTCTTTGATCTTTGTTCAGACTCCACAATGCTTTCTCTGGAATGGCTACACATTTTTTAACTATACAACTTTCTTTCCCTTTTTTTTTTTTAAGGTTTTTACAAGGCAAATGGGGTTAAGTGGCTTGCCCAAGGCCACATAGCTAGGTAATTATTGTCTGAGACCAGATTTGAACCCAGGTACTCCTGACTCCAAGGCCAGTGCTTTATCCACTACACCACCTAGCCGCCCCACAACTTGCTTTCTCAATGAGGGTGAGTGGGGTGGAAGGAAGAAAATTTAAAATTCAAGGTTTTGGAAGTAAATATTATTTTTGCATGTAGCTGGGGGGAAATTTTTTTAAAATAAACTAAAATAAAATAATGGGGGAAAAAGAAATAGGATGCTTAAGATGCTCACAGCGTTTCAGTTTGTTTTTTTACTTACTCGCTCCTGCTTTTCTTGTTCTTTCTTCAGATGAAACATCTCCCACTGCTCCATCACATATTCTATGAATTTATGGCCTTTCACCACAAAAGTCTTGGAATGTTCCTTTTCCCATATTTCAATCTGTGCATTCAACTCCTCTTCCAACTGAGGTCATTAAAAAAAAAAGGAAAGCTTAATATCAGTAACTTGCTAACATCATCCCGTTATTCCTACTGTTCTCAAAAGGTGATTTCTTCTACTCAGAGGCTGATTGTGCTATTTCAGTATGTGACTCTTAAGAAAAACATGAGAGCAAGATAGAGAATGTGTGTTAAAATGGATCATCAGGAAACAAAACCCTGGCTTATTTAGAAAACACATGAAGGAGGAAAAAGAAATAAACCACAGACACTCCTCTTTGATGGCATTCAGCAAAACCCAGGTCTCAATGGCTAGAGGTCTTCATGAGACTCTTATGAGTGAGGAAGTTCTAATTCTGGTAAAGATGACCTTCCTTAGAGCTATCATATAGCATTCTACCTGCTCAGAACAATTTTAACATAGAAAGACTTTTTTCTTGGGCAGAAAACCTAAAGGATGGATTTTAAAAAGTATTTTACTGACATTTTCCTTTATCTTATTTTTGAGTAGTTAAGTGGGGCAATGGATAGAGCACCAGCCCTGGAGTCAGGAGGATCTGAGTTCAAATATGACCTCAGACACTTGAAACTAGCTTTGTGACCTTGGGCAAGTCACTTAACCCTGATTGCCTCACATCCAAGGACATCTCCAATCTCCAGATGGCTCTGGAAGAGAAAGTGAATCTGGTGCCTTAGCACAGCACCCCCTCATGTAAATCCAAATCAAGTGCTTGTCATGGCATCACCTCCCTGAAGGCATAGTATTCTTTGAGAATGAAGGACAAACATTATCATCGCCATTTTTTTAATCACCTTTATTCCTGAATGTATTTCTCCCATTCTTTCCTCCCCCATGAATCATCCCTTATAACAAAGAACAAAAGGGAGAAAGCAGTTCAGCAAAACTAACCACCCCATCAGCTGAGACTGAGAGTATTTGATATGTACTACACCTAAAGACCTAACCTCTACAAAGAAGAAAAGGATGTTAAGAGACATTTTCTGTAAAGTAGCATTCAACTTCAAAATTTTGTTCTCTCCATTTATGTTGTCATCAGTACACCTTATTTTCCTAGTTCTGCTTTTATCAAAGGTAGAGTTTGAAATGAAGGCCCTTGCAATGCAAAACATGAGGAGCACCCCAAAAAAAGTCTACCTTAGAGAGTGTTTTTTGGAGCTTGGCTCGTTGCTTTTCTTCTTTCAAGAGATTTCCACCACGGTTGATAAATCGACTTGGATCTGAAGCTTTTCTCTGTGGAGACAATATATTTTATTTTTAAATTTATTTTATTCTGAATTTAAGAAATAAAATAAGCATTTCCAAAACAGAATTGAAAAAAGCCGCATATGAAACAACAAAATTATTGTGTACAATTTGCTATTCCTTTTATATATTAGTTATCCTATAATTTTTTCTTCCCTTTCAGATATTTTTATATATAAAATCATTCTGTACATACTTCTATTTATCAGGGTTTTTTTTCTCAATTCACTTTCTAATTTTTGCAAGGCAATAGGGTTAAGTGACTTGCCTAAGGTCACATAGCTAGTAATTATTAAGTGTCTGAGGTCAAATTTGAACTCAGATCCTCCTGACTCCAGGGCTGGTGCTCTCTTCACTACTCCACCTAGCTGCCCTATCAGTTCTATATTTATAATAGTCAAAATGACTTGGTCTCTCCAATTTGTTCTTACAACAATATTGCTGTTGCCAGATACAATGTTCTGTTGATTCTGCTCATTTTTCTCTTCATTATTTCATACAAGTTTATCCATGATTTTCTAAGATCACTGAACTCATTTCTTATAGCACAATAGTATTTGCATCACTATCATTTACACCTTGTTCAGCTATTCCCCAACTGACAGACATCCCCTCAATTTTCAGTTCTTTTCCACTGACAGAGAGCTGCTATAAATACCTTAGAATTTATAGGTTCTTTTCCTTTTTCCCTAATCATTTTTGGAAATGAACCTAGTAATGGTATTGCTGGGTCAAAGGATATATAGGCAGTTTAATAATTCTTTGAGCATAATTCCAGATTGCTCTCCAAAACGTTTAGATCATTTCACAATTCCACTAACAATAAATTAGTGTCCTAATTTTTCCACATCTCCTCTAACATTTATCACTTTCCTGTTCAATCATTTTAGTTGTAAAATGATATCTCAAGGTTGTTTTAATTTTCATTTCTTTAATCAATAATTAAGAGAATTTTTTCAAGTGATTATAAATTATTTTGATCAGAAAACTGTCTAATGTTTATCCTTTGACCATTTATCAACTGAGGAATGATTTGAAATTTTATAGCTTTGACAAAGTTCTTTATATACTTGAGATGAGACCTTTACTGAGAAATTAGATAAAAATTACCCCAATTTTCTGCCTTCCTTCTGATCTTGGCTCTGTTTTATTTGTTAAAAACCTTTTTAATTTAATGTAATCAAAATTATCCATTTTATATCTCACACTGTTCTCTTTTGTTTATTCATATATTGTTCACTTCTCCATAAGTCTAATAAGTAATATATTACATGTTATTCAAATTTTCTTGTAATATTTTTTCCTTATATCTAGATCATATATCCATTTTTTCCTTATCTTGGTAAATTATTCAAGATAAAAGTCTATGTCCAATTTCTGCCAGACTGCTTTCCAGATTTTTCAAAATTTTTACCAAATAATGAATTCTTATCCTCAAAACTTAATTCTTTATACCTGTCAAACAGAAGTTTATTATAATCATTTGCTGCAATATATTGAGAAAATATATTTTAATTACAGCTACTATCTAACCAGAGTACAGAAGGATGATTTAGTTCCTGAAAGTCCTTAATTCTCTAAAACTTTATCCTTCAGGAGTCAGAAAGATATTCTTTTCCATGACTAACAACTAAGTTGACAGAAAAGGAATTCAAAGTATTCCAAACTAAAACTTATCTTCAAATAGTTTTATGAGAAGTCAGCAAGACCCAGCTTGTGGGAATGAGGACTCTTAGGCAAGGCCAGGTTTCAGAAATCTCACTGCACCAAGAAAATGGGATTTAAGCAATTCCCTTCCTCCCTACCTCAAATTCCAAGAAAAGACTCCAGTTCTTTTCCCACTTCTTAACACCTTCAAAGAGTTCTTTGTGCATTTCATAATATTGTTTCAAACTTGCAACTTCTGCATCATGTTGCTGGAGCAAGATCTCTGTGTAGTCCTCTGTGTGAGAGTAATAATGAAGTCAAATTTAAAAATTTTTCTAAACGTAAGTAGACTATTCTCAATAGTCTTTCCTGTTCACAATATAGGAAAATGTCTCAATTTTCAAAGTAAAATGAGTCACTTTACACTCTTTCTTATTACAACCTCTGGACTTGATCCATCCTACCCCATCTTTTCCATTGGATTGCCCCTCTCTCATCCCTCCTTTCTCACCAGTCTTTCATTTCTCCCTGCCTACTATGTGCTTCCTTGATGTCTACAAGCACACCCATGTCTCCTCCATCCTTAAATTCTGACTGTACTGTACCATCTATCCCTGCTGGCTATTGCCCTATATAGCACACCTCTCTTTTATGATTGATCTCCTTAAGGATACTGTCTACAATATATATCCTTTCATTGTCTTTCCTCTTTCTCTTAGCTTTTCCAGCCTGACCTCTGACCTTATCATTGAACTTTCTCTAAAGTTACCTATGATCTCTCTTTAATGTATTTGAATTTTAATATTTTATTTTTTCCCAATTACATGTAAAAACAATTTTTAACCTTTACTTTTTACAATTTTGGATTCAAAATTCTCTTTTACCCTTCCTTCACCACCCCCCTCCTTTACTAAGAAGACAAGTGATTTGATAAAAGCTACACATGTGTGATCATACAAAACATTTCCATATTAGTCATCTGAAAGAAAACATAGGAAAAAAAGAAAAAGAAACAAAGCAAAAAAAATTAGTATGCTTCAATCAGTATTGAGATTTCATCAGTTCTTCCTCTGGGGGTGGGTAGCATTTTTCATCATAGATCTTTTAGAACTGTCTTGGATCATTGTATTGCTGAGAATAGCTAAGTCATTCCTAGTTGATCATCATACAGTATTGCTGTTATGTTTTCTGGATTCTGTTCACTTAACTTTGTGTCAGTTCCTCTAAGTCTAGATTTTTCTGAAAGCCTCCTGTTCATCATTTCTCTGGCACAATAATATTCCATCACAATCCTATGACTTCTTAATTGCCATATCTAATGGTCTTTTCTCAGTCCTCATCCTTCTTGACCTCTCTGTAGTCTTTGACCCTGGCAATCCATTCTCCCCTCCTAGATACCTCCTTTTCTCTCTAACATTTTCATGACTTTGTTCTTTCTTGGTTCTCTTTCTTCAGTTCTTCTTATTGGATGGATCTTCTCCAGTTTATACCCATTACTAGTGAATATTCCCTAAAATCTCAATTCTTGGTCCTCTTCTCTGGCCATACTTTTTTGCTTGATGATTTCATGATCATCAATTAACATATCTATGCCAATGATTCTCAAATTTTTTGATCCAGTTTTAAGAACCTCATTCAGCTTCCAGTCTATATCTCCCCAACTACTTCTTGGTCAGCTTGAACTAGATGTCCCATAAACATGTTAAACTCAGCATGGCCAAAACTGAACTGAACTTTGCTCATTCCAGGGCATCACCATCCTCCCAGTTACTAGGTATGGGGTCCCTACCAGTGAAAGTCATAACAACAATAAGGGCATTTTGATTTCAATCCAAACAGTGCTGATACTACACTCAGGTGTATGGGACCTGAATCCAATGCTAAGCAGAGAAGCCAAAATATATCAGCCAATATGCAATAACATACTTTATAGCTCCTCCTTTTGTCTGATTTCTATAATTATCCTTGGGCTTTTTGGGGGTCTTTGTGGGTATCCATCCCATACTGGCCAATTTTGATTATTAAATCTGGAGTTTCTGGCCTCTTTCTTCATTATCAAGTTGGACCCCTGATTGGGGGAGCCTTGAATATTCCACTGCAGGGAGAATTCCAGGCAAGATACCAGATCATGATTCCTCATTCATCTTCTAATATTTCTTTTGTTGCCAAACCTTATCAATTATACCTTCACATCTATGCCCAAAGGGCAATAAAATTGATCAGACTAATTCCAATACTGGGCCTGTATCCAGAAGAATTCATAAAAATTGGGGAAACTATCCCATGTTAAAGGATACTTATAGCAGCTCTTTTTGTAGAGGTAAAGAATTGAAAGTTGATAGGATGACTATCAATTGGGGAATGGTTGAACAAGTTATAGTATATGAATATAATGAAGTACTATTGTTCTATAAGAAACTATGAGTGGTCAGAATTTAGAGAAGCATTAACCGATGCTAAGCGAAGGGAGCAGAACCAAGAGAACATTGTACACATTGACAACAACACTGAAAGATGATCAACTTTGATGGATGCAGCACCTCTCAGCAGTTCAGAGATCAAGGACAACTTGGGAGACCTATTATGGACAACGTCATCCACAACCAGAGGGAAAAAGAAATCCCACAGAATCTGAATATATAAATATTTTTTAAATTTTCTCTTAGGGTTTTCCTTCCTAATCTTATGGTTTTTTTTCCCCCTTCTTAGTCCTAATTCTTTTTATACAAAATGATTAACATGTAAATATGTTAAATACCAATGTACATGTACAACTTTTACCAGACTGTTCTCTGCCAAGGGGAGGGGGGGGAGGAGGAAAGGAAGGGAGGGTGGTAGAAAAATGTGTAAAATGAATTTGCAAATGGATGAATAGTGAAAAACTAAAAAAGAAAATAAATTTTTTAAAAACTATACCTTCCCAACATCTCTCATTTATACAATATGACAATGCCATTACCCTTCAGCAAGCCCTCATCACAGTCTGCCTAGATCACTGCAATAGTCTTCTGGTCTCCCAGTCTTAAGTCTCTTTCCCATTCCAGTCATCTACCACTCACCTATCCAAGTGATTTTCCTAAAAAGCATGGCTTTGCTTTGTTTTGTTTTTTGTTTTGTTTTTTTAGGTTTTTGCAAGGCAAAGGGGGTTAAGTGGCTTGCCCAAGGCCACATGGCTAGGTAATTATTAAGTGTCTGAGACCGTATTTGAACCCAGGTACTCCTGACTCCAAGGCCAGTGCTTTATCCACTACGCCACCTAGCTGCCCCATGGCTTTGCTTTGAAAACCCTTCATAACCTGGCCACTACCCACCTTTCATTTTATTTACCCTTATTCTCTTTCATGAAGACCATGGTGCAGTGACACTGGCCTTTTTTCCTGGCTCTCTCTCTCTCCATCTTCATATCTCTGCCTCTTGGTTTCCCTGGATGGTTTCAAGTCTCAACTAAAATTCCACCTTCTGCATTAAGTCTTTCTCCTTAATGCTAGTGCCTTCCTTCAGATGATCTCTAATTTTCCTTATACATAATTATTTGCATGTAATTACGTTTTTATGTTTCTTTGTATCTTCAGTGCTTAGCACAGGGTGCATGACAATCTCTCCCTAAACTAACCTTAATGACTCAAAAGCTTTTGATGATTTTCTACCATAAAATAACGTCCATACTCTTTCATTCATTCTTCTACAGCCTGTAGCCTGTAAACTTGTTTTTTAAAAAATACATACCTACATACTATATAAAACTAAATAGAATTTCTTTTGAATCCTTAAGTGTTTTATTTTATGCAGTTAAAAGCACTATTTTGATTAAGGGTCCATAGATTTCAGATTGCCAAAGGAGTATAGGATATAAAGGTCAAGAATGTATGTCACAGCCTTTCCTCTCTACTCTTCCCCTAAATAGATAATGCTATGTTCATTCTAACTTCCTTGCTTTTATTCATACTGTATCTATTCTTTCTGTCTAAATCTTATCTGTCCCTTAAAGGCTCAAGTCAAATGCTACTTCCTATTTCTGATTTTTTTTTTGGCCACTTCATTTTAGTTACTCTTTGTCCAGTATTTAATTGTACGATTACTTTTTCCTTCTTTTTTTGGGGGGGGGCAAGGCAATGGGGTTAAGTGACTTGCCCAAGGTCACACAGCTAGATAATTATTAAGTGTCTGAGATTGAATTTGAACTCAGGTCCTCCTGACTCCAGGGCCAATGCTCTATCCACTATGTTACCTAGCTGCCCCCCTGATTACTTTTTATATAACATTCATATACTCCCTTCTATTGTCTTTCTTTTCTTTTTTTTTCCTTCTCTTTCTTTTTTTGGCAAGGCAAACAGGGTTAAGTGACTTACCCAGGGTCACACAGCTAGTAAGTGTCAAGTATCTCTGGCTGGAATAAAGCTCAGGTCCTCTAGAATCCAGGGTCAGGTGCTCTAATTCACTATGCCACCTAGCTGCACCACATTGTACCTTCTATTGTCTATGATTATTTCTTGATATTTATCATGCTTGTATGTCAGCCATCTCTCTCCAATGAAAATAAAATCTCCTTGAGAGGGACTCCAGTTTTCTAACCTTCTTTTGCATCACCTGCCTCAGGATTAAGCATGGTAGGAATTCTGATACTTGATGAGCATAGATACTTGGGTGTATCCTAAAATAATCTCATCCCAGGGAGTCAGCTATATTAAGAGATTCAAGAGGGAAAAGTTTGCTATTCCTGACAGCTCTCTCTCATATCATTTCAAGAGGAAATGCTTCAAATCAGCAAAATGACAATTTCCACCATCTTATAAACTATCATCATACAAGAATACCAATTTCTTCTGTTAACCAGAAAAAATAATCTGACTTTAATTCCTTTTCAATGTTATTTTCTTCTTGTCAGGAGACCTGACTTATAGAAATACAGTATTCAGCAGGCAAGTCTATGTTGATATAGTCCCCAGACTAACCATCATAGTAAGGGGTAAAGGCTTCTCTTTGTTGCTGGCTATAAAAGCAT
The DNA here is from genome assembly GCF_037893015.1 of Macrotis lagotis. Lineage (NCBI taxonomy): Eukaryota > Metazoa > Chordata > Mammalia > Peramelemorphia > Peramelidae > Macrotis > Macrotis lagotis. The sequence continues at coordinate 124,532,542 of NC_133661.1, forward strand.
TTTTCCCAATATAGTGCCAGTTCCACCCTAATTGCTTCAATGACTTTCTCCATGTTCTGAATCTTCAGCTTCTCCAACCGATCCACTTCTGATTGTAGCTACAAAGGGGAGAAGTATTAAAAAGTTGTCTCTCCTTTTGTTCTACAAGAGTCTTAACATTAGTTTTTTATGCCAAGCTTCTTCTGATTGCCAAGCCTCAATTTGGAGTTGGATTTCATTTAATCAATCTACCAAGTTTTCTGGGTTCCAATTAACATGCAAGAGTCTTGGCAACAAAAAGTTAGCTCATAATTCAAGATATTCAATGATTCAAAAATATGTTTCAAGATGGTTTCCAAAAATGACTCCATAAAAGAAGGTCATTAGTTTCCCTAAGTCTTCCACAAAGTAGAAGCTCTAAAACCACTTTCAGAGGATAGTAACTGAAACCCAGAAATCCATGGAGACAGAGTAATGTCTCCTAGTCAAAAGTGATGGAAAAATGTAGCATCATCTGGTTCAGAAGTTGAAAATCTGTGATTTACACACCAAAGACAATGTACCCCATGCCCATGATGCCAAAATACGTCTCACAGGTCAGAGGCTGGAGAGCAACCAGTAAGCCATTCTTTCTATCATGTCTGGCACACTAATGAAAGAATCAGAATTTGATGTGCCAGATAGAAAGGTTGCCCATCTCTAACCTATGACATTGTCTCACCACCGTTCTGATCTTGGTCTTGGACCCTGTCATGAACATGGCCAGGGCGGCTCTCTCCTGCCTTGATATTTGTAACCATTCCCAGAGATCCCTGATGCGAGAGCGCAGTCCTTCACACAGAGCTTCATGTTCAGCTTCCTCCACTTCCAACTGCAACAAAGAAAATGGGTTCTTAATCAAGAAAAGGACCCCCTTTTTAAGAGAAAACAGCCATGAGGCAGAGGACAGACTGTGTGTCTGAAATCTGATCAATCTAAAAAAGAGGGAACTCATCAAAAAAAGTTAAGGGCTTGCTCTTCACTAGGCCCTGTGCTAACCACCGGGCCTACAGATACCAGCAAGCTCTCAAGGATCTTAGGTTCTAATGGGGGGAGTTAGAAGGAAGAGAAAAATATATGACGAGTACCTTGGTTTAGAAATGGATGGGAGTACAATGCCTGATAACTCCTCATCCCCAGGTAAGCTATGGCAAAAGCTCACCTACCAAGGCCAGAATCCTAGGGACAGAAACCACCTTCTTTTGGAAAGGGGATGAGGAGGATGCCCATGTGCAGGCAAGTGGCCAGAAGTAGATTCCAATTTTTAAGTTCTGACAACAGCTCAATCCTGCTTCTGGGGCTTTGACAGAAATATTAACTAGGATCCAAGGCAATAGAACAAGATGGTGAAAAAAGCTGGGAAAACCACCAGTTACCATGAGTTAGTTAAAAGAACAAACAACCGGGCGGCTAGGTGGCATAGTAGATTAAGCACCAGCCTTGGAGTCAGGAGTACCTGGGTTCAAATCCTGTCTCAGACACTTAATAATTACCTAGCTGTGTGGCCTTGGGCAAGCCACTTAACCCCATTTGCATTGCAAAAACCTAAAAAACAAAAACAAAAAAAGAACAAACAACCAAGAATACCACTTTCCACATGTTTAAAGAACATGGGGAATTTTGTAATAACCTAGAGATAATGCATTATGTTTATCTGTCAGTTTCAAGTACATATACACAAAATGCTAGAGAAGAGAGTAAAAGGGCTAACAACACACTTCTCTCCAATTAATCAAAAAACATTAATAAATGTTTTCATTATTATCATTTGATATTATTACATGATTAAATATTGTATATAATAATGTGTTATTATGTAAAAATAAAATGAGCACTGACTGGATCAAGGAATAATTTAAAAACAAAGAATGAAATAATTCTAATTCTCAAGGAGCTTATAATGCAAGGTATAGGGAGAAAATGAAATGTTTCTGAAAAGAATGAAAAGAAATACTTTAAAAGAGAATAAAAATAGGAAGAGACATAAAGGAATCTTAACCTGTGTGGAGAGGCTGAAGGATGAAAAAAAATGAGACTTGGGCGGGGGGTGGGAAGAAAAGAAAGATTTCTTCACTTTGAACTATGTAATAAATACAATGCTCCATCCCAGAACAAGGAGCTGGACTCTATCATTTTCTTATGTTCTTCTCTGAAGGAAGATTGATGTGGAACTGGGACCAAGAGAAGGGTTCTTTAGACCTAGTCAGAAGAAATATAGAACGGTAGTTGATGACTTCCTGCTAAGGGGTATAACCACCCACAAATAAATCAGAGGTGTACTGAAAATATTACATAGAAACATTGTGGCAATGTCAAAAGTGTTAGAATTAGAAAGATTTGGGTTCAATTATACCTCAGACTACTTACTGGCTGTGTGACTCTGGGGAAGTCACTTACCCTCTGCTTAGTTCTTTGTGAGTTTTGTAAAATGCCCCGTAGATTTTAAGGAACTATATAAATATAATCTACTGTCATTACCACTGCCTTCTTTTAGCAATTCACAAAAGGACAAATCATATTGAGAAGAGTGGCAATGATTATGAAGCACTATACAAGTAAATAAAGACTTTAGGATATTTTCATCATTGCTACCAATTAAAGAAAAAGCTTTAGAAGAGAGGAGAATTTTGAAAGTAAACTGCTTAAAAAGTCTAAGAATAGAATTTGGATTTCTGGACCAAAGCTTAAATGAAAGGATAGGTGAGCACATGTCCAAAGATGCAGTACGCCTAACAAGAACAGTAAAATATATATTTGCCTGGGGTCAACATATATATAGTCTATACTGAGAGTAGAGAGGAAAGGAGAAAACTATTCATAGATATTTGCCATCCTAGATACCACAGAGAATAGCAGGTTCAACATAGAAAGATTAATATCAGCAGGATAGAGCAATTAATACATAGAAGGCATTCTCCAAGAAGAGTGTTTGAAATATGAACTGCAGCCTTAAATGCCAATACACAAATACATGAAATATGGATAATAAGATGAACTAGTTATCTTAAAGCAAAAGGGTAAATAGAATGGGATTCATAATTGAAACATGGCTACAACAGGTGACTCTACTCAATAAAGGAAACAGAAAAGATAATAGAGGTGGTGGGGTACTGTTGCATATGAAAAATTACTGATGAGGAGATTTGACCCTCTAGTTTGGGAATGATGGTGTGGAACATTTGGCTAAGGGTAAATGGAGGGAGAAACAGATCATTATTATCTCTACCTCACCTCACCTAGCCAGAAGCAATATATAGAATATATAATATTTGGGAAACAGAAACAGACCTGGCCTTCAAATATCTAGATATGCTAGGATTTTCTGCCAAATTCTCGACTTCTCAATGATAATTTTACTCCTCAAAATAAGAAACAAGGAAAAGTGCTATTTTGGGCTTGAATTCTGACTAAAATAAAGAACTGATTGATTTTTATTTATTTTATTTTTTGCTTTATTGCTTTTTATTTTAAATGGGTTCCCTGTAAGGAAGTGACTGCTATTTTAACATTTCTGATTGAAAAATGGGGAACTGAGCAGCCTGAAATATATTTTGGATTTTAGGAGGGCATTTGGATTTTCAGAAGATTCAAAGAAAGAATAAATACTATCCCATGGCCTAAAATTCTACAGAGAAAGCCAGGCCTAGAAGGATGAGAAGTTCTGAAAAATAAAACCCTGAAGGACCAAATACAAAATAATCTGATAAGAAAGAAAAAAGAGCTATTTAAAAAGATGGACAATTTGGAAAAAATAGTAATTTAGTGTTTTTTTAAATCTATATGCCTATAGATTAAAGAAAGGTAACAGCCAATAAATATAAAGAGTATTATGGTTTTAGGATAAGTAGAATCAGAAACTCAGAATGAGCTGAGGCTACTGATGAATCCTAAGAAAAAATGAAGGGATTTTTAAGTTTTTTTTTTGTTTTGTTTTTTTTAGCAGCAAATATAGGGGCAAGAAAAATAACAGAGATAGGACCACTTTTTTTGGGGGGGGATGGAATGGACAGTAATAAAGGATAAAAGAGAATAAAGAATTATGTAACTCTTCCTTTGCTTCTCTTTGCTTTAACAAGACGAATGATTTTCATCTTAGGAAGGATGAAACAAATGTGGTTGACAGGGAGTTAAAACTGAAGATAAGTGAGGTTGTGGTCTTCAATGAGTCAAAGTCACTAGGCTCAACTACACCACAATCTAAAATAACTGATGAAGATGACAGTTAAATCATCATTAGTGATCTCTGACAATCACTTAACAAGAGATATACTAAAAAAATTGTAAATATACAGATTTTTCCAGTTTGCCCTTCAAAAAAATAAACTTCAAAATATATATTAGTGAACCTGACCTTTGATGCATGGGAAAATTCTCGTTAATTTTCTTTTTTAATATGAACTTGACAAACATCAACAAACACGAATATTTACATATATAAGGAACAGGAAAAAGAATTTATGCTGGAAATTGTGTATCCCTCTCTATTGTATTTTTTCTAGTATATATCAAATTAACATGAAAGTACAAGATGGCCATGCTTGTCTGTATTTCCTATTGAACTTCTCCAACATCTGTTATTTTCCTTTTCTGTCAGCTTTACCAGTCTAATGGGTATGAGGTAAAACCTCAGAATTGCTTAAATTTGCATTTCTCTGATTAATAGTATAAGTCAGCACTATATGGATAGAGCACTGGACTGGGAATCAAGATTCATCTTAATGAGTTCAAATCTGACCTCTGATAGTTACTGGCTATGTGAACCTGGGCAAATCACTTAAACCCAGTTTGTCTTAGTTCCTCATCTATTAAAAAAATCTTGTGAAGGAAATGATAAACCACTCTATATCTTTGCTATGGGGTCATAAAGAGTTGGATGAAATGACTGAACAAAAACACCAACACGATTATTAGAGATTTGGAGCATTTTTTTCCATAGTTATATAGAAATAGCTTCAGTTTCTTCACTCTAGAACTCAATGTTCATATCCTTTAATCATTTGTCATCTTTTCTAATTTTAACTGCATTTTGTTACAATTCTATAGAATCAAAACTCCATTTCTATGGACCTTCTATGAGTCTTTTTAGTCCTCATCTGGTCTTGAACTTTTCACCTAGAGTTGTGAAAGTTATTTTCTCCATTTCTCCTCTAATTTGTTTATGATGTGACCTTGTATAACTAGTGTATACGTTTGGAGTTTGGTGAAGTATATGGTGTGAAATCTTGCTCTAAAATCTGTTTTCTGCTAGACTGTTTTCTATTTCCCTACCAAATAGTGAGAACTTATCCCAATAGTTGGGGTCAAATATCCCTCCTTCCAGCTTTTACCCAGAGAAACATTTCCTGTAACAAATAATAAAAATGAAAAGTGGAAAAAAGCATGTTTACAAAACTAAATGAAAAGACTTAGGGGCAGCTAGGTGGTGCAGTGGATAAAGCACCAGCCTGGGAGTTAGGAGGACCTGAGTTCAAATGTGATCTCAGACACTTAACAATTGTGTAGCTGTGTAACCTTGGGCAAGTCACTTAACCCCATTGCCTTAAATAAATAGAAAAAAAAATTTTAAAGAAAGAAAAGAAGGGTAGCTAGGTGGAGCAGTGGATAGAGCACTGGCCTTGGAGTCAGGAGTACCTGAGTTCAAATCCTGCCTCAGACACTTAATAATTGCCTAGCTGTGTGACCTTGGGCAAGCCATTTAACCCCATTGCCTTGCAAAAACTAAAAAAAAAGAAAAAAGAAAAGATATAGCAACTAGCATGTGAAATTTGAAGTGAGAGGCCTGAAATCCTAACTCTGCTACTTTCTGCCTATGTAACTGGATATGGGTCCACCCCAGTAAAATGGAGAGCTTGAACTAGATGGCCTTTCACCTCTAGAACTATAATACTATAATTCCATTAATAGTCTGACAGGATATGTAAAGCTCCATATCCATAGTCCCTTACCTCTACAAAGGTAGGAAAGTACATTTTCTCATCTCTTCTGTGAGAAAAAGCATTTAAGTGTGGTTTTTGTTCTTCCCACTTACACAATTGTAATCATTGTGTTACATTTTTCCTGGGTTTGCTTATTTTGCTCCACATTAAAACTTCAAGAATATCTTCCCATGATTCTTTAAATTCTTATTTTTTCTTCATATTTGTCATGTCTTACAATGCAGTAACATTCCATTATGTTTTTGTGTCACAATTTGTTTAAACCATTCTCCAAACAATGGCTACTTTATTTCTAGTTTCTTGACAAAAAGTTCTAACATGGCTAATATGGAAATATGTTTTATATAACTTTACATATATAATTGATATCATATTGCTTGTTTTCTCAATGGGTGGGAAGGCAGAGAATTTGGACTTCAAAACTTTGTTTAGGCAAGGCAATAGAGTTAAGTGACTTGCCCAAGGTCATATAGTAAGTATTAAGTGTCTGAGGTCACATTTAAACTCAGATCCTTCTGACTCCAGGGCTGGTGCTCTATCCACTGCACCATCTAGCTGCCGCATTAAAACTTTTTTTTCAATGAATATTAAAAATAAATGTTTTTTTAAATTTTAAAGTCCTACTATGTATAATTGGTAGATATGGGGCCTTTTTAAAACAATCTTTGACCTCCTTGGAATATATGCCCAGCAATAGGATCTCTGGATTAAATGGTAGGAGCATTTTAGTCATTTTTTCCCCAAATTGTTTTTCAAAATGGTTAGAACAATTTTATTATGCCCATCTTTCTACAGATCTTCTGACATTGACTATTCCCATATTTTGTCATCTCTGTCAATTTGCTAAGTGTTCACAGAGTTTTGGGGATCAAACTATAGCAATGAGAATCATTATTGTTACTACCTTGCTTATAAGCTTGATACTTTTCTGTAAGGCAGGAAAAGAAAAAAAATTATAGATTTCTAAACTTAATATGAAACTACTGGGCTATTTCTAGGAATAAAGCAAACATCAAAGCTCTAGGCACAGCCTCCTTCTAAAGTTCTCTAACTCAGGTTACTAATAGCTTGAGTTTGCAGCATCATACCTGTAAACGCAGATTTTTTAGAGCTGTTATGTTCTCCATTGACAAACAAAAGGTCTCTTCATCCTTATATATCACCTCTCTCTCAAAATTGGTTTCTGGGGTATGATCCAAATTTTCCATACAGAATAGGATCTGCTTCTTTGTGCTGACAAATTCCTCCAGTCGGCTTGCCTATAAAGGCAAAGTGGTTATATGGCACCCCAGAAGTGAGTAAAACACAGATAATAAGAGTGTCAAGAATCAATGGTACCTTTGTTTGCACCAGAGCTGTCAGGTGACTTCTGAACTGGTTCAGTTCCTCTTCGCTGAGGACTGAATCACTGTCAAAGTTGTATGGTAGTTCACAAAGAATCTCACACAACTTTTGGTCTTGTTCTTGAAGTAGTTTCTGTTGTTGTATCCTTTCTTCTTTCTGTCTTTTCAACTTTTCTACTTGTGTTCGAAGATCCTTTTCTAGCTTCAAAATGGTAGTCTCCTCTCCTTCCTGTGCCAAATAAAAATGAATCAGAGTAAAAACACTAAAAAAACTTTGTCAGAATTTACTCCTAACAAGTAAGGTCTAATGAGATAGATTGTTTTAGTAACATCTGCAATTCTTCTAGTTTTAACTGAAAGTGACTAAGAAGCATGGTTTTGGTTAGTTTTAGAATGGTTCATTTAGCTTACATAGGTATCTCCTTTAGGTATGAAAGCATTTAAAACCTCTGATTTTTCTGGCTTAGTTTTGCTTCATCCAAAAACTATTTTTAGTTTTGTCATATCCCTTTCTCCTATCTGATTGCTCCTCCCTTTCTACTTTTCTTTTTTTTTTTTTTGGGGGTGTGTGTGTGTGTGTGTGTGTGTGTGTGTGTGTGTGTGTAGGGGAGAACAGCCACACCCACTCCCCAGTTTTGCTCTACACCTGGAAGATTACAGGCTAAAACTACATGTTTCCCAATTTATTGGCACATTCCTACCTGTGATAACTGAAGTATGAAGCAATCAATAAATAATAATTTATCAAAAACTTACTATGTACCAGACATTATATATTAAACATGAGGTACAAAGGAAAAACAAAAACAGATTCTACTTTCAAGAAGCTTACATCTGAATGGGGAAGACAATATGTATATAATAGATAGATCAAAAGAAATAACAAATTCATGGAAAATAATCTTAGGAAAAATTAGAAAAGCTAGGTGGCCAGGGTTTTTCCTTATAAGGTATAGTAACTTTCTGTGATGCTTGGTTGACTTAGAAGACTTACAGTTCCATCACTTCCCAGGTACCCAGAGCTCCAGAAGCTACCTGACCAAGTTTCTTTTAGCTAAATCAAACTTGAGATGACCTCAATGCCTATCCTTATTGAGCATACTTCTCTTGATATGCTAAGTAAAATTCCTTTGGCAACCTGTAAAATGATGTATAAGTATTTCATTTTGTTCTAATACGGAACCTAAAATCATCAGAAGTCTAGCCTTAGGTAGACCAAGCCAGGAATAATTGGTGTAGTCATTCGGGATTGGAGCTTACTGAAATGAGAGAATGAGCAGTGAATGCAAAGTAAAGGTGAATGCACAGCATCAGTGTTTCTGGTGATACTTTTTTTGACAATGATAATAATAGTTAAGATTTATATAAAATGTTCTTAAGGCTTACAAAGCATAGAAAAACAGCAGGCCCACAGCAACCCTCTGCACAAGTCAAGCCTGCCCTAGGGGGAAGCAGTCAGGTCCAAACTGCAAAAACAATATTCCATCTTAGCATGGGATAGAAGAACTCAGACCCTCATCACCATTGCTGTCCTGCCCAGCACAAGAGCAAGGCAACTGACCCTGTATGAGTTGCATGTCCTGTCCCTGGCATCCTGATGGCACAAGAGTAGGTGCAGAGGATGCAGGCCCACTGGAGCCCACTGTTTACTATAATATAAAATTGATTTCATTGCTACAGAAAAATATCTAATGAGCATGTACAACTCCTCCCTACAGAGAACTTAAAGGATCAAAGAGGGATGTTGTTGCTTTCTGGTTAAAAAAAAAAAGGGAAAATGGCCAGCCCCCTTAAAAAGAAGAGTCATTTCTCAAAGAACTCTCATGGGTTGAAGACTTTGTGTCTTCCTCTTACCTCCCCAGTAGTGCTCCCAGAGATAGGGAAATTATTGCTGATAGGTCAAAGAACTCAAAGCGGTTGGTAGAACAGGGTAGTTCTTCTTTACCTGTGATGAAGCTCCATGACTATGTAGAGAGTCATCATCTTTGCTGTAGTACTAAAATCCTGGTTTTGGCTCTTGAATAGTCACCATTTTACATTGGTATCACCTACAACATGTACCAGATTGTTTAGTCCCTGGATTCTCCTGGGACACTCCCAAAATGAGTCACTCCTTCCAGTATTCAGATACATTGTTTGCTTAGTTTTTTTCCTTTTCCTTCTTTAGAATGATCTATTTTGAGCTTCTTGAAAAATCAAAGAACAGGGTTAACCGGTAATTACTCTGAAGTCTCACGGTCTTCAAGAAGATCTTTCCACCATGGAGTAGATTTGTGATAAGAGCAATGTCCCTCCAAACCCCTACCCCTTCTTTAAAAGGTATTGAGACTGTCCTCAAAACTTGGTTGGGTTAGGGACCTAAAGAGTTAGGCTATTAACATCACTGTCTGGTTAGTTGTTGTTCACTTCTGTCCAACTCTTTGTGACCCCAGATAGAGTTTTCTTGCCAAAGATACTAGAGTGAATGTCTTGAGGCCAGAATTGAACTCGGGCATTCTTGTCTGGGCCCAATCCTCTGTCCACTGAGCCTCCTAAGCTGCCTAGATTACTGATCACCTATGTACAAAGCACCTATCAGGAGATATGTACCATGAAAGACAACCCAAGCAAGAGAGCTTCTCTCAGACAAATCAAAATGAAGTATCCTCCATACCCATCCTTGCTGAATATTCTCCTCCTGCTACAGCTAAGTGAATCTTCCATTGTTAACTGTTGAATGATATACAATTGTCTCCTTTTGTAACAATATTAAACCTAAACTATTAAGAGACTTGCCAGAGATCCAGACCAAAACAATAAGGTGAATCTTGAAGGCAAAGGTGAAGAGAGAGAGCATTCCAGATAGGAGCAAAGGAGATGGGGTACATGTTATGAAAAGCAAGTAAATCAGTATGTCTAGACCAAAGGATGTGTTGAGGGAAGTAATATGTAAGACTTTAAAAGATAGAAAAGGGTCTGATTATGGAGAGCTTTAAATGCCCAACAGAGGAGTTTATATTTGATCCAGACCTAACAGAAAGCCACTGGATTTATTGAATAGGGGAGGGGTTTACACCTCCACTTTAGGAAAAGTGCTTTGGCAGCTGTGTGAAGGATGGGTTGGAATAGGGAAATTTAAGGAAAGAAGACCAACTAGAAGACTATTGCAGCTTTCTAGATTAAAAAAAAAAAAAGGAAAGTGACTGTGTGAGAGAAAAGGGGAACATGGGGTCATTCATAAGAGAAATTATGGAAATAGAAGTAATAAAATTTGGCAGCTGATTGAATATTGTAGGGTGAGTGAGAGTGAGGAGTCAAGGATGAAACCAAAGTTGTAAACCTGGGTACTGGGAGAATGTTGGTGCCCTGAGAGCAGTGGGGAAGTTTAGAAGATAGTTCAATTTGGAGAGAAAGATGATGAGTTCTGTTTTGGATGTGTTGAGTTTAAGAATAGACTACCTTTTGAGCCAGAAAGATTGGAGTTCAAGGGACGGCTAGGTGGCACAGTGGATAGAACACCGGCCCTGGAGTCAGAAGTACCTGAGTTCAAATCTGGTCTCAGACACTTAATAATTACCTAGCTGTGTGGCCTTGGGCAAGCCACTTAACCCCATTTGCCTTGCAAAAAAAAAAGTTATTAACAAAAGAATAGACAATATGATAAAATTAGACAATCAAATCTTAGAACTATCAGGTTAGTTCTTGAACCATTGGTAATTGAACCCATTGGAGCTTAAATGACCAAATAAGAGAATATAGAGAGAAAACCTACAAGAGTTTTGGACAAATTCTTTGGAGGATATACAATTATAGGTAGGACATGAATAAAGGTTCAGCAAAGTGAAAAGGAACGGCCAGAGAGGTCAGAGAAAAAACTGTTAGGAAAATCCAGAGAAGAGAGAATATCCAGGAAGTGATTGACAATATCAAAAAACTGCAGAGATGTCAAAAAGGATTAGCTATTATGAATTCGCTGATAACTTTAGACAAAGCAGTTTCAGTTGAATGATGAGGTCAAGAGTAAGAATGGGTAGGCTTAAAAAGGAATGAGAAGGAAGCAACAGGGACTGTACTCTGTAGTTGACTTTTTCAGGTTTAGTTGAGAAAGGGAAGAGTGCTACCGGATGACCAATGTCCACATAATCAGAGCCAGTCTTTTTCACAATCATACCATTTCCCAGGCTTAAGAAACAAGAGAAACAGGGGTCCAAGTCAATTATATCAATTAATTGTTTCTAGGTCAGGCAATAGTTCTCTGAATCTGGTGCTAACTTTCAGGTTAATCTCATTTAGACACCCTGACATTATTTAGAGTGCCTTCTAGAGGGGAGAGAGCATTTCAAATATATTTTCAGATTTCTTTCATCCCTATGTATTATTTAATATGTACTAGTTATTATTATAGCTTCACCTCATTTTAGTTTTATATTTGAATTCTAATTTGGAAAGACAGAATTGGACCTGAAGTCAGGAAAACCTGAGTTCAAATTCAATCTCAACAATATATGGCACTGGGCAAGTCACTTAACCTTTCTCTGCCTCAGTTTCTTCCACTGACAAATGTGGATAACAATAGCATCTACCTCTCACGGTTTTTCTGAGATCAAATGAGATTATTTATAAAGCACTTAATATAATGACTGGCTCATAGGAGTCACGAAATAAATGCTTATCTCCTTCCTCCCTAGTAGACATCCTAGGTGATGGACTTAAAAAGCCAAGAAAACTTGAGTTCAAATCCAATGACTATATGACCTGGGCAAGTTACTCCTTATGTTTTCAAAACAATATAGAACAACCATTCTATTGGTAGAGAGAATTTTGCCTCATCAATTTTTCTCCACGCCAATGAAATCACATGGCTAGAACCCACCAAAAAACAAAACTAGTTAACTTCTTTTCTACAGGTAATGGTTTTTGTTATTCTCTTCAGCCAACTGATACAGTTCCTTACCTTATTTGGCTTGTCTTAGAACTTGATACAGCAAACCCTTGAGTTCTAAACTTGAGATTTTGAATGCTGGTGGTTCCTAATGTCATCTAATTTATTTCTACTGTTTTAGTATTTAAATGTTTGTATTATCACAGTATTCATATTACATATAGTACAGTATCTTCATAGTATAAACATGTAACTGTCTTAATTCTTTGACAACTATACCTGTCCAACTTCATTCCCAATTGTATGTTTCAATATATCATGAACCATTAAAAAATCTTGATGAGGTAATCTTTTTTCTCCTACTATCCTGTCATATCAAAGAGAGGCATCACCCATCACTCTCAACAAGTCATGGAATCAACTTTCCAAGGAGCCCTTCTTACCCTGTCTTTTACACAAACACTTCAATCCTCTGTGCCAGGTTGCCCTAGAGGGATTCAAAGGTCTCTTTTACAACTTCTAATCAAGCAGGAAATGTAAGGCATGCTCATAAATAGCATTTATCACATTTTGTCTTAATTGCAAACTAAGCTCAAATCAAATGTTATAGAAACAGAGAGGGCAAAAATCAGGAAAAGTTTTTCAGAAGGTGGCATTTGAATGATTGGATTTCAAGGAGAGAAGGGGAAGGGAGACTGATAGGAGGACACTATGTATGGAAAAACAGCCAGAGCAAAGCCTGAGTTGGGAAAGAATAGAACCTATCCAAAGGCAAATAACCACTTTGACTGAAATAAAGGTGCATGAAGGGGAATGGTAAGATATAAGATTCGAAAGCTGAAAGCTTTGAATACCACACTAAGGAATTTGGACTAGAATATAAGTAATCATTGAAAAAGAATTTTTTTTAAACAGGGGAGTGATATGTTTTGATCTATGCTTTGGGAAGAGAACTAATAATGGTGTATAAGATTGATTAGAGGGGGAGCATTGGAAACAGAGAACTATGATAAGTCAAGATCCTGAACCAGTATGATGGAGGTAGGAAATAAAGAAGGGGGAAATTGAAGACTGCCTTGATTAGATGTGAAGAGCAAGAAAATAAACAGAGATATCCAAAGCTTTGAAACTGAAAATGGGAGAGGATGATGAACAGTAATAAGCTTAGGAGGGAAGAGTTCAGTTTTAGAAATACTGAATTTGAGGTAATGGCTAGATATATAAAATGGCTATGTCTAGCAAATAGATGGAAAAGTGATCCTGAAATTCAGAAAATAGGCAGAGTTACAGTTTAAGATTTAGGAATGACCTGGTCTTGATCCTTAGCATCAACCATTTGATAACTAAATCCTTAAAGACTGTATTTAATATAAAACTTACCAGAATTGGTTCCAGTTTTAACTCTTTTAACAGGGTATCCTGCTCTTCTCTATAAGCATTGATTCTTTTCAGGAGCTTTTCCTTCAGGCTTTCTTCTTCTATAATCATCATGTCCAAGAGGCTCTATAACAAAAGAGAATCAGTATAAAGAATACTAAAGAGTGGTTAGGGTTTAAAAAAAAAGGTGGGGGTGGAATCTCCACAGTATTTCAAGAATAAAGGATCCTTACTACAGACAAAGCTTATGATGTCTTAATGCTAACAACTTCACAAAAGTCAAATTGGCAGTGATCATACATTGTCAGCATATGTGAAGTCCCCTGAGACCACAAGGAGATCATAGCTTCACTTACCTGGACTTGTTCTCTGACAACTTCAAGCCTCTGAAGTCTTTGATCCTCTGTAATCCCAATAGAGTCCCAGATTTCTCGAAGTTGGTCCAAAGCTTTATAGAAATAAGTCATTGAGTCCTCCACCAAGACTTCACTAAGCAGAAAAAAGAAAAATAATGAACCTGTCAAATCAACCAGTCTAGACTGGAAGCAATATTTATAAAGTCAAAAAATAAAAATAAAAACCATCACACCAATGTAATTCTGATCACATGAATAATTTACCATAATTTAGTCTCCAGGATGTTCCCCCAATAATAATGATTTGATAAAAGAATTATCCAAAATAAGAATCAACATTGAGACTGAAGTTTACAAAGCATTTTATATGCAAATTTATCATGATTCTCACAATGATCCCATGGAGTAAAGTTATTTTATAAATATCTAAAACCAAATTATAGTCCTAAATAGATTAAATAGTTAATGGATATAACCAATAGTCTCCAAAGAAGCACATATATGAATGGTCATTTGAAAGATTGTTCCTGGGTGACTAGGTGGCATAGTGGATAAAGCACCGGCCTTGGAGTCAGGAGTACCTGGGTTCAAATCCGGTCTCAGACACTTAATAATTACCTAGCTGTGTGGCCTTGGGCAAGCCACTTAACTCAATTTGCCTTGCAAAAATCTAAAAAAAAAAAAAAGATTGTTCCAAATCACTAATAAAAGAAATACACATCAAGATATCTCTGGGGTTTCACTTTATGCCCAGCAAATTGGGCAAAGATGACAAAATCTGGAAATATGAAACAAAAGGTACTTTATTATACTGTTGGTATCTTTGTTTCTACTAGAGCTGTAATTTGGTTCAAAATTATGGAAACAATTTGGAATTATGCTTTTGAAACAATCAACTAAAATGTTCATACCCTTTGACCCAGAGAACCCATCACTAAACATTTATCTAAAGGAAGTCAAAGATAAATTAAGGTTCTATAAGCACCAAAATACTGATAGTAGCATTTTTTGGTGGTAATAATGAACTTGATATGAAGCAGACGTCCATCAATTGAGAAATGAATATCCAAACAAATTGTGATCACTGTAATGTATATTACTTTTTTAGAATTTACTTTCTTTGCAAGGCAACGGGGTTAAGTGGCTTGCCCAAGGTCACACAGCTAGGTAATTATTAAGTGTCTGAGGTCAAATTTGAACTCAGATCCTCCTGACTCCAGGGCTGGTACTCTATCAATCACACCACTTAGCTGCCCCCTTGTGATCACTGTACTGAATTATTATTGTTCAATAAGAACAAGAACTTAGAGAATCATGGGGAGACATATTAACTGAATCAGAATGAACTAAGCATCACCAGGAAAACAACATACATAATGACAATAATGTTAAACACAAAGAACAAAAAAAAGAATATTATGTAATTTTAATGATATAGCTTGGCTCCAGAAGAGACTTGAAGAAATGCACCATCTTTTTTTTTTTTTTTTTTTGCAGAAATAAAGGATTATCATTGTGGAAAAGTACAACTACTGTCAGACATTACTGATATATTGATTTTGTTAAACTTCTTTTCCTCTCTAAAAAAAAATAAAAAATAAAAATCATAGGTCCCTAGAGGTAATCTCCCTGGGCAATCCCTTTCCATTCAACAATAAATCAGAATGGTTTCTGAAGATAACTAAGCATTCTATAATCTTTTATATGACTTGTGTTGAATCATCTTTTGTATAGCTATCTATCGTGTTAGTAGATAAGTAAAAAATATTTGCAAAGTTAGAATGAAATAGAAAGATATATTGAGATAAAAACAGTTATATATATATATATATATATATATATATATATATGTATGTATCCCTAGTAATGAAAATAAGGTGGTTCTGGAAAACAATTGGCTATATCAGGAAGATCATAAAACTATCTATACTGTGACCTAGTGATACCATTAATGAACATCTACCCCCAAGGGATCAAAAACAAAGAGAGGGAAAGATCTTATCTATTTGTCTTCTATCAATCTATCTATATTGCTGTTAAAAATATTTGTGTGTATATTTATCACAACCTTTTTTGTGACAGGGAAAATACTGTAAACAAAGTGGATATCCATCAGTTGGAGAATGATTGAACAAACTGGTATAAGAATGGAACTGAATATAATTGTGCCAAAGGAAATATCTAAAGAATACATAAAGATGGGGTGGCTAGGTGGCACAGTGGATAAAGCACTGGCCCTAGAGTCGGGAGTACCTGGGTTCAAATCTGGTCTCAAACACTTAATAATTACTTAGCTGTGTGGCCTTGGGCAAGCCACTTAACCCCATTTGCCTTGCAAAAAAAAACCAAACCCCAAAAACCTAAAAAAAAAAAGAATACATAAAGACTTAAGAATGCTAAAGAAGACAACCACACTCACATGTATGTTACATACCTTAGTCTGCTACTTAGCTCATTCCCATATTTAATGACATCCTACAAATTCTAAAGAAATACAGGGACATGGTTTGATTTTCCTAATTACTAAAATTGCAACCCCATTTGTATCAATCAAGTTGCTCAAATCTAGTTTGTTACACTAAAAAAAGTAACTAGAAACTAGAGAAAGAAAATTAGAGTAGTAACATACTTAAGTATATTCTAAATGTCTTAATCTCCATGATTTAGCATAGTTAATACTAAAATCACTGAACACACACCTTATTACAAATTAAATAAAAATGAAAAAGAATTAGTATTTAAAATATTTTTGTTATCACAGCTATAGTCATCTCAAACAAATTACTTCTAGAAACATGTTTCTGAGAGAACATAAAGTAAATCTCAAAAGACTAATTACAAGGGACTCTATTGTCCAAGATTGTTATTAACACTTGGATAATTCAAAGAAAAGACTGGGGTAGAGCTGAGTAAGATGGGATTCTAAAAAGTAAAATGGTGTAGCAAAAGATAAAAGAAAAGGAATTATCTTATAAAATGAGAGGAAAACTACAGTGGAATTAGATGGGAAAGGAGGGTTGGTAGTTCTAGAAACCTACTCTCCTGGGGAAGGATTAAAGAGAGAAAAGTCTTTTAAATTCAGAAAGAAACAGGAGGGCATAGGGAGGAAACTGAATTAAAGGATACGATACAAGAATAGGATAAGAGAGTATATAGAAGGTGTGTAGATCTATGGGGAGTAGGGTATAGAAGAGAGTACAAGGGAAGGATGTTTGGAAAGGAAGTAGGATAAGGAATTGGAGGGCAAGGTAGCTAGTAGAAGTAGAGGAGTAAAGAGGGGTGACTGATTTCAGGAAATGTTATAAAAATGAAAGCTGCATACAAACTATATATATATATATATATATGACTATGCAAATGTCTATGTATCTGTGTATATATGTGAATGGATGTATATAAGCATGATATATATGGGTTTATATGTGTGTATGTGTGAGTATGTATATGTATGAGTATAGATTTTGTATATTAATATAATTGTAGCCTGGGGGGAGAAGAAAAGGGGGGAGAAAGGTAAACAGTTCATAGCAGAGAATAGAAGAAAACCTATAAAGAAAAGATGGACAATTTTGAACACAAAGTATAGTATTTATTATATAGGCTTTCTTGAAATGGAAATTTTTGTTTTGTATTATGAATCCTCTCAAGTTTTGCTGAGCACATAACAATTTTTTCTTATTTTATATGTAAATGTTAAAAAATAAAAATTGAAAAAAAACATTTTCATCATTCAGTTCATTCTAGATCTTGAAGTTTCTCAAGGATCTTCATATTTCTATTTAAGATTGATTTGATGTTTTATTCTTCATTTTCAAAGAAAACCATAAAATCAGTGAGGTGAAGCCATGACAAGCACATAAATTGGATTTGAATGAGGGAATTCTGTGCTAAGTTACCAGCCTCATCTTCTCTTTCAGAGTCAATTAGGTCCAGTGTCCAGATATGAATCAGGACAACTGGAGATGGCCCTGGATGAGAGGCAATCAGGGTTAAGTGATTTGCCCAAGCTCACACAGCTGGTGTCAAGTGTCTGAGAATGGATTCAAACTCCAGTCCTCCTGATTCCAAGACCAGTGCTCTATCCACTTCACCATGTAGCTGCCCCCTTCTTAAGATTAGAGTTAAATTCAGTCTTCCTTGGAACTAAGTTATGTTATTTTTTTTGCCTCTTTTCAGGCCTAACAGGAAATATTATTTATAGAATATACTATAAACAGTTAATTCCTTAGTCTCTTCACAGAATTCTATTTATCTTTCCTTAACATAACAGTTAAGGTAGTTCTGAAGAAAGTTTCTCATCTTTCTGTCTTCTCCAGTTTTTATCATAAATTAATGATGAAACATATTCTCTCCCTAGTTCAATCAGGAAGAAGCTCTAAAAGACAGTTGCAACTGTAACTTTCCATCTTAAACCACAAATTTGTCTTCTCTCACCTGTCACTATTCTATTTGGCCCTTAAAGGTACAGGATCTATTTATTCCTTTTATGGAAGAAATTAGTGAAAAGAAAATATACAGGATGAACTGATTCAAAGAGAGATGAGAACCAAAAAAAAAAAAAAACAACACTAAAATTATGCTAAAAATAGTGTAAAGGAAAACATCACCAAAAGACCTAAGAATTATAAATAATTTGATGTCCATTCTATTTTTATCTTAATAGTATTTTTTCAATTACATATAGAGATAGTTTTCAATATACTTTTTATATAATATAAATGTATTTGTTTATTTTTCCAACTACATGCAAGGATAGTTTTCAACATTGTTTTTTGTAAGATTTTGAGTTCCACATTTTTTTTCTCTCTCCTTACCCTTTCTCCCCTCTCCCAATAATCTGATAAAGGTTAAATATGTAAAACTATCAACATTCATTGTTTTTGTTTTTGTGGCCAGTGGGGTTAAGGGATTTGCTCAAGGTCACACAGCTAGTAAATATCAAGTGTCTGAGACCAGATTTGGACTCAGGTCCTCCTGACTCCAGGGCCAGTATTTTATTCTCTCTACCACCTAGCTGACTCCAGCATTCAATTTTGTAAAATTTTCTGCCTCTTTTCCTTCCTCCCTCCCCAAGAAAGCAAGCAATCTGATATTGGTTATATATGCACAGTCCTGATAAACATATTTCCATATTAGTTATGTTGTGAAGAATAAGAACAAAAGAAAAAAATCCATTAAAAAGAGAAAAACAAAAAAATTTTAAAAACTGGAAATAGTAGGCTTTGATCTGCAATCAGATGCTATAGTTCTTTCTCTGGATGTAGATGGCATTTTCCATCACAAGTCTTTTAGAATTTTCTTTGATCTCTGTATTGCTGAAAAAAGCTAAGTCTATCACAGTAGATGTTGCTGTGTACAAAGTTCTTTTGGTTCCCTTCACTTCACTTAGCATCAATTCATGCAAGTCTTTCCAAGTTTTTCTGAATTCTGTCTACTCATCATTTCTTAAAGCACAATTGTATTCTATTACATTCATGTACCACAACTTGTTCAGTCATTCCCCAGTTGATGTACTTTCCCTCAGTTTCCAATTCTTTACCATATGGTATCCATTGTCTAAATCTGATACTCTTTAATTCTATATTTCTGATAAAAAATTGGTCTCTTAGCCTCTAATAGTTATAAATCTGAATGTTATCTCAGTGTATAAAAATGACAGTCTGCTGTTTCAAGGTTTGTCTCCTACATCTAAAATGTTGAGTTGACCTGTGTCAATACAACTGGTCACTTCAGTGATATTATCAACAAATTCCTTGACCTGGATCAACAAACCACAAGATGAGACATCTCAGATGAAGAGAGCAATCCTATGGTTATTTGTAAACATTTCCTCTCCAATCAAAGTGGGATTCTTATAAATAGAAATTTTTTTTTTAGGTTTTTGCAAAGCAAATGGGGTTAAGTGGCTTGCCCAAGGCCACACAGCTAGGTAATGATTAAGTGTCTGAGACCCGATTTGAACCCAGGTACTCCTGACTCTAGGGCCAGTGCTTTATCCACTGGGCCACCTAGCCACCCCCATATAAATAGAAATTTAAAGCAACGATTATAAGTTACGAGAGGATCATATTGTAGAACTATGTCCGTTATGTAAAATCTCATTGGTTACTTGACTCAGTTTTATGATTCTTTGTCCTTTCTGTATAAAATGTCCCCAAAATTTTGTATCAGTTTTTGGCATTTGTAAGGATACCATCCACCCATGGGTTATTGGTATGCTCTTAGAGAATAAAACTTCATTTATAAAATTAATTTTATTATTTCATTCTTAGCTGAAGAAAATAATGGTTAACACCATTCTCAACCCCAGAAGATTTATAGTAAAACATGCCTCTCCTTCTCAGCAGAAAAGTAATGGATTATTAGTACAGAAACAATATATTACCAGACAATGATGGCTTATTTTGGTTAACTGTACTTCTCTATTATAATAGAGGTATCTGCTGGGTGGGGGTGCAAGATTTCCTAGGATAGTAATAACAATGTAAAGGGGAAAAACACTTCAAAACTCAAAGAAACTAAGAAATGTTATGCTAGACAGTGTGCTATTGAAAAATACATATATCCTAAATAAAAAAATACATATGTCCCAAAATTTAAAAATTATACATCATAAAAGGTAAATGTAGAATTTTATTCTCCTCTGATGGGCTTCTTGTTTGGGAAAGAGCATTTTCATCAATTTTTCCTCCTTTGGTGTAAAGCAGGGCTGTCCAATGTGACTTTTAAAAGTTTTTATTGAAACAATAGACAATACATTTTGAGTTGCCTTTTTAGTGAAAGTTCTGCAATAACTCGACTTTATTTCCTAAAGCATTTAGAGACACCACTAGGGTCTGCATAAAATCATACTGACAGCTGCAGCTGCATTTTGGATTTACCTGGTTTAGAGAATAGCTCAGAAGACACTTTTGCAGTTTCCCCAATCCCTCCCACCCCTGCTCTCTTACTTTTTCTGTGTAACCCAGAACTTCTTTATTTTTTTCCTCCCTAAGGAAGGACTCTAATGCACCTCAACAAGAAAAATTCCACCAAACTCTGGAAAAGTGCCCTATCTCATCTTTCCTGAAGAACTTTTGCTTTAAGTAGTAGGCTCAATTTCTGTCCTACTCCTGTTATTTCATTTTGTACTTATGAACATTGAACCTAATCATATCGCTTCTATCTTGTGTCTTTTTTTGCCTGACTATGGTATATATGTTTTATTATTAGGAATTGCTAAAACCAAGTTGCTAATGGAAAATAGTTAATTGGCTGAGCTAAATATTTTGATGAAAAAATGATATTTACATTTATTTATGAGCTAAAATTTCTACAATGTGATCAATACACATTTTAATTATATATGCTTAATATATTTCTATACCTGCTTTCATAGAAATATTTCTGATAATATCAGTCATTGCAATCTGCCAAGACACACAATTTCCAAATTTAAGAGGTATGTGCACAGTCGAAGCATGAAACCATGAGAAGAGTTTTGCGAATGACAACTTATGAGGGATTCAGTTTCCTCATCACCACAAGGTAGCTTTAAGGTTCTTCTAGCTCATCAAGCTGATTTCAGGCAACTTTGTCAGATGACAAATACTGGTCTATGGACCTATCTGAAGGCTAGTGGAAGGTGATGGGGTCTACTATATCAGACTTTACAGTCCTGGTAAAGTACTATGTTACTACTCTCTCTGGAGTTGACGTTTATCCATTTTGCTCTTAAATACTTACATATTTAAGTACATAGCAAGGTCATTCAACCTGAGTTGCTCAACAATCCTCCTCAGAACTTGTTAGTATCTTCCTATATTTTCTCTTCTATCTCTCCTGACTTGGAGAAGTGGCTTCTTCCTTCCACCTATACCTTTGATAATATCTACTTCCAATTCCCTTAATAAATACTCTGCTCAATTAGTCATAATTTTTCTTGCATCTTTAATCCCTCCCACCTATAATCACTCTCAGGTCTCCTTGGAATTAAAAAAAAAACTCATTTGCCACTATTTCAAAGTCCAATGATTTCTGAAGGTCTGAGAAAATGTACCTTTTTCCTTTGGAGACTATGGATATGTAATATTGCATACACCACTGTCAGACTTGGTTGGTTTTGCTGAACTTTTTTTCTTTTTTATTCTTTGCTACAGGGTATGGATTGGCTGGCTAGGGATGAAGATACTTTGGAAATAAAGGTGATATAATGAACACTCAAAAAAAAAAACCCCAATGGTCTTCTTTTAAGGACCTCATCCTTCTAACACAGTGGCATTATTGACATCTCCATTCTTCTTAATATTTTCTTCTACTTTCAGTTCCTTGACACCAAATTATCCCAATTCTTCACTTCCTCCTGTTCCCTCTTAGTAATGTAGATATTGATCAAGCCTAGGTGTGCAGCTTTCTATTTATTTTATATCCTCCATTCCTACTATAATCTTTCACTAAGCTCTTATCTCCAAACTCCAGATACACATTTCTTCAAAGAATTTTACTATTTTAGTAAGAAGGAATTTTCTTCTATGTGAAGGATTAATTCCAACTACAAAATTCTCAAGAGTTAGTTATGCTTGTGACAGATAATGAATATCTAAATTTGGTATTTCTTACCTACATATTACACAAGCATTTAAAACAATCAATACATCCAAAAACCTGACTAATCAACTTACTCCCAAATCTGGCTCTTTCTCCTGACTTTCTCACTCTCAGTCTCATACCATACTACAATATACAGGGTGTCCCAAAAGTCATAGTAGTTTTAAACTGACTGAAGCTTAAAATTGCACTAAAATTTTAGGGCTCTATATAAATTTCTACTCTCTTCCTTGCTCCCTACATCCAAGCAATCAACCACCATACCCTATTGATTTTAACTCTAAAATATTTCCTGTCTGTCCTTTTCATTCCAACAGTTAAGGTCCTCTTATTTGGAATATTACAAAGCTTTGTAACAAAACTCCCTGCCTCCAATCTATCTTACAAACTGTTACCAGATTAATCTGCAGAACAACAGAAGGATAGGACTGAGATGGGAATATGCTTAAAAAAAGAGAGAGAGAGAGAGAGAGAGAGAAAAACAACAAAAAAACCCCATTATCCAATGGTTAGAACATGATCTAGCAAGTTCATCAAATCATTATGCAATAAAAATTACATTCACTAATGGGCAATGAAAAACAGATTAAAAATTAATTAGAAACTAAATAATCTAATCCAAAAAATTAAATGGATCAAAGAACAAATCATAGAAATAAGCAATAATTTCATTTTAAAAAATGACAATGGAGGCAGCGAGGTGGTGCAGTCGATAAAGCACCAACCCTGGAGTCAGAAGGACCTGAGTTCAAATCCAGCCCCAGACATAATAATTACCTAGCTGTGTGATCTTGGGCAAGTTACTTAACCCCACTGCCTTGCAAAAAGACCAAAAAACCAAACAAATTACAATGAGACAACAAAACAAAAATTATAGGATGAAGTCAAAGTGGTACCTTGGGGAAATTTTACATCTCCAATTGCTTATATCAATAAAATAGAGAAAGAACAGATCATTGAATTGGTTTTGCATCTTATACTAGGAAAAAGAACAAACCAAAAATCCCCAATTAAACACCAAATTGGAACTCCTGAAAATCAAAGGAGAGATTAATAAAAATGAAAGTAAAGAGGAATATGATCCAGAAACATTAAATCCTGGAAACATTAAAAACCTCCTTTTCAATTTCTCTAAAATATTAAGAAATATTTCCAGATTTGTCTTTTTTTTTAGGTGCTTAAGATCAAGGAAAAATGGTCTTCCTTAAGGTCTATAATCTACTATTTCTGGTATGATGTAGCCTATTTATATATGCCATAGATCTTTCCATTGCCCTTATAGAGCAATGATAATAAATTTCAGTTCTTTAGAGACTAGGGTTCTATGACCAATAAAAACTCTGGAGAAAATTGATAAATATTAAAAAGAGAGGCCTTGGTTTCAAGGAGAATTTTGGGTCATTCAAATGACTTTGAAAGTTATAACAGGCATTCTAAACTATTCTTGGACTGTTTAATTTCTAGGCCCAACTTGGTGTCCATTGACCATTTTTGTCCAAGGTGTATAAATTGATAAACAGTTCTACTCTGATTTCATACTCTGGGCAATAAGCATTTTTCATCCTTTAGATTTTTTTCCCATGTTCATAATTAAGCCAGACTTATTCTGAGTTATCATGTATCTCAATTAGGAGGCTTTGCAAAGTTCAGAGGCTTTATAAAACCAACCCAACGTCATCAACCAACAGGAGCATCTGAACACAATCCTAGCTAGGAAATCCTCTTTTGAAGTGAAATCTGCAGTTGGATCACCTCCATGACAATCTTTAACACCTGTGGTAAGCCCCCATCTTCCTGACATTAACGATTAGAGAAAGTTATTGCACCTACTCTATAATATGCAGGGTTTGAGTTACTCTGCTTAATTTTTGTTGAATCAAACATCTGAAATACTTGACTTGCATTGAGAATTTCCTCTTTCAGAAAAAGAGAAGGAAATAAAGAGAACCAACCAAGTTTTAACATTACTGATAAAATTGGATCAGAAAAGGCAAGGGAAAAGTCTGATTTTTAAGAATATGACTCATATCAAAGCAAGTCAGATCTCCATACCACAAGCAGAAGCTCTTGAGAAACACTATTTCAGAAAAATATTCATTTAAACATTTAGGATAGTGTCTACAACTGTAAGTACTTAGAGAATGCTTGTTGACTTAACTCCTAATGAGCAGAAGGGAGAAAACCTGGGAGTTTGGGAGAGGTACAGTAGGTTCAAGAACAAGGAACGCAATAGAACCACAATATTTAATCAATAAAATTTATCAGTTGACTATTAAGAGGTAAAACATTGGTCAAGTCAGACTACAGGACTGACAGATGCATCTTAAGAAGGCCATTGCCTTTCTGGATGAATATGTATTAACTTATCAATCAAGAAGGTAAGGGGGCTCAAATCAGGGCCATATGAGGATTACTAAAAGAGCTGAAGATATTTGCCTAGAGAAGATTCATGGATCCTATGGTCATTATATTCAAATATCTTAAGGGCTGCCATATGGCAGAGAGATTAACTTTGATTTACTTAGTTACATAGACCAAAACTAAAGCTACAGATTTATCAAAAATGAAACGAGCTAGTTTAGGAGACAGCAATAAAAAGAGTTCTCTGCCAGTCGAGATCTTCAAGAAGAAGCTAAAGGATCCTTTTTTCAGGGATATGGTAAAGGAGCCTTGCTTTAGATAGACATCTCTGGCATCCCTTCCTGGCACAGGCCTAATTCAAATTTTTCTCTTCTCAGAAGCCATTCTTGGTACTCCTAAGTAATCACAGACCATTCCCATAGGGTTCCAATATAACCCTTGAAATAATACCCTGAGGAAACTAAATTCAGTCAACGAACACATATTAAGCACTATTTTTGTATCAAGCACTGTATGAAATTGTAGGGATACTAAGAAAGGCAAAGGACAATCCCTGCTCTCAAAGGGGTCATTATTCCCACAATTCCTGCACTGCCCTTTTCCTTTTAAATTCCCTATGATTGGGGTGGCTAGGTAGTGTAGTGGATAAAGCACCAGCCTTGGAATCAGGAGTACCTGGGTTCAAATCCGGTCTCAGACACTTATAATAATTACCTAGCTGTGTGGCCTTGGGCAAGCCACTTAATCCCATTTGCCTTGCAAAAACTTAAAAAAAAATTCCCTATGATTAGAAACCCCTTCTTCTTGCCTACTAAAAAGACCTGTCCATTCTTCAAAAGTAAAACTGTGTGATCTTGGGCAAGTCACTTAACCCTATTGCCTTGAATAAAAAAATAAAATAAAACAAAAAGAGGAAAAACAAAAAAGCCAAGGGACCCCTCTCCCATGAAGCTTTCATGGCAAACTCATGCTCACTGAGCCGCTGCCACCCCTCGCCTTTCCCCTCACAGAAGTCCAAGGGCAACGCTGATAGAATACAGAGAAGCAAGTCTCTTTCTTTCCACCTTTTAGCATTTATTAGGAGCTTACTAGGAGGCAGATAAATGGGGAGAGGGCTAATTTAGGGTCTCCCTCCAACCCGGGTACAGAATGCAGAGCAAGGTCCCATTCCGGGACCCTGCCGCCCAGGGCTCCCCTATGGACCGCACCTTCTCCTCATGGCAGCTGTTTAGGGCCAGGGTCTTTTCCAGGTGAGTTGAGTGCGTGTCCCAGGTTCCAATCCAATTCTGTCCAGCCTGGCCGTCTAGGTTCCTCGGGTCCCTCGAGGCCCGGCGCTAACTCTAACGTCCCGCAAAGTTTCCTAAAGCCCCTTTCTTTAGTCTAGTCCCTAATTCCCGGCAAACCTTCCACAAAAGTCCCTCCAGTCCCTGAACGAGCCTAAACTCCCAGTAAACCTTCCTGACAGTTGGTGCAGCCCTAGCAATGTTTCTACCTATTGACAAAATTTCCTGAAGGCCCACGGTCAAAGTGGGAGTGTCAGCATCATTAAGAGCCACGCTCCGGCCCCACGTTCAATGTTCCCAGGTGGGGAGGGGGTGGGGGGTGGACCCTCCTGAAATTGGCAGGCTCCTCCCCTTCTTCAGAGGGAGTAGTGGGAGGTCTCCAGCAATTTGGGGTGGATTCTGCCTGGAAAGACCCAGACCCGGAAAGCAGCAACTAAGATGAAGCATCACTTAGAGAAGACTGAGAATCTGTGCAAAAGGAAGATACTGTCCAGCTGAAGAAATAACCTATCCCAAGTAGTCAGGGAAGCAGGTCTAATAAAAGCAAAACGAAAGTGTTCTGACCGGATTCTTATTGGGATTCTGCTGATCTCTTCAGTGGAAACGGATTCAAATAGGACTTTAGCTTAGGGAGCTAGGGGAGGCTAGGGATGTGGAATGGTACATGAATGAATGGTAAATGAATAAATAAATAAGCCTTTATTAAGGCTTCCTGGGTTCTAAACTCTCTGGGATAAAAAAAAAGATCTATCTTCACAACATGACTTACATGGAAATATGTTTAACATAATAGTAATACATGTCTAATCCATATCAGATTATAGAATGTCAAGGGGTGGGGGGGAGAGAAGAGAGAGAGAGAGAGAAAATGTGAAATTCAAGATCTTACAAAAAATGAATGTTGAAAACTATATTTATATATTATATAGTTTTTATATTTATGTAAATAAACAAATTTATATTTTGAAAATAGATCTACTCAAAATCCCATAAGTAAAAAATGGCTTAGGTAGGTTTTCTGGTCAGGTTACCACTTTTTTTTTTGAGATTTTATTTATTTTTCCAAATACATGCAATGATAGTTTTCAACAATTTTTGCAAGGTTTTGAGATTCACATTTTTCTCCCTTCATTCCTCCCCCCCCTTGACCTCCCCCTGACAGAAAGGGAGCTAATATAGGTTATGCCTGTATAACTATGCTAAATGTAAATCTATATTAATCATGTTGTGAGAGAAGAATTAAGTTGAAACAGGGAAAAACTTTAGAGAGAAAAAAACACATAATACATAAGACAACTTTAAAAAAATAAGCTTTGCTCTTCATTTAAATTCCACAGTTCCTTCTCTGGATATGGATAGTGTTTTTTATCACAAGTGTTTTGGAATTGTCTTTGATTGATATTGATGTTTGTCCTTTTGTTCTCAAAGAAGACCATGACATCTGGGAGATGATGCTATGACAAGCACCTGAATTGGAGTGTATAAGGGGTGATGGGCTATGTCCATCCTCACTTTTTCCTCTAGAACCATCTGGATCCGGAGGCCAGGATGACTGAAGCTGGCTCTGGATGCAAGGCAATCAGAGTTAAGTGTTTTGCCCAAGGTCACACAGTAAGTGTCACTATCTGAAGCCAAATTCAAACTCCTGCCCTACTGACTCCAAGGCCAGTGCTCTATCCACCGCGCCATCTAGTGGCCTTCAAAGAACTAGTCGTCTGATTATTGTACTGCTGAAATAAATAAATTGATCATAGTTGATCATCATCCAATGTTACTGATAGTGTGTACAGTGTTCTTCTGGTTCTGATCATTTCACTCAGAATCAGTTCATGCAAGTCTTCCAGGCTTTTCTGAAGTCCCTTATGATTTCTTACAGAACAATAGTTTTCCATACCATTCATATACTATAATTTGTCCAGTCATTCTCCAATTGATGGGCATCACCTCAATTTCTAATTCTTTGCCACTATGAAAAGAACAACCTTAAATATTTTTAATATGTGAGGATTTTACCCTTTTATGTGATCTCTTTGATATAAATAGTACTGGTTTTGCTCAGGTTGCCACTTTTTAAGAAGAGCATTGATAAACTGAAAAGATATTCCAAATTCATAGTTTTCTGAGCCTCAAACTGAAGTCTCTCCTTTACTATATCTCTACATTTCATGGAATACTGACTTGGTCTCACCATTTTGGAAAGTAATAAATAGCAACAAATTCATGCTACAGGCAGAAAAATTTAAGAAAAATTAAAAAAACAACAACAAAATGCCCCTGACAAATTCAGGGGCAGGTTAACCATCTGTAAATAAGGGAAAGTTATAGAAACAAATACTCATTTACAATCAAATAGTCATAACATTTGCATTTATCAAAGGAAATTAAAACTGCATTTATGTTTTTAAAAAGAATAAACTGAATGGACAGTTACTGGTCTCCAAGGTCAAAGAAAAATCATAGACTCTCTCTTATGCCAAAACATTTCCCTCAAGATCCTTACCTTTTTTTATTATAAATGTCAGTTTTTTATTTTTTATATATTTTTAAAATTTTATTTATTTATTTTGAATTTTACAATTTCCCTCCAATCTCGCTTCCCTCCCCCCAAACCCTTCAGAAGACAGTCTGTTAATCTTTACATTGTTTCCATGGCATACGTTAATCTAAGTTGAATGTGATGAGAGAGAAATCAAATCAAGATTCTTATGTTGTAATAGCTTGGTAGCTATTGGTTGTAATAGCATAAGGATAGAATTTTGGGCCTCCAGCAAGGAAGATGAGTTCCAATAAGGTCTCAATCACTCAATCACTTAAGAGTTATGTGACCCTGACCAATCACTTTATCTCTGTCTGCCTCAGTTTCTTCCTGTGTAAAATGAGGATAATCATATTACCTATTTCCCAGGTATGGTTGTGAAGATGAAATGAGTTCATATTTATAAAACACTTTGTAATCTTCAAAGCACTATATAAATACTAGCTATTCACTCCCTCACCATATCTCCCCCAAAATAGTGCATCAACCCATTTTTGTCCTCCAACTCCCAAAACTTCAAAGCAGGAGAGAGTTTGGAAATGACTCTGGAAAGGTCTTTCATTTCAGACTGACTTCTCCTGACTTCTCAAATGATTCTCTCAGTCTTCCTTAATCTTAGCATCTTCCTTCTGAGATTATCTATAATTTATCTTTATAATATGTGTTGCATGCTTACAAGCATACATGTATATATACCTTCACATTTTGTTGTACTTAGTTGTGTTTGTAAATTGTCTTCTCCATTAGATTGTGAGTTAGTCCCCCCCTTTTCTTTCTATCCCCAGAGTTTAGCAGTGTCTAGCATAAAGCTGGTGATTTTTTTATCATTTTCTTTTTTAAGCATTCTTTTAAACTTTTGAATTTCATATTCCTTCCCTTCCTCTCAGCCTTTCTCAAAAGAGAAGGCAAATAATATATCAAATGTGAAATCAAAGGCAAAAACACATTAGCCATGTCAAAGAAGAAAGAAGGGAAGAAAGGAAGAAAAGAAGAAGCAAAGAAAGGAAATTATACTTCCTTTATCACTCAGAGTCCGAGCTCTCTCTCTCTATGGGTGGTTAGAATTTTTTAGTATGAGTCTTGAAATTTGTCTTCGATCATTGTATTGATCAGAGTAGCCAAGTCTTTCACAGATGATCATCATTACAACATTGTTGCTACTGTGCCCAATGATCTCCCATTTCTTCTTACCTTACTTTGTATCAGTTCATACAGGCCTTGCCATGTTTTTCTGAAACCCCCTTTTATCATTTCATATAGCGCAATCCATCACAATCATGTACTGTTCTACCATTCCCAAATTAATGATCATGCCCTCAATTTTCAATTCTTTGTCACTACAAAAATAACTGACATAAATAATTTTGCACAAATAGATATTTTTCCTTTTTCTTTGATCTCTGAGTTATCAACCTTGTAGAGAAATTGCTGGATCAAAGAATAAGCACAGTTTTACAGCCTTTGTATATAGCTCCAGGTGGTTTCAGTTCATTACTCCACCAATTCATTAATTTATCTATTTTCCCTCATCCCCTACTGTATTTGTCATTTCTGATAGGTTTGAGGAGATACCTCAGAAATGTTTTAATTAGCCTTTCTCTAATCAATAGTGTTTTAGAGCATTTTATCATATGACTAAAAATAACATTGATTTCTTCTGAAAACTTCCTGTTCATATCCTTTGAACATTTATCACTTGGCGAATGGCTCTTATTTTTATAAATTTTACTCAGTTCCCTATATATTTGAGAAATGAAGCCTGTATAAGAGAAATTTGCCCTTAAATTTTTTTATATACTTCATTGTCTATGATATCTTTTAGCAAAAATGTGCTTTCCCTGCTTATCTATTTTAATTAGGTATATTTTTGCTTTTGTTTTGTCTGAGATCATGATTGCTACCCTCTTTTATTTCAGCTGAAGCATAATAGATTCCGCTCCAGTGCTTTATTTTAACTCTGCATCTGTCTTTCTCTTTCAAGTGTGTCTCTTGTACTCAACTTATTGTTGAATTCTGGCTTTTAATTCATTCTTCTATTCACTTTCATTTTATGGTTGGACTCATCCTATTCACATTCACAATGATAATTACTGTGCATTTTCCTCTATCCTATTTTCTTCTGTTTAACCTTTTCTTTTGCTTTTAATCCTATCCCACTTTGAGTCTATTTTTCTTCTACTTTCTCTTAATCAACTCTCCCTTTTTGTCAGCCCCCCCACTTATTCACTTCTCCTAATACCCTAATAGATAAGACAGATTTCAAAATCCCACTGAATGTTGTCTAAGTCTGATACTCTTTAATTCTATATTTCTAATAAAAAGTTGTTCTATCGGTTTCTAATTGGGATTTGTAAATCTGAATATTAGCCTCTGACCTCCACAAATGTCTCTCCACTTATAAATCTGAACGCAGACTCTGTGTCTGTGTGAAAGTCTATTTTCCTCTAATTGCATCTACAAGTTGACTTTCACAGTTATGTATATAAAGACTATCCTGAAAAGGCAGGAAACTGGTCTGGTTATCTTTATTTTTTTTTAAAGGGACATTACTTTTATTTATTTATTTTTTTGCAAGGCAAATGGGGTTAAGTGGCTTGCCCAAGGCCACGCAGCTAGGCAATTATTAAGTGTCTGAGACCAGATTTGAACCCAGGTACTCCTGACTCCAGGGCCAGTGCTTTATCCACTGTGCCACCTAGCCACCCCTGAATTCTAATATTTAAGGAATAATTTTCTTCAATGAATTTTTTTCATTTTTTCATTTTAATTTCTTTTTTCATTTGACCAATCCTGTTATTAAAGAAGTCCTTTTCTTCAGTGAATTTTTGGGTCTCTTTTACTATTTGGTGAATTCTGTTTTTTTAATTCTTCCAGGAATTCTTGATGTCCTGGGTCCAATTAATATGTTTCTTTGAGGCTGTGTATAGAGCTGTTTTCACATTCCAGTGTGGATGGTGAAAATGATTTCTCTTAATGACTTGAGATTCCACTAAGGGGGCTGTAAAATATTTGAGCCTCAGCATATTTACTTTATTGCTATTTGTGAACTGAATTCTAGAGAACTCCCCCACCCAGGAGAATTTTGAATTTTATAATTTTCCCTCTAATCTTGCTTCCCTCCCCCCAACCCCCACAGAAGGCAGTCTGTTAGTCTTTTCATTGTTTCTATGGTATACATTGATCTACGGTGAATGTGATGAGAGAGAAATCATATCCTTAAGGGGAAAAAAATAAAGTATAAGAGGTAGTAAAATTACATAATAACATTTTTTTAAAAAAATTAAAGGTAATAGTCTTTGGTCTTTGTTCAAACTCCACAAATTCTTTCTCTGCATAAAGATGGTATTCTTCATTGCAGATACCCCTGAATTGTGCCTGATTGTTGCACTGATGAAATGAGCAACTCCATCAAGGTTGATCATTGCTCCCCATGTTGCTGTTAGGGTGTACAATGTTTTTCTGTTTCTGCTCATCTCACTCAGCATCAGTTCATACAAATCCCTCCAGGCTTCCGTGAATTCCCATCCCTCCTGGCTTCTAATAGAACAATAGTGTTCCATGACATACATATACCACAATTTATTCAGTCATTCCCCAATTGATGGACATTCACTTAATTTCCAATTCTTTGCCACCACAAACAGGGCTGCTATGTATATTTTTGTACAAGTGATGTTTTTACCCTTTTCCATGATCTCTTCAGGATATAGACCCAGTAGTGGTATTGCTGGTTCAAAGGGCATGCATATTTTTGTTGCCCTTTGGGCATAAATCCAAACTGCTGTCCAGAAAGACTGGATGAGTTCACCGCTCTACTAACAATGCATTAGTGTCCCAGATTTCCCACATCCCTTGCAACACTGATCATTGTCCTTTCTGGTCATATTGTTCAGTCTGAGAGGTGTGAAGTGGTACCTCAGAGATGCTTTAATTTGCATTTCTCTAGAGAACTTTTAATTAGGAGGTTTTATTCTGTTCAGATTCTGAAAGTTTTGTTACCTCTTGATATAGAAAGTAACAAGGGTACTTGCTTTCACATTTCAGACATTTATTAAGCACTTTTATTTTTGTCTGCAGACATAGGTAGCTTTTTCTATAATATACATATCTAAGTGACAATAGACCCCCTTATTTTTCAAATGTGGAAACTGGAGGTGGGGAGTGAGAAATGTCTGATGCATGAGTTAAATGTTTTATTTATAGAGCTCTACAAATTCAGTTTCCTGATTAGAAAATATATATTAAATTAATTCTAAGGTTCTTCCAGGTCTAAACTCTATTTTTATAATACCCTATGATATTAAGACTAAAAGTTCTTCTCTACCAGAAACCCTGATGTTTTGTGGTCCATTCTATTTCCTTTTTTCCAAGGGCAGATGTTCTTCATACCTGTTCCATCTTCATAAGAGAGGTACCAGTGGATTGACAATAAACATGTTGAAAGAATTTAAATTGTTGCTTGTCCAAGAGGACCATGAAATTAGGGGTTGATGCCGTGATGTGCAAGAGAACTGGATTTAAGTGAGAGTGACGTGCAAAGGCACCAGTGTTACTCGCTGCCCTAGAGCCATCTGGGTCCTGGGTTAGATGCGGATCAGGTACAACTGGAGACAGCCCTGGTTACAAAGGGAGATCTTGGCCTTTTTAAGCTAAGGTCTTTAACGGGTCTCAGTGTCACCGAAGCATCACCCATTCAGTGATTTAGGTTAGGTAAGAAAAAAAAATGAGGCATTTGACATAGTCAAAAAAAAAAAAAGTCGACCTAGGAGGAAAAGACCCTCAAGATGTCTGGCCAAGGGCGGCTAAGTGGCACAGTGGATAAAGCACCGGCCCTGGAGTCAGGAGGACCCGGGTTCAAATCCGGTCTCAGACACTTAATTACGTAGCCGTGTGGCCTTGGGCAAGCCACTTAACCCCACTGCCTTGAAAAAGAAGCTTAAAAAAAACAAAGACAGCATCGTGTCATTATTCATCGGCGATTTGGGCCGTGAGAGCTGGAGGCCCTCACTGGGCGGCGCGCGGACAGCGCGCACGCGCATGCGCCCTCGGGTCAGCCCGCGGCCCCGCCCCGGAGCGCCGCTTCCGGCCAGCAGGGGGCGCCGCGCGCGGAGGCCGCCGCCCGGCCCGTTGGCCCAGCATGGAGGGCCCGCGGCGGCCCGCCTGGTTCGGGTGCGGTTTCCGCGGCTTCGGGCAGGCCCTGGGCTCGGAGCGGGGGCCGCGGAGCAGCGTGCTCGGGCCCGAGCCGCTGGTGCTGGACGACAGCGGAGAGGGCGCCCCGGGCGTCCTGCGGGTGCGGCCGAGCTGGAGCTTCACCGGCTTCCTGACCAGTGAGCGCGGGCGGGGCCGGGCCGGGCCGGGCGGGGCGGGGGCGGGGCCGGGCGGGGGCGGGGGCGGGGCCTGGGCGGGGCGGGGCGGGGGCGGGGGCGGGCGGGGCCGGGCGGGGCGGGGCCGCCGCTGCCCGCCCCCTGCCCTCCTCTCTGGCCCCTCCCTTCTTTTCCTCCTCCTCTTTCCTCTTCCCCCATTCTCCTCCTCTTCCTCATTCCCCTCCCCCTCTTCCTCTCTCCCGCACCACTTCCCCTCTCCCTAATCCCCTTTTCCCTCCAGCTCCACTTTCCCCCTCTTCCTCCCATCCTCCTTGTTCTTTCTCCCTCCCCTCCCTCCACTTCTTTCTTTCACCTCCTCCTCCTCCTCCTGGCCTCTTCCTCCTCCTCCTCCTCCTGGCCTCTTCCTCCTCCTCCTCCTCCTGGTCTCTTTTACCCTCTCTTCCTCCCTCCACTTTCTCTTTTACCTCCTTCCTTCCTTGAGTCTTTTACCCCAAGAGCTTCCTCCCCATTCAGGTGCATAACTTCCCTGGTACAAATCCATCCCAGTGAAGCTCACCAACAGACCCTCCTTTTCTCACACACACACACACACACACACACACACACACACACACACACACCCCTAGTCTTATCACCTTATTGCTTCAGCCCATCAGCCCACAAGTACACAGCTCCATCATACACACACACACACACACACACACACCCTAGTCTTATCATCTTATTGCTTCAGCCCATCAGCCCACAAGTACACAGCTCCATCATACACACACACACACACACACACACACACCCTAGTCTTATCATCTTATTGCTTCAGCCCATCAGCCCACAAGTACACAGCTCCATCATACACACACACACACACACCCTAGTCTTATCATCTTATTGCTTCAGCCCATCAGCCCACAAGTACACAGCTCCATCATACACACACACACACACACACACACACCCTAGTCTTATCATCTTATTGCTTCAGCCCATCAGCCCACAAGTACACAGCTCCATCATACACACACACACACACACACACACACACACACACACCCTAGTCTTATCATCTTATTGCTTCAGCCCATCAGCCCACAAGTACACAGCTCCATCATACACACACACACACACACACACACACACACACACACACACACACCCCTAGTCTTATCACCTTATTGCTTCAGCCCATCAGCCCACAAGTACACAGCTCCATCATACACACACACACACACACACATAAAAACTTCGCTGGTTCCTCACCATTTGGGCAGATGGGAGATGGCCTGTAAGACTGCAAGATTTCTCTTTTACTTTCTCAGAAAGATTGGGTGGGAAATTATGTTCTTGTGAAAGATTAGTTTATGAGAAGCAAATCCTTGACTGAACTTGTATCATATTTGGTCCCAGAAATGTTCATGGAACGTGTTCCAAGTGTTCTTGTTAGGGATTTGATACAAAATGCAATATAGGAGTCTGGAAAACCATTGACTGTTCTCTGTGGGTTTTATCAGTTCATCTCACACATCCTAAAATGGTCATTTCTGAAGTTGTCTATGTGAATGGACAGGGTGAAGAGTAGAGGGAAGATGGGGTGCTGGCAGGGTCTAGCAGATTAAACCAGAGGAATGGTGGTGTTGCAGGGAGACCACCATAAGTGTGGCAGACAGATTATCAGGGATAGATGAGTCTGCGGGTGCCATAATTTTCTAGGGAAATCTCTGCCTTTATAGAGCTCTTTAATTTTCATTTGTCCAGCACACGTACATACAAACCCCATCTCAATGGACACCACTCTATGACCTAGAAGGCCCACTGAGCACAGAGGAGCCAGCTGCTAGCCCCAGGCACAGATATTTCTTCCTTTCCAGGAGACGGGCGCCTGGTGCTGTCAGGCTCTGTGAAGGGTCAGTTGTCCGGCTGCAAGGACTTGCTGGCCTCAGAGCAGCATCTGCTCATTCTGCGTACGGACGTGGAAGGAGCTCCAGTGGAGGTGCAGGCCTGGGCTGCAGACTCTGAGCTGCCAGAAAAGCCCCTGTGGACCCGACCGATTCTGCAGCAAGGAGGCTGGGAGGAGTCTGGGTCTGGGGATCATGGAGGAGGCCCCCTGGACTCTGCTTTGCTACCCTTAGTGCCTGACTCTGGGTGGTATGTGAGCCCCAGGAAGCCTTTCTTCCTGCCCCTGTCTCCTGAGCTGCAGGCCCGCCAGCTGGTGCTGGGGGCAGAGCATGTCCTGCTGCTGGGAGGAATGGGTCAGGTATACACCTGGGGCACAGGCAGGTAAGTGGAGGGATCTGGTCAGGGTGGGGGCAGCCCCATGCAGAGATCTCTGAATCTCTAGTTTCTGTCTCTCTTTGCTCAGACTTGGGCAGCTGGGCCACGGGGCCCTGGAGGCAGAGCCGGAGCCCCGGCAGGTGGAGGCGCTTCAGGGCCTGGTCATGGCCCAAGTCGCGGCTGGCGGGTGGCATTCCCTCTGTGTGAGCGGTAAGCTTCCTTGTCCTTGTTCCTTTGGTACCTTGAGCCCTTCTCTCGACCAGGTATAGATCTCCCACCCTGGAAAAGGGACAGTGTCCCAGTCTGTGACAAGTCTGTCATGGGGCTTTCTAGGGGGTACACCAAGAATGATAACCTTCTCCTCTCAAGGCCCTCCTCAGGACTCAGGGCTTATCAGTGGAGTTATACCCCTGCGTCTAGGAGGAAGCTTCTCCTTCCAACCTGCAGATTTCCACTGTCCTTCCTAACCAAAGAGATTCCTATTCTTCCTCATCTAGATCATTGTCCATGTCTTTGGCAACTCAGGGAGAGATGAGCCCAACTCCCGTGCCACAGGACATGTTCCCTGAATGAATTCAGGAATGCTGTGGAATGCATGAAATGCTACGTTATATAATATTATTTCCTTGTCAGTCTTAGGCAGCTAGGTGATATGCTGGGTAGAGCAGGGGAGGAAGATCTGAGTTCAGATTCAGCCTCAGATGCTTAAATAGTTGTGTGACCCTAGGTAAATCACTAACTGTTGTTGGCCTCAGTTTCCCAAGGCTGTTGTGAGAGTCACATGAGTGTTTTGATGTTTTGATGCATTTTAGTTCCCTCTTTCTTGCCTGTTCTTGACCCTGGGCTTGCTATAATTTGTTACATAATCTTGATGGGGACCTCACTACTGCAAGGTCAGCCTTTTAGGCCTCCCTGATGTATGATCTCACCCCCTCAATGATTGATCCAAACTGCCCTCCCTGTACAAGTTCCCAAAGCACCCACATTCTCTCACTCTTCTTTCCCTCTCAGCTCCCATCACTTAGACGTCTTCTCCAGTGGGGACCCGTGTCAACCCCATTCTCTCTCTAGTCTTGTCTCTCCCTGACAACCAACACCTTCCTTGTTGCCTAGAGAATGGCTCATATCTCTCCCATCAAAAAAAAAAAATTCTGAGGCGGCTAGGTGGCACAGTGGATAAAGCACTGGCCCTGGAGTCAGGAGTACCTGGGTTCAAATCCTGTCTCAGACACTTAATGATTACCTAGCTGTGTGGCCTTGGGCAAGCCACTTAACCCCATTTGCCTTGCAAAAAAAAAAACCCTAAAAAAAAAACCCCTTAAGCGATCCAAGTTGCTTTAACATCCTATTCCTCTTCTGTTCCCTCTTCTAAAATTCTCTGTAGTCTAGCCTCTAGCTTCATTATTCATCAGAAATTTTCCCTCCAAAAGTTGTCTTTAATGTTTTAATTGTGGAATCAAATGGTTTTTTTCTCAGTCTACATTCTCATTGATCTCTGCAGCCTCTGAGCCTGCCCATCACCCTCTTCTGAATTCTCTTTCCTCTCTAGGTTTCCTAGGTGATCCTACTCTCTGCTGCTCAGGTCATATTCACTAGCCAGGCAAGTCCCCTCAGTCTCTGTTCTGGACCCTCATCTTCTCTCTCAGTCCTGCCTCAGTTGTTGACTTCATTGACTCTCATAGATTTGAGATTCATCTTGGCAGAACCTTCTCAGGTCTCTGTGTCTAGCCCTTGCCTCTCTAGTCTCATGTTACTAGAAGCCACAGTGGCCTTCTGGACATCTCAAATTGGATGTCCTGTAGGCATTTTGATACTCAACATGTTCAATATAACTCATTATCTTTTCCCCAAATCCTCCCTTCTTCCTAATTTTCCTGTTGTTGAGGGTGCCACTATCCTAGTCATGGCTTGCAATCTTAGTGTAATCCTCAACTCACCTATACTCAGTACATTCATTTTATTTGTCTTTGTAGCACATGCACCATCTTCATTCACATAAGTTCCTTCCCTTCATCATCTCAAACCTATACTATTTTTTTGTATTTTTTTTCTAATCACATGTAAAGATAGATCCATACTTTTTCTCCCTTCCCCTCCCCAATACAGCAAATAATCTCATATAGGTTATAAAAGAACAATCTTGTTAAATATATTTCCATATTAGTCAGATTGTGAAAGAAAAATTAGAACAAAAGGGAAAAAATCATGAGGAGGAAAAAACAAAAATAAATTTTAAAAAGTGAAAATGGTATTCCTTGGTCTGCATAGTTCTTTCTTTGAATGTCTTTTCCATCACAGATGTTTTTGAGCTGTCTTTGAATATTGTATTGCTGAGAAAAGTTGTCTGTCATCACACAGTGTTGCTCTTTATGTGTACAGTGTTCTCTTGGTTCTGCTCACTTTACTCAGCATCAGTTCACTAAGTCCAAGTTTTACTGAAATCCAGTGACTCATGATTTCTTACAGGACAGTAGGACTCCATCACATCCACTTGTTCAGCCATTCCTCAGTTGATGGGCATCCCCTCAGTTTCCAATTTTTTGCCACCACAAAAATAGCTGCTATGAATCTTGTGCATGTGAGCCTTTCCCCCTTTTCTTTGATTTCTCTGGGCAGAGATCAAAACTAGTAGTGCTATTGCTGGGTCAGAGTATGCATTTTTTTTAGGCTTTTTTGCAAGGCAGTGGGGTTAAGTGGCTTGCCCAAGGCCACACAGCTGGGTAATTATTAAGTGTCTGAGGTCAGATTTGAACTCAGGTCCTCCTGACTCCAGGGGCAGTGCTCTATCCACTGTGCCACCTAGCCGCCCCCAGAGTATGCAGTTTTATAGCTCTTTGAGCACAGTTCTGGGTCAGTTCACAGCTCCTCCATCAGTGCATTAGTGCCCCAGTTTACCCACACACAACCTCTGCAACACTGATCATTTTCCTTTTTTGTCATATTGACCAATTTGACTTGGTATGAGCTGATACCTCAGAGTTGTTTTAATTTGCATTTTTGTAATCAAGAGACTTATCTATACTATTACAAAAGCTTTCTGCTTGTCTCCTTGCCTTAGGTCTCTGCCCCCTCAAGTCTAGCCTTCACTCAGCTGCCCCTGAGGTCCCTGGAGGATCCCCTCAGCTCCATTGACTTCCTCTTACCTCCAGAATTAAATATCAAGTGCTGTTTGACATGTAAACCCCTTGGCAACAGCGTGGCTCCTTCCTACCTTTCCAGGCTTCTTACCCAGCTACTGCAGCTTCCTGGCTATACTGCAGACAGAACACGCTGCCCTTCGGCGCTGTCACTGTTCTTTATTCCTGGCTGGCTCCCCTGACCTCCTTCCTCACCTCCACCAATGGCCTTTCTTGAGGAGGCCTCTCCTCTGATTCTGCCTTTTGTTTACACTGCCTAGGTCTGCTAGGTGCACAGCTGAGTTTCTTGAGGACAGGGTTAGTAATATTTAGCTTTAGGACATAAGGCTTAGCAAACATTTGACTCTTGGTGGAGGGACTGCAGCTAGAGTCCACTACCACCTTTCTATGAAGTATGAGCTCTAAAGAAATTTTTTTTCCCCAGAGGCTGGTGATCTCTATGTCTGGGGCTGGAATGAATCTGGGCAACTGGCACTGCCTTCCAGAGCCCTTGTGGAAAGAGAGAAGACAGTGGCGGGTGGTAAGAGGCTATATTTTATGATTGGCCCCTTTGCTTTGTTTCTTTCATTCCGGTCCCCCATGGTGCCCGTCACTGTGGCATCTCTAGTTGTCCTTGCACCACCACAAAATTCACCCATCCTCTTTATGAGTCCACAGCAGACACTGAGCATGCCTTTGCCATTGACTGACTCATTATACTGAGGATTGTCTGTTTGTCCCTGAGCTTCTGGGCTCTGCCCATGCAGTCCTGAAGGAAAGCTGCCAGCCAAGGATGGGGATGGAGACTCTGCTCAGTTCATATCAATCCAGCCTTTCCCCGCATTGCTGGATCTTCCCGGCAGCTCAGAGGTCAGCCAGGCCAGCTGTGGATCCCGCCACACTGCAGTGGTGACCCGTAAGTGAGACTGGCTCCGGGAGAGGTCAGTGACCGCAGCCTTAGCAGGCTTCATCAACCCCAGGCTGAGCTGGGAGGCCCTCTTATAGGTCCAAGCCCAGGCTTGGTCTGTTCACTGTTGACCAGTGAAAACTCCCCTCCTCCATAGCCTCTTGACATCTTGTCCATGTACATGATTCTTCAAAAGGGGACAAACTATTGGCTGACTGTTACATGCCTCTATAGGAGAGAGTGTGGTGACCACCTCACTTTTGGTGTTTGATTGTAGGAGATGGTGAACTCTACACTTGGGGCTGGGGTAAGTAAACCTCACCTGAGGAAAGCCAGGGAAGAAGTATTGAAAGAGTTCATGCCCATAATAACAAAGATGAAGGCCCTGAAGACCAGTGTTCATTACTAGGGAGGGGAGCCAGGAGGTCTGTAGCCAAGTTCTCTGCTCAAGACTGGTCAGTTCCCCAGGAGCACCAAAGACAAATGTCCAAGAAAAGGCAGGAACCTCAGAGCCAGGAGGCACTTCCATGTGGATCTGTTTTAAAGAGAACTAGAGGAACATCTTTGGCTTTTCCCAGGGGTTTTCAAGTACCTCTAACCACTGGGTGCTAGGCTTACGTATGGTTCTCAGGGTTATCAGTGGTAACTTGCACTAACTCCCTCTCCTGTTATGGGATTGGGGTGGGGAGGTGGCAACAGGGGCTCAGAGGCTAATGAGAGGGAGTGGCAGAGTGCTTCTGTTTTACTCCAGGTAAATATGGACAACTTGGTCACAAGAATACAGCCAGTTTGGATCGGCCCCAACGTGTGGACTATTTCACAGACAATCTGCTCCATGTGGAAGCTGTGATCTGTGGCCCGTGGAACACCTATGTGTATGCTGAAAAAGGGAAGACTTGACTTAGCCAACTGGACAAAACCACAGTGGAGCTGAAGAATCCGGGTCAATTATGTGTACCCATGTCTTCATAGGTGTAGAAAACAAATTAAGGGGAAAAGGGTGGAAAACCTTGCCCTTGTTTATATCTGTATTGATATTGGCAATCGCTAGCAAGCCAAGCAATCAACAGGTTCTTAAGATTCCTTAGAACTAGGGATGCCCTAAGCCAAGTTACCTCTAAGGCCAACCCTAAAATTTGTTTCATTAAAAATCTTGAAAATAAACTTTTAGGTCAAATAATTCAGGTCTCCCCAAATTACCTTCTAGATATGACAGTTTTAAAATGCTAATGACAGATATGTATACCTTTTAAATTTCACATTCAAAAGCTGTGAATAATTCTGTATAACTGGATAGTTTCAGGGGTTTTTATAACCTAAGCCTCTGGTGATGCATCCTCTCATAAACCAGTTTTCATAGCTGTGTAGAAGCTGTTGAAGCTTGCCTTCTTTTTGATCACCTCCCATGAGAGAGGGGTCTGTGCAAGAACAATGTCCCATTGTATAAGAAGTTTGCTTTTCCTTCTGAAATATTGGGAAAAGGGTAGAAAATATTCATGGGGCACAGCTGTTCAAATCTCAACTCAGACACTAAATAATTTAGCTAGGTGACCTTGGGCAAATCACTTTAACCCCATTACCTTGCAAAAGTATTCATGGAGAAAACCAAGTAAATTGAGGCAAGGGAAGACTTGACTCAACTCATTATTTTTAGTCAATTGTTTACTTGTTATGCATCAATACAGGCTTAATTTTCATCCTAAAAGTCAGATTATCAAACTCATGAAGACTCTGGGAGAAAAAGGGAGCGCACTCTTCAGGAAAACAAAAACCTTGATACTTCCCACTGTTTTAATTCCCCTAACCTAAAGAATCATTTTTTTAATGATTTAACTGAGGCATATTTTTTGTCAAGTTTAGGAAAAAAAGCAAGCATGGTGATCATCTTGTTTGGTAATGGTTTTCTTTA
Source organism: Macrotis lagotis (assembly GCF_037893015.1). Lineage (NCBI taxonomy): Eukaryota > Metazoa > Chordata > Mammalia > Peramelemorphia > Peramelidae > Macrotis > Macrotis lagotis. The sequence continues at coordinate 124,574,723 of NC_133661.1, forward strand.
GATACCAAGAAAGCCACAAGGGTCCCAAAGAGATCAAAGTTCTTGTTCATTGAAATACAAAATGGAAAGTGTGACACTGCACCTTGGTCCTCCTGTGAGTCAGCTGAGCATTCTATCTCAATTCTCTTGGTCTTAATTTTTTCATCTTTAAAAGGAGATGGTAGCCATTAAGTCATGAGTAGCAGGCAAATCCCTTGGAAGTGGGATTTACCTTCGAGAGGGAGCTGAACTAGAGATTCTTCCTGGCTATATCTAGAATCCTATGCATATATATGATACACTAGTATGAATACTGAGTTGTAGAAGAGCTGGAGAATATATTGTTGGACTAGATAACATACAGAACAAATTCACACACCAACTTTTGGAGAACCATTTAATGTGATTGGAACATAGCAGCATGTGCTTTAGTTGTACAAACTTTAGAAAGCTCCAGTAAGAGTGCTTTGGGCAGAGCCAGAGTGATAAAGTACATAAGCATGATTCTTCAGTATTCAAAACAGTAATCAAGGCAGTTCCCTAGCACCAGAAAAATAAAAGAATTCCATATTTTTACTAAGAGGGAGGAGATGTAATCAACATAACCTAAAGACAACATAAATAGAGGAAAGAAGTGGGAGGGGGAGGAAAGGGAAGGACAAGGGCAAGTTCTCTTCCTTCCAGGGCTTCAGCCTAATCTTCCTAGTCAGTTCTTTGACTGTAGTTTGTGTTTTCCTTACACATACACTATATTAGAGTTGCAAATAAAGAAGCAGATTATGTATTGTACTTTTAGTAGGCTGTCCTAATGTGATATTGAATGGGATATTCCTTTGAGGGGAAAAAACAAAGCTAAAATAATGGGTTAATCCACAAAACAAAAACGTTTTAATCATAAGTCTAGGACCTAAAATTACACTGTGAAAAGATAGAACCTATACAAAGGAAGGATTCAACCAGCCATCTTTTCCACTAAAAAAGGGAAAAAATGACACCCTTAAACTCATTTAAGTAAGTTAAGTACAGGGTAAAATTATAGGTCTTTTGAAACATTCAAATTTACACTCTGAGCTATTTACAATTAAACTAGGTTTACTTTATTTAGAGTCAATGAGGAAGAATTACTGATTAAAACAAGTCCCTAGAACCAACTGGACCTATAAAAGGCTTATGCACTGTTGCTGTAACCTTTTATCAGTCCCTGAGCTTTGGATCCAGTCACTGGTTTAAACATCCCTTAAATGAGAATAAGACTGAAATAAATGATAATAAAAACATGTAGACATATATAAATATATACAGAAGCCACCCCAATGTCTTTAATGTCCAGTGTTGGCACAGGGAAACCACAGCGGGGAGGATGCCGAGGATCTTCTCAGGACTGGATGTTGGTAGAATTGAGGATTCGAGAAGGGAAGTCAGATCTGGAAGCCTTTGAAAGTTCTCGCTGTTGGAAGAGAAAAGTAGTCAGCGAGGCCAAGGTGGGGGAGACTGGGGATGGGGGTTTCAGCTCAATGAGGGGCTCCTCTTTTCCCCTCCCAGCACAGCAGCTCTGGGAAGTCCCAACAGCAGGAGACAGTCAAGCTTCTCATGATAGCAAGCAGAGAGCAGTGATGTTGCCTTAATTTGGACATGGGTCAGATTGTAGTCATCAGTCCCAAGGACATGACTTAGCTGGGGTGTCCGCATGTTCCCCCCAAGTCTCCCTAGGCCGAGAGAGCTAGTAGTACCCGAGAAGCCGGAGGTAGCACCCTAGCCTGGGAAGATCTACCAATCCCTGGGGCTGAAGGTCCTGCGACCTGCGGATGATTTGATCTCATGCTGGAGCACATGGTATGAGAAGGGAAAATAGGTTGAAATGAGTTACAGAAAGATGTTAGTGGAGGTTAGATTGAAAGAGGCAGGGCTAGAGCTGGGAAGACAAGCTGTGTGGGAGGCTCCCGGGGACCCCTTCCAGGGAAGGCCAAGGCTTTGGAGAAGTCAGGCAGAGAGAACCAGAGGGTGACCCTTCACATCACAGCCACAATGCTCATCGTTCTGTAACTGGAGCCACTATAGAATGGAATAGGATGGTGCTGGAGAAACCATCCAAGCCACCCCCTCCTCCACGATGCCCATGGTCATGACATCATGCAGGAGCTCTGCCCCCTGGTCACAGCAGCCTGAGCTGCTGTCTACTGAGCTGAGTCTACTGCTTCCCAGACTTTAACCTCTAGTCTCCACTGGGGCCTGGGAGCCTTTTAGCTGAACAGAAGGTGCTGAAGGAATGAGGATAGCAAATCACAACTGAAACTGGGCAGTACTCGCACATTTCCAAGGTGCTTTCCATGCCTGGTTCACTGTTAAAGGTGTTAATGGCTACCATTAGATATTAGAGAGGGAGGTGAATATCAAACCAAGACACCGGGTTCTCAAAGCGGGATGAGCTGTGACCGGCAGCTGAGTTAGGCTGAAGAATCTTGGCCCTTCACTGCCTCAAAATCTCCAAGCAGCTTCATGCAGCAGAGATAGGGAAAGCAGGCAAAGGAGCGTTAACTGGCTTAGAGTCAATGGGAATGAAACAGTCTAGAGTGACAGGGGTTAGTGAGGCATATACTCCATGAAACAACCAGCACACAGGCCCAAAGGAACGACATTCTGGAAGCACACAGTCAGGGTTGCATCCCTTCACTCCCCAAGTGGTGACTAGTCGGCTAGTGCTGTCTTTTATGGCAGGGGTTCACACCAGCGCAGGTGCACCAAGCATTCCAATTGTCAAGAGACCTGCCTGGGTTCTGGAGCTGGGAAGTTATGGCAAGTTTTCATAATGTGAAACCTGAGACTCCCAAGTTTAAAAGTCTATTCAGGAGGCTTTCCTCTTCCCTTACCAAAGGATTCTTTGGGAAATGTGGTTGAGCCCACGGGTTAGTACAAAAGCTTTTCTCAGGTAATGAAGCTGGTAGAGATTAGTTGGGTTTGGAGAAGAAGGGGCATGCAGGGACATACAAACCTGAGACCCAACAGATGAGCAGTCAGAGAGGAAAGGGTCCTTCTACAGAATAAAGAATTGAGACAATTACCAAGAACTCCACCAAGAGAATACTAAGATGGTCAATGCATGAATGATAGAGTTTAAGGGGAATGTCCTTCCGCAACTAAGGAATAGTTTGTCTCAGGCAGAAGGATTCAATTTAGATGTCCAATCAAGAGTCAACGTCCCTCCTGCACAGGACTTCCCATCAAAGCAAGAATGGCTTCATAGCCCCCAAAGCTGACCCTGTCCTTATCTAATATCCTATATGCCCCCTGGGAATTTCCCCATTCTACCCTGACTGTGTGCTCCTCAGGGATTGGTAGATTTTAGAAAAGGAAAATTACCACAAACTCAGAATAGGTGCTGGCAACAGAATTAACGGCGAGGTTACGCTGGAGAGAGTCCGAGTTGGGACACCCACCAGTCAGGATGCTGCCACTCAACTCAATGTTTTCTTTGTTGTGCCCCTGTCTGCCCAGAGGGGCTGTTCTTTGCCCCAAACGGTTGGGAGTCTTGGATGGCTGGCCAAAGAAAGAAAAAAAAAAAGGAAGTTAAGTGAAAAAACCATTAATGTTACCATGTCTAAAGTCATCAAAAAAAGTTCAAGGTGATTGTCATATATTCTAGATATTGTGTTCTTATACTAAAATATTTTGAGGATCTATGATTTCATTGGTGGGTTCTCCCACTGATACAGATTGCAGGCCTTCTATAACTTACTGGATGTCCTTTGAGAGTTAGGAAAAAAGCAAACAAAAAGCACATCTCTGTGGTCAACCTAGCGATGACCTAATTGGGATGTGGCTAGGCCGGACCTGAGATTAAAGACACAGACCATTCATGGAGCCTAACCAGTTTGCCAGATTTGCATTCCTTTAGCCCAAGGCCCCTGGAGCAGGATACTAGTCCTGGAATGTTCTGGAGAGTCATTTATTCAGATGGGGAGTGCTAACTATTTTACTGAATCTACTCTGCAGAGCATTCCACAAATGTCTGACAAGTTCTCCATCCCCACCCTTCTCCCCTTGAGAACTCAAAGCTGGGAATGAAAAGGACCCCTGGAACATCCCGAACAAGCTCTGCTCCCAGAATCCCAAGTTAGCATCCCCAAAAACCTTATCACCCTCATCACCCAGGCACGGCATCACCCTCCTGGGGTCACCACAGTAAGGGTCCAGTTCAGCCTGGCTACACTCTATCAGCATCTTGATTCAAAGTGAACAATCGTAGGAGTCACTGTTTTGACAACTGCAACATCAGGGAGTTAGGCTGGTGCATGGGTTCCTGCATTAACAGTGACTGACCTTGCCTCCAGCAGGGGGAGGGCGGGACCCTGGGGAGTGGTAGACAGTCCCAGCGAAGGCGGAGCGCATGGTGCTATTGGGGGTGGCGGTGGAGACTGCGGTGGAGTTAAGCTGAAGGGCAAGAGCAGGGAGGTTGGTTAGTGGCACATCTAGGGCAGCAATGCATTAACCCCCACCAACATCTCTGGACATCAGTCTCCTTTCTCCAGAGGAGCAGGTGAGGTCTAATGAAGGATTGTAGCTCAGGCACCTGGGAATTCTGCAAGGTCTAATGTTCGGCTAGTACTGAGCAACTGCAAGTTATGACCAAGTGAGGAAGAACAATTCTGAATCAAATCTGGGAAAGCAATTCACCTTTCAAGCAATTTAGGGAGTCTACCCCCACCCTCACAGAAAGCAGTCTCCTCTTACCTTGCGAACTTTGCCCGGCGTGTTGGAGCCCAGGACACGTCGCTTGCTGGGTGTCCTGGGAGTACTGCCATAGAGCATTTCAGTTTCTGTTTGTTGGGTTTTCTTGAGTTGCTGCATGAAAGTCATCAAAACAAGTGGTCAGCTCCACTGACCCCATGGGGTGGGCAGGCACAGGGAGGGGAACGGACAGATGGGCCACAGGTCAGTAGAAATCCCGCATCACAGAGGGCAGATAAGGGACAGCCACTAGCACTGCCCTCCTTCTTCACTTACTCTTTCCTGTTTTGCTTTCTCCTTCTCCAGACGATGCAGCTCCCACTGCTCCATCACATACTCCATGAAGTTTTGCCCATTCACCACAAAGGTCTTTGACTGCTCTTGTTCCCACAGTTCAATCCGGGCCTTCAGCTCTTCTTCCAGCTGGGACCAGAGACAAACCCCAGATTACTCTCCAGCCCCTCTCCCATAATGGAGACCCCAAGTGCGCAGTCTGGCTGTACAAGAGCCACATTGCAGTGGGTGTCAGCCCTGCCTTCCTGAGGGACCCAGAGCCCTCATCGCTTCATTTACATCTGAGGAAGAAGGGTTGGATCAACAAGATCCCCAGTCTCTTCCCTGGCTCCATTTGGGAGGTGAATGGTGATGCAAGTCAGCCTTGGTCAAGCAACCAAGGTCTGGGTTGGCGCTGCCCCAGGAACAACAGAACAGGCTGTCTCTGGCGAAGGAAGGGTTATTAGGCAAACTTTGTGCACTTGCAACCACTTAATTCCAGAGGAATAAAGCTAAACAAATTTTCCATTAGGTTGGACATGGTTCAGATTTATTAATGAATCCAACCATTAAAAAAAAAAAACTAGCATTTTACCAGCTCTCCCTAGGCGGGGCATTTGCATGAAGTGAGTTAATTCTTGGACAAAGAGCGTCCAGTGGCCAGTTTTCTGGCAGGAAGAATCTACTCTGAGGTTTTCGCTGAAGACCCAAGAAGCCTACGTACCTTAGGGAGAGTTTTTTGGAGCTTGGCTCTTTGCTTCTCTTCCTTCAGGAGATTTCCACCTCTGTTTGTAAACCGGCTTGGGTCTGAAGCTTTTCTCTGAGGACAAAAGACTTCTGTTAGAACCTGGGGTCAGTTACTAGCCAGCACAGCAAGAAGTCATTTCTCAGAAGCTCTTTGATCCTTCCAAACCATACTCTTCAGAAGACAGAAAAGAAGGGCCAATGAGGCTCTTTCCGCATACCAAAGTTACGCTGCAAGAAAAGAAATGTAAAGTATTCCCCATTCTGGCAGATCCCTTAGCCAGGCTGGTTCGGAAGCCCAGCAGGCCCCCAGGAGTGGGGAGACTCAGTTTGTAGGAAGCTCAATCTCCCTCCATCTGAAAAATTACCTCAAACTCTAAGAAAAGCTTCCAGCTCTCTTCCCACTTCTGAACGCCTTCAAACAGTTCTTTGTGGACCTCGTAGTAATGTTTCAGTCGCACAAGTTCAACGTCATGGAGTTGGAGAAGGGTCTCTGTATAATCCTCTGCCATTGGGAAAAAGGTCAAAGTAACCAAGTGCCATCTTTCTCTTTACCATTTCAATAGGATTACAATAAAGTCACCCTTTCTGAAAACAATTTATGCCTCTCCATTCATCCCATAATAAATAAAGCCCATTTCTTCCTTGACTCGCTGGTATTTGGCCTCCATCTACTAAAACAATCTAAAAGAATTCAATGGCTTCCATTCCTCACTTTAAATTCATCAATAAGCATTTACTAAGGGCTTCCTATGTGTGCTCAGGTTATGTGTCCCTATGTACTACAAATAATGTCAATCTATATTTGCATCAGATGAAAGAGACCCGGAGCAATGAGCATCAACAGAATAAACTCAAACTGAACCTGAGGGAGGGAGAGAGGCCCAGCAGCTGGGAAGGATCTGGACACCACGTCATCTGGAAGGAAGCTTGAGCTATGTCTCAAGGACTTGAGTCAAATACAAAAACCCCAAAGCTAGAAGACAGAGTGGAACGATTGAGGAAGAAAGGGGTCAGCATGACTGAGAGAAGTCAAGGGCAATGTGTCGAGATGACACACCCAGGAGAAGAGGACGCTTTTGACAAAAATAAGGAAGATGATGGGAAGGAAAAGATGAGTTATCTTGGATATGTTGAGATGGAGAGGCATCTGGAACATACACTTTAAATTGTCTGGCAGATAGCTGACAAAATAGGAGAGCCCCCTGGGGTTAGATATAGATTCCTTGAAAATTATAATTGGGCAAGTTATGAGACCAAGAAATGATAAAACAAAATATAAAGAAGAAAAAAAATAGAAGAAAATGTGAAACATCTCAAAAGAAAAGCAAGATCAAGAAGAGAAATCAAAAATAATTCAACTACCTGAAAACTATGATCAAGAAAAGAATACTGTTACAATAATACAGTAATAAAATTGTCCTGGATTATAACAAAAAAAAGTAGAAATAGAAAAAAATTCACCCATCATCACGAGAGATCCTAGGAGGAAAACTAACAGGAATGTCATAGTCAAATTCTAAAACCTCCAGTTTAAGGATAAAGTATTCAGAGTAACAAGAAAAAACAATTCACATATGGTAGAGTCACAATTAGAATTACAAGATCTATCAATGGCTACATTAAAAGACCATTAGTGGGGCGGCTAAGTGGCGTAGTGGATAAAGCACCGGCCTTGGAGTCAGGAGTACCTGGGTTCAAATCTGGTCTCAGACACTTAATAATTACCTAGCTGTGTGGCCTTGGGCAAGCCACTTAACCCCATTTGCCTTGCAAAAACCTTAAAAAAAAAAAGGGGGGGGGAAGACCATTAGTAGGGGGAAGCTAGGTGGCACAGTTGGATAGACCATAGCCCTGGAGTCAGAAGGACCTGACCTGAGTTCAAATCCACCCTCAGACACTTAATAATCACCTAGCTGTGTGATCTTGGGTAAGTAACTTAATCTCACTGCCTTGCAAACCTGTTTCCCCCAAAAAAGACTATTAGTCTTCGAATACTATGTGTTATAGAGCAAAAGAAATGGAGTTGCAGCCTATCATACCTAGCAAAGTTAAGAATAATCCTAAACAACAACAAAATGAACAGCCAGACTTTCAGAATTTTTTATTGCAAAAAGACCTATATCTACTTGATAGAAAATAAAGGATCCGAAAGAAAGATTAGGTAGACAATAAAAAATTAATGCCATGGCACTCAATAAAGACAAATCTACTTTTTATATTGGAAATGTAAGCCATATGTCCAAGTTATTATTAGTAATTAGTTAGTTCGAAGTTAAGACTGGGGTAAAGCTGAGTAGGATGAAATTCTAAAAAGTATAATGATGTGGGAAAAGAAAAAATTATCTTTTACAAATGAGGTAAAAAGAATAAGGAGTAAATAGATAGGGAAGTAGTGTTGGTAGTTTTAGAAACCTACTCTCATTGGGATTAGGTTAAAGAGGTAATTATAAACACATACACACACATCTATATAAAATCTAGAAGGGTATAATAGACTTTTTAAATTCAGAAAGAAATAAGAGGAGATAAGGGAAGGTACTGAATTAGAGAAGGAATTCTTGGAACGGTGGTCAATTAAGGAATAGGAGGGCAAGGTACCAAGAAGAAGTAAAGTAGGAGTGAGGTTGTTGCTTTCAAGAAATGTTATAAAAATTAGGGATATAGATCAAGTGTAAAATTATGTTAAAAAAGGGAATAGTAATTATGATAGCTTAGAAACTTAAAAAAGCTAACCAGAGTTAATCAAAAGAGAAAAATAGGAAAACTATACTATATATCAGCAATATCAATCATTGTTTTAGACTTTAAAATAATTACAAATATTGCTATGCTGGTAGATTTAGAAAAATGTGAAAATATTTTAACTTATGAAGGATGCTATCCAACTTCAGAGAAACTGAGAATTAAGTGGAAATAAACACAGTATGGTCTTTACATTTGTCTATAAATGTATAGGGGTATATATGTGTAGGGTTATAGATTTTATAATTTTATATATATATATAAAAACACACACACATACATGTATGTGTAATATGTAAGTATGTGTGCGTGCATATCTAACCTTAACTGTAGTCTTGATTAGCAGATCTGGCTGGGGGGGGGGGGGGGCTGCGGGATTTCAGGAAACAGTGTCCAGTGGAGAACAAAAGAAAACAAAGAAGCTAAGGATGGACAGTTTTGAACCAATGTTGTAGTATTAGATAGGCTTTCTTGAAATTTAAATCTATTGCTTTATATTTTGGATCATCTCATGTTTTGCTTGCATGACAACTTTTCTTACTTTGTATTTAAGTTTAAAAAGATAAAAATTGTACAAATAAATATAGCCAAGATAAGGAGGAAAACAGATGGTTTGAGATAAAGGTCTTACAACAAAAATACATAAAGAACTGAAATCTATTAGAATATAAGCCATTCCCATTTGATAGGTGGTCAAAAGATATAAACAAGTAATTTTCCAACTCAGAAATCAACACAATTTATATTCATATAAAAAAAGTTCTAAATCCTTAGAGAAAAAAATTCAAACAACCTCCAGATATTGTTTTACATCTTGGCTGAAATGATTGAATGGGAAAGTAATAAATGTTGGAGAGATTGTAGAAAAATTGGGACACTAATTCATTATGATGGAATTTTTTTTTTTGGTTTTTTGCAAGGCGAATGGGATTTAAGTGGCTTGCCCAAGGCCACACAGCTAGGTAATTATTAAGTGTCTGAGACCGGATTTATGATGGAATTTTTAACTGATCCAATCATTTTGGAGAGCGATTTGGAATTTTTCCCAAAGAGTTATTAAACTGCCTATATATACCCTCTGACCCAGCAATACCAATAATCTTTATGTTTTAAAATGTTTTTAGTAGCTCTCTCTTTTCTGGCAAAGAACTGGAAATTGCAGGAATAGCCATCAATTGGGGAATGATTGAATAAGTTGTACTACTGTGCTATAAAGAATGATGAGATCATTGTTCTTAGAAAAACAAGAAAAGTTGTGTATGAAATAATGAAGAGCAAATGAACAGAGAATCAAAAACACATTGTATAAAGTAAGAGCAATATTGTTTTAAGAACAACTTTGACTAAGTTATTTTAATTACTTATATAAACCCAAATTAACTATAAAGAACATATAAAGAAAGATTCTATCTGCAGAAAAAGAATTTTATATGCATACACACATATTTGTCAATTTCTAGGATAGGGGAGAAGACAGAAAAAAAATTACATAATTGTGTTTATGTTTGAAAGAAATAGCGAATTGTTGGTAGATCTGAAGATTCATACACAATCATCTTATTGTACTGTTATGGAAATGTTTTATTTAATAATTATGCATTAATTAAAAAAAGGAAAAATAATACAAAATATTTTTAAGAACTAGAAAATGTGGGCAATTTCCTTTTTCATTCCTCAGAAACTATGCTAATTTCATGCCTCTAATCATACCCCTTTCCTTTCCAGATGATGACTTGGTCATTTCACCAAGGAGATTCAGAACATCTGACAATCTTCAACACCATTTTTGCATCATCTTTCCTCCATTTCAAGGACAATAAGCCTTGCTCTTTGTTATGGGTAATCCTTCCAACTTTAGCCTTGATGCCAATGACTCCTACATCTTTCTTTAAGATCTTGCTCTTATCATTCCTTGTCTCTCATTCATCTTTAATCACTCCTTCACTATTTCTTTGGTATTGCCCTACAAATGCACCAAGGCCTCCCAAACCCTAAAAGATACTTTTATGTCTTTCCTTATCTGCTCACTCAGGGTACACTTCCCACCTCTCCTCTTATAAAGGTCTTAATCTTCCTTGACATCTCAGCGTTTACCAAATCTTTTGGGATTCTCTCTCTTCTCAGCTTGAGGAGTTTACCAGACATTTTAAATTGTTCTCTTGGTTCTTCTTTTCCCCCTCTCTAAATATTCATTCTCTGATGTCAGCTCCTCAATTTCTGAAGGGAAGTACCTTCCTTTATAGTCTTGCCTTTCACATGGATAGTTTCAGGAATCTCTTCCATACTGTAACTCCCTATTTTCAGCTCTACCTTCTCTTCAGTGGCCTACAGGAACATGTATACCTTCAACTTTAACTTACTTTCCCCTCCAAAACCTGCTCCTTTCTTTGGGTCCATCTTTTCTTAGTGATACCACCATTTGCCCCATCTCTCATGTTGGAATTGGGGCTAACAGGTTCTCACCTATCTAATTAGCAAAACCTACTGGAGAGTACCCTATCACATCTCTGTCATCTCTTCTCGCTATTCATCACTCTTGCTATCTCCTTAGTACAAATCCTCACTTAAAATATCTGAACTACAACAGCTTCCAAACAGGTTCAACAATTCAACAAATGTTTATCAAGCACCTACTATGTGCAAGAAACACGACCTCCTACTATAAGAGGCATGGAGACCCAGATTCAGAGGCAACAAGACCTGGATTCACAAGCCCTTCTTCAGACATAAACTGGATGTTGATCCAAGCAATTCTGACTAAGTAGCTAAAATATTGCAAGGGGGAGAAGGAAAATTTTCTAGTTCATGAAGCTCCCCCAAATGAATGAAATAACTCAGGACCTGCCTGATTTTCCACCCTTCTGCCAACCCTCAAATTTTGCCAACGTCCTGTGTGAACTCTGGGAACAAGTTGTTTGTTTTTGAAGTTATTCTGGGGATGGAAGAGAGGGAAGTATAAACAAAGAAATAACCATGAAGCTATTTCAAAAAGCCAGTGAAGATGTTAGGGAAGAGGTGGAACCTGCTCTGAGCTTTACAGGAAAGAGGATGAAGACATACATGTAGAGGCAGAGATGATGGAAGGTAGGATATAAGGAAAAGTAGCTGCTTAAAGTGACTGCAAAGATGGATGAGAAACAGATGGCCAAGTCTTCACACTGCTAACATTTCAAACTTCTTTAACCCAGATTTGGTTATTCCATCAATACTCTGCTCCAAACCCTTCACTTCAACTTTCTCCTGTCATCCTCTTAGGAGTTTGTTCTCCTTGGTCTGTGTTTAAAGGCTCTCTACAATGTGGTACCAACCACTCTATTCCAGTCTCATCTTTCTACTTTATGTTCCAGACAAAGTGGACTAGTATCCTAGCTCATTCCCTGTGTGTCTATCCTGGCTCATTCGCTATGCTTACAATTTCCCAGAAACTCACTGTAATAGTGGAAAAAAAAGTCCAATCAATTGCCACTTTTTTTAAAGAAAATCTTTCTTGATCTCTCTAATAGAGATATAATACTGTATAGTATTATCACATCTCAGACCTCACAAAGCACTCTGTACCATAATACACACAAATGTATATATTTATTATTTGTAAATATATTACATCTTCCCTACTAAACTAAGAGCAGGATATGCCTTATTTATGTCATATTTATTTGTGTCTTAATCTCTAATTGTAGGGACAGCTAGGTGGTACAGTGGATAGAGCATCTGCCCTGGAGTCAGGAGTACCTGAGTTCAAAGCTGGCCTCAGACACTTAACGATTACCTAGCTGTGGGGCCTTGGGCAAGTCACTTAACCCTACCGCCTTAAATAAAAAAAAAAGAAAAAGAAAAGAAAACCTTAAACTCTAATTGTATCTACTTTTGTCTTCAAGAATATTTTTTGAAACCCTTTCAAAAATGTTATTTGTTACATAGGCTGGCTCTCTGACAAGGAAAGACTGTAAAAAAACAAAAATACATCAAATAAAAACTTATTTTTGATTAATTTGAAATTTTTTTGGAGGCAATCAAGGTCAAGTGTTATGCCCAAGGCCACAGCCAGTAAATGTCTGAGGCTGGATTTGAATTTGGGTCCTCCTGACTCCAATGCCCCAACAAAACATTTTTTTAATACTTTTGTCACCTCCCAGCATTCTTCTGTAGAAGTGGTGGTGGACTGGTCTTACAGGTATAGAACCCTGAATAGAGTCAGATTATTTTTTTTAGAATGCATTGAACAGGGGCAGCTGGGTGGCACAATGGATAGAGCACTGGCCCTGGAGTTAGGAATACCTGAGTTCAAATCAGGCCTCAGACACTTAATAATTACCTAGCTGTGTGACCTTGGGCAAGCCACTTAACCCCATTTGCCTTGCAAAAACAACAACAACAACAAAAACCCTAAAAAAAAAAGAATGCATTGAACAATTTTGTACATTTTTTTCTTTTCTTCTTTTTTTTTTGTAAAAAAAGTTGTCATATGGGATGACTCTTTGGAAGAGGGAGATGGAAGAGGCAGTGTCAAAAAGTAGCAATTAAAAATACTGAGCACCCAAGTTTCTCATGCTTATCTACAAAATTATGTACCCCATACCAACCATCAAAATAAGGAGCAAAGGCTTTTCTTTGCTCCTGGCTATAGAAGCACTTTTCCCAATAGAGAGCCAGCTCCACGCGGATTGCTTCAACCACTTTTTTCACATTCTGCATCTTTAGCTCCTCCAATCGATCCACTTCTGATTGCAGCTGCAAAAGGAAGAAATACCAGAAAATGCTCACCTTAATTTGGAGCACAAGGGGACCCCTCCCCCACTCACCGAGAGCCCATTGCCCCCCAGCATCCAGCAATGCACCCAGCCGCCATCTCTAAGCATCCTTTGCCTTCCTATACACCCAAGATCCTGCCTGAACAGTAGCAGCTCACTGAGCAGAGGACAGCAGCCACACCACACCCAGGGAGGAGAGCCAGAATGCACAGCAGGCATTTCCACAGTGAAGGTATGAAGGATATTCCCTACATCTTGCAAATGCTATTAAGGAATTATAGACATGTCTAAAATAGCTTTAACAGTAATGGAGGATTCAAAACCTAGAAGTTAAACGTGACTTTGAAAATCCATAGCATACTCATGCGTACACCCACACCAACACTTGGAATGACCACTATTTTCTGAGAAAGCAGCTCAGCCCCACTATGTCACCCTCAGCACATCACTTTTAAGAGGTGTCAAACTCCCCCTTACCGCTTTCCTTATATTAGTCTTTGACCCGGTCATGAACATGGCTAGCGCTTCTCTCTCCTCAGGGGGTATCTGTAACCGGTCCCAGAGTTCTCTGATTCGAGATCGCAGGCCCTCACACAGGCCTTCATTCTGAGCTTTCCGCGTTTCCAACTAAAGCAGGAAAAAGTCAAAAATGATACAAAGCAAAGCCACCTAAGTCTTACACCTTCCCAAAGAAAAACAACTTATAATATTGTAGTTCAACTTGCAAATATATCTTATTAAGCTGATTGAGTCATATAGTCCCAAGTTTTTTTTTTTTAAGTTAAAGGTGCACAAAAGAAATAATGATCTACTGTTTGACAGATCCAAGATCATTAGCTTCTGGGACAAGAACTCACCATTGACAAAATTTGTTGGGAAAACGGAAAAATTAGGTATATATAGAAACCATCTCACAACACTTTACCAAAATAAGGTCAAAAGAGATACAGGATTTATATATATAAAAGGGAAATACCATAGATCTGATAGAGTATTTCTTGATTTGTTAATTGATCTATGGAAAGGGGAGAAATTTGAGTACAAGAAATAAGAGTATGTTATAAATTGCAAAATGGATGATTTTGCCTATATTAATCAAAAAAATTTGCATTAATAAAACCAATGATTTCAAGATTAGAAGAAAAACAAAGTGTCTCTGATAAAGATCTGTTTCTAAAATAGAGAAATGAATCAAATTTATAAGGTTACAAAGTCGTTCCCCACTTGATAAATAATCATAGATATGAACAGGTAGTTTTACATCAAAGGAATTAAAACTATATATAATCATATGAAAAAATGCTTCAAATCATTATTGCCTGGAAAAATGCAAATTAAAACATGAGATATACCACCTCACACCTAAGAGATTGGCTAAAATGACAAAAAAGGGAAAATGATCAATGTTGCAGAAGTTGTGGGAAGAATGCGACATTAATGCATTGTTGGTGGAGTTGTGAACTAATCCATTCTTTCTGGAGAGCAATATGGAACTGGGCCCAAAGAGCAATAAAACTGATCATGATCATATCCTTCGATCAAGCAATACCAATATTAGGCCAACATCCAGAAGAAATTATGAAAAATGGGAAAAGGACTACATGGTCCAAAAATATTTGTAGCAGCTCTTTTTGTAGTGGCAAAGAATTGGAAATGGAGGGGATGCCCATCAATTGGGAAATGACTGAACAAATAAATAATTGTACATGAATGTTATGGAGTGCTATTGTTCTATGAGAAGTATGGAAAGAATTCACCAACTGATATTGAGTGAAGGGAGCAGAACCAAGAGAACATTAACAACACTGTGAGCTGATCAACCTTGATAGATGCAGATCCTTCCTCTCAGCAGTTCAGAGAGCTAGGACAACCCTAGGAGACCTAGTATGGATAGCACTGTATATAGTGAAAGAAAAAAAACTACAGAATCTTTTTTTGAGATGTTATTTTTCTTCAATAATTACTAAGCTGTTAACTCACCTTTCATTATTTTCTTGATATCACTCATTTTCTCTTCCCAATTTTTACTCTACTTCCCTTTAAAATCTTTTTTGAACTATTCCACAGCCTGACACCAATTCATATTTTTCTTGGAGGCTTTGGTTATAGGAGCTTTGACTTTGTTATCTTTTGATCTTGTCACCACAGTAATTTTTTATGGTCTGATTGCTTTTTTCTGTTTGCTAATTTTTCCAGCCTATTACTTGACTGTCTCCAGGGTGGAAGGCCCATTGCCCCAAGCTTCAGGGAGTTTTGTGCCACTGTTTTCAGAAGTATTTCTAGGGATCTGCAAGTTTTCAGATCTTCCAAGGTGGTAGGATCTAAGGAGAGGTGCTAATTTCTTTATTGGCCAATGCTCTGGGCTGTGAGTGACCACAAGCACTCTGTTCTACTCTAAGTACGAGGAGAGTCCCCACTCCCCTTAGTCAAAAGTTTGCTATTGCTCCCCCCCCATCCCCACCTTGGGATTGCCACCCAGGACCACAGCCAAGATCTGAGAATGGGAAAAGCAATAGAGTCCTTTGCCTCAAAGCTAGCAAAGAGGACTCCCTCCCCCATAATCTCCTTCTGACCAGTTGTTTGAACCCCTCACTTTCTATGGGCTAAGAGCTTGGAAAGCTGCTGTTGCCGCGGATGATTCAGTAGCTCTCAAAGCTTGCTCTGGATTTGCTGATGCCTGTCTGCACTGGTTGAAGGCGAGACAGTTCTTTCCTGCTGACCTTCTAAATTGTCTCTGGATCTGTGTTCTAGATTAAGAGGTCACAGCTGCCTGATTCAATCACCCCATGGCTGCTCCTGCTCTGCAAAAGAGAGCCCTGTCAGGCTGGCAAGGCCTGTGCCACTCTCTCACCTGGCTGCAACAGCCTTTCTTGCAGACCTCTTTGTTGTCTTGTGTTTGGAAAATTGTTTCACTTGTCTTTTTTATGGGTTCTGCTCCTTTAGAATATTTTTTAGTCATTATTTAAAGGTATGGGGGGGATTTGGGGGGAGAGCTCAAACTTTACTTCATAAGCTTGGCTCCACCTCTTGAACTCCAACTTTCAATTCCATATTTGTATATTTACGTTTTAGTCAATTTTCGGAAAAGTGGAATATAAACGTTACTGATAATTTTGTTTACTCATTACCTTTTCCTTCTTCCACTGCCTACATATTTTCTTTTCTCCCTTAAACAAAAACATCAAAAAAGGGACAGTTTTCTGAAGTGTACAAGTTTATCAAGAACTTTCCAAGTCAGAGCTGAGAATCCTTATTCTAAAAATAAAAGTTTCAAAGCCAATGACCATAAACTCCTCCAGCACTTAAGTTATATATCAATTTGAAAGCAACTTGATGTAAATGAACAATGCCAATATACCATCTCCCACCCATAAAATTAGTAAAAATGGAAAGATGTAGTGTTGATGGGAATGAGGAAAAATAAACTTGTTGCTGAATCACTGAAGCTGTAAATTGATCCAATCATTACAGAAAGCAATTTGGAATCAGAGAGCAATGTCATAAAATTGTTCTGGCCTTTGCACTAGGACTCTATTGGGTGTGTGTCTCTCAGAGATTAATCACAATAAGAAAAGAACTACCACCTGCTCCAAAATATTCCTAGCTACTTGTGTAGGGAAAAAAAAAATCGAAACAAACTGTGTACCCATTGAGAAATAACTGAATACATTTTGATTATGAATACAGGGGACTAACAAAAGCAAATAATCCAAAGAATTCTAGAGACATAGATGAAATAATTCAGGAGAAAAGAACCAAAATTCTCCTTCTCTCTCCTGATAGATATAGCTAGGTAATTGAAACAGCTATGTAAATCAAGGTAACTTTAAATGGCAACAAAAGTCAGATAAAAATCTTGAATAATATTGGCAATAATGTAACCAATAATAAATATGACTTTTCTTAACAGACACAAAAAAACCTAGCATAATGTACACATTAAAATTCTGTTATTTCACTTGTTTTCTGGTATAGTAAATTGTGGAAGATTTGACTGGGATGGGGGGAAACCAAATACAATGCACAAAGGAGCTTATTTACCTGTCGGAGTAGGGTTTGGAGAGCAGCTATGTTCTCCAGTGACAGGCAGAATGCATCTTCCTCTTCACACACCACATCTCTCTCAAAGCTGGTGTCGGGGGTGTGGTCTAATTCTTCCATACAAAGTATGATTTGCCTCTTTGTGCTGATAAATTCCTCCCGTCTGCTTGCCTAGGAGAAAGTAAAGCAATAATGAGGCTGTGCACAGGTGAGCTGCCCAGCCAGATGGGGGGGGGGGGGGGGGAGGGTGTGGTACCTTGGTTTCAGCCAGAGCCTTCAGGTGCTGCCTGAACTGGTCCAGCTGCTCCAAGCTGGGGACACAAGTAGCATCAATGCTATAGGGTGTCATACAAAGAATCTCACAAAAGTCTTGGTCTCGTTCTTGAAGCAGCTTTAATTCTTGCATCCTCTCCTTCTTCTTCTTGAGCATGACTTCAACCCGAGTGCGCAAATCCTTTTCCAGCTGTAAGATGGTGCTCTCTTCTTTTTCCTGCATCAAAAAAGGTGTAAGGTTCCCCAATGACTTTCCTCAAAATCAAGCAAGATTTTGAGGAACACATAGTTTAGTCTGCCAGATGAGGGTCAACTTGGCTAAATTCAAAGATTCTATCACAAAACTGGCTGTAGGGTGAAGAACCATTCAGACACTCAAGTTAAAGAGGCATATTGATGGAAATTAAAGGTATGCCTTTTTTAATGAGATACTAAATCAAAACATTATACTACTGAAAATACTATAATAAAATCTAGTGATGTGCATGTTTTATCATTCAGCTATATCCACTCAGTCCAATGAGAGCTTCTCAAGGGGAACTACTGGTCTTTTTGTTGGCTTGAAGGGGTACTGGGTGAACTGTTTATTGGCAGGGGTCCCATGGGCAGGTTCCTAGATGGTCCAACACGCCTCCCACCCAGACCGTTACTGTTTTGTCCTTCATTCTACGAGCTGTGGCCACTTCTCAGAGCTGAGGCTCAACTTCTGACAAACAGATCTCTAGAACAAGCTCAGAAAACTTACTTCAAAGGCTTCCAGGCTCAATTCCCCACACAGAGTATCAAGCTCTTTTCGACAAAAGCTGATACTTTTTAAGAGCCTCTGCTTTAGACTCTCTTCTTCTGCAATCATCATGTCCAATAGACCCTAGAGCAAAAGAGTCACCCAAAGAAGGATTAGGGGAGCTGGCAGGTTCCCTACAATAGGTTCACCCAACCATTTATGAGAGGACAACAAATAACCAACAAGAACAACAAATAAAAACAAAGCTACACACCTTTATGTGCTTCTTGACAACCTCGGTCCTCTGGAGCCTCTGGTCCTCTGGAATTCCAATTAATTCCCAAATTTCTCTAAGATGGTTTAGGGCTTTTTGAAGACATGCTACTGATTCCTCTGCCAGCACTTCACTAAAGAAGAACATAAATCAATCAGTACTGGCCCTGGAATCAGGAGTACCTGAGTTCAAATGTGACCTCAGGCACTTAATCCCTGACTGTGTGACCTTGGGCAAGTCATTTAACCCCACTGCCTTGCAAGAAAAAGGACATAAATCTGAGAAACTCCAAGACTAAAAGTCATGTTTACATTTGTAAATTTGTATTTGTACCGCCAGTGTTTAGCCCAGTGCTTGACATACAGTAAAACATTTAATTTTTAACCCACTCACTTTTATTTTATTTTTATTTATTTATTTTCTAATTACATGTAAAGACAGTTTTCAATATTCACTTTTGTAAGATTTTTAAGCTCCTATACTATTGTTTTATAAGAAATCATGAGGGACAAGACTTCAGAGTAGCCTGGAAAGACTTTCAGGAACATCTGATGAGAGTGAAGGGAACAGAACCAGAAGAACATTGTACACATATCAGCATTGGGTGATGATGAACTATGATGGACTTGTACAATAATCAAAGATAATTTTAAAAGACTTGTGATAGAAAATACCATCCATATCCAGAGAAGGAACTGTGGAGTTTAAATGCAGACCAGAGCTTACTAATCTTCAATTTCTTAAGAGCTGTCTTAAGTATTATGAGATTTTTTTCCCCCCCTTCCCCCCCTCCCCATTTTGATTTGATTGGATAGACATTTAACATGGTTATATATTTATAGCCTATTAGACTGCTTTCTGTCAGGGGGAGGGAGAAAAATGTAAAACTCAAAACTAGCAAAAATATGATTATTGAAAGCTACTACATGTAGTTGGAATAAATAAATATGACTGCAAGGGGGTAGAGAAAAGATTTTAAGTTACAAATTTTTTTCCTTGTCCCCCTTCCCAAGTTGGCAAGCAATATGACATAGGTTATACATGTACAATCATGTTAAACATTATTTCCATAATCCTATTGTAAAAGAATTAGAACAAAAAGGTGAAATAAAACTAAAGTGAAATAGTATGCATCAATCTGTACTCAGATTGGCATTTTCGATTTACAAGTCTTTTAGAATTGACTGATCACTATATATTGCTGAGTAGAGCCAAGTCATCCATCATACAGTGTTGCTATTAACGTGGTATATGTTACCCTAGTTCTGCTCACTTCACTTAGCATCAGTTCATGCAAATCTTTTTATGTTTTTCTGAAATCTGTCCATTATTTCTAATAGAATACCATTCCATTATACCACAACTTGTTAAGCCATTTCCCAGTTTATGGGCATCCCTTCAGCTTATAGTTCTTTGCCACCACAAAAAGAGGTGCTGTTAATATTTTTTGTATATATCAGTCCTTTTCCATTTCTTTTCATCATCTCTTTGGGATACCAAACTAATCCACTTGTTTTATTTTTACCAACTTATAAAAATCTAATAAAATGAATATTCCAATTCTCAATCGTTTTTTAAAGAAACACATAATAGGGGGGCAGCTAGGTGGCACAGAGCACCAGCCCTGGAGTCAGGAGTACCTGAGTTCAAATCCAGCCTTAGACACTTAATTGTCTAGCTGTGTGGTCTTGGGCAAGCCACTTAACCCCATTGCCTTGCAAAACAAACAAAAAAAATGCATAATAGCCACTACCAACATATTTAAATTATCTCAACTTTTCATCATAGCTCTGTGAGGAAGGTAATACAAACATTATCCCCAATTTATAGATGGGACACCCAGAAGAGATTACAGGAATCCACAGTCATGTAGATAGGTACCTGTCGGAGTAACAGAATTCTATACTTTCAATTTCAAATTGGATCTTGGTAGACTGAGGTAAGAGAGGAATCAAGGAAATACCAGTAAAGCAAAGCCGTATCGATCCAGAATTCTGACGACTAGGGTACAAATAAGGTTTTTTCCCCTTCTCCATAATCCTATACAAGGCATTGACTGAGTCAAGAGACTCAGGAAAGAGAAGATCATGCAGTCTGAGCTTCCCTAAACTCTGCTCCTCAAAATTCGCCAATGTCTTCAAAATTTTCCTTCCCCAGCTTAGGATAAGAAATAACTTCTTAGATGCTCCCTCATATCCTTTTCTTCCTTTACCAGAGCCAAAAGCCCCTCTTACCAAAGCTACCCCCCTCTTACCTGCCTCAATGAATACTTTTGCTGAATACTCCAACTGCCCAGTCATCTTCACTCTCATAGCTTTTATTCTATTTTACTGGATCTTTTTCCCTTCCCTTCACAGATTCAGGTCTTCCTTTTGTTTAAGAGAACAATTTTTTGTTGGGTTTTTTTCCTTTTCACTCCCCCTTCTTATAGCCAAAGGTGATGAAAAATTAGTCAATCATTTCTATCTCCATTTCCTCATTACTCATAGCTTTCTTCTCCCCAAATTTCCAACTCCTACTATTGGACATTTTGACTTAGCTAGTCTACAAGCACCTCAATTTCAACATATCAAAACCCAAATTCATCTCCTAAACACAGTGCAAAGCCTATGTTAACTACTGGGTTACATACTATTAGGAGAAAAGGAAATGACAGATCCAAGCATATTTTAATTTTAATGTAATGATTGGTCTATCAATCCACATAGAAAAAAAGACGCATGGACAAACACAATTTCCAAATTGTGATTTCTTGTCAAACCAACAGCCCATTGAGTTAGTCTATAGGTACATCTATCTACATTAAGCAAACTTTATTGTTCAAAATCTTAATGAGGATGGGGACCATGTCTTCATTACTTTGTATCACCCAACCCCTACCTAGGCCTAGCATGTTTATTTAGCATGGGAATCATATCTAGAGTGGGAAAGAACCCTCATTTTTCCCATGAAAAAAATGGAGACCAAGAATTAAATGATTTGCCCAAGGTCATAAAGGTGATAATCAAAGGCAGGACTTGTACCCAAGCACTTTATTATTTAAATATTGACACATAAATTTATGTATTGTCCACTTTAAAAATTTCCATTTGATAGATCAGACAAAAATCATTTTTCTATCATGGAATTATGTCTTCAACCAGAAACATTCTAATTATGAACTAGTTGCATGTCAGCTCTTTTTATGCATATTTATTTAGAAATTTTTTCCAATTCCATGTTAAAGTTTTTCAACATTCATTTTCAACATTCATTCACTGCAGATTTATAAATTACATAATTTTCTTCCACTTTCCTTCCCCCTCCCCTCACTGGCTAAGAATCTAGAGAACACTGTACATGTAAAAACATAAGAGAATTTTTATAAAGTGAACCTAGTATTCAGATTTTGTAGTTTTGTTGTTTTTTTTTTCTTTGAGATATGGATGGATTTGTCCATAACTGATCTCCCAGGGTTGTCCTAGCTCTTTGATCTGCTAAGGAACAAATGTGAGCTCCTTTAAAACCGGGATGGTATATAATCTATCAAATTACAAAACTCTCCAAAAAAGGGAGCTTTACTGTTCTAAGATCATATTAAAAAGGTAGAATTCCTATCTTCTAGGACCTTATCTAAAATAGACCAAAGTGACACTGGTGAAAAGATAACCATTTTTCTGTTAAAGGCTACTGACCCATGAGAGAAATGAAGGATCAAAGATATCAGAATCATTGAAGCTAGAGTCAGAAGGCTATTATCCAACCTTTTACAAATGATTAAACTAGGCAGAAACATGTTCAGTATGAACTGAAAGTCAAAGCTAGTTAGTTAATGGAAGAATCTAACTCAGGTCTCCCAATTCCTAATTTAAGGTTTTCTACTCTAGAAAGATGCCTTTCTTTGAAGATCACCTAGGGAAAAAATTTAATTTTAGATTTATAACATATTATAGCATATAAAAAGGAAAAAATTGAGAAGGCTAGAAGAAAGAGAGCAAAACAATCTGCTGATGAAATAGAGACAACCCTCAAAAATGCCCCTTCAGACTTCCCCAAGTGTTACCACCAAGGTTGAAAACTGTATAGGTCTTTGGGTTTCTCTCTCTCTCCATTCCTATATTATTCAGTCATTCACTAAATACTACTCAATTAATTTCCCCTCTGAAATTTCCTCAAGTGTTTTAGTCACTCAGTTGCCTATTTTTCCCTACCACCCCCTGGTGACTTCAAGACCTGAGGTTCAAGTCTCACCTAAGATACTTACTAGGTAAATCACTTAAACCTAAGGCTCAATCTCCTCATCAGTAAAGTGGAATAATAGAGCTCACACAGGGTGGTTTTGAGGATCAAATGACATAAGACAGGTAATAGAGCTTTGTTATATAAGTGCCAGCTTTATTATTTTTATTATTACAATTGAATTGACAAGAACCTCCTCCTAGCTGTGTTTCTCTATTTCTTCTCCTAGTATCTCTACTTCCTATCTTTCAAACTAATTAAGACAAGATTAATCTTTATAAAGTACCACTTCACTGAGTCACTCCCCTGTAAAACAACTTACAAATTTCTCCCTGGGTATCTGTATCATTAAATCAAAGCCCTCTAAAACCTGAACCCATCCTACCCACAAGATCCCATTTTCTAGGACTCTCCCCATCATGTACTTAATTCCAATTATCAATCTCTTTACTATTCTTTGTACAAGTCCTTTTTATTCTTATCTACATGTTTTTGTATACATTCCCCACCCAAACCCTGCAGTAGAATGCCTTTACATTCCAGTCCAAATGGGATTTCTCACCTAAGGACTCTTATAATTATGTCCTAAGGATTACATTTGAGTAGTGAAAACTAAAAGGAAGAGAAAGGGAAAGTTTTCTGTAATCAGTGGCACCAGAACAGCACCCATATCAACAAGATATGGACAAAAAAAATTAATCAACAAATACCACATTGGTCAAAACAGACTATCCTCAATTACAGACCACACCTTGAAAAGAAAACATCAAACATGCATATATACATGCACCCCCCCCAGGTTATATGCAGATTTTACATAAGCCTGAGTTGAGAGGAAAAGCCCAACAGGTACTTAACTGTTTCTTGACAGATTGATATAACCAATAAAGTATTTCCTTTCATGCCTATTGCCTATAAACATGTTTGTGTCTTCTGCCATGCTCAAATAAATCTTCACTTGAGAAGGTCTCTGACAACAGGCATTTATTTCTATTTCTTCTTTCACTTTCTTGACTCGATACAGTATAGTTTCCACCTGGGACTGCTCCCTCCAAAGCAACTTTCTCAATCCTCATCCTTCTTGACACTGTCAAATCACTCTTCTTGATGTTCTCTTTTCTCTAGATAACAATGATATTAATACTAATCTCAGGTTATCTGGAGTCCCTCAACCTCCTTGGTGGGCTCTTCATCCAGGCCACACTTCTAATCCACAGGTGTCTCCCTATTAGTACATACTCCCTATTCTATTACACTTAATGGTCGTCACCAGGTCCAACTGATTCAAATCTATGCTGATGATTCTTGACTCTAACAACATTTGACTTCCAGTCTTACATCTCCAACTGTCTTTTAGACATCTCAAACTAGAGGACCCACAAACATCTTAAACTGTTGACAACATGTCCAAAACTGAACTCATTATTTCCCTCTCCCCATAAGACTCCCCTATTGTCAAGGGTATTACTAGCCTTCTAGTCATCCAGGCTCTCAACTCAAGTGTCATCCTTGATTCACTGTCCCTCACTCACCCCCCCCAAGGCCTGTCAATTTTTCCCCTTTTTCTCCTGTGTATCTCCCCTTCTCTTTTCTACTACTGGCATTAGCCTGGTAAAATTCCCTTTTCATATCACACCTAGTCTACTGCAATAACCTATTGGTTTCCTTGCCTGAAGACTCTCCCCAATCCAGCATCCTCCATTCAATTACCAAATGATTTTCCTAAAGAACAAGCCCAATCATGTCGCCATAATCAACTCCAGTGGCTCTCTATCACCCCCCAAGTTCAAATATAAAATGTTCTGTTTGGTGTTCAAAACCCTTCATTAGTAATTTCCAAGGAAAAAAATGTACATTAAGTTTATAAAATTTTTTTTAAATCTACATAATTTTTTGGTCCCCAGTAACTTAACGTAATACTTCAGTAAATTAATTTCATTGGTTATACATTCAGTTCACCAACAGAATACAAGTGGTTCCATGACCTTACAGGATGGATAAGATTAATGAGTTGGTATGGTCAAAACATATCCCACCTTCTAAATATTAGAATGCACATAACTCCAGTATACACCAGAGAGGCAAAGTGACAATAAGACTTGGGTTCAAATTCCACCCCTGACCTTAGTGTGAACCTAGGCAAATCATGCTATCAGGTCCCTAAAGTTAGAGGTTGCAGAAAAGGTGCTGATTGGTATTGTTAAAAGAGTTCCTCATCAGGGATTTCCGTAAACTGATGAGATCCCAGATGAGCCTTTCTCAACTCAGCCCAGTTGGTTCTTGGATAACACCAGTCTTTTGTTCAAAATTTTTCTAAGTGACTGGGATCTTAAAAGAGTTTTACTGCTTTTGAGTAGGATAACCAACAAGTTTTAAGGCTTACAATATGCTTTCCCCACAAAAACTGTGCAAGGCAGAGAATGCAAATAGTATTATCAAAATTTAACAGATGCATCAAAAACTAAACTAATGTGACCTTAGGTAAGTCACTCAACCCCATTGCCTTGCAAAAAAAAAAAAACAAACCAAAAAACAAAGCTAACTGATATCAGAATCAATATTGGAACCCATGGCTCCTGGTGAGATCCAGCACTCTTTCCACTATTACTTCACTGACTTGGTGAAAACCCTAGGAACCCCAAAATAGGGATGGAAAACAAGGTTTTACGGATTAACAGTTACAACTGGAAAAAGAAAATTCACTATCAAAACTAGGGAATTATAGGCTTTCCTGCATTTTAAACTGTACATTGATTGACTATATGTGGACATGATGCCTGAAGCCCAGATGGAAAGTGGAGGGGTTTGTCATGAGTGTGGCCACAGAGTGTGAGTTTTTTCTAGCCATGGCAACTTTCAAGAACATTTATAACAAAGCTATAGAGGGGCTGTAATCTAATCAGTCACTGCAGTTCAAAGGATCTGGGTGGAATCCTGGTTCTACTAGGTGACCTTGAGAGGATTAATCTCAGTAGGCTTTAGTAACCTCATGTCCATAAAGAGCTAGGTTTAATGGACCTCTGAAGTCCATAAATCCATGGACCCATGAGGTCCTACAGCAATAAAATCACAAGAACCTTCTAAACATCAGAATGCACATAACTCCAGTATACACCAGAGAGGCAATGTGGCATAAAAATAAAAATAAATGGTCTCAGTGACAGTAAGACTTAGATTCAAGTTCCACCCCTAACCTTAGTGTGACCCTAGGCAAATCATACTATCAGGTCCCTAAAGTTAGAAGTTGCAGAAAAGGTGCTGATTGGTATTGTTAAGAGTTCCTCATCAGGGATTTCCCTAAACTGATGAGATCCCAGATCCAATTCTCATGACTACCTATACCTTGCAATGAGGGCCCCATAAATAAAACTAAATTAAAATCCCCACTAATCTTTGAAAGAGAACTAGAAAACTCTTTTTACCATTCCCCAATTACACAAAGGAGAGAACTGAGAAGCCTAGAAAGGTTAGTTTACACAGATAATTAGTGACTAATAGCTGTATGACCTTGGGTAAGTCACTTAACACCATTGCCTCAGGGAAAAACAAAGTAATAAGACCCTAAAAAATCTACATGCAAAAGTCTTTTTACAATTTCAAGCATAATTACAAGCCTGGAAATGATCACAAGACATTGTCATGCTCCCCTTCCTGTAGGCAAGCTTTTAACTCATTTATTTGAACTATCAGTCCTGTTTTTAATATCTTTGGTTATTATCACTAGGTAATTGTTGACTTGGGGGGAATGCCCTCTGGACAATTAAGCCTTGAGATAGCTGTGCCCTATTTCAGATGGTCACAGTCAATATCAATATTAAGATGATTAATCTGAAACTTTGTTTCTTCCATACATCAAACTCTTGATTACCCTTGAGCTATCAGTTAAGGAATTCCATGTATGAGACAAAAGGGTCTCTAACTTAGGTGATATCACCTAGAGTTACCAGAAGCTCATAGATTAAGCGATTTGCTCATGGTCACAGAGCTAGAAAGTGTCAAGAGGTGAAATGTGAATCTGTCTTTCAAACTCTTATCTAATACTTTTCCCCATAATCCAGATAAAACCCAATTTTTTTTTTGTTTTGGCCACCTTTTTAATATACCACTATAGAAATTACTCTTGGGTTTGTTTGTTCTTTAGAAAGTCAATGGAATTAAGTGACTTGCCCAAGGGTCACACAGGTAGGCAATTCTTAAGTGCCTGAGGTCCTATTTGAACTCAGGTCCTCCTGATTCCCAGGCTGAGGCTCTATCCACTGTGCCACCTAGCTGCCCCTATAGTAAATACTCTTCCTAAAATTTACTTTATTCTGACTTTTCATGACAAGAATTTGGGAGAAGAATGCTAATGGGGAACAATGAGATAATATTAGAAAGCCAGTTTCATACCATATCCAGCAATATAACCACCAGTGATATATAACTCCAAAATCAAAGTTTATTCTGGAGTTATGAGATGACTTTGGAGTTGTCCATATGAAACACATCTTAGTGGGTGAAGGTTGGGTGAGTTTAGAGTCTTTGCTCCACTTATATGACCTGAGCTAGGCAGGGCTTTCACCATTTTGGACAGCTGCTCTAGATACCCTTCAGATTATCAAGGTCCTTCTCAAAATATAGTTGTGTAGAATTAAATAGAATTCCTAGATAAATTTTGATGAATACAAAAAAATTGTGGAACTTACAACTCTTTTCCTAAAAATTATGCCTTTTTAAAAAACAATTTTTTCAACTACATAATCTTTTTTTGAGTAAAGATTTTGAAATTTCCATTTCCCCCCCTCCCCTACACAGAGTAATCTAATAATATAACTATGGGAAACACATAGATTTGATATCCTATTCAATGGTTTCTATCTTTAAAAAATCTTTTAACATAGTAAAACTTGATTAATTTTACCTCCTCTCTTATAGGTTCACTTTTTTGGTAATAGGGATATGGTGAAAGCAGTAGAGGTAAAGAATCTGGACAAATTATAAACTGTAGATACATCCTAAATAACTGTTGTATGATTCATAAAGGCTGCACAGGTCATACCAAAATCCAACAATTGCTATGAAAAACAACTTTTTTATAACTAAACTTCCATTCAGATATGAAACTATTTTAACTATAAGCAACAGGAAGGATGCTTTGAATCGCTATTTCTAGTACAGATAACAACTTTGCCTCTTGCTTCGTTTGCCCAGTATTGTGCTGGCTGGCAGTCGCTTGAGCCGCTGACCTCATGACCACATATAACTAGGAATACACTTTAATACTGTAGGAACACAAAACCCTATTTCAAATTATGCTAAAATGAGACCAACTAATTCAGGCTGGGAGTCTGGGTAAGAAGTTTCCCATAACAGAGAACACTGTTTCTAGACACTGATTGGACAAGGAAATTTAAAGCGGGACCGCCCAATAGGCATACGTAAGCAATGCCACACCTTAAAAGTGGACAGAAGGAAATTCTTTATCTGACTATACCAAAAAGTGAACACTACAGCCTAAGTCTTGTATGAAGGCTTCCATATACATGTATGTGTGTAGATATACACATATATTCCTGCGTATAACATTTAAACATATAAATCTACATCCACATATACACAGTCAAAAGCATTTATTCAGCATCTAAGCTCTCTCAATTTCAGTTGGGAATTGACTGCCTGACACGAGAGACCCTGGCACGGATGGCCTGGATTCAAAATATTTTCTTCTATTTCTGCCTCGATTCAACTTATTTTCCTATTAAAATAAATTTAATGATGGGCTGAGGAATAATTTAAAGTTTCAAGAATTTGCGGGGAGAAGGAAAGCTCACTAAAAAGTCATCATAATCAAAAACCGACACCTGCGCATCGAACATAGAACCTTGTGGTTTAATTTAGAACATTATTCCAAAGCACTTTTAAAATTCTTGCTAAGATATTGAAATTCTCCAGGGCACCTTTGGGAGCAGAACCGGGAGAACACCGTACAAAGCAACGCCGACACTGTCGACTAGGACTGGCCTCGGCTCAAAGGAGCCCCGAGCAGTACAAGTCAAAGCCGGCCAGTGCCCGGACCCTCGGCCGCGGAGCATCCCGAGCTCCGATGGGTCGCTTCAGCCACAGTGGGCTACATTGTAACTCTTCTAACAGAGTGAGGTCACGTTGGTCCTCTGCCATAACGAACCGAGCGACAGCGTCTGGGGCCGACAGACAGAGGTCTGGGGTCCGAGGGGGCCAACACCGCCTGCCCACGTGGCCTCCCCGTGGCGATGACGTCATCTAGTCCCTTCCCTTCCTTTAGCCCCCGGAGGGCTCCCACGGGGCTCCACACCCACTAGGTAGAAGGCTCCGGTGGCCAGAAGTTCCTCCTTCCTCGAGGGGCGGGGCCGGGCCGCCTCCAGGTGCTCTGGGGCCTTAACAGGCTTCCCGAAACAAGAGCAAAACCTGGGCGCCCGCATTTGCTTCAGGATCTCCCTGGGGTCTCGGGAAGGGGTGAAGCAGGCGCGTCCCCCCACTTCCCAAGCATTTGTAAGCGCCTGCTGTACGCAAGTCACCGTGCTAAGCGCTGGGGGACACAGACAGGCCAGGAAGGTGGCCTGCCTCGTCCTCCCCCTGCACGGAGGGCTCCGGGCCCGGCGGCCACTCCCCACCCCCACCCCGGGGCCCAGGGGATCCGCCCCGGGCTAGGTCCCAGGCAGCGCCGGGCTTCTCGGGGTGCGGCCCCGAACGCACAGCCGCCCTCACCTTCTCCTCATGGCGGCCGCTTCCCGCCGCAGCCTGCCCCGGCTCCGCCTCAGTCCCGACGGCCTAGGCCGGCTCAGACGCTCCCGAGGCCACCCCGACGGGCTGCGGCAGACGGAGCTCAGGCGCCGACGCCCGGCACAAGCGACGAGAACCGTTTGTCCTGCGCAGGGATTTCAAACCGGCCCGCGGGGCGGGGCCGCGCCGCCATTGGCCCGGGCGGGACGCCCCGCTCGTTCCCTAGCGACGCAGCCCGCCCTGCGCAGTGGAGGCCCGGCCCCCGGGCCCCGGGAAAGCGCGGAGGGCGGCCCGGACGGGAGTCCTGCGCGGGAAGGCGGGCCTGGGCCCGGGGGAGGCGCCATCGAGCCTGGAGGGCGCAGGGGCTCCGGGGCCCCCAAGCGCACCGCGCTCACCGAGGCTGCGGGGAGGAGCCCCGGGCCGGGGCGCGCGCTCCCCGGGGGGACCCAGAGGGGCCTACGCGAGAACCGTCCAGCCGCGATGCTGTGCGGCCCGCGGCGCGGGGGCCCCGTTATCCCTGAAATGTTGGTCCTCTGCGGGAAAGAGTTCTGCTGCCAAACTTGGAATCCCGTCTGTTCCTGCCCGAGCCGACTTACTCTGATAAATGTGGAGCTGGGGGCGGCCCTGGAGTCAGGGGTTCAAATGCGACCTCAGACACCTAACTATGACCTAGCTGTGTGGCCTTGGGCAAGCCACTTAACCCCATTGCCTTGAAAAATCTTAAAAAAACACAACTTGTAGCTGTCCTGAGGGGCGGCTTCACATTGTTCTAGAGTGTGCGGAGAATGCAAACAACCTGTCAGATTGACACAAAAAGGGGACCACACTGATGCTCAGGCGGGAGCAGAACTAAGAACACTGCACACGCGGGCAAGGCCGCTGGGATGCATGCAGGCCTCCTCGCAGCTCAGAGAGCCAGGGCGACAGCTCTCTTCTGCATTCCACTGATCCAAGCCAGTCTCATGATGGAAAATGCTACCTACCTCCAAGTCTGACATGTAGAGCCAAAGCAATCTATTTTCACTTTATTTTTTTTCATGTTTCTCCCCCCTTTTGTTCTGTTTCTTCTTTCCCAACATAACGATATGAAAATGTTTTACGATTGCACCTATATAACCCATATCAAATTGCTTGCTGTCTTGGGAGGGGATGGGGAAGGAGACAGAGAGAGAAGAAAATTCGAAACTCAAAATTTTAATAATTCAATGTTAAGAATTGCCTTTATGTGTCATTGGAAAAAAGAAAATATGTTAAAAACTCACCTGAGTTCAAATCCAGCCTCAGACACAGCTGTGTGGCCTTAGGCAAGCCACTTAACCCCACTGCCATGCAAAAACTAAAAAAAGAACCCCCCCAAAATCTTTAATAGTATGTCATATTCTAAGTTAAATTTGGTATGTAGGTTGATTCTGATAAGAAAATGGTATATATAATATATAATGTTATGCTATATAACATATTATAATATCTGATATATTAAAATAATTATACCTAATTATATACTGTATAAAATATACATGAAAAATTCTAATCTAGTAATCTATTAATATATCATAATAAATTATATTTTGCATAAAGATCTAATGTTGTTTCCTTAGAAAAAGCTCTACCCACCAGTCATAAATAGAAGGGAATTCTATGGTTTTAATTG
Organism: Macrotis lagotis; assembly: GCF_037893015.1. NCBI lineage: Eukaryota > Metazoa > Chordata > Mammalia > Peramelemorphia > Peramelidae > Macrotis > Macrotis lagotis. The sequence goes on from NC_133661.1 coordinate 124,605,859, forward strand.
TACAAACAAGATGATAAAACTATTAAAAAATTGTTAAGTCCATGCCCATGTCTTCACTCTTTGAAAAAACATGTCATGCTTGTAATTATGTGATGCTTTTGAAAATTCTAGGACAGTAACATTTTGCAATCACTAAAAGTTTTGCTTTAAGGGAATCTGCAGCTCTAACACACCTACAAGAGGAGTTAACTTGATCTAATTGATTTAAATTGGTCCCTGATAGGATAAGTTTGCAAGCCTTGATGAAATTCAGCTGCTCCATAATTATTACATAGCTTCTTAGGAGATGGATGGAGTTAAGAAATTCTCTCCCCTGCCACAAAATTGTTCTATAGTTTTCATTTCACCCTGTTCACTTCAGTTTCCTCATCTGTAAAATAAGGTGGAAAAGAAAATGGCAAACCCCTCCAGTGTCTTGCCAAGAAAATCTCAAGTGGGATCATGATGAGTCAGATATAACTGAAAGATGACTAAACAACAGCAAATTATAGCCTAGTCCTGCGTAGCATATAATCTGGTGTTTGTACTGTCTCACAGCAAAACGATGGGGGGGGGGGGCAATTCCCTTTTCTTGATTCCCTGTGATCATAGGACTCAAATCAGGTTTTGCCTTTTGGAATAGTCCAATTTTATAGTGAGCTCATGAGCCTCCAGTCCAATTTTTTTAAAATTGATATTTTATTTTTCCAATTACATGTTAAGAAAGTTTTTCAACATTCATCCATTTGCATATTTGTTTCACAATTTTTTCCATCCTCCCTTTCTACCACCCTCCCCTCAGTGGCAAACAGTTTGTTGAATGTTGTACATGTACATTTGAATTTAATATGCTTGCTTATTAGTCATTTTGTGTATGAGGATTTAGGACTAAGTGAAAAGAATGAAAAATCATGGGAAGGAAAAACATAAGAGAAATTTTAAGAGTGAACATAGTGATTGTTCAGATTCTATGGGGTTTTCTGGGTTTTTTTTCTTTCCTCCTGAATGTGGATGACATTGTATATAAAAGGTCTCCCAAGGTTGTCCCAGCTCTCTGAATTGCTGACAGGAGGATCCATCATAGTTGATCAGCAACTGTTGTTGTTAATGTGTACAATCTTCTCTTGGTTCTGCTCCCTTGGCTGAGCATCAGTTAATGCAATTCTTTCCTTGTTTCTCTGGAGTCTTACCATTCATGGTTTCTTATTTATACACCATAACTTGTCTAGATGTTCCCCCAATTGATGGGCATCCCCTCAATTTCCAGTTCTTTGCCACTACAAAAAGAGTTGCTACAAATATTTTGAAATATGATGGACTTTCCCCATTTTTTATGATTTCTTCCGGGTATAGACCAGTATTGGTATTGCTGGGTCAAAGGATTTGATCAGTTTTATTGCTCTTTGGGCACAGTTCCATATTGCTCTCCAGAAGGGTTGGATTAGTTCACAACTTTGCCAACAGTATATTAATGTCCCAAGCCTCCCACAACCTTTCCAACATTGATCATTTTCCCTTTTTGTCATCTTAACCAATAGGTTTGAGGTGGTGGTACCTCATAGTTGTTTTAATATGCATTTCTCTAATCAATATTTGGACCATTTTTTCACATAATTATATATAACCTTAATTTGTTTGAAAACTACCTATTCATATCCTTTGACCAATTATCAATTGGTGGATGACTTGTAACCTCTTAAATTTGATTCAATTCTCTATATATTTTAGAAATGAGACCTTTATCAGCTGTGAAAATTGCTTCCCAGCCCAAAACAGTTTCTTTTTACCTACTAGCTGGTGCCTTTTTTCATTTCAAGGTTTGAAATAAAACATTTAAAAAACATGGTCGGGGCAGCTAGGTGGCGCAGTGGATAGAGCACCAGTCCTGGAGTCAGGAGGATCTGAGTTCAAATCCGACCTCAGACACTCAATGATTACCTAGCTGTGTGGCCTTGGACAAGTCACTTAATCCCATTGCCTTGCAAATAAAAATAAAAAACATGGTCAAAATAAAACACAACACAGAAACCCAAACATTTAAGAGTTGGCAAGAATCTCAGTGGCCATCTAAAACCAATTCATACCTAAAAAGAGTTCTACCCAATAATACACTCAACAAGTAGTCATTCATCTCCAATGAAAGGAAACCCACCACTTCTGGTGCCCACTTTTTGGGTAACTCTGATTGTTAAGAAATTTTCTCTAAAGTTCTTAACCACTTCATGGTGGCAAAGAGTTGAAAATTGAAGGGGTGCTTAAATGGGAAATGGCTACTTTAAAAGCAGAGGTCAGGGGCGGCTAGGTGGCACAGTGGATAGAGCACCAGTCCTGGAGTCAGGAGGATCTGAGTTCAAATCCTGCCTCAGACACTTAATAATGACCTAACTGTGTGGCCTTGGGCAAGCCACTTAACCCCATTGCCTTGCAAAAACCTTAAAAAAAAAAAGGCAGAACAATCCTTGTGGGTGCTCCACTTGGAAAATTGCCTGTTCACAATCTAGTAAAGCTGTAGAGGTTTCAAAGTCAGTGGAAAAGACTTTGCTGTAGTACATTAAGGACCACTGTTTTTTTTTTTATTATTGTTGAAACCACTTATATATGTTGTCTCCCACTGTTAGATTGTAAACTTCATGAGATCAGGAATTATCTTGTTTTCTACTTTTATCCTTAGGATTTGGTACAATGTTTTACCCATAGTAAGAACTTAGTAAATACTCATTTAATCATTCATTCATTCATATATGAGATGTCCCATAGATACTTGCTGATTAATCAATGATTATGTTGAAATGAGGAGACAGAGGGAAAAGATATGTCCAAGAATAGAAAGAGAAGGGGAGGTGATTATTTTTGTTTTCTTTTTTTTTAGGTTGTTTTTTTTTTGCAAGGCAAGTGGGGTTAAGTGGCTTGCCCAAGGCCACACAGCTAGGTCATTATTAAGTGTCTGAGGTCGAATTTGAACTCAGGTACTCCAGACTCCAGGGCTGGTGCTCTATCCACTGTGCCACCTAGCCGCCCTATTTTTGTTTTCAAAATAATTTTTGGAGGTTTTACGTCTCCAAATATGTGAAACATAATTTTTTGAGCAAGTCAAATTGCTTAACATACTTTTATGTTCTTGAGATCCAGAAAAATCCCGATTCATAAACAGTACAAAAATAAATGATACATATTTCCACTTTCTCCAAAAGCTTCAATCCTTCAATTTTTTTCCTCCAGTGGCATATTAGTGGAAATTTTACATTTCTAAATGCAGACACTAAGCATCATGGATCAGACTTCATAGAAAAGATAGGACTTTAGTTAGAGCTCAAAGGATAGGTAAGGTTTGCAGAGCTGGGAGGGTTAGGGAGAAGATATATCAAATTGTGGTGGGGGTAACAAAGGCTCAAAAAACTGAAATGGGCAACTTGTGAGAAGACGAGAAAACAATTCTAGCTAAGCTGAGAATATACTGGAGAGGAGTATATTAGAGGCTCTAAAATAATTCAGGCTTCACACAGTAATAGCTTGGACCAGGATGAGAACAGAAAGAACAAAAATCAGATACATTCTGAAAGAAAAATGAATTGAACGTGATGACATTGGTCATGGGAGAGGAAGAAATTAAACTTAACCCTAACATCTACCATATGAAAAAAAAATCCCAGAATCAAGACCGTTTTTTTTCCTTTTTATATCTTCAGATCCTATCTCCATCTCAAAATATGATAGATCCTTAAAAGAATGTAATCATCACAATAAACAAAGGTCAGAAGAAATCAGAGACAAGCAGAACAGTTTTGAATGTTAAATGATTGAATTTAGTATATACCTAGAAAAGCAAGTTCTACCTAAGAAATTGAGTTTCGGGGCAGCCATGTGGCGCAATGAATAAAGCACCAGCCCTGGAGTCAGGAGTGCCTGGGTTCAGATCCAGTCTCAGACACTTGATGGTTACGTAGTTGTCTGGCCTTGGGCGAGCCACTTAACCCCATTTGCCTTGCAAAAAACCTAAAAAAAAAAAAATCGAGTTTCATGTATGATCACTTTCCATTTTAAAACATATTTGAAAATGATTATTTTATACAGTTTGTCAAGTTCAGAATAACTAGTAGGAATTTTTAAGCAACAAATTCCTTGAGGACGTGAGCCTGGTTTTCTTTATATAGCCATTTGATTTGGCTAGTTTTGTAAACTATTATCTGTTAACCTAGTCTCTTCTATGCTGTCAAATTTAATTGAAGTTTCTCAGTCTGAGACATAGTCCAAATCTACAGAATACTTCCCAAAGGAACTGTTTCCTAGGGAACAGCTTAGCATCACATTAAGATCTGGTATAATGAAGGGAAATTGGGCAAAAAGAAAGTACCCTAGAAAGAGTCAAGAGCATTTGGGGGGAAGGCCAGAATCACAAATTGGACAATTTTGAAAGTTATAGGCTGAATTTATTACTTAATAGTCACAGTTTCTCCCTTCTGTTCTGCAATGTATATCGAAATGTTCATTTTCATGTCTGTGATGTTTGGAATAAAAAAAAATAAACTAAAAGATCTGGCTATGAGTCAAAAGTTCTGCCATTTACAAGTCATCTCACTACCTTGAGCCTGTTCTCTCATCCATTATGCAGGAAGATAAATTTATGTCAACAATGCTGTGTGTACCATCAAGTTCCACACACACATTGTCGGTATTGGTGCTCTGCTTTGCCCACATCAGAACTGGCCTTGATACACTTCCAGCTTTCTGTCTACACACTGCTGCCAATGTGATTTTCCTTAAATGCAGATCTATATTTTAAACTCTTTGGAATTCAAAGAAACCTGACCTTAACATCTTATTCCAGATCACTCTGGCCTTTTTTCTCATCTCCCACTTCTGTTCCTTTGCATTGGCTGTTTCCCATGACCATCCTCTCCACAGCCCAAGGACTGCTTTCAAGAAGCCTTTCTTGATTCCCTCAAGTGTGTGTGTGTGTGTGGGGGGGGGGGCGGGGGGAATCCTAAACTACCTACTTGCATCTGTTCTATTGATATCTATTCTTCGTATACTTATATATGTCTTCCTTTTAAGTAGAGATTGTTTCCATTTTTGGATTTGTGATCCTTGTGCCCATCTCAGTGCCTGGCCCAGAGTATGCACTTAATAAATGCTTGGTGAATGAGTGATTAAAAGCACAACATTTATTTGCAAGGACAGTGGTTTGCCAAATTACATCCCCCCCCACATAGATCTTGAGTACATTGGCATGTCCCACATAGTGGGAACATTCAGGGAAGAATTCAAAGAGCACCGCTGAGGTGAGACCCTGGGCTCCTGAGAAGACCCCAGCGAGCCCAAGAGCTGGGCTTCTCCTGGTCAGACTGGCTCATCTTCACCCTCCAGCACTTTCCAGTTCCGTTGTCCTCAGTGTGCTCCTTGGTGGTATCTCCAGTGCCAGCCTCCTAAGAGGAGGCTTCATGTCTTCACCTCACTCATGGCCTCCATGAGTCGAGCGCTGTTTGTCACAGCTGTTGTCAAGAAAATGAATCTATATCCTGAAAAGACAAAGCAAGGAAAGCATCCAGGTGGTGAGGCTGGGAGGCTGGCACAGATGCCATCTAGTTCCAGAAAAGTTCATTTGGGACAATTTGTTTTTCAACATGATTAATACAACCCCTTGCAGAGCGTCAAGAGGGTACAGCAATCTGTCTTTAATTACTTCTGCTCTCACTGACTAAGGGCGATGACCTTGCACTTCCTCACAGTTACTCTGTTTACAACTCCCTGCCTCCAATTGATAACATTTTACCCAGAGGTTAGTGGTAGGATTTGTTTGGTTTTTTTTAATAGAATGACTTCTCTCAACTCCCTATCAAGTTTGTTTTTATTTTTTATTTTTTTTTTTTTTTTAAGATTTTTGCAAGGCAATAGGGTCCCAGGCCACACAGCTAGGTAATTATTAAGTGTCTGAGGCCAGATTTGAACTCAGGTACTCCTGACTTCAGGGGCTGGTGCTCTACCACTGCGCCACCTAGCCACCCCAAGTTTGTTTTTATTTCAAGAGATTTCTTACCTCTCTCTCTGCCCAAGAATCGAAGGGCTGAGATCTCAGAGAAGGTGCATCCACCCAGAAAAATCACAAGGACAAGACGCAAGGAATCACTTGGGGCGTTTTCTTCAGGTACCATGTCTATAAGGAGGCAAAGCAGCTCGGTCTCAAATTTTGTATTATGTCCCAGGTCCCTATATTGCTCTCCTTTCTATTCAGTCTGCCCTCTAATTTTAAATTCTCCTTACCTGTGACTGCAAATTCATTGCCATTGAGTAATCGAACAACTTCCTCAAGGCCCAGCCAGCCCCTTCGCTCTAATACCTATGGAGGTTTGAGGTTGAATTTCAGTTAGTCACATCATGAAAGCTCACCCTCAATGCTGGTGTCTCTACTGCTAACCCATGATGAGTATCAGGCCTGAAGGAACCAACAGCAAGAGAGATGAGGAATGGTAAAAATCAGAACAGGGAAGGGTGGAAAGGCAGCCTGGTCTCACCTGTTCAATGATGCGGCAGCTGAGGGGTACATAGGCACCGCTGAAGACGTAGGCCATGTCCCGGGGCACCTTCAAGTCATACTCGCTGTCACCTCGTGGAATCTACACTGGGCAGGCATGCAGCATGGCATCAGGCCAGTAGCAGCTCAGCCAGCAGCCTGCCTAGCCCCATACCAGAAAAGAGGCGCTTAATCTACTCTGGAATTAATGTGAGGGCCACATGCCTAGCCAGAAAGCCATGGGCACTAATCTTAGGAAAACCTACCTTCCAGGGTTGGCCATTGTATGAAAGTTATTGCCCAGTCTTGGCACCACCTTACTCCATGGAAGCCAGTCCATTACTCCTGATCAGCCCCACCCCCACCCCAACCTTTTGTGATTTTCCCTCTTCACTAGTATGAATACTCCTCATAGAGTCTCATAGAAGGTTCTCAGAAGCAGCAGTTACTATAAGCTTGGAATGGCACAGCTGCGTGAGATGCCAGCTCTAAAGCCAGAAGGCCATCAAGTCCAAGCCCCTCATTTTACAGATGAGCAAATTGAGGCAGGAACTGTCAGAGGAGGGAGAGGAGCCCCGACCTGGCCTCCTGTACTGCCTTTAGGAGTGCCGGTGCTTGGTGGAAAGGGAACCAGGTCAAGGAATGCTTAAGAGATTCCTTGGCATAGTTCAATCTCCTGGGGAAACTGAGGCATCTATTCCCTAGGGGGCCTACGGAATACCAGATGGGTGCAACTACTCTTTAAAATATACTAGAACTTATCCAGCAGAGGAGATGAAATCAAGTATACATTATATGGTTCAGGGATTAAACAACAGACTAGAGGCTCAGGCATTAAAAATTCTTTTTTTTTTTTCTGGCTCTTTCACTCTCTTGCTCAATCATCTTGACTGAATCATTTATTTTTGTGTGTGTGCCTTATTATTTTATCCCTAAAGTTAAGCTAAAAAGAAGTTATCACACAGCAAAATATGATAATGAAATAGACTGAAAATACCTTATTAAAATTAAAATGCTCCAGAGCAGTGTTTCCTAATTGCTCTTCTAAGGCAATTTCTATCAGTCCACAAAGCTTTTTGTGACCAAATCATCTTACTTCATGAAACCTACAAATAACAGTTCTTCCTAACCTTCCCCTCTATTCCTGATTTATCTCCCTAAATAATCAAATCTGCTCCTTGTCCTTTCTGGCTTGCATCCCCACCTCAGCTCTCTCTCCTCAATGTAGAGGGCCAAGTATTTTATAATAAAGAATTTAGATTTTGTTAGAATGTAGATGAGGTAGAAACAAAGCTTTATAGGCTTATTCCTCCCAGTCACCCAAGGATCCAGACCCAATTAACATACCAAGCCCAATTTTTTGCTGATGCCACGAAAATTGCTTCTCTTGGCCAAAGAATTGAAAGCATCTGTAAGTTTTCCTGGAGAAGAAATAGAAGCTAGGTCCCACCACTGTGTTCCCAGGTTAGGAGCACTGCCATGATCATTCAAACTACAAGGATGTCCTGTTAAACTCAAAAAGCTGAAGCAACTGTCTCTCTCAAGAAAGCCTAACTGGCCCCTTCTTGACAGAGCCTCAGCAACCATCAAGCCCAGGCCTTCCCTGAGCAGGTCAAATCCCTCATATAGCACCCCTGACCTCCCTTCTAAGACTGCCCATTCTATTGGTAGGGATACTTCTAAGATCAAACCCCAATTTGACCTTGTGACTTCTCTACTAATAGTTGCCCTTTAGCCTTTTGGAACCATGAAGAACAATTTTTTTTTTTTTGCAAGGCAAACGGGGTTAAGTGGCTTGCCCAAGGCCACACAGCTAGGTAATTATTAAGTGTCTGAGACCGGATTTGAACCCAGGTACTCCTGACTCCAAGGCCGGTGCTTTATCCACTACGGCACCTAGCTGCCCCTTGTGAAGAACAATTCTAATCTCTCTTCAACCAGACAGTTCTCATGGGGCGCCTTCAAAGTCTCTTTTCCAAGCTAAACATCCAAAGTTCATTCAACAACATGACATGAACTGGGACCCTTTCTGGGCACTCTTCATTTTATCAATGTCTATACAAAAATGAGGTCCTTAGAACATACAAGACTCACAATGCTCTGACCAGGGCTGACAACAGGACTATTTCCTTCCTGGTTACCAGTCTTCCTTTCTACCCCTTTCCTCAACTATCTTTGTTGATATACAGTAGTGTCTTCCCACTAAACCATCTTCATGAGATGAACACTATCCCAAACCCCGGGTTGATAGGAAAATCTCAGGATTAGCTAAGGGTATGGTTACTCCATGAGTGACCATGGACCCAATACTATCATTTTTTTCTCCTCAATTTATTCTCCTAACAACACTCAAACTGGTCAGTCTATTCTCATATACTAAGGAAATGAATAAATTGAACAACTGGATAGCTGTGATCACCATTGCTCCTGTGCTCACCTGCAGCTTTATCAGTCACCAATTTGCTCATTTTATTCTCTACTGCAGTAAGAGTATCTCCTGGAACCTGCTCCGTTAGTAACCCTGCCCGACGAAGATTAGAGAAGGTCAGCAAGTGCTCAGGTCCATAGCTCTGGAAGAAATGAAATGCAACCAGTATTTAGTGAAAAAATTTATTTCTAGGCACCCAGAATAACTTCTCTGGGCTTTATGTTTTGTGCTCATATATACATTTTAGGCACTATTGAGAAAATAGTTTTTCAGAGATGTGATGAAAACAAAGAAGGATAGAGGATAAGAAGTAAGAAATTGAATATAACCAGGTGTCAAATGCATACATAAGAACTAAAAATGATGAAAAAGGAAGAAAAATAGAGTGGTCAAGAATTAGAATTACCACAGAAGTTTATGAGTACAGCAGGACTTGAAGGAAACTCCTATTACCACCACACTAAATACAGGGAGGGCTGGAGTCTCCCAAGAGTTAAGAATCTTTAATGGGTCAGCTAGAGTAGGCTCTCTCAGTGTTGGACACAAATCAAATGCTATGAACAGAATTGACTAATAAGATGAGTTTTGAGTCAATTAAAAGGCCATTGCTATAGATTCATTTCAGGTATGCTAAACAGTGAGACTTGGACCAGGAACATTATTAAATCTATTATAGAGGACAAGACTAAAGAGGAGAATGAGGGGGAGTCCCTTCAACCAACTCTCCTCAAAAGTTCTTACCAACACCTCCCTCCCCTGGTCTCTCAAAATTCTATTCTAATCTTCACCTGAAGGTACTGGGTTTTCAGAGAGCGGTAATCTTTGGACACCAAACCTGTGGATGAAGGAGATAGTGTAAATTAATTAAGCTGACTTTAACTGAAGTATCCTGCAGTACACAGAAAGTCTACTAACTGATCTTAAGAAAAAAAATACATTCAACATCAATATTGCATTGTAGTCATAAGTTTTAATTAATTTTCAAATCTAGGACTGCCTCACTAATCCTTTCTTCTGAAGGGTGAAGCATGGGATCTATAGGAACAATCAAAGCAGCCAGGAGGCAGAATACTAAATCATGAAGGAGCTGATCAAGGAACAGTAAAATCAATGATACTAGATGGCAGTGGATAGAGTGCCAGATGTGAAATCAGAAAGACTTGTGGGGTGGCTAGGTGGCGCAGTGGATAGAGCACTGGCCCTGGAGTCAGGAGTACCCGAGTTCAAATCCGGCCTCAGACACTTAATAATTACCTAGCTGTGTGACCTTGGGCAAGCCACTTAACCCCATTTGCCTTGCAAAAAACCTCAAAAAAAAATAATACTTGTGTTTGAATCCTGTTTCAGACTCCCCAGTCCTGAGACAGATCCTGGGCAAGTTATGGAAGCTCTCTGTACCTCAGCTTGCTCCATCTGAGGAAGTTTCTCAAGATAGACACTAAGAGGTCTTACAATTATTAGAGTAGGAATGAGGAGTGGGGAAGGGAAGAGAACTAGGAGAAGGGAAGCAGAATCTCTTTCTTTGAAATCTGAAAGAACAAGATTAATAACCACCTGTGTGACCTGATAAGACTCCAACTGACCTTCAAATAGCCATTCTAACCTTATGATTAATGACCGACTATATAAAAAAGTGACCTGAAAACAGTCAAGTGTTCTAAAAATGTAAGACTATGAATGAAGATCATTTGATTATTATCTTCAAGTGCCTAGTCTATAGAAGACACTGAGCAAATTATTATTTGTTGAATTATTAAAGTGTTTTCTTAATGATACAGCAATGATTATTTCCAGTTTATAGGGAGATAAGAGGAAATCAGATTCAAATGCAGGAAAAGTGACTTAGAATAAACATTCTAAGGTATTTACTGGCTGAGAGAATTAAGACATTGGAACAAATTAACATGAAAAGCTGTGGAATTTCCCCTATCAAAAGCCTTATGAAATGTGCTACTTTTCTCACTTTTTCCAGACATAGTTTTCTATAAAACCTTGCTAGAAGTGAAGGCATAGATGAGATGACCTCTTGAATTCCCATTTCAGACCTGCAGTTTTACTATTATCATCTTTCACTGGTTGAGATGTAGCACTCTCTGGTACAAAGGGACTGATTCAAGGATCCTAAAATTTCCATTCATTGGCAGGATTATGCACTGCTAAGTTAAGTGTAACTGCAATTATAGAATAATATTCTGTTTTTCCACACATCCACCATAAATCTAGGTATGAATGGGAAAAGAAGGGGGGAGAATCATGTCTGGAGAAAGGATAACAGATTCAAAGTTGGAGAGCTATTCCAGTATCTAGCTAATGATGTCTGGAGAAGGGATAACAGATTCAAAGTTGGAGAGCTATTCCAGTATCTAGCTAATGGTAAAAGACCTAGAGAAGTTTTCCAGCCGCAACTAGGATGGATCTCTTATGGAGAATTTATGGAAATACATGGGTAAGAGTTACTTAGAATGTGAAGGTATGGGCGGATATATTGAGATCAGTACTACTACAGTGGCCGACATAAGAGCCAGAGATCTTATATCATTAAGTTGTGGTTCTACTGTTCGATTGATGTTTTGGATTTTATTTGTTAGGGTATTTCTATCTTTCAAAAGTCTTCCTCTCTTGCCAACCTATTATTTTTTGACCCCTGGGACTACTCACCATTTTCAGTAATGGACAGAAGACACATGAGACGGAGGCTTTCAATAGGTGATACCTGCAAGGCAAAAAAAAACAATCAATGAGAACTTAAACCCTATAACTTAAATGCTTTCTTTATTTATTCCTTTCTGCCTCTGGCAGACCCCATTTCCGAAAGACAAGCTCATGCTGGCTTGCCTCCTGGACTCACCTGTCGATCTATATGCTCCTCAATATAGTTTGTGCTTTCACGGATGTTGAACCCTTCTAGTAGTGCTGGGAGGAATTGGAGAGTATTACTTTGTTAGGAAACTATACCTGTTGTACTTGAAGAGTTCCCTCTGTGACTGCTCAATGCTGAGAAGAGCCAACTCAGACAAAAATTTCAAAGGGTTGGTACCAAGGGCCAGTCCCAGCATCAGCTAGAAAAAGGGTTAACAGAAGAACCAGAGACTCCAGGGAGGATAGTAAGTTATGGGAAAGAGATATTATGAGAGCAGAAGAGGGAAAAGCAGACTGGCAAAAATGTTAGTCACCATGTTCAGTCTTGATCAGCTCCTGGAAGTCTTGTTTGGTTTTCTTTTTCATGATAGACTCACAGGCTCCAATGTCTAAAGATAGGACAAACTGGAAATGAGGTCATCCCTAAAATCAGAAGAGTATCTTTTTTTTTTCTATGAGACAACACCTAGGATCACTTTTCCCTTTGACCCAATCTCCTTCCCCTTACAGGTACCTGGTTCTATACAGCACCCCTTTCCATATGGAACCTACGTAAACTCAGCAGTCGGTGCTCCTGCTTCAGACCCTTGAGTTCCTGAGAGACAAAGTTCTTCATCTGCTTGATGTCCATGCCTCGTCGGCGCTGGAGAGAGGATCAAGTCAGTGACAAGCCTCCCACTCTCCTATACTTCTTTAAATTTCTTCTACTTTAGAATCACAAAATCACAAAATGTGAGAATTTGAAAGAATTTATTTAGTCCAATCACCTCATTAACAAATGAGAATGACCACCTACTGTCCCTTAGTAGCAGCACTAAGACTAGATTCTAGGCCTTTTAACTTCTAGGTCAGGAACCTTCCTATTACATTATAATGCTTGCAGTGAAGATGGGGGGAGTTGGGTGATAAAACCAGTAATAGAAAGTAATTGAAGTCGTTTCAGGGAGTGACTTTGGGGAGGGATTCAGAGTCTCACATCATACTGTGCCTGCAGATTCCGGGCCTTCTGGCTCAGGAAACCAAAGACATTGGAGAAATGCTCATTACGAATCTCATTAAACACCTGTGGAGAAGACAGAATTAGGTCAGGATCATAGAACCATATCTTGTATTTGGATCATCCTTTTTTGGGGGCAATTAAAAAAAAACTATTTTTTTTTTCCAATTACATGCAAAAAAGTTTTCAAAGTTCATCCTTCTACAAGCTTTTGAGTTCCACATTTTTCTACCACCCATAGCAGTGTAAAAAATATGCTATGTCCTTTGATTATCCTACCCAGTTTTATCAAAGGTTATGATGCCTCACCCCCCAGTTGTAAAACAATGTTCATCCAACAGAAAAAAGCAGTGAGTTCACATGGTATCTTATCAATCAACAGATATCTATTGAATATCTAAATAAGCGTTAGACGTTGTGGTATGCCTGTATGATATAGACATAGCCCACCATCTCAAATCTCTTGATTTCAGGTAGCATTCCAGTTTCCCAAGAATCATACTCTAACCTTATCCTGGGCATTAAGCAGCACCTTGAGGCTCTTGTCAGAGGATGTAATGTCTGGACCAAAATCAACACTCCCTATGGAAGTAAAAGGGAAGGTCACCAGCACTTTCAGACTTTAAAATCACCTTTTCTCAAAGGACCTACTTGTAACAAAGGTACTTATAGCAGCTTTTTTTGTGGTGATCAAGAATTGGAAATTAAAGGGTTGTCTATCAGTTGTGGATTGACTGAACAAGCTGTGGCATTATCATTTCAGTGGAATGCTATTGTGGTATGAGAAATGACAAGCATAATAATCTCAGAAAAACTTTGAAAGACTTAAATGAACTGAACAGAACTAGGAGAACACTATACACAGTAATAGCAATACTATGTAATGAGCAACTGTGAATGACTTCTATTCTCAGCAATACAATGATCTAAAGGACTCATGATGAGAAAAGCTATCCATTTCCAGACAAAGAACTGGATGGCGTCTGAATGCAAACGGAAGCATACTATTTTTCACTTTTTCTTTCTTTTTTTGGGGGGGTGAGGGGTTTAAGTTTTTTTTTCTGTGAAATGACTAATATGGAAATATATTTTATGTGACTGCAAATGTACAACCTATATAAGACTGTTTATCATCTCAGGGAGGGGGAGGGTAGAAAGGGAGAGAATCTGGAACTCAAAATTATAAAAATAGGGTTAAATTTTATCATTACATGTAATTAGGGAAAATGATTATTTTTTTAAAAAAAAATCATCTTTCCTTTCTAATTCCTAAATGAACAGGGAGGGACTGCCAGAGATGTTTCTGAGTACTGTTCTGAAATCTATTAGTACCTAAAACTATTCTAACGAATCCAAGGAAACTATGCAGAAATTCTTTTTTGTTTGTTTTTTGCAAGGCAATGGGATCAAGTGACATGGCCAAGTTCATACAGCTAATATGTATCAAGTGCCTGAGGCCGCATTTGAACTCAGGTCCTCCTGACTCCAGGGCCGGTACTCTATCTATTGTGTCACCTAGCTGCCCCTACCTGCCTCCAACTGCAGAAATTCCTACTAGATTGCCTCCCCATCCTCATTAGGAAGTAAAAGAGAACAGCACTTACCACATTTGATACGGAAGGTGTCATCCACTAGCCCCTCATATACCACTTGGGAGCAGAGTGCAGTCACAAAGTCCACATCTGAAAGCAAAGTCCATGGAGAAGAGAGGTTTCTCAGAACGTATTCTTCCACTTCTTCCTGAGGTCACTGTTTTAACACTAAATCAACACCAAGTACTCAGTATTTCTACCCAATTCTGAGATTCACACAGTTAACTCTGATTTTGCTATCCCTTCTTCCATGTTCTCACACTTTTCAAGGTTCAAAGGAGAGAGTGAACTGTATACCTACCTCTATCCAGAAGAAAAATGTGCCCAATTTCTGGTTTCCGGCCTTTTATCTCACCCTCTTCTTCCTCTTCGAGCTCTTTCCACATTTCATACACCATCTATTCAAAACCCAAGATTTCTTCAGTCTTTTGTTCCCACTACCAATACAAGGTAGTGACTAGCATCAGGATTCAAAAGATAATCACTCAGTCCCTTGTGGGGATCTTAAAACGCTGAGATTAAGAGCTCATACCATTAATCCATTCCATTTCCTTCACCATGCACCATGTATCATAGATGGAGGAGGAAAGAACAAAGAAAACCACAGACAGAAATGTGATCCAGGTGGTGTCTCAAGCTGCTATTGCCTGGCTTGGCATATCAGTCCTCATCTCTAAGGAAGTGCTCCAGAGCAGTAAGTGAAAAGAAGCACCCTCATACAGAAGATGTCATGAAGGTGCCTCAGTGGACACAAAAAAAAGGATAAAAAAAAAATCAAAGAATGAGGAAAGAGGAGCTTTGAGGGCTCTTACCTTGGCACATCGGCCAATTCCATAACAGTTTGCAAAAGGTCCATAGAGATTACTAAGAAGGTGCAGGGCTTGGGCTACAGTATTGATCCAACGCTGGTTTCCCTCCTACAAGGGACATAGGAGTCACAAGGGTAAATGAAGTGATGACTTCTTAGGCTCAGAACCTGGTTCTGTAACACAAAACTAACCTGAGAAACTATTAGCCGTGGTAGGTCCCTACACAACAAAGCAAAGCCTGGGAAAATCTTGAAACAAGGTAAATCCAAATGGTCCCTAGTTATGTCCTTTAAATAGCAATCTCTAGTGATCATCTTCAGTCACAGGTAACAGGCAAAAATTAGACAAAAACTTCACATCTTAGCTCTCTTGCCCTAGGTCTGCCCTATACCCAGGACATGCATTCACCAGGAAGTAGTCTCTGAAGAATTCAGGCAGTTCCATGCTGAGGAGATCCACATCAAGAGGCAGCAAGGAGAAGGCCCACTCATCACAGCTCACATCTATAGGTATGGATAATACCAGTCAGCTACAGGGGGACAACACTAGCCAATGGTTAGTTGTCTTCCCTTAACAACTCTCCACTCAGAGGGCTTAAAGTTCACAAAGCATTTCTGTCAGAATAACACTATGAAGCAGGCAGTAATAAATTATCATTCTCATGTAACAGATGAAGGAACTGAGGCACAGAGAGATGACTTCCCCAGAGTACATAATAAGGAATGTCAGAGCTGAGAATTGACCCGGTCTCCCAACACTGAATCCAGGGCTGTCTTTCTAATCACAGTCAAAATTCACAACTAGACTAATCCAAAACGTAGTCTCTTTGCCTATCACTCACAGGATTTAGAACTGGAAAGAACTGGAAATCATTAGTATAGAAGTTCTTAGGATCCCTTTACACTCTTAAATTTATTAAGAATCTCCAAGAATTTTCATTTTCATGGGTTATAGCAATATTTATCATATTAGAAAACTGAAAATTTTAAAAGACATTAATGTTTTAAAAGAACAATAAATTCATTAAATTTTTTTCCAAGCCAAAAAATAAAGTGTGGCACACTGTTTTGAAAATCTCTTTAATATTTGGCTTAAAAGACAGCTGGATTCTCATATTTGCTTCTGCAGTTCCTCTGTTGTGATTTGTTATTTTGTTTGAAATAGAGTGGAAAAAAAATCTAGTCTCACATAGATATATATACTTTAAAAAGGAAGTTCTAATAATTTTAGTATTCTTATGAAAATAGTTTTAATGTCCTTGAACCCTAGTGCCCATGGACCACACTCTGAGAAGGGCTGATCTGGTCCAACCCCCCCCCATTTTAAAGTTAAAGGAACTAAATCAAAAAAAAAAAATCAAGCTATTTCAAGCTACTAAGTAAGCCAGAATTTGAACTTATATCCTCTGAATGAAAAGCTAATATTATTTTGATGACTTCGTGCTTCCTCTCTACTATACAATGTTATCTCTGTGGACCCTACTGTGATTCTTTATCTTTATTATTACTCTTGGCACCAGAGCAGAAGAAGTCTTCATAAAAGACATGCGTGCCCAACAACTTCTTCTTATTTTCTATTGCTTTCCCAGTCACTTCTATCATCTCTCACCTCCATAAATTCCTTCTTCTTCAAGTACCATTTCACATGCATAGAACTGAAGAAGAAAGAAAGACTAGGTTAATTTCCTCACATTGTTTTCTATTTTCATTTTTCTCCATAAACTCATAGGCAGTTTCATGGCATCAACAATGGATTTAGAGTTAGGGAAGATTTAAGTTGGAATTGTACTTTTGACACTGATGAGCTGGATGACCATGGGAAGGCTAGAGTTTCAGTGTTTTCATCTGTAAAATGATAATAGGGAATATCTGTACTATCTCTGCCTCTCAGTGTAACAACAGTAAGAATCAAGGGAAATTCTATAAAGGGCATTACAAACTTTAAAGTAGTAGAAAAAACACTCAATTATCAAGATAAATTCTGATAAAGCATATTATTATACACCGTATCTCATGTACTTGGATCAAAAAAACAAGTAAGCCTGTTAGAACTAGAAGAGGCTTTAGAAGCCTCTTCCAATCTCTTCATTCTAAGATATGATGAAACTGAGGTCCATTGAGGTAATTTGTTGAAGGGTCACAAAGTTACTTAATTGCTGACAGAAGGCTAAGATCCAAGTTTCCTAACTCCCAACCTGTTATAACAAGATTTGTCCTTGTTATCATACTGACAATACACATATATGTTATATTATCAGAACAACTCCTGTTGGCCTAGCATCATCCTTCATTTCATTTTAATCTCATTTTGTCTCTATATAAAAGTGACAGGAGCAGATATTTATGTTTTGGTTTTTTTTTTTTTTTAGATTTTTCAAGGTAGTGGGGTTAAGTGGCTTGCCCAAGGCCACACAGCTAGGTAATTATTAAGTGTCTGAGGCCAGATTTGAACTCAGGTACTCCTGACTCCAAGGCTGGTGCTCTATCCACTGCACCACCTAGCCACCCCAGGAGCAGATATTTAAATGGTGCTTTATAATTACAAATCTTACAAAACAGAGCTCATTTGACTCTCCCAACAACTCAGTGAGATTGGTAAGGTAATTGATGTTATCCTCATTTTATGGGTGAAAGATTTGATTCTCAGTGAGATCAGGTAATGCAATGAGATACACAGGTTGTGAATGGAAGAGCTGACTTAAACTCAGATTCTTTGATTCCAAATACTCCTTTTCAAATGCAAAACATTACCCTTCTAATAACCATCTTATATCCTATTAACTTAGCACAGAGACTTTTTCTGTAACTTTCTTAATATTCCAAGATAAAGAGTAAATTAGAATCACTCTTTCCTCTATAACATAAGCAATCTCAAAAATAAACTATAGATGATTCATAAATGGCTATCATGAAAAACTATGGCCCAGTGTCCTTTTATTTTTAATTTCTCTCCTAAATACATACACATATTGTTTGGCGTTGCATTATAAGCCTACAATTTTCAGTGGCAAAACCTTATATATTCATTCCCTAAAATGAAGTTGATAGTAGGTGTCTATGGTGGCTATGGAGTGGGCTAAGTCACCAGAGTCAAACATAGTAAGACATTGTGAAGTTGAGGTGCCTAGATTATCATCAGTGTCAATGCTGAAGTTTTCTTTTTTTCCTTTTAGTTTTTTTTTTTTTGCAAGGCAAATGGGATTAAGTGGCTTGCCCAAGGCCACACAGCTAGGTAATTGTTAAGTGTCTGAGAGACCAGATTTGAACCCAGGTAACCCTGACTCCAAGGCTGGTGCTTTATCCACTACACCACCTAGCCATCCCAGAATGCTGAAGTTTTCTAGAATTGTAATGGAAGTAGGAGATTGTAGGCACAGAAGAAGGGCATCTTTTTAACAGTTATGTGTCTGAGTTCCTATCGTGTAAAATGAGGATGGCCTGGATGGTCTTTAATGTCCTGCTAACATTCTGTTGTTCTACACTGAAAAGGGGTATTCCATCATCCGCCCTAAAAGGATTCTCAAAAAAATATGATGGTGATATTGAATTCGTACCCTAGGAGCTTTATAGTCATAGTTCTTAGATAAGAAGGTAATTTACTTCTGTAGGAAGATAGCTGCTGTTTCCTTTCACTTTCTGACCCCCAAATCCACCTTTCCATACTTGATCTCTATACTGAATCTATACTTACCTTCTGTGGGCTAAAGATCACTTTGTACCTTCGAGTTCGACCAGCCATTTTATCAGTATTGACAAGGTCTGTAGAGAGAAGGGAGTCATTTTTTTTTAGTTTTTTGCAAGGCAATGGGGTTAAGTGGCTTGCCCAAGGCCACACAGCTAGGTAATTATTATTAAGTGTCTGAGGCCGGATTTGAACTCAGGTCCTCCTGACTCCAGGGCCAGTGCTCTATCCACTGCGCCACCTAGCCGCCCCTGGACTCATGTTCTTTATCAGTAGTCTATTTAGGTAATGTCTTCTACAGGACAAATGGCAGAGGCAAGGAAGTCAGCTGCCTTCTAGCTACTGTCAACTGAATCACATTTCTTCCCAACATGATCCCTCAGTACCACCCTCAGTTGCATTCTAACCATAGCACCACTTTCCACTCACTTGCAATGTATCGCATATTCTTGATTCGAGGCCGAACAAGGAAGCATAACCTGAGGAGAAACAAAGATATGAAAGAGAACCAATAACTGTGATCAAATCAAGAAATCTGTACTGCAGCTAAGAAAAAGAAAGGAACTGCCTTTACTCTTGAACCTTTTGCTCTATCTTATGCCAAAGGGCACTTTTCCAGATCTCATGCCTAGCAGAAGCCCCTGCTTCACTAAAAAAGAGATTTACTAGCCCCCAGGACATGCCTTGTACCATGTTCAGGACTCTAGATGAGACAAAGACATTCCTGACCTTAGGAGTCTAAAGCCTATGGAGGGAGACAAAATATAAAGTTTAATAACAATATAAGAATTCAAGAAATATCATGAGGCAACTTATAACTGAATGCTAAATGAGAAGCATGAGCAAATGCTATTGTTTTCATGGAAAGGAAAGACTACTGAATATTTGAGTTAGGCCTCAAAGAATAGATAGGATCTAGAGATGTAGAGAGGAATAAAAATGGCATTTCAGGCAATGGAAATCAGTAAGCATAGGCTGAGGCAGGGATAACATGTTATTTTTGGTGACAGTGAAAAATCTGATTGGAATGGAGAGGGTAGAGGGGAACAGAGGGGGAAAAATTGTAAAATTCAAAAATCTTACAAAAAATGATTGGTAGAGGGGAACAGAAGGTAAAACAGGATTGGAAAGGTAGGTATAGTTCAGATTAAGTTGGGCCTGAAATACTAGATTAAGTTTCTCAATTTTAATTGGTAAAATAACTGGGAGCAGATTGATGATAAAGTAAGTTTCAGAAAATATAGAAAACTGGAGTAATCAGAGTAAATAAATAAAAAGGCTATTTTAGGCATGAAATGATACAAGACTAGCCAGATAAAGAATCAGAACAGTATAGTACTTAAAAAGTAATTGTTACAGAGTAATAGATAAGATACTACTCTTGGTCAGTGCTGATTTCTAAATGAAGTAGATTTTCCCAAGGATTACCTCCAATTAAGATGGTCAATTATAAGTGAGACTCACTGGACAGTCAAACTTACTGTTCACTGGTACTAAAAACAGGTTTGTTCTCCACTTTGTATAGTTTGTCCACTTCATGTTGCTAAAGAAAGGATCAAATGAGAGAATATATATGAAAACACTGTGGAAAATAATGTCATAAAAATATAGGACCCTCTTGGGTACTAGTATCAAAAAATTTTGTGATTATCCTTCTAAACATTATACTGATCATTCACTAGCTATTAAATTCAGTTGTAGTGATATACTGTGGTGTAAATATACCAAGTAAAATAAAAGAAAGTGAAAAGGGTAAAGTGAAAGAACCTATGAAAGAAAATTCATACCTTGAGGATAGAAACATTAGCGATTCGATCCAATGGGCTCATCAAATCTGCCTCAATAAATAAGTCCTTCTTCCCAGGAAGCTGAAGAGTATACAAATAGTATAATGAGTCTCTCATGGGATCAGTGCGTTTTTTAAATGAAAAACACTTATTAAATACATATTTAATACATGGCACCGTCCTAGGCCCTAAAAATATGACAAATGTCCAATTGGTAGGGAATTTATATATATTCTTTTTTTTTTATTCTTTTTGCAAGGCAAATGGGGTTAAGTGACTTGCCCAAGGCCACATAGCTAGGTAATTAAGTGAGACCAGATTTGAACTCAGGTACTCCTGACTCCAGGGCTGGCGCTCTATCCACTGCACGACCTAGCCGCCCCAGGAGTATATATTCTATTGGGAGAAAGAATATGTGAGAGAATAAATAAATATAACTTTAAGGAAGAAGAGGGTACAACTAGGAGAGTCAGTAAAGACTTCTCAAGGATGATAAGAGGCAGAGGTAAAAAAATGAATGGATTATAGACATAAAGACAAGAAACAATGTCACACGTTAAAAAGTGGCTACTAAGACAATTTAGGTGGAATGTGGAATTTGTTTTTTAACTTTTACAAAGGGATATTTATTAAAAAGACTTGGGAAGCAGTACAAATGTTCCCCTTGAACTCTGAGCACAGGATTTTCATCCTGTCATCTCAGGTCTTAGGGATAGTAGCTCAAAAAATGAGTGCTGCAAATATTGTTTTGCCCAAGTTCATTTCTGAATGCAACATAAACAATAGAATAGTAATTTGCTTTCGTTTTTTTTTCTTTTTACAATTTTCCCCCCTAATCTTGGTTCCCTCCCCCACCCCCACAGGAGGCAGTCTGATGGTCTTTACATTGTTTCCATGCTATACAACGATCAAAATTGAATGTATTGAGAAAGAAATCATATCCTTAAGGAAAAAATAAAATATAAGAGATAGCAAAATGACATAATAAGATGATTTAAAGGTAATAGTTTTTGGTCTGTTTAAACTCCACAATTCTTTCTTTGAATACATGTGATATTCTCCATTGCAGATACCCTAAAATTGTCCCTGATTGTTGCACTGATGAAATGAGTAAGTCCATTAAGGTTGATCATCACTCCCATGTTGCTGTTAGGGTACACAATGTTCTTCTGATTCTGCTCATTTTGCTCAGCATCAGTTCATGCAAATCCTTCCAGGCTTTTCTGAATTTCCATCCTTCCTAGTTTCTAATAGAACAATAGTGTTCCATAACATACATTTACCACAATTTGTTCAGCCATTCCCGAATTAACATTCACTCAATTTGCAATTCTTTGCCACCACAAAGAGGGCTGCTATGAAGTGATGTTTTTACCCTTTTTCATGATTTTTTTCAGGGTACAGACCCAGTAGTGGTATTGCTAGATCAAAGGATATGCACATTTTTATTGCCCTTTGGGCACACTTCCAAATTGCTCTCCAAGAAAGGCTGGATAAGTTCACAGCCAGAATGTGGAATTTTTAAAAGAAGCAAATATAGAAATGTAGGTTGAAGACTGATTGAAAGGGGCTTTAAATAACTTCCTGTCCAGGAGCCAGTGGAAGCCTTTGCATAGAAACAAGGCCCACCTTTTCAATCCTAATATTCAGCCTACCTAGAGGGACTATTTAGGATCCCGTATTCCACCTCCATAGCTACTCTCAGCTTCCTCGGCCCTGGGGTTCCTTTCTCTTGGTCAGCTATCAGCACCCCTGGTCCGAAGCAATCCGGCCCCCTTTTGAAGCGGTTTCTCCTCACTTATGTTGCCCCCTGCACTGCATTCTCCGGTTGCACATTCCATTGCCTCTGCCCCCTCTGCCACAGGATGATGAAGGCCCAGGAAGCAGGCGCGGTTCCTACTGAGCCCGCTGTTCTCAACATCTGTGGGCATGGCCATGGCTTGTGGGCTGGGGGCGAGGGAGCGGGGGTCAGGAGGCCTGCGGCCCCCCGAGGGGCCCTGCCCTCGGGAATGGGCCCGCCTCGCGCACTGACCTGCTCCAGCAGGTAGATGAGCTGGTCCCGGGCCAGTCTCTTAAGCATGGAGAAGTCGGGCAGCTCGGGGGCATCGGGCCGATGTGGAAAAGCCATGGCAGGGGCGCTGCGGGGCCCAGGGCGGCGGCGCGCCCGGGGCAGATCCCCCCGCCCTGCAGGGACCCGGGGTGTTCGGCCGCAGCCGCGGGGTCTGCACGGGCTCGGCGTGGCAGCCCCCGGCCGCTGTCCGGAGGGCGACGGCGGCGCGGGCTGCACGACAGCCCCGGCTCAGGACCGATCGTGCCGGCGGAAGGGGCCCCGCAGCCCCACTTCCGGGACACACCGGAAGCTGCGGTCACCTAGCAACCCGCGCGGAGTCCGGAAGGGGAGCGCGCGGTGGTGACGTCGGAGGCGCGGGGGGGCCGGAGGGCCGTGCCTGGCCCCTAACTCGGGAGGAGCCGGCCTCGGGGCGTGGCTCCCTGGGCGGAGGGGCGGGGGAGGCCTGGGGCGCATCCGCGGGCCCCGGGACCGAGGGGCCTTCCCGAGCTGGGAGGGTCCTGTCACCCCCTCCTCTTAGGGCACCCCGGGGCAGCTGCAGTTTCTCCTGCGGAAACTAGCAGCTCCTGAACCCTGGGAGGGCGGACTTTTATAGATCCTGCCCTCTTCCCAGCGCCTCACTTAGACGGGATTGGCCCTTGGAGTGGTTCAAAGAAGAAACCAAAGTTTGGGAAAGGAGGAGGTTTTAGGTCAATAGCTTCAGGGCGCCAGCTGACAGTTAAGACTTTCTACTGAGCAGCCTGGCCTAGACCAGACTGAAATGCCAACCCTCCCAAGACTATCCAATTTGATCGGTTTCAAAAGACCAAGGGCTGGGAAGGGGTCTAGAGTTAATTTTGTCCAATCACCTTTTACAGATGAAAAAACTGAGACTAAAAGAGGCATGAAATGTCCTGCTTTTAAACTCAAAGAGAGTAAGCGCTACAGCTAAGGTTCAAGTAGAAGTATTCTGACTACAACCCGGGGCTCCTTCCTCTATTTCATAGTTCCTGTCAATAAAAAGGAAGGTCTGTGGGGAACAATGAAAGTGTTTCTTCAAGCCTTTTATTTTCATTGGATTTATAAAACAAAAACCAAGTGTTTTTATTCAGGATCATCCGTGAACCCAATTTTTAGAAAGAGGCTCGTAGACCCAGAGAAGAAATCTAGGTCACTGTGTATTACAAGGGTTACAGTAGGGATAAAAGGCATTCTTAAGTTCGAAAATCAGCGTTTCACTCAGCTAGCAGGAAGAAAACAAGAGTCTTCCTAGTTTGTAATCATCCGATAAAGGAACCCACATGTCTTGGGGACTTCAAGATCTTTACAAAAATGTATCAGAATTGATTTTTGAATCTTCTTAGGCTACACATCAGGCTGAAGTCTTGACAACATTTTTCGTTTCCCCCTGCTCTCCCAGAGACAATCCTCGTTCCTGGAACAGTTTCTGCAGGGCACCTTCCATTTGGGGGCTTGTGCCCTGAAGGCCCTTTACCACTTGTGCAGCCCACTCAAAGTACTCCTGAACCCTCTGCTCAGACCATCCTGTAGGGTGACAGAAGAGTTGTTTTCATGACCATAAGGAATCAAAGTTAACAGGTGGCTTTGCGCCAGGCCTTCCACTTTCCATGGAAGGGTTAGTGTAGTGCCTTGGCTTGAAATAATAAGGAAAAGGCTGTGACAGTCATCCCAAAATACCGATTCTTATTAAACAAGAAACATCTCCCCTTGGCACAACTTTTTTGGATAAAAGTCCAAAATAAATGATGAGGCCAAAAGGGACACAAAGATGTTGTGTTACATGGGAGCTTTACTTAAGAAGCCAAAGAAATGAACAAAATCACTTTTTCTTTGGCAAAGTGACCGGCCTGTGAAGGCACAGAAGGGGTGTCCCCCCTCCCTCTAACTCACAGCTCTGCTGATGGTGGAAAGGAAATATACCTTTTGGGGTGCGACGGTTCAGGTCCCGAAGGTTGTAAAGTTTATCTGCCAGTTTCACCAGCTTGGCACCCCGGCTGCTGTGCGGGGCGTTCTCCACCTGCAGCCGTTTCCGTTCCAGCCTGGGCAGCTCCTTGTCGTCCGTCACTTCATCCACGATGAGCCTCACTTCGGGCCCAAAGTGTTTCTCCAGCTCCTCCAGGGTGGTGTCGGTGTCTTCCACGGTGTCATGAAGCAAGGCGGCCTGCAGAGGCACGCGGCACCCGCGGCTGTGCCAGGCGCGCCCTCCGCGGGCCCGAGCCCACCCCTCCGCCACCCCGGCCCCGGGGCCCCGCTACCTGCAGCACCGCGACGTCGGTGACTCCCGCTTCGTGCGTTAGGATGCGGGCCACACCTGCGGGCAGAGCAGAGCAGAGCGCGCCGGGGTCAGGCGGGCGGCCCCCGGGCGCCGCGCCGCCGCCCCGCCGGGCACCCACCGATGGGGTGGTTGATGTAGGGCGTCTGCTCCGGGTCCTTCCGCCGCTGGTCGCGGTGTTTCCTGGCGGCGAAGTCGGCCGCCTCCACGAGCAGAGCCGCCTCCGAGCTCATGGCCGCCGCCTCGGAGCCGGCGCGGGGCGGCCGTGGCCGCGCACAGCGCCCCTGGCGCCCGGAGGCCGCCCCCAAGCCCACTGCTCCCGGCCCGGCCCGGCCCGGCCCGGGGAAGCGCGGCGGAGCCCGGCCCAGCCCAGCCCGGCCCGGCCCGGCCCGGCCCGGGGAAGCGCGGCGGAGCCCGGCCCAGCCCAGCCCAGCCCAGCCCGGCCCAGCCCGGGGAAGCGCGGCAGAGCCCGAGTGCCCGCAGGGACAGTGGGAGTGGGGGGCGGGAAGCGGGGCGAGTGAGCCGACGGGTCCCAAAGGGGCCAGCTCTGGCGGACCAGGTGTGTCAGCTCCCACCCTGGATGGGGGGGGGGGGGGGTAGAAAACACTCCCTTGAGTGGAAGTGTGGCCATGTTTTCTTCATAAACCCACTCAAAAGTGCCACGACTCCACTGCTTTTCTGGCCTTTCTGCCATTCCCACTCCTTCCCAGGGTCATCTTCCGCCTCCTGCTCTCGTAAAAGGGGCATCTTCCTGGGCAGGTCCTGGTCCTCCCTCTTCTCTGGCGGTCCTCTTCATTGCTGACATTCGTACAGACAAGCCGCCCCACAACATCGAATCTGGAGCCACCAATGAAGGGGCTCTGGGAGCCCCGGGTGTCACTGCTGTCCTCCTCCAGCTGTCCTGAGTGTCTGCGGAGTGAGGAATGCCTTCCTTGCATTCTCCAGGCCTCCTATTCTCCAGCTTCTCAGGACAAAGGGAAACTCCTCCAGGCCAGACTTTTTCCTTTTGTCTTTGCATCCCT
Organism: Macrotis lagotis; assembly: GCF_037893015.1. Taxonomy (NCBI): domain Eukaryota; kingdom Metazoa; phylum Chordata; class Mammalia; order Peramelemorphia; family Peramelidae; genus Macrotis; species Macrotis lagotis. The sequence continues at coordinate 124,631,861 of NC_133661.1, forward strand.
TAGCACCTTTCTTGTAGTAGTTACTTTGCAAACGATTGTTGGGTGGGCTGGATTTCACCTGAGAATTGATTATCTTTATTAAAATTTCTATTTCCAGGGCAGCTAGGTGGCGCAGTGGATAGAGCACCGGCCCTGGAGTCAGGAGGACCTGAGTTCAAATCTGCTCTCATACACTTAATCATTACCTAGCTGTGTGGCCTTGGGCAAGTCACTTAACCCCATTTGCCTTGCAAAAACCTAAAAACAAAACAAAACAAAATTTCTATTTCCAAACATAATCCTCTGAATTCCAACTTTTCATCTGCCTATTGAAAATTTCCTTCTGGATATCCTGTTGGAATATCAAAAAAAAGCTGGTTATCTTTCTCCTCAAATCTGTTCTTCCAAACTTTTCTGTTGAGGGAACCATCATTCTAGTACTGTTTCAGATTGATAAACTTGAGTCACCATTGTTTCTTTTTTCTCAACCTCATTCTCCATATTCAAGAAGTTAATAAATTTTGTCAGTTTAACAATATCCCTATATCACCTTCTCTCCACTGACATGCATCACCCTAATTCATAATCATCTCTCATGAACCAGCATCTAAATTAGTTTTCCTACTTCCTGTATGAACTATTATTCTAATAACCAATATAACCCAAGAAGAGGTTGCCATGTCATCCTCATGCTCAAAAACTTTCAAAGGTTTCCCATTGCCTTGAGAAGGTAAAATTTCTCATTGTAGTAACTTGGGACTTTTCACAATCTGAAATCCTACCTACCTTTTCATCCTTATTTCATACTACTTCCTCATTTAGGATCTCTCTATTACAGCCAAATGCATTCTTAGCTGTTCCTTAGACTCAATTCTTTATCTTCCAATTTCACATCTTCATAGTCTAGCTCTCTTGAATAAAATGAACTTCCACCTCTCAGAATTCTTATCTTTTTTTTCAAAACTCAGATCAGGTAACTCTTCCATTGGAAATCTTTGTTGATCCCCTAGCTGCTAATGTATTTATTCGCTTGATTACTTGCTATACCACTATGCTAAGATTTGATTAAAGTGAATTGAATTCCAGGCAATGGCCCAGTTTGGCAAAACCAATACCTAATTTTATGTTGAGTTCAGCAAACCAGATGTTGAAATGGCACTTGTAATCAGAGTTCTAAGGTGGGTACCTAGTTGGTCTTTCAATTTGGAGATCACAAATTTACATTCTTTTTTTTTCTTTAGTTTTTTTTGCAAGGCAAACGGGGTTAAGTGACTTGCCCAAGGTCATACAGACAGGTAATTATTAAGTGTCTGAGACTGGATTTGAACCCAGCTACTCCTGACTCCAGGGCCAGTGCTTTATCCACTACACCACCTAGCCACCCCTACAAATTTACATTCTTTACTCTTGTCACATTCTTCTTGGCAACAGCATTTTTCTAAGTGTCCATAGTAATGTTCATTCTGTTTATGTGTGGGAAAAAACTGACAGAACTATGCTTGTAATACTTATACATTTCTTAAAACTCATTATACCTTTGATGAAATACTACATTTTAATTCCTTCATTTTTGTTACTTCAGTAAACAAATATATAATGTAAAGAGAAAAAGTGCCAAACAACCAGGGGATGACAACCTGTCATTTGTTTCCTCTTCTTCTTACACTCAAAATTCCTCTGAGATAGGAGTACACTGGTGCTCCCTCAACAGTGAAGCATTAGGAAAACTGGGACACAATGAACCAATATAAATATAAATTTCAAGGGTTATCTTACTGCCTATTTCAGAAGCCATGGAAGTAGGGGAAAAAGTGTAGGTAGAATGGGTTTTGGTTCTGCATAAGTTCTAACATTGGCTGCTGTAGTCACATGGCTGCTTTCTCCCCATAAGGATATGTTTGCTTACTGTTATATTACATAGTCTAGTTTTGTGTACCTCTTTTATTGTTCTTATTGGAGTATTAAATGCATGAAATATTAAACTACCTCTTGGTTTGTCTTTTTGTATACTTATAACAGTCATTAGGACAGAAAACTGGTTGTTAATTTATTTGAATCCCTGGAATACCAGGGCATTATTTTAAGTGCATGTATGGAAGATACTTCTAAGAAATATTTTCATCATTTAGACAACTTTGAACTGGGTACTGAAGATTCCAGATTAGTCAAATGCATTGAAAATAACAAAACATTAGAATAGATAGACCTAGCTCATTTATAATCTAGACATTCAGTTTTTAATAAATAGCCTACTCTCCTTACTTCTATCTTCACCTGAAAACAATCTTTATAAGTTTTGCTTTGAGATTTAAAATGGTTTATAGCATCATGAATCCAGTTAGATATTAATAACATTGCACTTTAATGGCAGAGGATGAAATTCTTAAGGCTAGTGTATAAAGTATGTGGTAGCTTGTAGAATGAAGATGAAGGGGCTCAGTATTATCAAATAGTATCAGTTATGATGAACTTGAAGTTCTTTATCACTTGCTAAGGCTTAAATAATACCACTTCAATTTCCCACGCAATAGTTTTGTTGATTTAGTACCTCAAAAATTTTCACTTCTTTTATTTTCATTATTTGTTGTCACTAGAGGACAAGTGTGATAGGCCAAAATAAGTTAATAAAGAATGAACAGAGGCAGAGAATGCTCTTTAATGATGGATATACTTTTTGTTCTACTTTCCCTAAGAATTCATTGATTTCTGTGGTTCAGCTGAAGTCTTATCAATTTTATATGTCAAAAGTTGCCATCCTTTTTTTCAGGTTTTATACCTCTTTGCTTTCCATAAATCTTTACCCCAAAACTCAATATGAAAAATAATTTCTAGAGCTTAATATGCATAAGTATGTACATAAATAAAATAAGATAAAAGTGTATTTGGGACATAAATTTTGGTATCATGAACTTGTTATATGTTAATTTATTTAGTCCACTTTTTTCTTTGCATCTTTTACAATATTTTAATAGGGTATCATAATTATTTGCTAAATGGACAAACTTTTTGCACCTCCAGGTGTACATGTATACAGATTGTGATATTTGTTTTAAAACAAATCAAATCCTTACCCTCTGGCTCCATTAAGCTATCTTTGCTGGAGTCCAGAAAGGTATAGCTTGACCCAAGGGGAAGACAAAAAAATATACCTTACCTTCTAACATTTTGTTCAGGTCAGGGGGCACTGTCATCTCAGAAGTTGGAGGTGAATGCCTAACTACATTTGCTATTCATTTTTACTAGAGATAAAAAGAAATATAGATATATCACTATTCAGGCTACTAGATATCAGGAGTTTGACAAGCCTCTCACATTAACATGAACTTAGTTGCATATTATTCATATGTTGGGCATCCATACAACAGCATTTTAAAATCCACATTCCATTAAGTCTTTTTTAAAAATATTTATTTATTCTCTTTTTGTACAAATGTTTTTTTATACATTAATAAAATATTCTTAAGAGTAAACAGAATACCCTCTCCCCCCACAAAATATAGACTCGCTTCGCTTGAGCAATAAAGTAAAAGGGAGAGAAAAAAATAAAAAAAAATAATAGTAATCATTGTAGGTATGGCCAGGTGGTGCAATGGATGGAGCCCCAGCCCTGGAGCCAGGAGCACCCAAGCTCATATCAGACCCCATACACCCAACAATCACCAGCTGTATGACATGCAAGCCACCCCAACCCCACTGCCCTGCAAAAACCAAAAAAAAAAGAAAAAAAAAGGCCCAAAATAAAATAAAGTAAAATAGTAACAATAGTAGGGGTGGCTGGGTGGCAGACAGAGCATTGGCTCTTGAGCCAGAAGTGAGCACCCGGGTCCAAATCTGGCCTCAGACACCCAACTATCACCCTGCTGTGTGACTCCAGGCAGGCCACCCAGCCTCATTTGCCCTGCACCCCCCCCAATAATAGTAATAAAAAATGTGCTTCAGTCTTTGTTCCAACACCAATAACTCTGTCATGGGTGGATCACATTCTTTATGATAACTCCATGGCAAAAGTTACTTCCATATTTTTCCACCGTTGTCACTGCTGATCGCAACTCCCTCCTTTCTTATTTCTCCACTACCATGTACTATATTTTCTCTCTCCTTTCACTCTGACTCTGCTGTAGGGTAGCTGAGTGGCACAGCAGACTGATCCCTGGTCCTGGGGCCAAGAGGCCCAGAGCCCCCCCCTACCACCCCTTAGGCCCAACATCCACCTGGCCCTATGGTCCCAGACAGGTCATCCAATCCCAGCCCCTTGCAAGAAGTAAAAAGGAAAATGTGTTATATCTGACCACTCTACCCCCATGGTCCATCCTCTCCTCCTTCATTCACATCCCCACCCCTTCCCCCTGTCCCCCCCTTTTCTTCTTATTCCAGATGCCTATACCCCATTGAGTATATATGCTGTTTCCTCTCCTAGCCACCTCTGATGAGAGCAAAGATTCCCTCATTCTCCCTTGCCTTCCCCCCTTCCATATCATTGCAATAGCTCATTGTAATAAAGAAAAAACTTATTATATGAAATATCTTGGCCTATTCCCCCTCTCCTTTTTCTTTCTCCCATTACATTTCCCTTTTTTTCTATACTGACTCCATTTTTACACCATATTTTATCTTCAAATTCAGCTTTCTCCTGTGCTTCAACTATAAAAGATCCCTCTACCTGTTCTATTAACTGAGAAGGTTCATATGAGTATTATCAGTGTCATTTTTCTATGCAGGAATACATGCAGTTCATCATCAAGTCCCTCATATTTTCCCCTTCTCCTCCACTCTCTATGCTTCACACCTGAGTCCTGTATCTGAAGATCAAACCTTCTGTTCAGCTCTGGCCATTCCAAAAGGAACATTTGAAATTCCCCTGGTTCATTGAAAGTCTATCTTTTTCCCTGGAAGAGGGCATTCAGCCTTGCTGGGTAGTTGATTCTCAGTTGCATTCTAAGCTCTTTTGCCTTCTGGTATATTATATTCCAAGCTCTACGAGCTTTTAATGTAGTTGCTGCTAAGTCCTGTGTGATCCTGACTGCAGCTCCACGATATTTGAACTGTGTCCTTCTGGCTGCTTGTAATATTTTCTGACTTGGGAGTTCTGGAATTTGGCTATAATATTCCTAGGGGTTGGTTTTTTGGGATCTCTTTCTCGGGCAGATCACTGGATTCTCTCCATTTCTATTTTGCCCTCTGCTTCTAGGATATCAAGGCAATTTTCCTGTAGTAATTCTTTGAAAATGATGTCAAGGCTCTTTTCTTGATCATGACTTTCAGGTATTCCAATAATTTTTAAATTCTTTTCTAAGTCTATTTTCCATATCAGTTGTTTTTTCAATGAGATGTTTCACATTTTCTTCTAATTTTTCATTTTTTTGGTTTTGAAGTAATGAATCCTGGGTTCTGGTAAATTGATCAATCTCCCTGAGTTCTATTCTTTGTCTGAAGGATTTGTTTTCCTCACAGTTTTCTTATCTCTTTTTCCATCTGGCCAATTTTGCTTTTCAATGCATTCTTCTCCTCAATAACTTTTTTGAGCTGTTTTATCCATTTAACCTAAGCTGGTTTTTAGCATGCTATTTTCTTCAGCATTTTTTTGGATTTCCTTGACTAGGCTGCTGACTTCATTTTCATGTTTTTCCTGCACCTCTCTCATTTCTTTTCCCAGTTTTTCTTCTAACTCCCTCATTTGATTTTCAAAGTCTTTTTTTTTTTTTTGAGCTCTGTCATAGCCTGAGCCTAATTTCTGTTTTTCTTGGGAGTCTTTAGATGCAGGAGCTTGTGCTTCCTCATCTTCAGACTGAGTATTTTGATCCTTCTTGGGCTCATATGCAAAATATTTCTCAATGGTCTTCCTCTTATTTCTCTGCTTGCTCATTTTCCCAGCCTGAGCCTGGTTTTGGGGTGCTTCCTGAGCTTTTGGGACACTCCCACAAGGGTCTCAAGTGTGTGAGGCTCTGTCCTCCCTCCTGGTCCATGAATGATCATAAGCGCCCCCCTCTGCCACCGGCTGAGGGATCTGGGCTGCCCTGCCGAAAGACCACATTGCTTGCTGTGTGCCCTGAGGGCTGGGCTTCACGTGCTTGCTCTGGCAGAGGTCCCCCACTGTTCCCCCAGTTTGTGCCCGGTGCTCCCCGGGGTGTAGCTCAGGAAACTCCCTTGCTGCTGCGAGCCACGGCTCCCAACACCCTGGGACTGCCTCTGGGAGGCTGAAGTTCTTTCACCCTGGTGGGCCATCCCTCTGGCAGCTGCCCCTCCAACATCAGGGAGCAGAACTTTTCTGCTCTTTTCCAGGTTTCCTTGAGTAGGAGCACTGCCTCACTGGGTCCCTCTGTGGGTTCTGTCTCTCAAAAGTTTAGTTGGAGTCCTTAGTTTCTAAGTTTTATGAGCGAGCTTTTGAGGTAGTCCTCTCTTGTCGCCATCTTGGCTCCGCCCCCCCATTAAGTCTTGACCTCAAATTACAGAGAAAGCACTAAATTTCAATTCTTTTCTGGGGTGCAGGGCAAGGCAGTGGGGTTAAGTGGCTTGCCCAAGGTCACACAGCTAGGTAATTATTAAGTGTCTGAGGTTGCATTTGGACTCAGATCTTCCTGACTCCCAGGCTGGTGCTCTATTCACTGTGCCACCTAGCTGCCCCCAGAAAGTAGTTCTTTAAAAGCTTCTAACACTATTTTATCCAATTGACTAATTTTTATAACAACCTCAACTTCCAAAAAATTACTATCAAAGTAGTATGGTCAACTATCCAAAGTACCTTTGCGTGCAGATAATATGCTAACTGCATTAAAGCCCATAGTATTATGGGACTCACCTCATCAATAAAATTCATAATTATTTAAAAGAATACAATTTACACTGAAAAACACCGGTGGATTCTTTGACTAAGAGATCCTACTCTGGATTAAACTCTAAGGAGTTTGATGACAGCAAGAAAAGAGTCATATGAAGAAAAATATTCATAAGCAGCACTATTTGTAGTAGGAAAACATGGAAATAAAATAAGTATTTAACAGTTGGTGAAGTGACTAAGCAAACTGTGAAATATGTATGTCATGGAATATTACTATACCATAAGGAAGAATGAATGAATATAAAGATTTCAGAGGAATGTAAGAATACTTGAAGGGATACAGAATGAGGAAAACAAAGTCAAAGGAAAAAATATACAGAATGACTATATTTCTTCTGCCAATGCAAATGTTGACAATTTAGTAGCCTCAGTAGTTGCCTGAGGCTAAAGAATATCTAATGTCTAGTATCTTTCAGCTAGTCAAGGTCAAAGATGAGATTTAAACTCAGGTCTTCTTGACTGCCAGCATAGACAAATGATGATGTTGGTAACAAATATTAAGAAATGAAACTTATATCCCTTGTTTGTGGATAAACTATGAAAATAGAAAGACATGCCCTTGTTTAACATTTTCTGGGGAATTTGCTTTTTAAGGAGTTTTTTTTTTTGGTTAGGTAGTAACTTTTGTGTCTTAACAAATATAGAGGGCATTGGGGTGGCACAGTGAATAGAGCACCAGCCCTGGAGTCAGGAGGACCTGATTTCAAATCAGCTCAGACACTTAATATTTACTTAGCTGTGTGACTGTGGGCAAATCACTTAACCCAATTGCCTTGCAAAAACTTAAAAAAAAAAACAACCTGTTTTGAGTCTCTCATACTCTCCCAATCCCTATGAGACATACTTTGGCACCATCATAGGCCATCCTTTTCTCTCCTAAAAGGCTACCTCCTGCTCACTTCTCCCAGATTCTCAATTCATGTGAAGTTTTTTGCTCTTTACACAGCAAGCAGAGGTTAAAAAAAACCCATTTCTTTTGAAGGAATGACTCAAATGACTCTTGTGAAGTTCAGTGATGATTATGCTTAATTTTGTGGGATGTTAACTTTGCTTTTTGGAATTTTTTCCAATAGCTTATCAGAAATGGTACTTAGATTATTTTTGATAGGTCTTTCTCTTGATTGACTACAATACTTAAAATTTAAATTTTTTTCATCACATTCCCCAATGATTTGTTTGAACCTTCTACCTGTTGATCTATAACTTTCATCAGCATCTTGCCATCTTTACTATTTCCAGACAGCTATTTTGTTATTCCCTATGATATGCAGTTTTCTGGAGACTTAAACCTTTTAATTATTTCTTCATCTCCTGTCTTAAGGGGCAGTTAATTTTTGTTTATAGAAAACATGTGTTCTGCTACTGTTGTCTTCAGTTTCTTCTGTTAGGTTTCAAGCTACTACTGTAAGGTTTCAGAGTCAACTTTTATTTTCAGAGATGCCCTGTCTTATGTCCAAAATTGTCTATTCTTATTTGTCTTATCATGTTCTCATCTGAGGGCTCTAATGTCCAACCTAAATTCATTAAATTTATTTTTCTTTTTGAGCCATTCCAGCTTCCTATTGTTGCATATCTGGGAGGGATTCCACACAAATATCTTGTCTTTTGACTGGGATTTTGGGTTTATTCTGCTTAAGTTATTCATTGATTTGTGTCATTTCATAGTTACTTTATTCTTGTTAAGTTTCATGAATTTATCCCCATTCTTTCTTTAGCCTTCTTGTCATTTGAATAAAGTGTTATATTAGACCTCTTGTTTGATCCTTCCTCATTTGTCACCTATTCTATTACCACCTATACAGACCACCAGAATCTTTACTAGATCCTTCCTTTGTGAAAATTCCATTGAGGACTGTGGCTATCCCCTAATTCTATGAAAATAGACCCTTCACTGCTTCCTGCAGAATGAAAATCTACTCTTTTCACTACCAGGTGTCAAATTTCTCTACAATTGCTGAGCCATCTCCCCACAGACCTAGGCAAGCTGGTTATTTGTAGGCTACTGATGAAGGAATTAAAAACTACCAGTCACAGCTCAAAATGCATCTGTTGACAGTGGTGTGAAGTTATAGGTAGTGAATCCCCTATCACCTTCTGCTCTTATTTCTGAAAGCATTGCATAGAATTATTTCCCATCTCTTCTTGCTTCAGTCTGTATTATTACAAATCTGGAGCTAGGTGATGGTAGATAGTGTGCTAGACTTGGGATCCTGTCTTTGACACTTATTAGGGAAGTTCTTACCTATAAACCTCAATTTTCTCATCTATAAAATAGGGATATCATCATCTACTTTGGAAACCTAAAAGGGCTAGATAATTATTGTCTTGGGCTTATGGGACTATGGCATGGTACCAAGGCACTTTGCTTGACCCTGTTTTCATCTTGGAAGGTTCTCTAAAATTGGACTGGCAATTTTGATGACTAACCTAGTTAAGTTTGGAGAGGCTTAACATCTAATAAGTCACAGGGAAATGAATTATTCATAGGTCATAGTGAGATAGGTATTGCTAAACAAAATACTCAAGCTATCTTGAAATACTGAAGTGAAGGGGTGGCTAAGTGGCGCAATAGATAGAGCACCAGCCCTGGAATCAGAAGTACCTGAGTTCAAATCCACCTCAGACACTTAATAATTACCTAGCCATGTGGCCTTGGGCAAGCCACTTAACCCCATTACCTTGCAAAACCCCTCTCCCCAAAAAAGAAATACTGAAATGAAAAGGAACACATATTTCAGATATATGCTATATTGACAAGGATTCTCTTAAAAGAAAAAAAATTCTCTGAAAGGCAGTAGAGCTAGGTATTCATTAATAGAAGGTATACTCTGCCCTAAAGCTTATACAGATGTTTATTAGTTCCCTAATCATTGAACTGTACAAAAATTGCTTTTATAATAACCCGCTGATGAATCTGCCCATCTTGAGCCTTTCCCCAATCCATTCTCCACTTTTCTAAAGCGCAGGTCCAACCATGTTATCCCCACTTAAATCAATGCCTAGACCTCTCCTCCCTGTTCAGCCTTGTCTTACTCCTTTGTAGTGTATTCATTGTTCCAGCGACTCTGACTTCCTACCTCTTCCACAAATAAGAACAGCATCTTTAAGCTAGGCAGTCCCCATATCTGGAATATCCTGACTCATCTTCACTTACTGATTTCTTCAGCTTTCTCTAAGTACAAGTGAAAGCCCATATTCTATAGGAAGCCTTGTCCTTTTCTTCCTAAATCTAGAACCTTTCTCTTTTCTATTTAAACTCTGTGTTTGTGCGACTCTTATGCTTTTCTGTATCAATGAACATTTAAAACATTGCCAAGGCACATTGTAAGTTCTTAATGAATGAATGGTCACTAAGTATTTTCTCATAAAGTAAGGCAATTCTTCATCAAAGCCAATGTTCTATAGTGTTATTTACTTTTTTTACCTTACTGGAATGTTGATACTCAAAATATTCAACTCTTCCCATAGGAAATCAGTGTAGTACAGTGGAAGGAGCCCTGCCAGGCATCAGTAGCTATGGCTTCTTCGACCTAAGGCAAGTAATAGACCTCTCTTTTCTGAAAGGCCTCTATTTGGGCCAGATTATCTCTTGATTTTATGATCTTTACTCTAAAATGTTAGATTACAGGATTGTCTTGAATTATTATTTAAATCTTTTACTTTTTGTGTGTGTATACACACACACACACACATACACATATCTGTATGTATCAATAATCTTGTCAAAAATGTTTAAGGGGGGCAACTAGGTAGCAAAGTAGATAGAACACCAGCCCTGGAGTCAGGAGGACCTGAGTTCAAGGTCCGACCTTAGACACTTAATAATTGCTTATCTGTGTGACCTTGGGCAAGTCATTTAACCCCATTGCCTTAAATAAATTTTAAAAAAATTTCTTAAAAAGAATGTTTAAGAAACATAAAGAATCCTAGATATCATGTAATCAAACTGTCACTGAACAGCTAAGAAAATTGAGTTTCAGAGAGGTTAAATGAGTTGCCCCATATAAGAGTTTAAATGGAAAAAACTAAAACCCATACTTTGGACTCCAAAGGCAAGGTTCTTTTTACCAGAAAGTACAATCTTGAAGGGCAAGAACTGTCTTTTAAATTTATCTGTATCTTCCATATTGACCAATATGGTGCCTTATATATTTCTGGGTTCTCAAAATATTTATTCTTTTGGGGGCGGCTAGGTGGCTCAGTGGATAGAGCACCAGCCTCAGGAGGACCTGAGTTCAAATTCAGCCTCAGACACTTAATCATTACCTAGCTGTGTGGCCTTGAGCAAGCCACTTAACCCCATTGCCTTGCAAAAACCTAAAAAAAAAAATTTATTCTTTTGTATTCTCCTATTCAAAGGATGAAGACCATAAGAAATATTCATTACAAAGCTATTCAATATCAACTTCATGATAATCCTGAACTTTCAAACATAGAATTTGACATATACTAAATTCATGCCCTGAATATTTCATGTGAGACTCAAAGTCAGTGGGTCACACTATTCTATGAAAATATGCAGTCAGTGTTTATTGTTGCCTACACCTAAAATGTCTTACATCCTCATCTCCACTTACTGAAATCCTACCCAACCATTAAGAACCTTAAAATTCCAATGTTATGATTACCTTGAAACTTTTTTTTTAGGTTTTTGCAAGGCAAATGGGGTTAAGTGGCTTGCCCAAGGCCACACAGCTAGATAATTAAGTGTCTGAGACTGGATTTGAACCCAGGTACTCCTGACTCCAGGGCAGGTGATCTATCCACTGCGCCACCTTGAAACTTTTACTAATGATTTCCTCCCTCTTCTGAATACTTTGTACTTTAATGCAATCATAACCTTCTACTTTTCATTTGCTCCCTTCCTATCAACACTTGATTTTTAATTTTTTTTTAATTTAAGGTAATTTAATTTTTTAATTTAATTTAGCTTTCCCTCACTATTTGATTTTAAGTCATGTTAGAGACAGTATCTTGGGGCATCTAGGTGGCTCAGTGGATAGAGCACTGGCCCTGGAGTCAGGAGGACCTGAGTTCAAATCCAGCCTCAGACACTTAATTACCTAGCTGTGTGACCTTGGGCAAGTCACTTAATCCCATTGCCTTGCAAAAACAAAACAAAACAAAGAGGCTCTATCTTTATTTTTCTATCAATTTCAGGATCTAGCAGTGTTTGCATATAGTAGAGGAACTTGAATCACTAACAAGCTATTCCTTTTTAGTTGAAGAAAACATCTGAAACTAGGAAAAAACACAACACTCTTGTGGTCTATACTTAAATTTTTCAGTGACAGATTATTCACAATGTAAGCATTCCTATTACTCTTGAATTGTTTCCCCACAAAGTTAAATCTTATGTAAGAATAAACAAAAATAAATAAATACTGATGGCTCTGAAGCTTCTGCCCTGACAGGATTACTTTTTTTCAGATCACCTTCCTTTCTTGTCAAAATTCTCTATTCTGGGTCCCTTTAAATTTCTTCACAGTCCTACTTCATAATAGAGTAAAAGCAAATTCTAGCCACAGAAAACATATTAACTTACCTTCACAGCTTTACTGTTAGTAAAATTCACTTGCAGAAAATGTGGCATGATTCTTCTTACTTTCAACAGATCTATGTGTCCAAGAGAGAAACTAACAATTGCATTCAAATGCTTTTGAAGAAGCTGGTGACTTTTCTTTGTCCTCCATTTTTTTTCTTTTTCTGCCTGGACACCACATAAGGATCTGTTTTTATGATCCCTCAGTAACACTTTGCTAGATTTTCCTAAGTCTTTAAATGTCATTTCATTTTTCACAAAAAACAGTATCAAAATATTCATACAGGGCGGCTAGGTGGCATAGTGGATAAAGCACCGGCCCTGGAGTCAGAAGTACCTGGGTTCAAATCCGGTATCAGACACTTAATAATTACCTAGCTGTGTGGCCTTGGGCAAGCCACTTAACCCCATTTGCCTTGCAAAAAAGCCTAAAAAAAAATATTCATACAAATTCACACAAAACATCCATCAAAAAACATTGTTTTCCAAAAAAGGAAACCAATGCTTGGTAAAATTCTAAACTGCCTGGTTTACCAAGCTGTGTTCCACCCCCCACCCCACCCCCCGCAATCAAACCAGTAGGCAACTTCCCACTATTCCTTAACTGCATCTCTCAGGACAACAGAACCTTAATATTGTTTATTGAGCCAAAACATAACCCCTCACAAACAAGAGTGACTTTACTGTCTGTATTATATGAAAAAGATAAGTTCCCTGGATCCCTGAACTTTGATTAAAACCCCCTGAGTAAAGATGAATGTGGTCCAGAAAAACTTCAATCGAAAATGTATGTTTGTGCTAATATCAACCAGGAATTACTGGTTAGTAATAACATTTATTTAGTACTTTGGGGTTTGCAAAGCACTTTACAAATATTATCTCATTTGATCCTCACAATAACCCAAGAATTATCCTCATTTTACAGTTGATGAAACTGAGAGTTAAATGAGTTGCCCAGGGTCATGTAAGTAGTGTCTTCAGGTGACATCTTAAGTCTTCCAAATTCAAGGTCCAATGCTCTGTCCACAGTACCACCTAGCTGTATATTGTCAAGAGGCCAAGAGGCAGAGGCAGAGACACCAACAGTTTTGTTCTATCACATAGTTGCTATACATAGCTTACCATTTTTGGTATATATATTGAAGTCCAGAATCTCAATAGATAATTGTTACTCCAAAAACTGCAGCACTTCTCAAACCAGAACAACTAAATAACATGTAACAATTTGGGACAATAATATATTCAAATACAAATAAAATATAAATTTCTTGGCACTGCTCTTCCTGCTTGACGATAGTCTCACAAATACAACAAAATACCTACTCAGATCCTATAAAGGAAATTTCCATTACTATCAAAGAACTCTCTCCCTTTCTGAATTACTTTGCAGCTGAACTCCTTGTCCTCTGTTTCTGGTGCCTTTACCAGCTCTTCTTTCTCCTTATTTAGCAGCCCATCAGCATGAGACCCATTTGGTTGCTTTTGCTTCTTGGGTGAAGGTAATATTCTTTGCTTTTTAAGACACAAGTCTGCATACACAGTGGTATGCTTCTCCCTCTCCAATTTCTGGCATACTTTGTCCCTAACATTCTGACTTTTTGGAGTTTTCCAAGCCTGAGGATTCTTCTCTTTTTCCTGTAAAGCTGAACCATAATTTTGACCCTTATGATGGCCCTGTGACAGGGCCTCACATCCTGATATTGGCAGAGATTCTGAGACTAGATGACCTATAGAGGGTGGCAGGAGTGGTGGTTCTTGTAAATCCGGTTGTGTCTGTGGATGATGGATGATCTTAGCTTTACTGAGGATCTTCTTATCTTGCCTTATTTCCTGCTTCAATGTGGGAACAAACTTACTCTTTAAAACTCTTCTGATCACATCAGTGTTGACTCCAAAGCCTTCAGCTAATCTGGTAACTGTCCAATCCTCAGAGAATTCCTTGTGTAAATACCTAGAGACAATGGATAAAATTCTAAGCTGTGATGAAGACTAATGACAGCAAAATTTGTGGTTAAAAATTATTTAGGCTTCTGAAAGCACAAAATAAGCTCTTTATATCTAGTCACACCAAACTGGCTCAGTGAGGAGAGAAATAGACTGGGTTCATTCTGTCCTTATGTGACTATGGTAGCACCTAAACAGCCTCAGGAGACAGAACCCAACTCTAAGCCTACCACAACACTGGAAGAGTAAGGGTAACTATACACTATAAGCCCTAAAAAGTTTCAGCTCTAGGGACAGCTAGGTGACACAGTGGATAAAGCACTGGCCCTGGAGTCAGGAGGACCTGGGTTCAAATCCAGTGTCAGACACTTAATAATTACCTAGCTGTGTGGACTTGGGCAAGCCACTTAACCCCATTTGCCTTGCAAAAACCTAAAAAAAAATAAATAAAATAAAAAGTTTCAGCTCTGTGGTCTCCCAGAATTATGCCCTATTCCAACTCTAGTCATGAGAAGCTTTAAGTTTCTCAGCAGGATTTTGGCTCTGGAGACATCAGAGATTACAAAAGACAATACAATTGATCTTACCTGATCTGCTCCATGGCACTCCTACTCAGGATCCTTTGTGGGGCACCTGAAGCTTCCATCTGTCTGCAGACTTTATAATATCGAATCTGTTTTTTTTGTCGTTTCAGATTTCTGGTAGAAAAGAACAAATGACAAAAGACATATTAGGCAGCATATTCTCAAAACAATGTACTGCCTTTAATTCTCTTCACATCTCAGGCCTGTTCACCTGTTCATTCTGATCACTGCATAGCTGTCTAGACATGCTAAGAAAACCTCTTCCTTTGTTGAATCTATTCCTCATACCAGAAATAACTCTACCTATTTCTGCCTACAGAATTCCTTCCTATTTGTTGAAATACAACTCAAATGCTATTTTTCCCATGAAATACCCCCCCCCCCGAGATTTCTTTCAGGTAGAAATAATGTGAATCTTATTTGAGCTCCAGCATCATCCTTGATGCCCCTTTTGTATATGTTTTCATATTCTATTGTGTCATCATTCATTCATTCGTAAACCTTTAGTTGTACACAGTATGTATTTAGGAAGAATATAAAGCTCAGGTTAAGACACAGTACTTGGCCTCCAAGAGCTCAGGGTATAGTAGGAGATTGTATTTAGCACTAGATTGAACTTTAGAGGTCATCTAGTTAAACCTTATTCTTCAGATGAAGGTTCTCAGGTCCAGAGATTTTAAGTGACATTCTTATAGTCACACAGGCAAATAAGTGGCAAAGCCAAGATTTAAACCTGACTCTAAATCTAGACCTCTATTTTGCTAATACATTAAAAGAGTTGTAAAATAAAGTGTCATTATGAGGCACAAGGTTCTCTGTGACAGAAGAAAAGGTTAATATAGTGACATGTGAATTGGATTTTATAGAACAATTCAAGGAACATATATTTATACAGCTGAAATAAGTCTTTAGTCCAACTACCTCATCTTATAGTTGGGGAAAACAGATTTGAAGAGATTGAGTGACTTGCTCAGGATTACATATTATAACATTTGAACAGAAGTCCTTTGACTACAAGTCAAGTCTTCTTTCCATGGGGGCAGAAAGTCAATAGATGAAGAAGGAAGACATTTTAGGGAAGGGAACAATGTAAGCAAAGACAGAGGTAGGAAAGCATAGTTGTTAGGGAGTTGGATAGTTGCTCAGTTTGATAGAACTGTAGGTATGCCAGCCATCAAGTAGTTCATTATGAGATGAACCTAGGAGAGATTGGCACTAGATTGTAGAGGGCCTTTTTAATTCAAAGCAAAAAAGTTTGAATTTTAGGCAAGAGGTACTGACAAATCATTTTATGTATTTTTTTTTTGCAAGGTGAGTGGGGTTAAGTGGCTTGCCCAAGGCCACACAGCTAGGTAATTATTAAGTGTCTAACACCAGATTTGAACCCAGATACTCCTGACTCCAGGGCTGGTGCTATACCCACTGCCCAACCTAGCCGCCCCTCTGACAAGTCATTTTAGATTTTTCAACAGAACAATGATATGACTTCATCTATAAATAAGATTATCCTAAAACTGATAAAGAGATGAACTGAAGAAGTGGCATTGGAAAATTTTTTTAAAAAGCAATTGCTCTTAAGACCAAAATATTCCTGTAAGCACTTTTTATAACAGTAAAAAACTGGAAAGAAAGCCAATTCTTTGGGGAATGGCTAAACAAATTGTAATATATGAATAGATTCTATTATATCCTTTAAGCTATAAGAAACTAAATATGAAGAATACTGGGAGATTCAGGAGAACTGAACTTAGATGTATCTAAATAGGAATAACAATTACTTTATGGTCAGAAGGAAGGATAATATGGTGATGATGCTGATAAATTATGAGGAATGAAGGCAGGCATCTGATACTGCCAATACTAAATGGCTTGAATTTTTTCTGTGAAGTCGAAAACTGTCACCCAATTTAAACATCAGAGGTGGGAGTATAATTAGGGGCAAAAGTCAATGAATATTCGATGGGGAAACTGACAGAGAAAGAACAGTTGTTGAATAGCAAGCAGTTAAGGTGAACTTCCATAAATATATAGCAATTAAAATCGATGCTCAATTTTGTAATTATCTTGTAAACACTAAGGAAGAATTATAAGACTGATACTAGTTTAAAAATCTGGGGGACAAAGGCTTCTAAGGATACTAATTTTTAAATATTGTAGTGTTAGGCAATGGTGAAGGCTCCCTAGAGGCATAAATGAAGTCAAAGTAGAAGAGATGAGCTGAGAATAGGGAAAGATAAAGGACTAGACCTGACAAAAAACCAAGCAGCTTTAGTGAATGAGAAAAGTGGCTCTAAGGAATGAAGTTTCGGAGATGGTAGATGATGGTGTCTAAGGTTCCATCGCCCTGAAAGTAAAACTCTACCGCAGAATATGGGGGGGAATGAAGAAAAAGACCCGTCCCCATGCAAGAAACCCATCACTTCTCGTCTGGGGGAAGTTTCCAGCATCACAAGGCCGGGGAGGAGGAGAAATCAAGAGATGGCAACACTTGTGCGGAGGCAAGGGGCGGGGAGGACGGAGAGCACGGAAGCCGGCGGGCACGGCCCGAGTCCTCGCCGCCGCCTCCCTCCCGGCCCTCGGCCGCTCCGAGGCGGCGCGTCGTGGCAGCCGGAGCCGGCAGCGGGATCCGCGGGCTCTCGGGGACCGGACGGGACCGGCGAGGGCCGCGCCCTCGGTACCTCTCCAGCTCCTGGAGCTCCCGCTCCGGCTCCCAGTCCGAGTCCAGGTCGCGCTCCAAGGCCCCGAGGTCAGGACCGGGCCTGGGCGGCCCCGCCACGCCGCGCACCAGGAGCCGAGCCCACGCTGGGGCGGCGCAGAGTCGCGAGACCACCGAGAAGCAGGAGGGAGCCGCCATGACGCCGACTGGAGCCGGCGCAGCGGCGGCGGAGGAGGAGGAAGCGGCCCGCGGCCCCGGGGCGGCTCAGCCTGGACCGGAAGCGGAAGGGGCGGGCTCAGCGCCGAGCCCCGCGGAAAGCCGCTTTCCCATACGCCACCAGGGGGGCGGCAGGGGGCGGGGCCTCGGAGGCGTGGAAGGGATTGGCCGGGCCTCGGTCTGCCCTTCGCCGCGGGTTTCGAGTGACGGGTGAGGGGGCCGGAGCTCGGGGCTGGGGTCCCCGAGCCCAGTCCCGGAAAGGCGAGGCGCGGGCAGAGGCACAGGCGGGAAGGGAAACGCTATAAAACTTTAATGAAATGACGAATACAGTGGCAATCAGCTCAGCCTGGGCCCAGCCGCGGCCCCCGCGGGCGCGCCGGCCGCACGTCGCAGCGCCGTCCTCGTGAGCGCCAGCAGCCCGGGGCCGGGGCCGGGAGCGCCGGGGGCCCGGGCGCGTGTGCGGCCGCCGGGCTGCGCGGGGGCGCGGGGCGCAGCCGGGGCAGGCTGGCTCCCGCTCTTTTCGGCCCAGATGTTCCCTCTGCTCTGCTTTGCAGGGCCCAGAAGCTCATTCTTCGGGCCCTGGGCTCAGGCCCATCACCTGGGGGACAGAGGGGGCCTGAGCCCGCAGGCCCGCAGCGGGCCGCCCTCCCCGGAGCCCGGCATTGCGCTTGGCCTGGGTCTTCTGCCCTCGGCGCTGTTATTAGACCAGCCTGATGGCCAGGGCGGGCCCCAGCCCCCCGGGGTGCAGCAGCCCCGCTTACCTGTGGTGGCTGAGGTGGAGGAGGCCCAGTGCGTTGGGGTGCCGGAGCAGGGGCGCCGAGGCAGGGCCCAGGGTCAGCTCTCGGGTCGAGGCCCTGGGCCTGGATTCCGCCATGGTGGGCAGGCCGCGGCCCGCCCGGGGGTCACGGGCCTCTCGCTCAGGGTGCAGCAGGAAGCCCTGCCTTGGCGTTAGGGAAGGTGGCACTGATCCTGCCAATGCCGGGCTCATGGCTTCTAGCCTTCTGTTTGTTTGAGCCTCTAAAATAAAAACACGGGGCCCTGAGCAGCTGCTGGGCCCGGGGCGGTTTAGCCAACCCGGAGCCATTAAAAATCTATTACCCGCCTTCCAGAAGCCACATTTACCAGATCTTTTTACTTTTTCCTGGAGACCCCAAGGCACTTTTCTGGCCCTGGCCTTTTTTAATACCCATTTACTCTTTGGCTTCTTAATTCCTGTAGCCTCTCCTGGGCCATTCCAGCCCACTTTTCAAAGTTGCAAGTGACTTTTTTAGTTTCTAAGAAACTTTTCCTCTCAAGCTCTTCTCAAAGCTCAGTGCTTATTATTTAGTTACAAACCCATTCCCCTAATGCCTAAGGACTTCCCATCCCCAGTCTTGTAAGTTGCTCTGTGATTTATTCTTTGGAGTTTTAGAGGAGGTACAAGAAGCCTAAAGAATTTATCCCAGGATGCTTAGTAGTACTTGATAAAGTAGGAGCAGCGAAATAAGTTGAGAAAAAAAATTATTGCAACCCTGGGAAAGAGTGGCCAAACCAGGTGTTGGAAAAGAGCTGCAAAGAGCCCTTTATTGAACATTTTTCAGGTGAGATATTTGGGTACTTACTGCTCTCATGCTTTCCTTGAGCACTTGTAAAATGACGACCTGCCTTCTTCATTGTAAGAGAGTAGGAACCACTGCCTGTAGTAGAGGACCCTAACCAGTTGAGGTTCTTGGGCTGCAGCTGGCACTGGGAGGGGTGGGGGATGGTTGATCTCGTGTTAGACAGTGGACCCAGGATATCTGGGATGAATGTGTGAATTCGAACTGGTTGTATGAAGTTAGGGTACAGTTCTGGGACAGACCTTTCTCTTAGAAGGGTCAAAGGTATGAGATTCACAGACTGCACTTCTTGATTGCCAAGTCCGTTCTGATGAAATCTAGCCTAGAAGAAGAACAAGATCTTACTATCTTTGTTGGGAGGAGGGACATTTGGGGAGAAATCGGTGGTCAAAACTTATAGAAGAACCACTATCCAACTTTTCCTTTTGACTTTGATAAAAGTAACCTATTTAGGCAGGTCCAACAAAGAAGGTTTGCTTTTTATCCTCCCATTTCTCTTTAGATTAGGTCCCTGAATCAAGATAAGGCAATTGTGTGCCCTTGACAAGAATTGAAAATTATACTTTCCTGCATTTGAAAATTGTGTTCATCAGAAGATTTGAGCCTGTACTGTAAATCAGAGGTTGCAAAACTTTCTGTTCTCTAGTGTGGCTCTAACCAGATTAAAATGTAATTGGAAAATGTTTAATAAAAACTACAATATAAGAGATGGTGTTAATTTGTGGTTTTCCAAGTCACTATGCAGCAGCAGGGATCCATTTCCATTTGAGTTTGACACCAATGTTGTAAGATCATTCAACCTGACTAATCACAAATATCAACATGCCATGAAAAGCCAACTTTTCTGCCATTATAAATACATTTATTTAAAAACAATGTTTAATATAGCCTTTGTTGCACCTTCCTTATCCTTATCCCTGGCCCAAAGTCATATGGCATTTTAGGTGGTTGCCACTTTTGTTTCAGTCCTGACTCTGTGCCCTGGCAATTCTGGGAAAAGAGCCACTCAGAAGCCACAGGGGGATATAAATGTTTAAGGCTTTGGCTTTGATTTCAGTGTGGAACAAGTATTTAGACCAATATTCCATACCTCTCCAAACATAAGAGTATATATAACGAACATCATCCTGACTGACTAGCTACTAGTTGTTTGGAGAGCTTTTTTCTGACTGCATGTAAGTGTCAAAGGACACGGAATCGATCAGGATGCATCAAGGACTCTAATCCTTCCTCCTCTCCAGACCCTAGCATGAAACTGCTTCAATGTGCACTGCTGGTTTTGTGTAACAACTGTGTCAAGCACCATTCTAACCAGCCCACTAGCATTACACCCTAACACATTTTGCAGTCCCATGTGGAATGCGGAAGGGCTCTCACCCGATTTGTAGAGAATTTATTCTGGGATCGTTGAATGGGGTGCAGCATACGGGTAAGCTGTTCTACAATACCCATACTACGAATAAGATTCTCCCTTTTGAGAAGGGACTTCATCCTCTCCAGCTCCTCCTCCTCCACAATTTCTTGAGGTTGCATGATGTCCACCTGTACTGCTGGAAGCTACAGAAAACACAAGTGATAAATGGAAGGCCCCATACTTGTTACCACTACAATGCTCTTCATTCTTCTATCCATTGCCCCCAACTTTATCCCCTCTTGTTATTTGGCTGACCACTCAACTTCTCTATTTTTCTCTTGGAAGTATCAAATACCATTCTACTCATACAATCCTAAATGTACCCATTATAAGAGTACGTTTAGGTAAGGTTTTTCAGATTTTAAATAACCCTTCTCTTTAATTGCTATCCCTAAACAAAATCTTTCTAGGTCAGGTTCAATTTACTGATTAAATTAGAAGTTTAAATCTAATTTTATATATAACAATATATTTTCTCTGGAATATTCCACAATTTCCCTGTGTTCCTGACTTCACTACTGAAAAGGGAGCCCAGTGGTAGAGGAAAGAAAAGCTCTAAGACCTGGGTTTCTTATCTAATTCTGCTACTTATTTGTTGTGACATTTGAGGATATCATTTAGCCTTTCTAGGCTCAGTTTCCTTATCTGTAAAATAAGGAATTTTGTCCATATGATCTCAAAAGTCCCTTCCAGCTCACAAAGTAAATGAATCTGTGATTTAGTTTAAGTCAATGACACCTGCTTTTCTTGGTTTCTGGACCTTAGATAGTTCAAACGAGTGGGCAGGCCCTTGGGCCCCACCCTGGACCTGTTCTTCTCTCCTGCTGATTCTCCCTGGTTGATATCCTTATTTTCTTTCCTCTTCTTGTTGTTGCCACCTGTGGCTTCAAGTTGTTCCTGCTTTAGACGGATCTCCTCCAGTTGTTGCCTGACAGGACAACAAAATGATCTTAGGCTCTTAAGTAATGTAAGAGGTAGGAGTGGGATTCCCAAAATTGATAAAAGGAAAAGAAAAAATAAGCCAGTGGGAACTTTGCTAATACAACCTTGATCCTGATTTAAATGAAGAATTAAGAACTTGAAAAACAGAATAATTCTATTCTTCACCCTTTCCCCTTAAGGGTCTAGCTTCCTTACATACCAATGAGTAGAGGTTAAGTCCCAAAAGCTGAATGTTTTCCTTGGGAAGCATGACCAAGTCTTTAGTCAAAACAAGCATTTAATAAATACTTGTATTCCAAATATTACGCTAAGTTCTGAGGATATAAAGAAAATCCCTGTGCTCAAAATGCTCACATTCTAATGAGGGATAACTACTAGGAACTGTGGGAGATATTCCCAAGAGGGGAAAGCTCTTGGACAGGGGTGGGGATCCTTTTTTCTGCCAAAGGCCATTTAGATATTTATAACATCATTCACAGGCTATATTTGATCAAAAATTTAATTCACCCCTAAAAAACCCTCACATTTATTGATTTTCCTGTCTTGCTTGTGGTTACCTTGGCAACAACAGACCAAAATGGCTGGAGGTTCCCTGACCCTGCTTTAGGGGGTGGAGGAAGGAATTTGTGAGGATCCCTCTTGAAGAAAGTTGCTTTTGACTTGAGTCTTAAGGGGAAACCAGGAGGTGGAGACAAGATGGTGAACATTCTAGGCATGTGGGACAGTCAGTAGAAAGGCATTAAAAATAAGAGAATGGATTGTTGTAAATAAGAACAGCAGGAAATACATGGAAGGGTATAAAGTCTAAGAGCCTAGAAACTAGAAAGAAGTCTGGTTTTTGACTGGTTTAAAAGTCAAAAAGCATTTTATGTTTGATTCTGATGTTAATAAGGAGCCACTGACATTTACTGAATAGAAGGATAATGAGATCTATACTTTGGCATCTAGGTGGAGAATGAATGGGACTATGAAGAAATGAGTCAAGTTGACTAAATTACTGTTAAGTAGTCCAGGAGAAGGTGATAAGAGGCCTACCTATACCAGAATTGTGGCTATGTCAAAGAGGAGATAGATGTATGATACATGTTGCAAAGACAGAAACAATAAAGACTTTGCAACAGAACTGAAATATATAGAATGAGAGAGAATGAAGAGTCAAAGATGACATTAAGGTTACAAAGCCAGAGGAAGAGGGGAGAATTTTGGGGGAAAGATAAGTTGTTTTGGACATGCTGAGTTTGATACACCTATGAGACATACAGGTTGAGAAGTCCAAAAGGTATAAAGGTATAAAATTGGAGATTAAGAAAAAATTTAGGGCTAGGTAAAAAAATTAGAGAATTATTTGCATAGAGAAGATAACTAAATTCATAAGAACTGACAAAATCACCAAGCAAAATAATATGGTGGTGGTGTTCAGTCATTTCAGTTGTATCTGATTCTTCATGACCTTATCTGAGGTTTTCCTTAGCAAAGGTATTGGAGTGGTTTGCCATTTTCTTCTCCAGCTCATTTGACACATGAAGAAACTGAGGCAAACAGGGTTAAGTGACTTATCCAGGGTCATATAACAAGTGTTTGAGGCCAAATTTGAACTCATTGAGTTGAATCTTCTTGACTTCAGGCCTGTAACTCTAATTTACCACCTAGCTGTCCCCCCCCCAAAAAAATATATATATAGGATGAAGGAGACAGCTCAAGACAGAGCTTTGAGGTGCAGTCATAATTAGTGGGCATGAGCTGAATAAAATAGAGAAGACTGAGGAGTGGATTCAAGCAGGTAGGAGGAGAGCAAGGTGAGAGCAATGTTCAAAAACCCATAGAGGACATAGTATCAAGGAGAAGGTGATGGATAGCAACAAATTTTATAGAGCAATCAAGGAGGATGAAAATGAGGTAAGGTCATTTGACTTGACAAACAAGATCATTAACTTTGGAGAGAATAATTTCAGTTGAATGAAGTTGAAAGTCAGAATTTAAAAAAGAGTGAATAGAAGAGGAATGGGCAGGTAACTAGGGTGGGATGGATGGATCAAATGCAGAGAGTTTGTTTTAAGAATGGAGGTGGCATGGATATGTTTGTAGGCAGTAGGGAAATATACAGGAGCCAGGGAGAGACTGTAGATTAGTGAGAGTGGAGATGATTGAGGGGGTAGTCTTCAGAAAAAGATGAGGTTTGGAATCAAGTGCATATAAAGATATTTATTTGGGCAAGGAGAAGAGACATCTTCATATGAGGAGGGGTATAGGAGAAGGCAGTAAAGGAACCCATTTAAGTGAGATGAAGAGAATGGAGGAAGGATTGTGCAGCAAATGGCCTCAATTTTTTCAAGGAAATATGAAAGAAGTTTGAGGGAGAAGGTGGGGGGAGAGGATGTAGTTGTTGCATTTTGAGGAGGAATTGAAAGGGTTTGAAAAGCTGTTGAGGTTGAGTGGGATAAGTGAATCAATTTTGTGGTTTTAGTTATTTTTCAGTCATGTCCAACTCTTCATAACCCCAATTGGGGTTTTCTTGGCAAAGATACTAAGGTAGTTTGCAATATTCTTCTCCGATTCATCTCATAGATGAGGAACCTAAGGCAACAGGGTTAAGTGACTTGTCCAGGGTCCCAACAAGTTAGTAAATGTCTGAGGGCAGATTTGTACTCAGGATGAGTCTTCCTTGACTCCAGCACTCTCTACCACCTACTTGCTCAATGAATCAGTTAAGGAAGTATAAAAGAATTACTTTGTTTCAGAGCGACAGCCCAGCTGAGAATACATAATATAAATTTGTAGTCATCAGTTTCTTGATTCTCTACAGTTCTACTTCGCAACACATGAGTAGAGGCGAAGGCAGTGAATGATGGAAGTAATCCAAAGTTGGGACTTGACAAGGCTTACTTAGTGACAGGATAAGGGGAAGAAAGGATTTGTGTAATGTGGAGCTAGTTAATCAAAAGTTTAAAGATAGGTTAAGTACTGTGTAGTCATTGACCCTGGAAAGTTTGGAGGTTATACTGAGGACAAAAGAACATGTTTAGCGGTTGTAAAGCTGAAGTAAAGATAAAATTAATAAATGATTATGTTCAGATAAAGTGATTTCAGAGTACCTGAACATAGAAGTGAACACTTGTTGGTGACAGCAAAATCAAAGGTAGGACCTTCTTTGTGTTTAACTGGAGTGTAGGAGCAGGGCATGGGGAAATTAGGTTGTTTGAAAGTATATCAATACGTATAAATCCTATAGTAGCAGGGCAGGGATGGAAGTTAAGGAAAGAAAGTGTGGAACCAGGCACTGAATTCATTGAGGGAAGAAAGAAAACTTCTTAGGGGGTTGGAATATAACAACTATCAGAATCTTTATTGTATACTAAATTATGGATTGAATGAACCTCAGAAATAGGAGGGTCTATTGAATGAATGTGATAGAGGAAAGCTGGAAGTGGTAATGAGGAGAGTAAGGAGTTTTCCTTCTCTGTAAGCATGACCAGCTTTGTGGGGATAAGGGGTTCAAGGTCAGGAAGAATAGGGGTGAGTACAACTGGAAATGGTAATCAGGGATGCTGTGTCATCAGGAGGAAACCAGATCTCAGTAAATACCAGACGATGGAAGTGAGAAAAGAAAAATTTTAAGGATTAAAGAAAGTTTGTTAAAGTATTGTACCTCGCACATTCTTCCCTTGCTTTGGAGGCAGCAGTCTCCTGGAAAAGGGAGCCATTGTGCTTGAAGAAGGGAGCATACTTTTCAGTGTCTGTGCCAGGGTAGATACGCCGGTAGCCACCTAGGTGGGTGTTCTCATACCTCTCCTGATCCAGCATTGCTGCATTTGATGACTCCATTTGTTCTCGCCTGTTGGAACCATGTTTAGCTCAGGGAAGAATGTTCATTTATGTGTCTTTGTGTGTTTGTGTGTGTGTGTGTGTGTTAGGGTAATAAGTCTGAAAAGTATGTCTCCCCACCTTCCTTCCTGCCACTTAGTCCAGAACCAATTCAAGGATAACTTAAGTCAACAAAATAAAATGTGCCTCCTAATAGAAAAAGCCTCTGTGACCTAAGCCTCGTTGTGAGATTAGAAATTCATCCATAGCAGTGCTACTGAACGTAATAATTGGGGCAGTGCCAATCTACTTGGTATTGAACAGGTTATTTTTTTTTCCAATACAGGAGGGTATACTAGAGAAAACATACTCTGCTACTTTGATGTTTCAGGGTAGCAGGATCATTCATGGCTTCCTTTTCTTTGTTACCTATCTTATCTTCAGAAATTAAATATTGTACAAGAAGTTAACCAAACTGAGTCCCTTCCTGCAAGGAGCTTTCATTCTTAGAAACAAAGGAGTAGGCAAATACACAGTTTAACCAACAAATAATTATATACATAATACATCAAAAATACCGAGATTCTCGTGGTTGCTGATGACACTGGAAAAGCCTCTCCTTAACTCTCCGCTTATCCTCTTCCAGCACCTTCCTCTTGTCACAGCCTTGTAGATTGATTAAGTTCATAGCATCACCAAGAAGTGCATCTTTCACTTCCCGGTCAAGGCATGAGTCTGTGGTGAAGCTTGGAGAGTGATTTACCTATGAGGAAGAGTCATTGTCCACCCCCTTGCCTGAGTCCTCCCAGAATGCTAAGGATCATTTGCAGCTGACAGGCTAGAGATAATGGACAGGTCATTACAGAGATATCCCTTTCAGTTGCTACAGATAAACAGACTAGACTTGGTTGGGGTTGTAATCCTCAGGTAGTGACAAAGTTCCCTTTCAATTTTATAAATTAGTAAGGGAAGACAAAGGGATTGTGACTATTAAAAGTGAGGCTCATATTGTAAACCAGTCAGTATCCCAAATCTGGTTTCACATGATGGGCCGAGAGAGTCATTTGCATAGGGTTGGGACCCATTAAATTTTGATTCCACGCATAGGCACAGATAGACAGGTAGGTGTATGTATATTTACAAATACACCATTTATCTTGTACTATTGCTTCCTTCACTTCTTTCTAAACCACTTAACTCCATGCCTATTTCTTGAACCAGGGCCTCACTGCTTTACAGGGACAGTGCTATTGATCTGACTGATCCCTTGATCTTGGTTTTCCAACTTCCTGGGGACTGTGCTCACCTCTAGCAGCCAGGGTTTCAGCTTGTGGTCCAGTAAGATATCAAAGCCAAGGATCTCAAAGCAGGCACAAGTGCCACTACCCAAATATTGTGGAAAGCAGGTTCGATAGTTGTGTCGAAGGACGGAATGAGCGGAGATTACAGTCTTGATGATGATGTCCTCAATGTCCCCCCACAGTTCTTTTGGCTCGAAGCTGTGGTCTCTCAGCCAAGTATTAAGTGTTGACAGCTTCCTGTGAGGCCCAGTACTCAGAGGATTCAGGAAACTCTCTAACACCCATACCCTTCTGATTTCAAAGGAAATCATTCTTAAGAGTGAGGTTTGGAATCAGAGTATGATTTCTGAGTTAGATTCAAAGACAGACAGGATTCATACCCAGGAAAAGGCTCCAGAGAGCCTGAGATATAGAAGAAACTGTTCCTGCGTATTCCAGAGAAACCAGCCTCCAAAGAGGTCACTCATTTGCTTGGGTTACTAAGACTTCCACCAGTACCTCTGCAGGGCTGGGTTGGGCTGGACTGGGCTGGGCTGTAAAAATACTGGGAATGGGGGGGGGGGGGAAGTACCTCTTGCTGCCTACAGTCTCATCTCGGACAAAATTCTCATTATGTTTGTTGATAGCATAGTTGGTCAGGTGCATGCAGACATCATCCTATGAAGGAACCAGTTGAATATTCTCAGGCTATGTATTTCCTTAATCCCATTCTGCATTCCTTTATTCCACTCCCTCCCCTGGAATTTTTGCTTGTGATCCATGGATTTCAAAATGACTTGAGTGCCTCCCATTGGGAAGAAAGGAAGCCTGGGCAAGATCATAGCATTAAAATTTTTTAAACTTATTCTTAATGTTTCCATCTCACTGTTCTTCTCAACAAAAAATTTGCCCATACTACTCTCAGAAAAAGGTTGTCAAGTCAGATTATGAGTTATCTCCCTCTGATTCTTTTCTTGTAAACAGGTAGAAATTTAAATTATTTTTTTCAGGTTTCTCCAACAATGTGGTTGTAAGGACTTGTTGACAAGCAGAAAGAGAAACACTAGAGCACTGATGTGGGCATACTTCTATTTCAGGGCTACCTTTGAGATCTTCATACCAGATTGCTGATGCTGGGTTCCATGTAAGGCATAGTAGCAAAGCGGGCTAAGCCTTCTTCATACATGAAGACACGAAGCGGGTCACAGGATGTGATCAGGACATAGATTCTCATATCAAACTTGAAGCCATCAATAAGGAAGGGCTGAGAGAGAGTGATCCCCGTGAGGAAAGCAAGCAGTAGGAACTAAAACTGAGGAGAGTGGATGGTAAAAGGTGCTGACACCAGTCCCCTCCCACATGATTCTAGGAAGATACAATAAAATTCAGCTTGTCAAAAAATATGATTCCACAGGTAATAAGAGGCCAGTGATAGATTCTAAATCAAACTCACTTTGGATATATACTGCTGACAGATCATATGTTCTCCTGGTTTGATCTCCCGAGGATTACGGGTGATGAAGATGCCACGTCCCTGGCAGCCACTGTCTGGTTTACAGATGTAAGTGCGAGTTTTCCACTGACGTCCATGGTTCTGAAAGTCCCCATAGCTGTTTGGCACAGTGGTAGAGTCAGAAAGCTTCTAGGTATCATGGTCACTGCTCACCCATAGGATATCTTCTGAGTCATTTCCTATTATTTACTGTTTGACTCTCTTGGAAGACCCATTTTCAGATTAGTTTTTCTTTGATCAGCTGAATTTCTCTAATTTTTATCCCTGTGAGCCATTCTGACATAATATAAGTCTGAAAGAGGTATAGAAAGCTACATTCTGCCATTAGTCTACCTCAGCATTCATCCAAATTTTACTCACTCTGCAGGAAGGCACCACGTCCGGGGGAAGATATTGTACTCAGAAGGATAGAGCTTATGCATGCGGTTGAGATTTCGGGCCAGCAGATCTTTACGACAGATTTCTGTCATTCCTGGAAAATGGTTGATTTTCTAAAACAGACAGAGCCAGCTAGTTTATCTAAACAAAGTGGGTTGTTAGCTCCTTAAGATTTAAAAATTGGTAGTAAAGGAAGCAGTAGCAAGTAAAGGAAAAGCAGTAAAGGAAAATGGAGAGGAGAGATAGAGAACATTGGGAAGGTAGTACCCCGAGAGAGGTACTTTAGGATAGGGGTCTCTTTGAGAAATAGAAAGATGACCAGGACATATGACAAGGCTAGGGAATGTCAGGTGAAGAGGACTAGATCCATTATAGTCCCTTTATATTCCTAACTCTAGTCCCTCTAGGCCCCTTCCATTTTGCTGGTCCTAAAAGGGACTGGTTCTGTCAGTATAATTGGTATATGGTTAGAAAACAAGGCAAACAAGAGTTCTTATGAATTCAAAAGGAAACAAACAAGAAAAAGAAAATGCAGCTGAAGGGATTATTAAGACCACCAATCTTCTAGGGATAAAATAGCATTCAGGGTTCCAAGAAGAACTCCAAACTTTGGGGGAGGGGGATAATTTGAGACATGCAAGCAAAGAAGCAAAAGAAGCAGCTCCTTGGATTTAAGAGGTAAAGATGGCTGTCATCATAAAAAGTGCTGGAATATAAATACCATTTTAAAATTCACAGAGAAGGGGCAGCTAGGTGGTGCAGTGGATAGAGCACCCGGTCCTGGAGTCAGGAGTACCTGAGTTCAAATCTGGTTTCAGACACTTAACAATTACCTAGCTGTGTGTGGCCTTGGACAAGCCACTTAACCCCATTGCCTTGCAAAAAAAAAAAAAAAAAGGATGAAAATTCACAGAGAGCTTTACTGATATCTCATGATTCCACCTCATTATGGTATATAGAATCCCTAGATGTATTCCCTATAAGTCTCTGGGAGTGGTCTTCCCTGAAACTCTATTTTTGAAGTACTGAATAAGAAAAAAAGTATATGCTTACTTGTTATGCATTCTACAGGGTTAGATGTTCTAACGGTATAGCCCCCTTTCCCTAGTGTCTCTTTTCAAGGAATACCTGAAACCTCTTCATGTCCATAACACGCTCCAGGGAGACAGAACAGTCAGTCCAGTACACTGTCCATTCCTCATCCTCCCCCACCTCCTTCAGGCCACAGAGCTGAGCTGCTCGTCGAACTGAAAAGGCAGAAACACTCTGGCACTGACCTTCAAGGTACATTCCATGTGGAACAGAAAGAAACTATGGCCATTCCTTAAATCAGTATGGTGAAGACTAAGAAAAATTGCTCTGGTTGGGGGGCAGATTCAACACTGTAGTTTAACAGGATTCTCCTATGTCTTATATCCTTCTTCCCAGGTGGGTCTACAGTAGAGAAACTAAAAACCTGCCTTTACCTTAGTCAGCTCTAGTTTACCCCAACCAATGAGTAAGACTTAATGTTTCAGAGTTGCCCCTTAAGTCTAGGACTTAATTCTTCAGAGCTGCCCCTTAAGTACAACAGCCTTTTCCCCAAACCCTGTGCTTTAAAGAACTCGAGAAAAATGTTCCTCTCACCTGGTACTAGGGATAAAAAGAGTCAATGGTTCTAAATCAAAAGACTTGAAACTCACACAATAATTGTTAAATTCATTATTAATATGGTAGTATTTGAGTATACACCTTCCTTATAGCCCCACTATTCTGTGTCTCCCCTTTTTAAATTCCTTTTTCCTTTCTAGGTTATTCATAATATTTTATTTTAATTTCATTTTAATCAAATAATGTGATACTAGTGGCAGGGATTTCTCCTAGGTCTATATCATCTGTCCCACCTCCCCCAACAAACCTGGCATGCCTATTTCCTAAATTCTAAAGTGGAAGCCCTGTGGTCCTAGGTTCCTCTTTTCCCTTGGTTCATATTAGAGTTCTAAATTGGCTCAGTATCACCAATGCATGAAAGAACCTTGATTGGGAAGGAATGTCATCTTGGTGATAACTTTTTTTTGTTAAAAAAATTTGGATTCTCAAGTTCATTTCTGGGTGGACCAATGCCAAGACTGAATTAGTATTTAGATCTTATTAGAGGGATTCATTTTCGTTTTAGAGTGAACTTGAAAATTTCTTCATATAAGTTGTATGGTACTGATTATTCCCCTTGCCTATCATATGAGCTGTCAAATGCTAACCTACAGCCAGTCTTCATTCATTATCATTGAATAAACATTGTTAGCATTCATAGCTTTAGAGCAATGAATGACCTTTAAAAGTCATCTCTGTTCTTCCCACTTAGCCTCCCTGACCCCCTCCATTTTACAAATGGGGATACTATGATCCAGAAGAGCCAGGATTTGGAACCACGTCCTTCTATTCAAATCCAACATTCTTTTCTCTACACTGCACTGCACTGCCTTATGTCTGATTCTATGCTTCCTGTCTCATCTGGGACTTTATCAAGCATCTCTTCACCATTGACTTCTTCCCTTACACCTCAAAACTTGCCCATTTCTCTTCTCCATCCTAAAAAACAGTTTCTCTGACCCCCCTATTCATTTCTGTCTGATATAATCTTATTTACTGAAGCTCGAGTAACATGCCAATCCTCAATATCTTCCATGACCACCTATGAACCTTGCTCCTTTTTAGTACTTCCTTATAGTATAATTACTTGTGTATCTCTCCTCCTGCACTGTATGCTTCTTAAAGATCCAAATACTAGCACAGTATTTTGTATTTAGTTATTAATTTGTGAAATAATTGGATGGATCTTGAAAGATTAAGGTTCTAAGCCAATACTGATGTTATCCAGGACAGTTTAACAGGTACCTTTCTGCTGAAACTTTGCTTCCATAGAAGGAAGCTACTGCTAACAGATCCTGCCTTTTGGAGGCTATGAGGGATATTTATAGTTAGCAACATGGACATTGGAGAAATCCTGTTTTAGAAACAGTTTAAAAGTTCTTACTGGAGGTAGCTAGGTAGGTGATGCCATGGATAAAGTGATAGGCCTGGAGTCAGGAAGACCTAGGTTCAAATCTGGCCTCAGATATTTACTAGTTGTGTGATTCTGGGAAAGTTATTTGACCTAGTTTGTCTCAGCTTTCTCATCTGTAAAATGAACTGGAGAAGGAAAGGGCAAGATACTCCAGAATCTTTGCCAAGAACCCCCCCCCCCCCCCGCCCCAAAGGAGTCAAGAAGAGTCAGACATGACCAGCAACAAAAAAGTTCTTACCACTTTCATACTTGCAATTGGTCAGGTTGATAGTCAAGAGCCTGCAATGGAGGGAGATGCAAGATCAAATGAAATTTAAAAGTAGAGGAGGGAAAACTGAACCCTGCAGAAGCTGAGTGGGTAGATCTGTGTCCCCAAAAAGGATACCTAAAGAGCTAAACCAAATTCTCTTTTCAGCTATGAAGACCATAGGAGAAAGATCAGAATACCAGAAATCTCAAAGGAAAATTCATATTTGACAACTTCTTATAATCAATTAGTTATATAAACCTGTTGATTCTACTATCACATCATCTATTACACTTTAGCAACCTTTCTTTACTCTCACTAATACTCCTCTAGAATAGGCCCTGCCATTACCACCCCATCCAGATTTTCCCACCCTTGGCAGACTCATCCAAATCATTCTTCATAAAACTGCCAGAATAATCTTTCTTATGCTCACGTCAGGTTCCCGTTACATATCTACTCAGAGATCCTTGGCAGTGTTTCTCATTTCCTACTAAATAAAAAACTTGGACTCTGCCTATCATTTAAAGTTTTCTTTAATCTGAGGGTCTTCTAATTTTGTTATCATTTTACTCCCCAAACTGTGACCTAGACAAAAGTGAGTTACTCTCACCACACAAAAGCACCACACTTAAAACGCCTAGAAATACTTTTCCTCCCACCCGCTCTCTTGGTCTTTTGAATTCCTCACATTTTAACTTAACTATCTCTCCATTGAACCTCCCCCACTACTTATAAAAGGGAATCTAATCATTGTGCGTTGTGTTGCGAAGCCCAATAATGAAAATAAAGGTCTGTGAAGTTCCTTCCTGTCTGCCCTCTATGCCTTCCCTGCGGGCCGGGCCGGGGCCAGGTCTGGATCCAGGGGCTAAGCCCGGCCGGTAGGTACAAGGCGCGGCCCCCCGTCTAACCTCCGTTTCCACTTTCTCTTTTTCCTCCCGACCTCGGGGTCCTGGGGCCCAGAGGGAGCCGGTTTCTCCTGAAGCTTGGCAGCGGGAGGGGGGGCCGGGGCCGCGTCCCCAAGAGCCTGGGCGATGGACGGCTGCGGGGCGTGAGGGGGGCCTGCGCTCCTCTGGACACTGTCCTCCTCCGACTCCTCTTCCTCCCCATAGTCTTCCTCTGACTCGGTGGATTTGCAAACAGTATTCTGCATGCTGCTAGGCTCTGCGGCAGAGGGGGGCCAGGGCCGGCTTGTGGGCGCTGCGCACACAGACACAGACACACACGCGCGCAGTCTCGGGTGGGCAGGCATGGAGCGTGGGGCCTGCGGGTGAACTCGGGGCTGGGCCACTTGCCATGAGCCGGCTTCTCCTCCCGCCCCTCGGGCCGCCCCCGGCCTGTGGGGGCCCCTTCCCGCCCCGGGCCCTCACCTAGCGCCGAGCCCCCGGCGGCGGCGGCTCCCCAGGCTGGCCGCGCCGCCGCCGCCGCCCCCGCCGCCCCCGCGGCCGTCGCCATGGCCACGCCTCGGCGCGGCGTTCCTGGGGGGCGGGGCCGCCCCTCCGCGGCCACACCCACCCCGGCCCCGCGCGCGGCCATCTTCCCGGGGCGGCGGGACGCCCTGCCCCCAGCCCGGGCCAGGCCCCCGGAACCCCGGCGCCGCTCCGAACGGCCTACAATGCGCGCTAGAACGCTCCAGAACGTGGCCGGGCCCCCGGGGGCGCCGGCCCAGCCTCTCCCGCCCACCCCGGAAGAACATCATTGGGAAGCGGCCGGGGCCGGGGCCGGGGCCGGGGCCGGGGCCGGGGCCGGGGCCGGGGCCGGGGCCGGGGCCGGGGCCGGGGCCGGGGCCGGGGCCGCGGCCGCGAGCTTTATTGGAGCCGCTCCTCCCGGGCCTGCGGCACCGGCCGGTCCATGTCCTCGGGCCCCGGAGGCCCACGGCCACGCGGCACGACGCGGGCTGGGCGCGGGCCGGGAGCTTCGCGGGGAGGCGGCAGCCGGGGCCCGGTCTGGCCAGCGCGAGGGAGGCCCGCGGGGAACGAACATGAAGTGGGTCCGGGAAAGCGCCTGGAAGCCAGGGCGGGAGGGGAGGGCCTCGAGTGCCAGGCCCGGGCCACACAGCCCATAGGGGCCCCGAAGGGTTTCTAAGCAGTCCGGACTCCGGGAGAGAAAGATCAATTAGACTACGGGCACCCCCGGGAGAACACCCACTGTGCTAGGCCAGGAGCGACACCAGCGCTTCTTGAAGGTGTAAAAACTGGGAGGGGGGCAGGAGAGAGCCCTGAATGAGCCTCCGAGCTGAAGCTTCTGTCAAGCTGTGGAAATCCTGGGATGTTTTAACAGGCAGGTGTCCCGCCAGCTCACAGAGCGCCACGTTGAAAGCCTCCCCTTCCTTAACCCCAAAGCTGGACCTCCGGGCCCACAGGATGACCCGGATACCGGCATGGGCCGACGAGGACGGTGGGTTTCCAGGCGGGGCCCCACGTGTCACAAATAAGTTATGTGCAATCTCCTGGTCAACAAGATAGTTGGTCACCTGGCAGACCCTGTCTACCAGTGCCTTCAACTTGGGACCCGGCTCATCCACATAAAATAGGAACCCAGGAGCTGGAAGTCCTTCTAGTAGGCTGATATGACCATGGCGATCTAGTGGCTGGCTTGGAGCTGTCTCTACCAGCAGTTTGTGGGCTAGGTAGTAACCATGCAGGTGTAAGTGGTTAACAGAAGCCAAGCCACCTAGGCTGTTGAAACCCACCCGGAAGCCAGGGTGGGTGCTGAGCATGACAGCCTCCACCCCCAACTGTAATGGGTCTGGCGTGAGGATCTGTGGAAGCCCTTGGGTGGGTTCCGGCACAAATAGCACATGTCCCCATTCCAAGGGACTGACATTGATAATTACCAGGACCTCAGGGCACTGGAGAGCTATTGGAAAACCTGGGTCTCTGCACAGGCGGAAGAGGATTTCTCCTGGATGGATCTTATTGAAATTGAACTGGTGAGGGTCAAATGCCTGCCTCACACTCTGGATGTTCTGAGGGCGTCTCCTCTGTACACCCCGTTCCACATTCAGCTGAGCCACAAAACCCAGAGGGCCAGGTAGGATTTGGGTTTGTAGTTCCCCAAGGCAGTAACGAAACAATCCTTGTTCCATCCGTTGCTTCCAAGATGACTGGAGGGCACAATCAAAACGAGATAGCAAAGGGGTACACAGGACACCAGATTCACTAGTCTGCCATTGTATCCCATTCACTCTCAGTTCCTCTGGGCAATACACAAAATCCTGTACCCCCACTCTAACAGGGAGTCTTGACTGTTCATCACAGCCATTGTTCTCTGGTGGTAAATTTGAAGTTTCATTTATATTCTCTGGTACAGCCATAGGAAAAAGTCAAAAATCTTGAGCTTCTACCAGGTATAGGTTCCTCAGGTAGCCTGAAACACAATAAGGGGTAAAGGTATGGTATCATTTCTAAGGGCTTTAAAAAAAATTTTGGTGGCAAGGTTGGGTCTGTTTTTTAGATCACTTTTAAAAATAACTTCTGGAAAAACATGGTTATAAGTCTATATAAAAACAGTTTTCTCTGATGCTTGGGTCTGAACATATAAATATGCACCACTTTTTGTATATGTATATACATATATGTATGTGTGTGAATATATTTATATTCTTATATACACATACAATTTCTCTCAATGAATGCAAGACTAAACCTATACGTAGGACAATTGATAACTTGATAAACATTAAAACGTGTCCCATAACATTTTCTTTTGCTGTTGTTACTCCCACCCCCAAATTCTCACTTGTAACTCCATTGTCTAACAGAATCCAGAAACAGAAAAAGGGATACAAAGTACCTGAATTTACATTTGTTTCCTGATAGAGCTCCCCTAATTATTTCTCATTAGTTCAAAAAACAGTTAACACTTTGGAAAGGAGGTATTCTTCCTGGACAAGTTACCAGGATGTATTCTTGCTGATCAAGTTACTAACAAGACCCGGGAAGTCTGAGAGGCAGTGGAGAAGACAAGCTCACAGTTCGGTGCCCAGTAATTAATTCATTAAATAGCTACTGATCACTCCTATGTAGAATACGGGAAATACCATGAAGTATTTGAAATGTTCCTTGCCTTTCAAAGAATGTAGTTTCATAGTAAAGCAGATGTAAAACAAGTACGGAAATTAACATTCACATATTTACAACATAGATGGTATATTAAAGTTTTTAAATAAAACACACATTTAAACATTTGCTCGATCTTCATAACAGCCTCATGAGGTAAACAGGGCAGGTGGTCCCACTTTACCAAAGAGGAACCAAAGCTTCAGTGACAACATACATACATATACATATGTATGTATATATGTCACAAAGTCAAGTTAGTGGAACCAGAAAGCAAACCCAGGGGTGGACAGGGGGGTGGGCTTGGGGTCGGGAAGTTGTTGCTTGTTTCCTACCCACCTCTTTTTCGTCTCCAAGTAATGTGCTCCTTTCACTTAACACCAGCTAAGTTTCGTTAGAGAAGTCGGGAAAAAAAGGGGGCGGGGGCCAGGAGTTCAGAAGATGGAGAAATCTATCGTGGGGGTCAAAGTGTCCAAGGAAGCCTTCCCGCATCCGCCCTCCCCGGGCAGCAGGGGGCTTCCACTCTTCCCAGACAGCTGACTCCACTTCTGTCCCTTCCCTTTCCTTCAGAGAGTGGGAGCACCGGCTCGCTCCCCTCTCCTCACCTTCGCTCTCCCCACCGGGCTAGGCTGGGGTGGGTTGTACAGGTGCCACTTCCAGGGTCTGGGAAGAGGAAACGGGCAGCCGACTTCCTGAAAGCTTCGGAGGTCATGAGTGCGCACGCGCGCTGTTTAACCGGCAGGCGCGGCTATGAGGTAGACAACTTCCGGCTTCTCGGAGAAGCTAGTGGGCGGGGCCCGGACAGCCCCTCCTCCCACCCACAGCCTCCGCCCTCTCCCGCTCGGCCAGGTTGGGGATCCCGGGATTCAGGACCGGAAGGGACCCTGCTGAGATCCATTTGTTCATTAGCCTCGTTTGATTCCGTTTCGATCCTCCTGAGAGGACGTCCAAGCTCCTGGCTCGAACCCTCGTCTCAGGCAGTCGCGCTCTTGCCGGGCCGTAGAAGACTCCGGCTCCAACATCTCCATACCAGCGACAGGAAGCAATGTGAATCTCGATTCTGACTCGAATCGCTAAATCTTTTCCGCAATCTCCTCTTCTTCCGGGGAATTTAAAGCAAAAGCCAGTCAGTTCCTGCCCTCTCCACGAATTCTCAGTCTCATAGAGGGGGGTTCAGAGGAGGAAGGCACTGAAATCGAGGGGGTCAGGGAGGGCCCCCACTAGAGGACGAGCTTTTTGGTGGGTTTAAAGGAAGCCAGCGAGTCCGGCGATCGGAGCAGGGGAAGGAGAGTGTTCTAGACGCGACCCCCAGCCGGAAAACTCCCCGGAGCCACGGGGAAAGGCAGCGAGGCCGGCCTGTGGCGGGGATTATAGAGTAAGAAGCTTGGAGAGGACGCGCTTTGGAACGCCTGGCAGAGCAGTTTGTATTGCTTCTGAAACAAACGGAGCCCCCGGGGTTGGGGGGACGTGACAAGGCCCCGCCACTTGGGAAGGGTAGCGAGAAAATCCACTTCACGAGTCAGGTGCAGCTGACCCTCACCCTTCTCTAACCATCTCGCTTTCCTGAAAAGCCGGAATTCCAAACCTCCCGCTTCACGGTGCAATCTCCGCCAATCAGGATCCTTCACCGGGGTCACGCGACTTTCAGCCGCGGGCGCAGAGCCCTCTGGGAGACTTAGTCCAGAAATTCCCCCAAGGAACGAAAGCCTCTCGTCCCTATGACTTGTGGGAAATGTAGTCCTGGCGAAGAGCCCCCCCCAGCCGCATTTCCCCGCGACGCCCCGCCGTTTCCCGTTGCCCCCGCGCGGAGATAAGGAAGTCCCGGCCTCCCCTCCCCTCCGCAGCTGACCTCGCCTGCTTTGGGGACCTTTGCCCTGGGAATGAGGCCCGGAGGCGGAGCCTTTAAGAAGAGGCGGAGCCTGGGGGCCCCGGCGGGGGTTGGAGTCCCCTCGGTTGCCGCGGGGACTGGGCGGGTGCGGCGGGAGGCGGCAGGGAGCGGGCGCGGAGCGGAGCGGGGCCATGGGCAGCTCGGCCAGCCGCCTCTCCAAGGAGCTGCTGACGGAGTACCAGGAGTTAACGTTCCTGACCAAGCAGGAGATTCTCCTGTGAGTACCGTCCGGCCCGCCCGGCCGCCAGGAGGAGCGGGGCTGCCGTCCCCCGCCAGCGCGGACGGCCGAGGCCCGAGCCCGGGCCGCCCCTCCCCGCCCGGACTAGGCCCATCCCGGCCCGGCGCTGCCCTCCGTGCCCGGGGGGTGGTGCTGTTGCCCGCGACCCGCTCCGCCCTGCCGAGGGAGAACCCCCAGCTGGCGCCCCGGCGGGATGGGGAGCCCCTCGGTGCGGGGCGACTGCGTTGGTTCCGAGGATGCCGGGCGAAACCCGGGGGATCCTGGCTGCAGGCGGGGAAATGGGCACAGACGTTGGACCCGTGGCTCCTGGAGAGCAGGCACTATTTGGGGCCTTCCTTTGTAGTCTTTATATTAGTACCTTGGCCCATAAATACTTGATGACAGACTGATGGGTTCCTGCCCCCCTCTATCCTCCCCCCGTCCCTCAAGTTGGCCGACTCTTTCCATGAAGGCAGCTTTGGAGACTCCAGCCCGCAGTTATCTCTTCTAACCTTAGAAATCTTAGAACTTCTTAAGTCACCTGATACTTTGCGACATCTTGCCTAGATTATTTTTAATTCATAGGATCCTCGGACTTTTTTGCGTATTTTTTGATCCATTCTCCAGCCAAACTACTAGACCCTTCTCCAACTAAACTACTAGAAGCTAACTCGCCACAGTCATATCAATTTAATATAACTGTTTAACATTAATTATAAATCTGAACATTGTTTATTTGGTCCGTCGATTGACTGCTTATGAACTGAATGAATGAGTGATTCTGGTTTTCTTCACAAGGGCCCACAAGAGATTTAGTGAGCTGCTTCCTCCAGAATCTCAGAATGTAGAAGATTCCCTGATAACCCGAATATCTACTGAGCGGATCTTAACACTTCCGGAGCTCAAGGTGGTACACTTCCCACAATGCTTTGCTCAATAGTTAAATTTCAGCCACCTGTTTTGGAATCTATGGGATATTTCTCAGTCTGATGACTAACTCTTATTCTGTGGTGAGTGGTGAGCAGTTTCCCTATAGTTCCTAATATAGGGATTTAGACACTGTCCATTCGTAATTAAAGTTTAGTGGTTGATTTCCTATCAGAAACTCAATTCCCTTCTGCTTACAAGAGCCTCTCTTGCTCTAGGCCAACCCCTTCAAGGAACGTATTTGCCGTGTGTTCTCCACAGCACCAGAAAAAGACAGCTTGAGCTTTGAAGACTTCTTGGACCTCTTCAGTGTCTTCAGCGATGCAGCTACCCCTGAAATTAAGTCCCACTATGCCTTCCGAATCTTCGGTAAGGCCTGAAGGAACTAAGGTAGATAATGAATGGAGTTAGGGGAAAGGTGGGAAGAGTATAGTCTTTTCAGCAGGGATGATTTTTTTTTTGTTATGTAATACTTTGTGACATCTTGCCTATATTATTTTTAATTCATAGGATCCTCTGACTTTTTGTGTATTTTTTGATCCTTCCTCCAACCAAACTACTAGAAGCTAATTCACCACAGTCATATAAATTTAATATAACTGTTTAACATTAATTATAAGTCTGAACATTGTTTATTTGGTCTTTCTTAACTAGATTTTGATGACGATGGGACCTTGAACAAAGAGGATCTAAAGCAGCTAGTGAACTGCCTTACTGGGGAAGGGCAGGACACTCGGCTCAGCAGTTCTGAGATGAAGCAGCTCATTGAGAATGTGAGCTTGGACAGTATGAGGAGGGAAGGGGAGAAGGAAAGGTATTGAGACTTTTGATTGAATTTCTGTGTCCTTCTCCTGGGCAGATCTTAGAAGAGTCCGACATTGACAGGGATGGTACCATCAACCTCTCAGAGTTCCAACATGTCATTTCCCGTTCACCGGACTTCACAAGGTATAATCAGGGCCACCTGGCACTTAGGTACCCAGGGATAAGGAGAGGGGAGAAATATTTTTGGATTAAGAGTGTCCCAAGTCAACCCCATTGTCCTTTGAGATTGAGTCAATTGCAGACAGGCTTTAAGGGAACCAACCTTCTGGAGAAATCAGCCTTTGTCTGAGTTTACTTGATCTAGGCTTCATTTTCTATCCTCTATTCATCATGCCTGTTCTATGGGTCAGTAACTCAGTCAACTTTTATCTCTTTCAGCTCCTTTAAGATTGTCCTGTGATGGGTACTTGCTATGTCTGGTCATACTAACCTGTCTTGAGAAATTCTCTTCTATGCACTGATCTCCCCTGCAGTGCCAACTCCTTGCAAATAAATGGTTGCCATGCGTGGGCTAGCCCTGGGATTTGTCCTGAGGAATCCAGCCCTATGGGCTCTCCTCTCCTCACTGCCATTGTGACAGCACTGTTCATGTTTATATTAATCAATAATAAATATTTGGAAGTTTTGCTCACTTGTGTTTTAGTGGGTATGTTGGATAAAGCTTGAGATGCAAAGCAGAGAGATTTCTTTTACGATTAATAAGAAGTATAATAATTACCTAGCTGTATGGCCTTGGGCAAGCCACTTAACCCCATTTGCCTTGCAAAAAAAAAACCCTAAAAAAAAAGATAAGAAGTCACCTCTCAGGGTTGTCATGAGGATCAAATAAGATATTTGTAAAAGTGCTTGGTGCAAAATAAGGTGCTATTCTGTCGCTCCTTATTCCCTATTTCTTCCCTTCCTTTGTTCACATAGTTGAGTACTCTATAGTTAGCAATTATTATTTTTTCTTTTTTTTTTTTAAGGTTTTTGCAAGGCAAATGGGGTTAAGTGGCTTGCCCAAGGCCACACAGCTAGGTAATTATTAAGTGTCTGAGACCAGATTTGAACCCAGGTACTCCTGATTCCAAGGCTGGTGCTTTATCCACTGCACCACCTAGCCACCCCTAGCAATTATTATTGTTGCTGTTGATTTATTTATTTTGGGCTTTTTTGCAAGACAATGGGGTTAAGTGACTTGCCCACAGTTAGGCAACTATTAAGTGTCTGAGGCTAGATTTGAACTCTGGTATTCCTGACTCCAGGGCCAGTGCTCTATTCACTTTGCCACCTGGCCACCTCTACTGCACCACCTAGCAGCCCCTTTAGTGTTGCTATTTAAATGATAACTATAATCAATCATTGTTATAATCAGGAATGATCAATACCAATTATGTAGTATGAATGACTAATATAGAAATATTTTACATAATTGTACCTGTAGAACCCATATTTAATTGTTTACCCAAGGCAGTTAAAGGGGGAGAGCTAGTGGGAATAGAAATTGGAATTCAAAACCAAATAAAAATGTTTTAAAATTTAATGTGTGTGTGTGTGTGTGTCTGTGTGTGTAAAGATTAATAAGAGGAAAGGACCTGAATTACAGCAGAGCTAGGGCAGAGATATCTCTATAAAGCAGGAATGTGAAGGATTCAAAATGAACTTCTTGTTCTGCACTTCAGGAATGTGGAGGATACAAAATGAACTTTTTGTTCTGCACTTAAGGGTAGATTATTCAGTACTCAGCACTTCCCTCCTATATTTAGCTGTCTTTGTCCAGTACATAGAGACTGAGTCCTAAATTCTTAAAGTTCAAACTGTTGGGGCAGCTAGGTAGAGTCAGAAGGACCTGAGTACAAACCCAACCCAAAACACTTACTGGCTGAATGACCCTGGGCAACTAACTTCACCCTGAGGCCTCCTAAAAATAAAATGTGCAAACTGCTAGTGATCTCCACTTAGCCTCATTCTTGTACCTTAGTTATAGAACAGACCAACTATTTAAATTCCTGTCATCCCAACTGAATATTGCTTAGCAAAGATAGTACATTGTTGACCATCATTTCCCCCAGAAGCAACTCTTTGCGATGAAACAGCTTATTGAAAGTGTGAAGAGAGGCAGGCTCAGCAGGAGGAAGAGAGGAAGATGTGTAATTGTGCTTTATTCCTGAAGTTTCCATGCCCAACACAGTCAGAACCAGTTTTTAATAATAGCAGTTAGTGTGAAAGACAAGTCACACTGCAATAGACAAAATTCAATTTCCAATTTTATTTAAAAAAACCAATAAAGTGCATTTAAAAAAATGATACAAAACCACAGATTGATGGTCCCTGGACTGGGCAGTGTCAATGTCTCTGAGCAGAAACAGGGTCAGATAATTATTAAGCTCTGGGGAGGTTAGTCATTTATGGAAAATGGGAGGAAGTCCAAAAAGGTCAAAGGACAAAGAAGGATGGGGACACAGTGGTTCTTTTAGGAAGGGAAGACAGTAAGTCTAGTCTTTGATGTTCAACATGAACTCCGTTAAAAAAAATGGACCATGCTTCTATCTCCTCCCTTGACACAGTCAGGACACCAACCTCACGCCAACTCTCTTGGGTCCCATGGAAGTACACAGAAACAACAACTAGTCCTGTGGCTTGGCAGGGTATGGCAGTGACATAACAATCCTCCTGTTGTCTGTAGCCTGATTGTTCTGTGGAGGTAGGGAGAAAAGTGTGCCCTGGGTTGGCTTTCTTAACTCAGGGGTCCTTGGCATGGCCCACCTTGGGGAACCTCTTGGAGGGCCCTAGGTCTCTACAATGACTGACTTTGGCAGCAGAACATGAGAAGAATTGAAAAGGAGGCACACTGAAGAAAAGAAAATGGTGTTTTTAAAATTCAGGCTCAGGCAATCCTTTTGTCCTATTATACCCAAAATGCCCCATGGAAAGCATAGGGAGGAAAGGCCATGGACTGAATCCCTTCCAGCACAGTTCAAAGGAAAACTTGATTGCCTCTCACCCCCTCACACTTGTTTCACATTTTCTTTATTTCCCTTAAAAATGTTTTCAAAAAAGCTCAGAAGAGCTAGTTTCAGAACCACCTCTAAGCAAGGACTGATAATGAATAAAAGTCCCTCAGAACAAGTGAGTTCCTCTAGGAGCCTTCTAGTTGTAATATGATCATTAGGGGTCCAAGGTGACCCCCCCCCCCCCACCAAAGGCCAGCAAATCTCTTTCCACTTCTGGCTCAAGGGTGGAGGCCTTAGAGGCACGCTGTCAGGCTGATGATCTTTCCTCTGGCTGGTCCATGTCCCCAGAGACTCCCATAGTAAGTAGCAGAGCTTCTTCATTGGGCTAGCTCTGGTCTTTGATTTATGGGTGCCATTTGATGAGGAAGAGGTAGGGCTGGTCATTCTATTGGAGTCATAGTCCCTAGGACTAAGTTTAGCTCTTAACCATCTCCTATACTCATACCACCGAATCACGGATCTCAGAGCCTAGTCGTACCCGGGGCCGAGGACATGGGGGAGACACCTCTACAAAGCTGTCCTG
The DNA here is from genome assembly GCF_037893015.1 of Macrotis lagotis. Classification (NCBI taxonomy): domain Eukaryota; kingdom Metazoa; phylum Chordata; class Mammalia; order Peramelemorphia; family Peramelidae; genus Macrotis; species Macrotis lagotis. The sequence goes on from NC_133661.1 coordinate 124,675,267, forward strand.
AATACTAAGAGGTCTCTTCTCTGATTCAGTGAAAGCTCGAAGTCCTGGAGAGCTGTCAGCAAGGGCCTGGTAACCTTTGTGGTCGGGTAGGGCACTGGGCGGGCCGCCTCCATTGAGGGACCGGTTTTCAGAAGGGAGCATCACTGGGCGAGTTCTAGGATGCACACTGGCACACTCTCCCTTTTTGAGGAAGACCTTCATGCCATCCCGGTGTCGATAAAGGAGGAAGAGGGTGAAGAGTACAATAGCAAGTCCAAAGAGACCACACATCAGCAGGAACTCGTTCCAATAGGTTTTGTAAGGAACCAAAGCAGCCTTGCCATTGACAGGTGAGCTTACCCGGGAGGTGTTGATAATGACTGGGACGATAGAACCTTCCTCCCCATCTGAAGCTCCCTCGGTAGTCTCCACACAGTAGTTGACCACCAGGTGCCTAAAGTTCTCCTCTTTTGACCAGCACTGGAAAGAGCCCAGCCTCTCTTGACTGCCCACTAGAAGCAAGTCTCCATTGGGCAGCACACGGTAAGAGGCAGAATTATTGATAGGGACACCATTATGGTACCAGTGTGGGGATGCCAGATTGGAGAGGAGTTGGCAGCTCAGTGTGTTGACAGTGTTGGGCAGGAAGTGTACTGGCTTGCATGGTGTCTCATCTACCAAAGAAATACACAGTAGGTTTCCAAAGGCTCATCAAACTTATTAGGGCCTAAGGTAGCTCTTCCCCTGAGAAACTTGGGGGATTGCCTTTGTTAAGGAAAAAAAATCAGCATCTGGCCAACCATCAGAGAGCCCCACCCCATAGAGATCTACCAGTTCCTTAACCCCCTTTGTTTGGGTGGGTGGTAGCTAAACCCTGCCAGGTGTAAGAGAGAGATCATCCCGGTATTCTGGGAATAAGTAGAGAGCAATGGAAGCAACAGTACAAATTGTCCCTTGAAAAGGCAAGGGTTCTAAACCTTTCATAGAGCTCTCTGCATCAGATTATGGCCTTAACCTCTTCCACCTATGCCTTCCTGAAGCAGACCTTACCTGATAATAGAGACCAGGAGTGGTTGCAGAGTAACTCAGTGTTGGCATCTTCAATATCCTGTACCCATGGCCTAAGAACAAGAGCAAAGTCAACAGCCACATTAGGAGATGGGCTTTCCAATGCTAAGAGTCCAGATAAGTCCCTCCAACTTTGGGAGAGAGAGAGAGAGAGATGATCAGCCCACATCCCAGTACTTGCAGATAAACAGGTGGTACAGTGGCATAGTGGATAGATAGTGGAATCAGGAAGACTTGAACTCAAATGCAGCCTCAGACTAACTAGCTGAATAATCCTGGGCAAGTTACAGCCCCTATTTGCCTGTTTTGTTCATTAAACCTCCCAGGGTTGTTTGGATCAAATGATTTAATAATTTAGCACATACACCAATAAGCTTTTTATTAACACCACCACCATCATCTTCATTATTTTAGTTAGTCATTAGTGGAATTATTTCACAGGATGATGCTTCCTACAGAGCAAAAGTAGGGAAAGAAGAGGCAAGGGGAACATGGGTCAGGATCCCCAGAGCATAGGGTTAGGGATATTGTCCATCTGTTTCTGTTTCACCCTCTTATGCCCCAATCTTAAGCACTGCTTGAAGGAAGAAAGAATTCAACAGGAGGAAAATGGATGCTGATGTGCCAGGGCAAAGGAGGGAGAAGTCACCAGTAATAGGATTCTTACTGTGAGGCCAGTTCAGGCTGGTAGTGCCTGACGTCTCTGCAGCTGATTCCACTCCATGCACAATAAGGGTCCCGGGACAGGATGCATTCCCCACAACTTGTATACAGGCTGCAGTTAGCCACAGACACCTGAACCACAGCGGAATAAGAGGAAGCATACAGAAGTCCCTGAAAAAGAGAAAAAGGGGATGAGAAGTTAGCAGGGACAACTTCCTGGCCAAGGACCTACTCTGCACCCCCAGAATCCACCCTGCCCTGGTCTGCAGGGGAAAAGGCTGGATCAGATGGGTGGTACCACATGGCAGTGCTGCCAACCTATGGGTTCCCTAGGTTCCCTTTTCTGGACACATCTGAATTCTATAGGGTCCAGGTTTGGTCCCAAGTTTTAAGTTTTCCAAAGAATAAGGGAGAAAAAAATAGACTGGATATGTGGCGGCACAGCAATAAGAAAATTTGGGACAAAAGTTAGAGCAATATTCTCCCTAATCCCAGAGCCTCATATCTCCTCCCTCCTCTTAACCATATTCTTGCTCACACTTTGGGCATCCAACAGTAAGTTCTGAACAGGGTGGTCAGATGGGAAGAGCTGGATCTCCTCGATAATATGCACCCTCTGCTTCGAGCTCACAGTTTTATGCAATCGGCCGTCACCTGCAAGATGAGAGAGAGAGGTCATCTTCCTTTGCGAGGGGAAGGATTCCCCCGCTACAAGCCCCACTCCTCAGTGAGGGTCATTCCTTTGACCCCAAAGACCAGGGAACTCACTTGTGCCCAGGAAGAGGACATCATAACTACGATGCAGGCCATTGACTCGATGTACAGAGAGGCGCTGGTAACGAGCCTTAGACTGCAGCAGCAGTGGGTTGCTACGGACCTGCTTATCCATCAAAAAGTGATCTTTGAGGAAGTTAAGCACACGGTCAGGAAGCTGCAAAGAGGAATTTATCCTATTTTCCCGAGCCTTATTAGTGATGCACTGGAGGAAAAACAAAGAAAAAGCAAAGAAGATAAATTTAAGCAAAGAAGAAAATTTTAAAGATTAACACTCAAAAGTACTCCTATGCAGGGAAATTCTCAACAATCAGAGACAGGATCAAGCACCAGTTCTTTAAAGGATGTATGATCTCTCAAAATCTCTTCTAGGCCTATTATTATGTGTACACACAGAGGCAACAGTAGCTGTAAGTATCCATGCATTGATCTAAATCCATAATGACAGATACATAAAAACTATAATATATATATATGTGTGTGTGTGTGTATAGGATGTAAGTATATATATATGTATATAATATACAATACATTGTATAACAACATACATTCATGCATATATAAAACTATATACACAACACACACAGATCCTATTTCTCTACTGAAGGCTATATGATATACATACAATCTCAAAACTTTCTCTGCCTCTTGCAGAAAGAGACAGGATGGGGCATTGTTCTGGATCTTTGACATTAGAGACAGAATGATTAGACTGAGGTTGGATAGCTGCTGCTTCCCTTACATGGGTCACACAGGGTCTATTTTGAGAATAAGGCAAAATGGTTTGAGGGGAATACAGACCGCTCCTGGCCGAGGTGTTGGTGAATCCGTCACTGTGTACCACTGTTGGGTTTCTCGATTTACTTCTTTATAGAGGCCACTGAAGGCACTCTCCACATCCTGCATGGTGAAGACACATATGGCTGAGCTTCCTGTAGCTCCCTGATGCCTGCAATGGAAACAGATAATGTCTGAATTGTCACTAGGGCCCCATCTGCATCGAAAGATGCCCTTGGAGCTCTCTAAACCAGGTCTGCTAAGAATCCAAGGGAAGGAAGTATCCGGAGGGAGGGTCTCCTCACATCCCACAGGCTTGGCCCCTGTAGTTTCTTACTAACTAAATAACAGCAGGTCTTTTTCTTCAGGCTAAGAACAAGACTCCTACTCCCACTGGGGACCTACCACTGTGAAGTGAAGACTCCATAGAAAAGGGTATCTTGCCAGTCCTTAGAGCTAGGGCTTAGCACAAAGACATCTTGGAGCACATTATAAGGGAAGCCATCGGACGGCCGGGAACAAAGCAACTGGGCTTTTAAGAAGGATGTCCAACGTCTCTGCAGTACTCTCTCCCCACCCAGGTCCCCCTGTCAGGAGAGAAAAATCAGATTGAATTTTGTGAAACACATGGGAAGGCAGCAACCCTGAGGAAGGGAGGGAGGGTCTCTGAAGAGAGGAGCAATCAAAGGGTTGATCAACCCTTCTCCCCGTTTGGAATTCCCAGGCCTGTTACCCAGAAACATTTCTACCTGTGAAGGACTAGATGAGGACACCCCCTCAAGATTTACTGATTATCCAATTTTCTCACAGAACCCCACCAAGCATTCCTGACCTTTCATTTCAGTCAATTAAATATTAAGCAGCAAATGGCATTGTATTAGATATTAGGGATAGAGATGAAAAATACAGTCCTTACTGCCCTCAAGGAGCTTATAATCTAAAAGGGGATATAGAATAGGTACACAAATAAATTTGACAATAGGTAAGAGATTGATAAGGGCAAATGAAAGATCCAGATTTAAGAAAACTGAAACTAAAGAAAGGTTGGAGTGGGGAGAACAGAGTACTTTTCCCCAAGAAGATGCTTCTTTTTTTTTGGTTAGTTCCCCAGCCCTCACCTTGCACACACGGGCAATTCGGGACACAATTGTGTTCTCAAAGAAGTCAAACTCCTTGCCAGACTCGCTGAAGAAGAAGTAGATTTTGTCATCATCCCCCCGTGGGTTGTCCAGGCTCTCAGGAATGTAAGCGGAGTTCACAAAGACTGGGTCTGTGTGGGGTTGGGAAAAGCTCAGAGTCAGCAGAGGAAGCAGAAGGGGAGCCCCATGGCATCAGTCCCATGAGGAGAAAGAATCAGCTTTGCCAGATTCGCACTGGTTGGGGAAAGTCCTCTGGCTCAACTCTCCTGAACTGGGCCCATTTCACCAGGCTCAGCTGTCACTCCCAAACTCAGCCTCCAGCTTTGTGCTCCCCTTTCATCCTGGTGTCAAACCATCCCTCACTGGGCAGTCTTTAAGTCCAGGCAGGCAGGGTGACCCCCTGAAGGCTACAGTTCAAGGATGAGTATTGAGGGAAGGGGGGAAATCTTCACCTTGAAGCCAATTGAGGGAGTTCTCAGTCTTGAGGGTGAGGCGATTCCCCTGGCTCTGGGAGATGGTTGGCTCATTCCCTTGGAAGTTGCTGACTGTTCCGGCATAAAGTTTACCATCTGCCAAGAGAAACATTCCCATGGGAACAGCCCCAGAGCAGCCCCCATTGCTGAGCCTCACCTCCTCCAAGCCTAGAGGCTCAGAATGTCTTTTTTAGAGTAAGGACTGGGAAAGGAGCTTGAGGGTTCATTTAATATTAGTGTTGGGGTTGCAGAGTACCCATTTGACCCAAATTAAAATTAGACTTAGGACTAGAATGGATCTCAAAGAAGTCAAACCCAGGGGACACAGCAACAACTTGAGAAAAATGTTTTATTGGCTCTTTTTTTTAAAACATCACCAACAATTCCCAATAACTCCCCTCCTCCAACTGTTGTTCCATCTGGCCAGTAGAACCTTTCCTTGTAACAAAGCAGTACAGTTAAGCAAAACTTTGATCATATCTAACCACATGCAATAACTCTCTAGCAAGTCCTATGGTTTCTACAGTCCAGAACAAAGAAGGATACATTAGAATTGGCAAAAATGGAACTAGAAGGAAGGAGGGGGAAGAGAGAGAAAGGAAATATGCCTAACCCCAGATCCTCAACCAGGTCCAGACTCTGTCTCATTCTGAATGTTCAGCAAGGTGGATTTTTTTCCCTCAGCAAAGTTTTCAGGGAACCCCATAGGTGCTGAGGAACCAAATGCCCCTACTCTAAAGCACTGGAGGAATACTCTGCACCCCCTCCCCCTCCCCCTCAGGAGAATACCAGACACTCACCAACCATGATGGCTGTAGACTTGTACTCAGGGTCAAATGGACAGCGGCCCTTCCCATCCTCTAGCAGGACGTTCCCCACTCCATCTCGCGCCAAACTAAAGTTCTGAATGTTCTAAAGTGAGGGCAAATGGGACGATTCAGAGCCCTAGAGCAGGACCATAGCAGCCAAAGGGGCATGGGTCAGGCAGGGGTTTGCAAACAAGCTGGATTTATATGGAAAAGTCATGAAAAGAGGCATCTGAATATAGTACTAGATATTGGACTTTGGAGCCAGGAATACTTGCGTTCGGGTCTCACAAGTGACAAAGATTGTGTGACCCTGAGAAAAATCATTGAATCTCTTAAATTCTATTATTTCCTCTATCCTCTCAATAGCTTGCTTGTATGTTGTCTCCCCCTCTTGATTGTGGGCTCCATGAGGACAGTCTTATGCCCTTTTAGAATCCCTATCACTTAGAATAGTTGGAGGTAGGAGTCAATCATTTTCAGAGCGTTTTCTTTTTTTTTTGGCATGGCAATGTGGTTAAGTGACTTGCCCAAGGTCACACAGTTAAGTATTAAGAGTCTGAAACTGGATTTGAATTCAGGTCCTCCTAACTCCAAAGTTGGTGCTCTATCCACAGCACCACCTAACTGCCCCCCATTAAGGGTTTTCTTGGCAAAGGTACTGGAGTGGTTTGCCATTTCTTTCTCCAGCATCATTTGACAGAGGAGGAAACTGAGGCAAACAGGGTTAAGTGACTTGCCCAGGATCACTTAGGTAGGAAGTGTCCAAGGCCAGATTTGTATTTAGGAAATGAGTCTTCCTGACTCCAGGTTTGGCACTCTATCCACTGTACTACTTAGTTACCTGGTACATAATAGGCAATTAATAAATGTTTATTAATTGATTGAATTATTGTGTCTCAAAGTGCCCTAAGCAATGAAGACTCTAGGTTACAGAACAGTTGCTGATCTACATTGGCAAAGGGAGTCTGCTCACCAGGGAACTCCTTAAATCAGTGAAATCACAAATTCATTCAAAAAAATAAGATTTTGTAAATTTCACATATACTTAAACTATTAGAAGTTTGTGGGTTCCTATATAATTCTTTATTTTGTTATTTGTATATTGAAAAAATGATGTTTATTGATATGTTCATAATAAAAGAAATTTAAGTATGAAAGAGATATATATTACACACACACACACACACACACACACATACATAGGCACATATACATATATATCTTCCTGCTCTAGTACCAGTATTTAAATATAGAGAACTATGAATGCATTTCATATGGGACAAGGAAGAGAGCGGTAGAATATATGTGTTATATAAAGAGGCAACTACAGCAGCAGCTAGGGACTGTGGATATAATGCTAGACTTGGGAGTCAGGAAGACCTGAATTCAAATCTTGCTTCAGACACTTTGTGTCCCTGAGTAAGTAACTTTCAACCTCAGTTTCATCATATGTAAAATAGGGATACTATCTACTTCACATATCAGAGAAGAATTTTTTTGTTTTGTTTCTATGTTTTACAATACTAAAAGATAAAATACATTGATGTTATATAATACTTTACATATATTTTATGCATTTCTGAGTTTCTAAACATTTTCTGTGATGTCTGCTGGCCTTTGCATGTTCACATTCATCTGGGGCTTCTGCAAAATTTCCCAAAACTTTACATTTAATTTCTTTGTTAAAAAAATTAATTTTTTCCATTCAATTTTTTTATGCCAAGCCTCAACACATCAAAACTACCATGGGAAAAGTCTCAATGTGGAAGGGATAACTGTTACCCAGGTCCAGTGTTCTTATGCACTATTCTACCATGCTGGGTTCAAATTCCTCCTAGATGTTTATATGTGACTTAATATAAGCATCTTATATAACTTAAGCCAGTGACTTAACCTCCCAAGTTCTGTAAAATAAGGCCATTGGAGTAGATGGATTCTGAGGTCATCTTTTCTAGCCCCATATTTGTGTTCCTGTGTTCCTCTCCCCAGTATTTTCAGTTAGAGCTGAAAAAACGACTTCCCTTCATGAAATCACCAAAGCTGGGGACATTTGGCAGCCTGTCCTCTGGCCGGTCAGAGACCTGAGGGAGTGGAGGAGTGAGGAACTAAGGCAGTCACTTACTATGTAGGCACATACTGGACTGAAGGCAGCTGTACCACAGGTGTACAAGTGGGTATTGTTGAAGGGTTGGAGAAGCTTGATGTAGTTGTGACAGTCTCTCTAGGAGGAAAAAACAAATATGACCCTCCTGCACCACTTCCCTCATTTTCTCTCTCATCATCATACACAAATGCTGCTGAATCCCATCATAAGAAATAGAGGTCAGGTCTAGGGACCTGGGAAAAGAGCTGCATGGGGGGCCTGAGGCTTTTTAGACTGAATTAGATGGCCCTGAAAAGTTTGAGATGGGAGATGGGCAGTATAGTCTATCCAAGACCAGGGAGCATCTTCTGAGACCTCTGGGGAGGGGAACATTATGCTCAAAGGAATTTCCAATATGGTCCCAATCCTACAATTTAGGGATTTGACCAAAAACAAAAGGGTCTCAGAAATGATATGAGTCAGTTGTTTGCTAGGATTGCTGCACATGGCTCCATGTCTCTCAGTAGCCCAGGATCAAGACCACCAGAGATAAGACCTACTCCCCTCCAGAAGGGAAGATTCCCTTGTGAGTTAGTTACTCATTCTTCCTCTCATTGCAGCTGTCTAGGCTAAAGATCAATGGATATTCAATTGCAACTGGATAAAGTCTCTTGATATCAAATTAGAAAAGGGATTAGTCAGACTGCTTTCCCAGGAGTACTCTATCTGGGGGACAGACCCTCACACAATCTGCTGCTCCTTCCCTGCCCCATCCCCTTTATTCACCTGTGAGTCCTTTCCTTTAAAGACACACTGGAACTTCTTCTCTGGATCTGCTCTCCACAGCAGCTAGAAGATTGCCCCCCCCAAAAAAAGAACAAAGTTAATACTAAGAAGGAGAAAAGATGGCATAAAGATTCTTATTTACTGGTTCTCCAGCCTTTGGGGGTTTGAGATGATGTCTAAGAGGTTTGTGCTAAAAATGCTTTAATGGTACCATAAGCAGTAAATTATTATAAAGAATATGAGTATATTAAATTACCCTGGGAGTTCACAACTTATTATTGTGTTGTGATTGAAAGAATTTAGCAGAACAATAACTGAAAAGGGCACTACTCTGTAGAATACAAATTAACATTTCTTTCCCCTTTCTCTATGTAATAAATTTTGTCCTTAAGGTTTAATCTGTCTTCCCACTTGTTCTTTTCTTTCACCCTCTCCCCCCTCTCCCAGATCCCTGACACTGACTTTCTCACCTTCTGATAGTGCCCCCCAGGCAGGAAACTGCTATTACTACTGAGAGCAAAGAGGGCTTCCCGGGCCCCTACAAACAGTGTTCTTCCATCTTTGCTCAACAATAATGCTGTATAGTTGGTGACACCCTCTTCTTCAAACCTCCGCACCGTCCGCTCCTCTGAACCTGAGGAAAGAGATGTTACTGTCACTAGAGGCTGGCCAAAATCTACTCATCCAGAATTGAGGAATAATTTTTGAAATGTCAGTCAGGGTTTCATATCATGCAGAATCCACAGTGAAATGATGGAGGGTTAGAGGGGAAGGAGAGGTTTATGATAGGGAGAAGAATAACTTAGTCACAGATATAATACATGAGAAATCAGACTGGGGTTTGTGTTCCTTGCAAATTGTATTTTTCTGGAAACATTGTGAACAATCTATGTAAAAAAAATAATTTGTGCAAAAAAGTCTGAAGCAAATTACTTGAAAAGAAAAGGAACTCAGAAGACTTGGTCTGACCAACCATGAACATAACCTGGCTATTGGGAAAATAGTAACACCATACAAAATGTTTAGGGAAGAAGAAGCAGATCTAACCTATATGCTGCTAAAATGCTGTTCTGACCTAGGAAGAGAAGCAAAATTGTGTGCATAATGTTCATAGTGATGGTAGCTGGCTTGATGTGCCTTCCTACCTAGAAGAAAGACTCCATTTTGATGCTTTCCTTTATTTTTTTTTTCAGATTTTTTTTTTGCAAGGCAAATGAGGTTAAGTGGCTTGCCCAAGGCCACACAGCTAGGTAATTATTAAGTGTCTGAGACTGTATTTGAACCCAGGTACTCCTGACTCCTGGGCCAGTGCTTTGATGCTTTCTTAACTGTGAGTTCTATATCCTTAAGAATTCATATTAAGACAGACACATCTTCAAGATAGCAACTTGTTACATCTGTAGTCTACACTTAGCTCTGGATACCACAGTTTAGGAAATCAAGGCAAGGCAAGTCAATAGGTACCTACTGAAGGACACAAAGAAAGACATAGAACTGTCCCAGATCTCAAGGAGTACATAGTCTAATGAAGGAGTCCACATGAAAACAACTCCATACAGCCAAGATAAATACTGGGGATAACCTTCAGAGGGGAAGGCACAAGTATTAAGCAGGTTTTGAAAAGCTTCTTAGACAAGGAGGAACTTGAAGCCAAGAGACAAAGATGAAGAGGGAGAAAATGTCAGACATTGGGAACAGTGAAAATCCTCAGAATCATGAGATGGAGTGTCTTGTCCTAAGAATATCAAGGTGGGGAGGCTAGGTGGTGCAGTGGATAGAGCACTAGCCCTGGGGTCAGGAGGACCTGAGTTCAAATCCAGTCTCAGACACTTAATAATTACCTGGCTGTGTGACCTTGGGCAAGTCATTTAACCCCACTGCCTTGCAAAAACAAAACAAAAGAATAGCAAGGAGACCTCAATATTGATAAGCTAGAGAATATCCATAAGAAGGAAACCAGAATGGTGAAGGATTTTGAGTCCATGCCCTCTGAAGATTATTTGAGGGGACTAGGGATGTTTAACTTAGAGAAATGGCAGGAAGAATGTGACAGCTACCCAAGGAAGTGGTAGATTTCCCTTCATTGAACAAAGGCTGGACGCCCAAGGAAAAGGTCAGACTAGAAGGCCACCAGAGTACCTTCCAGCTCTAAAATCTAGGATTCTATAATCCTAATTCTAATTTTGCACTACAAAGCTTTTGATGCCAACTTTGGATGGGAGGGATTAAGTGATTCTATAGCATTTATTGAACCTGAAGTGAAACCAGACTTTCCGGGAGATGTCATTTCTCAGAAATACTGCTCTGCTGGCTTTGTTGGGCCTCTGCATTTTTATTATTACTTCATAGTTCTTGAAGTCAGTGGTAATATTCCAGCACTAATTAACCTGTCTTCCAAGATTTAGCCATGATTTAGCCTATTTAACTTTGGAAAATTTTCCTAGATTTGATGTTTAATTACTTTTTTATAGATCAGCTGTTTATACTTTAACCATATGCTTATCAGTCTTTGGAATGAGTTTCTTGTCCCATTCTACCTTCAGTTTTCCTGGAAGAGATAAGGATAATATGAAGACTAGCTTCCCTAGGTTTGAAAATGGAAGGATATTCACTCCACCTTCAGTTCTCCAGGAAGGGCTGGTTAGAGATAAGGATGACATGAAATACAGCTACCCAACCAAAGGAAGGTATTCACTCCAGGAAGGGCTGGTTAGAGATAAGGATGATATGACCCAAGGTATACTAACGACCATGCCCTTTCCTCTGTTACTCTGACTCAATCTTCTTTTTTTTTTTTTTTTTAGGTTTTGGCAAAGCAATGGGGTTAAGTGACTTGCCCAAGGCCACCCAGCTAGGTAATTAAGTGTCTGAGGCTGGATTTGAACTCAGGTACTCCTGACTCCAGGGCCAGTGCTCTATCCACTGTGCTACCTAGCCACCCCTCAACCTCCATTTTAAAAGCGATAATCATGACTTTTATTTTTTTTCCTACTTTCCTTCTCCCCCAACAATTTTGCACATTGCAGGCCCTCAGGAAACACTGACTACATAGGAGTTTGATAATTTGTCCTTTTCTAAAGAGAAGAGAAAATTTAGAAGGAGCAGGGGTAACAGCTGGAACATTAGATTTGAAATAAGAAAAAAATCTATGTGATCCTGAGCAAATCATCTAGTGCCTCAAAGCCTGTTTCCTTATCAATACAATATTTCTTTACTTTTCTCAAGCATTGAGCAAACTTAAAATACTACTTTATAAATGTGAGATGTTATTTTCCCATGGTTTGGTTCCAAAAAAAAGGGTAAGACAAAGCTCACAGAAATCTTTAGTTATATCTCTAGAGTGTTATAAAAGAGAAACTGGGGGTGGGGTGGGGGGCAGTCATTGCCACACTGGAGAAACTAAGACCTGAGAGAGGAGAACAGAGAATAATAGCTCAGTGTCACTCAGGCAGCTAGCCAAGATAAGCCAGAGAGAGAACCCATATACCTGGGCTATCACTTCCTATACTAAGACAACTTTATCTTCCAAGTTAGCCTTCAACATTTGTATGTATGTATGCATTCATGCATGTATGTATGTGTATGTATATAAAATTGCTGCAGTATATTATCCACTTTAATTGCCCAAAAGAAGAGGGTAATGCTGAACCATATAGATATATATAGATATAGATATGTATGTATATACATATACTTATATATGTACGTACAAATGTATATACATTATACATATATAATAGGTATATATATTATTACTGCAGTATGTCAATTGTAATTTACTCAAAGGAAAAGGACACGAACCATATATGTATGTCTTTATGAATGTGTATGGATGCATATGCATACATGCAATTATTGCAGCAAATCAATTGTAATTTGCCCAAAGGAAAAGGACAGTGCTAAACCAAGACATCTCAACTTTACCACAAAGTTTCTAGGTGTCAAAAAGAGGATTCTTCTTCCTTTCCCCATCTCTGCCTATCTCCTCAATTCAGAGAGCCAGAGTCTTCCATAGTTCTCTCACTATTTTCCATTTGTTACCTATAGCAGAATTTTAGTAGCCAGAAGACCTCTCAATTCCATATATAGTTTTAATTTCAACAGTGTATGACTGCACTGGATTTTCCTAAGCCTAATGAGGAAGACTAGACTTTGTAAGAGTTCTGAAGGAATGTTAGTTTTACTCTATCTATGACAGAGTGTTCAGGATCATCAGAGACTCAGTTTCATAGACCACTGGATTCTGAGCTCATCAGTCAGAAGGTCCTGAGCTATAATTTCTTTTCCCTTTGCAGTAGTCTTACAAAGGAGGATTCCAATTCAAGAGAGACTAAGTCACTTGCCCAAAGCCAAAGGGGCTGGTTAATAGCAGCCTGGAACCTAAATGTCCCCACAAACCCAGTGTCTGGCCTAGAGGGAAAAGACTCAGGGGGCCATGATAATTGTTTCCATTTATTTTAAGGAATGTCAAGTAGAAGAGGGATTAAACTTGTTTTGTTTGGCCCCAGAGGAAAAGAACCCAGAATATCACATTGCCTGGGCCCGTGGAGATTGGGCATGAACTGAAACTAATGTGTCTAAGCCTCTTACATCACAAGGCAAGCCTAGGAAAGAAAGCTTATGTATATTATACAAACACAATCATAGACAAGGACATAATGTGTATGTAAACACATATACACGCACACATACACATATAAAATATGCATGGGTCAGGAGATTCATCATCTCATACAAATCTAGAGCTGTTAGGAATATTAGAATCCATTTAATACAATTTCTTCAATTAAAATATGAGGAACCTGAGGCTTAGAAGGTTAAATGATTTTCCAAGGTCATACAGACAAAAGTAAAATTCAAATGAAGGTACTCTGATTAGAAATCTAATGCTCTTTTCCTCAGTCTGAATGTTCACTTCTTTATGAACATATTTGCCCAAGACAGACAACAGGAACCCAATAAGTTTGCTCCTGTGTGACCATACTCATGTCTGTGCCCATGGTTAAATGTCTCTCTTTCTACCTGTTCTTGCATGTGAGTGTGCCTACGCCTTAGTACACGCCTGCACTTGTATGTGTTCTCATTTGAATACAGTATGTGCGGATGTGAATTTCTTTATTGGTTTTTGCACAGAGTTGTGTGTCTTTCCTTGCACACCCTTCCAAGTGTTCACAAGCTTGTGTTTTTATGCTTGTGTGAGCATACCTGTCCACCTCCTATTTCCTCAGGGATCATGAGAGTGTGTCTCTGCGCTTACCAGGGCTTGTAAACACAGAGAACTGAGAGTTTGACATCTCAGACAGACGGGTTTGTCCAGAATAGAGCTTGCCCCAGGCTGGGGCAAGTTTTCCCACTTAGGCTTGGGGAGGGGGGAGGAAGGAAGCAGCAAGACTTGAGAATCTTGTTCCCAACTGACCCAAAGACCAAAGTTTCCCCTTTCAGAAAAGCCCAAGCCCACCATCCTCCTTAGGTGAGTTCACCTTCCTCCTCTAGGAACTAAACAGAATAAATGGGGGGGGGGGGGGAGCAATGATTGGAGGAGCCTGAAGCCCCAGGGTCCTTTCTCTGTTACTTGATTAAGGAGTCACTTACTCTCATCTGTGAAATGGGGATAATAATACTATTATTATCCTATCTCACAGAGTAGCTGTGAGGATCAAATGAGATAATGAGGACAAAGAGGCTTTGTAAATTGTAAAGCACTAAACAACAGCTGTGACATTATCTCTAGCATCTAGGACAACTGCTGCCACATGGCAGGAACTTAATACAGGTTTTTTTGAATGATTGACTGAAATAATAACTGACTTTAAGGAAAGTGTATTATAAGGGCAGCTAGGTGGTGCAGTGGATAGAGCATGGGGCCTGGAGTTAGGAGGATCCAAGTTCAAATCTAGCCTTAGACACTTAATAATTGCCCAGCTATGTGGCCTTGGGCAAGTCACTTAACCCCATTGCCTTGCAAAAACTAAAAAAAAAAAAAAAAAAAAAGCAAAGTACCTTATAGCTGGAGAAACTAGATAGATTTGCAAAGTAGCTAGGTAGATAGATAGAAATAGATAAGTGATAGATATATAAATATGTACGTACATGTGCAGGTATATGTTTGTCTACATAGATGATGTCCCAAATGTATATATGATATCCTATAAGCACACATACATGAATACATACATCTATATCTATATATCTACATGTCCCAAAAGTCTTGGTGGGGTTTTAAAGTGACTGATTGAATTAAGACTTTTGGGATATTCTATAATAGCTCATTTGATCCTCACAGAAACCCTGTTAAGGGTTATTGAACTTATTATGCCCATTTTACAGATGAGGAAACTGAGGCTCAGCGAGGTTAAATGACTAGGCCAGAGACACACAGATAATGTCTGAGGTGGGTTTCAGACCAAGATCTTCCTGACTCCCAAGTTCTGTGCTCCATCTATCTACTAGGCCACCTCACTGTTGTGATCCAACTTAGTCCAGATCCAAAGCAAAATCAGTATCTCATTTTGAGAACACAGCCAAGCAGGAAGAGGCAAAGCCTGGTCCAGTTGGGCTTATATCCAAGAGAACCTAGATGTGGAGTTTCCCTAGAATTAAACTCCTAGTAGAAGATGACGTTAAAGGAGGTCTTTCTTGCTGCCCTAGAAACAAATGAGTTGGATCTTTCAGGATGGGAGAAGCTAACATAAAGAGGAAACAGGATCATATGGCTATCTCCTGCTCCCTCACCCTGGGGGGGGGGGCTTAGGTCTGTATCATCAGGAAATGATGCATTATTAACCCAGCTCCCAGCCTCACCTAAAGTTTCTCCCAATCCTAGTGACTCAGGTGAAAACATGGAGCTCTGGGAGGTAAGACAAGATCAGGGCTCAGCACTGTCCCCACCCTGAGCCCCGGAACAGTGACTCAGAGTCCTGCCCTCCTGGGTCATTCCCTCCTCTCCTCAACAGAAAGGCCAAAATCCACCCTCCCACACATCACACACTTCTTACATCAGCAAGAAACTTGGTTAAATATTAAAAAGCTATCTCCAAGAATGGTGAAGCAGGGAATGTCTTGGCACTTTCCTTAAACTACACCCTAGGGCAAAGGTTCTTTGTCTGAAGTAGAAAACTTGGTCCCTACACTTCAGTGTTTAGATAATTATATTTCAATACGACTAGTTTCCTTTGTAATCTGATTATTTTATTTTAAGCACTTTAAAACCATATTCTTGAGTAGGTAGAGGTCTATAGTCTTCCCCAGTTACCAAAAAGTCTGTGAAGTAAAGGAAGTTAAACCCCGCTGTGTGTCTAAGGAGCAGATGAGAGGGGGCTCTCCAAAATGTTAGCTCCAGAAGTCTCTGGAGCTGGGGTCTCAACCCCAATCCCTGACTCACTGAAGATGCTCTGGCTAGTCATCTTAAGCCCCTTTCCATCAGTAACTTTATTTCAACTATATCCCTGAGACAGGATGGTGAATGCTGACTCAGCAGTGATTTGGGACAAGTCCCTGTTCCGGATGCATTTCCTCTTGCCAGCACCACCCAAGTCTGCTGGGGCAGGGAAGGGCCTAGGGAAGCTGGATCTGAATGTACCTCTTCTCTCCAGGCTGGTGCAGAGCACCACCCTTGCCTCAAAACATCAAGTTGTCCCTTTGGGCAAGAGGCAATCATCAGTTAGGGTCAAGTCCTGATGAGTGGAATCTGCAGAGGTCATGCCCCCCAAACCCTCTTCTTGCTAAGTAGCTGAATAACCAAAAGGATGCTAAAAATCCAAAAGAATTGTCCCTCTTCCTCCAGACGCCTCCATAATGCCACAGTGATGGGGTCTGAAGGGGCCAGAGTGGACGAAAGCAAATGCTCCAGACAGGGGCCTGTGGTCAATATGCACTTCCTGGATGTCCAGGAGGTCAGCAGAAAATGCAGTCCTCATGTCAGCAGAAACCTCAATCATGAAAATGTGTTTCTATGAGACATTGCCCTCGTTTCTCAGAATCCATGGATTTCTAAACTCAGGGTCCTGGCACAAAAGCTTTGTTTATTGAATGTGGGTAGTAGGGAAAAGTAGGGACATGTAACGAATACATGAACAGATATTCAAGCTAATACAAAAGAAAACACAATAGCCTATTCTGCACTCTTCTGCCATAGCTTAATTCCACTATCTCTCCTATCTCTATAGAAAGAAGGCTGGATAGATATGGATTTATCTGTATTATCTTGGTTAATTCAACCTTCCTGAACTTTGGTTTCCTCATCTGTAAATTGAAGGGATTGTTGGACAAAAGGATCCCCATTATCTTTTCCAATTTTAAACAGTATTAATAATAATAATAGTACATACTAGAATTTATACAGAAAATAAATTTTTTATTTTATATTATTAACATATTATCTATTAGTTTATATTTATTCAATTAGTATATTATAATTAAATGTAAAATTTTTAGATTTGCCAAGTGTTTAGCTTCACAATACTGCTGGGAAGGAGTGCTGTTTTTTTTTTAAAAGTTCACTGACCTCTGATTTCGGAACACTTAAACTAGGAAAGTTAGGAAAATGACTCTTTAATCTATCTTTCCTCTCCCACTGCTTCATTTCCAAATACTTGACCAGAAAAACCTTTTTTATGAATGAAAGGGACTGATTCAATGCTACAGAGTTTGTCAAGTGTCCCCCCATCTCTGCCAGGTGATCCCAGGCTATTCCAAAGTGTGGTCACCAGGACTGCATTTCAATCTGTTTTTAGACTGTGAGCACCTTCAGGATGGAACTATCTTTTTTGTTTCCTATCCTGCAATAGTATTTAACACAAGACTGACCTTAACAAATGCAAATAACTGCAAATTATAAAATCTACAAGGTCTGAGTGAAATTATCTAAACTACTTCCTTCCTCTCTTCAGCCTTCTGTGGAAGTCTTTTTATCTATTTCTTTGTGAACAATATCCACAGAAAATGGGCAAAGACAAAGGGAAATGAGCTAGTTTCATCTCTTTCTAGGAGATAAAAGGTCCAATCAAAGAAAGCCTGGATTAAATGACCAAGAATAAAGTTTTAGGATTATCAGTTAAATTACCTAACTGGATGGGGCTGCTAGGTGGCACAATGGATAGAGCATTAGCCATGGAATGAGGAGGACCTGAATTCAAATGTGACCTCAGATACTAAATAACCTAGCTGTATGATCTTGGGCAAGTCAGTTAACTACATTGCCTTGCAAAAAAAAAAAAAAAGAAAAGAAAAAGTTAACTAACTGATGCAATAAATTGAAAACTGAATCCAGAAACAGGAAAATCTTAGTTCGAAACTGGCCTTGGACACTTACCAGCATGTTTAACCCTAGACAAGTCACTTTAATTTCTGTCTGCCTCAGTTTCCTCATCTATAAAATGAGGATATTAATAGGACCTACATCACAGAGTGGTTGTGAAGATGAAATAAAATAAGTTTGTAAACTCTTAACCTACATATACATATAAATGCTAGTTATTTATTTTAAAATTATTATATCATCATTTATTTCTATCATTATTATCTTTTTTTCCTGCTATTACAACTGTATTCTTTCCCCACAAATAATATCAATATCCTGCCTTCCTCAATTGCTATGCTTTCGGAGTTTACACACACACACACACACACACACACACACACACACACACTTTTCAGGAGTTTATATGAATACTGTCAAGATAGACCAAAGAGCCATTTCCTTAACTTCTCTCTTAGTCTAGGGGATCTGAAATCAATGCTCAGTGAACTTCTTAAAAAATTCAGTATTCGCTCCCCAGGGTTGTTGTGAGGATAAAGTAATAAAAACTCTTCCAAATTTTAGAGTGCTATATAAAAATCTAGCAATTCCTATTATTATTCTACTGTATTTCAATATTTCTTTTGAAATCCTATGTATTTCATTTCATGTATTTTAAAACATTATACTGAGAAAAGATCCTTTGGCTTCACCATGATAACAAAAAGGTTAAACATCCTTTTCCTAGATAATTGAACTATGAAAGAATATTTTCAAAGCACAAAGGATTTTCTTGAAGTGTACCAAATATAAAGCTTAAAAGTTCTGTTTTTGCCATAGGCCAATAATACTCATATGGGAGTATTCAGTGAATGCCCAAGAGAGAATTAAATATAAAGCTAAGAAATTTGGAAATATGAGCAATTTCAACAGTGAATTTTCTGGATTAAAACCCAGAGACAGGAAGATAATATTTCAGGAAAATCAATTAGACCCTACCAAGGGGTTAGGAAAGGAAGAACTAATGAGTTCTGAGAACAGCACAAACCAAAAACATCTTGTCCTTCTGTTCAGGACCTAAAAGCATTCCATCAAGGCGTGATTTTCTAAGATTCATCTCTGCTCCCCAGAGAAACAAAATATATGGAAAGAAATCAGGGGAAAAAAAAAAAAGGACCATGAATGAGAATAGAGATGCATGAGAATGATTTAGTGGTGCCAGTAAGCACTACATAGGAACAGAAGGCCTTTGAAAGACATTAAAAAAGCAAGAAATAAAAGTAGAAATTCCTTCTAACAGAATACTTTTCTGTTCTGACATCATCTTCTTCAAGGAAGAGGTTAAAAATCTCAGCTGGGGTGGCTAGGTGGCACAGTGGATAAAGCACCGGCCCTGGAGTCAGAAGTACCTGGGTTCAAATCTGGTCTCAGACACTTAATAATTACTTAGCTGTGTGGCCTTGGGCAAGCCACTTAACCCCATTTGCCTTGCAAAAACCTAAAAAAAAAAAAAAACCAAATCTCAGCTAAAAACAAAGTCTTTGAAAGTGCATTATCAGAGAAATCCATTAGTCCTGGCCCTGGGGAGAGGCTCTGACATAGAAAGGTTCCTCCCAGCCTTTAGTTGGGATGGGGTGACCTTAAGTCCTTTCTTGCCTCCTACTGAAATGATGATTCATTTCCATTGCCAGTTCTTACCAGTTTGGACTCTGATTTAATGCTGAAATGGCTTCATAATAGTAGCCATCATTTAAAAGCGCTTTAAATTTTCAAAGCTCTTGGTGTGCCTCATCTCATTATCCCCATTTTGTAGATGAGAAAACAGAGGTAGACAAAAGTGAAGTGAGTTGCCCAGGGTCACAGGCTAGTAAGAATGCTCGGGTCTCCCTGGCTCCTGGAAGGTGCTCCCTCCACTTCACCACCTAACAGCCCTGGCTTCAGCCAGAGCCAGACACAACCACAGTCAGTCTACCCGGCACCTGCTTCAGATGTGCCCAGGGCGTGTGTGGAAAGGTCACATTTTGCAAATTTAGCACAAGAGTCACTGTCATTCCAACATTGGGCAGAATATGGGTTGCAACTTGGACAAGATGGGAATGAGCAATAACAAGAGAGGTGAGGAGTAGAAGGTGAGGTGAGTTCAGTGAAAGTGAAAGCCTTCTGTTGGTTTGTTAACTTGTATTTGCTTTCTCTGGATTTCAGGCTTCTGAGAACAGGGTGAATAAGGCCTTTTCTAAGAATTTCCTTTTGATCTCGACATACTGTTGGAGCAAATTCTTATGAAAATAGAAGCACAAAAGGCAGGATATGTTACTAGAAGAAGGTGAGTTGGATTAAGACTAGCTAATGAAAGATGGGCATAATCATTGAACCAAAGGTGAAAAAGGGAAACTCATTTGAAGCAAAGACTTCTGGCAGACTCTGAAGTGAAGGGAGACACACACACACATACACACCACATGCAAATACATACAACACACGAATACATGTGGTTACATGTATGTGTGATCGATGTGTGTTATGTGAATGTGTGCACATACATGTGGATGTGTGTTTAAATATTATCTATATAATAAATTCCACCAACCAGAAGAGAAATATGAAGCCAGCATGGGAAGGACCAACAAGTCACACCCTAGTCTTTTCAGTCCCATCACTCAGTGACATGGGCATCAAGCTTCATCATGGGAAGCAGAGGGCATTGTGGCCAATTCTTCCTGCTAAATGTGTGGTGAAAGATTTCTATACTCCCAATATGCCCAATCATAATTTAGAGCTGGCAATTTCTGGGGCATCTGGAAATTAATAATTCACTTTAATTATGTAAACAAATAACCCTAATAAAACATGTGAAAGCTGAAGAAGCACTGTAGAGACTTGCTCTAACAGGATCCTGAGGTCCAACTGGTCGGTGGCACCCTTTTCAGTCAGCATCTTTCCTGGTCTTTAAGCTCTGGATACTAGTTTAGTTCCTGAAGCTAGAGGTTACAAGTGCAAGGAAAATTCTGTTTTCAATAAAAGAGAACTCAAAATGCCAAAGAAATCTTGGAAGCATTTCTATTCACCAAGGCAAATCATTTCACCAGCTGAGAGGCCCTTACTTGGCCAACCATGAGCTACAAGTCCCTACTGCGGTAGAGCCCCTCCCAAGCTGGGCTGTGGTCTTCCCTCCCCATTCACGGGTCACTGTGTGAGGAAACAAGGGGTAGACCATGAATGGGAACATAAACACCCACAGCCCTACTCTTCTGGAGCCAAGTATGAGGAGTTCCAAGCAGATGTGGGATTTGAAAGGGTCTTCATTAAAGAGGGCAGCAATCTCTCTCTTCACAGCACTGTGCTTTTGTTTGAGATCATGCATCATACACATTTGGACATCCTGAGATCCCAGATATGTGAAGAAGAGAGGGAAGACAGTAGTAGTATTTGAGCCATGCTCCATCTCTCCCTGTTTCTGTTCCTGTTCCATGAGGGAAAGACCAACTGAGCTAAGCAGTCCACTGTGACCATGGGCCCCAAGGGCAGATCCTCTGCCAGGAACATCTAACAAGCCCCCAAGGGAAAAAGCAGGAAACAACCTGAGGCAATGCTCCAGGGCTAAGACTATTCTGTCGCCTGGGCAGCCTCTCATGGGGACCTCCTCTTTCTATTAGAGGATGAATATATAAAAAGGAGAGATGAAAAGCAAAGTGACTAGACAGAAATAGTGGTGGCAAAGGAGGCTGTGCCAACATGGGGGTAAGGGCAACTTGAAAGAATGTGAATGCTCATGTAAGCACATAGGAGATTGTCGGTTGTAACAGAACTCACACAAGTCAGTTAAGTTAGATGAGGAAAAAAAAATACAACTTTATTTTCACTAAGGGAAATTTACCCTCTCTTTAAATAATTTAAAAATATTATTTTAGAAGTCCATCTATATAGGCTTCACCAGACTTCCAGAGGGTCCACAACCCTGTACTTAGAAATCATGAGACTTAGTTTCAATCCCAGCTCTCACATTTACTAGTTTGGGATCCAGAAGAGTGGTGGCTTTGGAGAAGAGGCACTGACATCCAAACCTGATTCTGTCATTTCTGAACTCTGTGACCTTGAGTAAATCAGCTGAATTCTCTGGACCTCCATCTTATGTTCTCTATCTATATAAAATGATGAGACTAGTCTAGAAAAACTCTGAGATCTCTTCTCTCTGAGGTGTCTATGTCTTTTTCTCCTTGTTGGTAAAAGAGATAACACACAAACCTCTCTCTCTTAGGGGTGTTGTGAGAAAAGTACTTTATAAGCCTTAAATTGCCATATAAATGGGAATTATAAGTATGAGGGCTTTTTTTCACACACACACATTCACCCAAAGAGTAAATATGTGTAGCAATGCCTGTGGGTAAATCTGTGCACCAAGGGCCTGGGAAGGTCTATACAATCGGTCATAAATGTGTTTATGAGCCACTTTGTGGAGGTGTGTTCTGTTGTGTATAAACATGTGCTCACAAGCAGCCTGTGGAGGTGGGGTTATGAAGAAGCCACCTATATAATAATAACAACGTTCTATATTCTACAGTTCCTTTCATCAGGGGCTCTCAAAGAGGTTCACAGACATCATCTCGTCCCACCCTTCTTCCCAACCCAGAGGCAAGCATGAAAACAGCAAATTTGTTTTGTCAGCGGAGAATTTAAATTATCCTATGGAAATTAGGACACAGAGGGTCTAGCATGATAATGTGCGGAGATGGGGTCAGATGGGAATAGTGAATACTTCTTAATGAAGATGAGAATGGAGGTGCTCACAGCCAGCTGTGACAGATCCACAAATGGGGCCCAAGGTTCTCTCCCATCTGCCATCTATTCATGCTCTTCCCATTCATCAAGCACCCCAAAGTGCTAACACAACATGTTAAAAGATACCGTCTCTGTTCTCACCAAGTGATAGTATTGCCCGTGAGTTGTATGTGGTTAAAAAACCACCCACATCCCGTGTGGGAGGAAAAGAGGGTGTGGATGCCTCTTCTTACCATGATAACAATAATAGTACCTTGCATTTTTTTTCTCCAAAGAGCTTTTACTTACATATCTAACCTGACCCTCCAACAACCCCGGGATGTTAGGTATGGATGGAATAATGTGTACCACTGCTTCATGGGGGAGGAAGGCAGAGGGAGGGAATCTGAAGTCCAGAGGGATGAAGCCGCGGTGGCTGGCCCGGCACCGTTACATTGCTGCAGGATGGCTGTATCAGCCTGGCGTCTGGAAGTGCCAACCTGTGGGTCTGCAGGTTTGGAGGGTCTGGAGGAGGGAGGGGGCATAGGGGAGGATGCCGGGACGGCCCGGGCTCCCCAAGCCCCCAGGGAGCTTCATTCTCCCCCTTGTGCCTGCCGCCCCAGTGTGGACAAAGTGCCCCTGAGGATGGGGCGCGGGCGGCCTGGGCAGTTCAGAGACAAGAGGCGCCCAGGGGCGGCGGGCAGCGCCCGGGCAGGGGAGGCCCGGCTCTGGGCTCTGCTGCAACTCGCCCGGAATACCAGGGCCGGCGTTGCCATGGCTCGGCCCGGCTGGGCCCCTTTCTCCCCACCCCCTGAGGCCGCGCAGGGCCGGCAGGGCCAGGGCTCTGGTCAGCATCAAAGGGAAGGGGAGGGGGAGGGGGCCGGGGGCGGGCAAGAGGGCTGCGGGGGACCCGGGGGGGCTCGGCCCCCACAGGAAAGAAGAGGAGGAACCCGCCTGGGTGGGGGTGGGCCGGGGGGGCTCCAGGGTGCCCCCGCTCCCCAGCAGCACTAAAGGGTCAGGCCTCGGGGGCGCATCCCCCCGGTCCCCCGCCCCCTTTGTCCGCGGGTCCCCTCCGCTCCTGCCTTTCTTCCCTCCTTTCCGCCGCCGCCTCCCTCCCCCCGCGCCCCCTGCCCCAGCACTCACCGTAAAGCAGACTGACGCGGGGCACCGCGGCTCCGGACGGGCGCTCGGGCCGCAGCAGCAGCAGCAGCAGCGGCAGCAGCAGCGGCGGGGCGCCCGGCCGCCTCCCGGGGCCCATCGCGGCGGCGGCGGGAGCGGGGCGCGGGGCGCAGCAGGCGGCGGGCTCGGGCTCCGGCTCCGGCTCGGCCCGGCTGCGAGACTCCGCGCTGCAGCCGCTGCTCCCGCCCCCAGCAGCCGCCCAGCCCGGCCCCCTCGGGAGCCAAGCCCTGCCCCGGACCTGCGTGGGGGAGAGGGGACAGGTGGTGGGCAGGGGCCCCGCGCCGCCGGGGCGCACGCACACACACACACACACACACACACACACACACACACACACACTACACACAATGTACACACCACCACACACAGCCATACACCCACCCACTGCACACATGTACACATCACACACCCATACACTACACAATGCACACACCACACAATGCACACACCACCACAAATGTACACACCACACATCCACACACTGCACACACACACATCCACACACACACACACACACAACTCTTTGATATGGTTGGGGAGGGACGCGACTGCAGACCATTGCCAAGAGCCACTCACTATTCCCCACACCCTATTCTCTGTCTGTCTCTGCCCTTGTCTCTCTTTGTCTCTCTCACAGGCTCACACAAATCAGGGTGCTGTGGGGAAGGTAGAAGGAGAAGGGAATAGGCTACCAACCCAGCTGCTACTCAGCTCCTAGACACAGCAGAAAACATCCTAATCTTCTCCCCCCAACCGGGAAAAATCTTCATTTTACCTCTGGGGAAGGAAGATTTCATACTCTGACAGAAAGAATTGAGACAGAGCCATTACAACAGCATGGATGGATCTAATGGATACTAAAATATTCATTGATGAGGATGTAAACAATGCCCAGTCACTCAATAGTCAGATCTGTTCCCCATTCCATTTCCCCAAACCCTATCCAGCTTCTCTCTCTCTCTCTCCTCAGAACCAGACTCGTTTTAGTAGAGATCATCAATCAGAAGTTTGGGGAACAGACATGGATTTAAAATGGGACAAGTTTTCCAATTCCTCTTCTGGTCCCATACTCTTCAGTAGCAGCTACAATCTTCCCCATCCCCAGAAATCTCCTAGTTCGGAAAGAACTAAGTTACTATGCCTTTTTTGGTGAGTGAGTCAAGGGAAGCAGGTCACACTCAAACTCTTGTCTCCGATCAAGCCACAGTCCAGTCAAACTGTCTCCTCTCAAGTGCTGAAGCAATCAATAAGGTCAAGATGTTTAGGGAGCATCTACCATGCATTCAGCACTGTTGCAAGATGCAGAAGTCTAAAATAGGTTGCCTCAACTTAATAACCTTACAATCTAGTCAGAGAGATAAATTAACAACACATGAAATAATAGCAAACAATTCAAGGCAGTATATAATTAAGTGCAAAACTGATATTACTGATTGCAAGTACTGCAGGAGTTCAGACAAAGAAGAATGAAGTCAGAGAAAGAGAATTTAGATTTTGATGGGACCCTTAAGGTCACCTTATGTAACTTCCTACCTATGTTGCAATTCTTTTTCCAGCATCCGTGACCTGATCATGCATCTTCTGCCTGAATGTTGCATTCCTTCACCAAAGAGTTTGTTCTAATGCTGGAGAACTATCTTTGGAAAATTTTTCCATAATTTTTTTCCAACTGAAATTTGCCATAATCACATCTAGCTCTTTCCTCTGAAGCATCTCAGAATAAGCATTCTCCTTCTTCTACAAGACAGCACATCAAATTTAATAAGTGATGCATTCAAGTTCTCCCTTTGGGCTCACAAAAAAATCAACTGCACAAATACAGGCTAGGGGAGGCACTGCTATTTAGGATGGAAAAGATCTGGGGGGGTTTTAGGAGGGTAAAAACTCCATGAATTCAGAATGTAACACAAGTTAGCCCCAGTCAGATGCTTGCACAATCTTGGGCCCTTATGAAGAGGGACATAATTTTCAGAAAGAGGGAGGTGATGGTTTCTGACTAGATCAGATCTGGCGCATCATAACCTGGGGCACTATTGCTTCAGACTGAGACTTCAGGCTCATGACCTTTTGAAAAGGGCACTGAAAACAGAGTCTATCCAGAGAAGAGTGACCAGAATGATTCCAAAACAGGATACCATGTCATATAAGGATCAATCGAAAAAACAGGGAATGTTTACCCTGGAAAAGAAGTCAAGCTATGACAGCTGTTTTCAAGTATTGTCATGTGTAATAAGGAATGGACTTGCTCCCCTTGGCTCCAGAGGACAATACTAGGGTGTGATCTGCTGAGAGATTTGACTTATGTATAAGGAAACATTTTTAAACTATCAGCACTGTTCAAACGTGGAATGACCTGCCTTGGAGAGTGGGCTTCTCATCACTGGTGGTTTTTCAGGAGAAGCTGGATGACCAATTTTCTGAGATGTTATATAGGGAATGAAGTGAATCAGGTGACCCTTGAGGTCCCTTACAAACCAAAGATTCTCTGTGAAATGTGTGAAGATAATTATTCTGTCTCCTCTTAGTCTTCTCAAAGATATTTCTAATCCTTAACCAAAATATGTCATGTTTTCCAAACTCTTCTGCTACTATAGTCTTCAATTTCTTCTTCTTTTGGATTAACTCTGACTAATCAGTCCCTCTCTTAAAGGGTCAATATTCCTGATGGGCTCTAACCATACAGTGGTATTGTTACTTTGATCCAAGTGCCATATTTTTAGTAATTTAGCTTATGTTTTTTTAAATAGCTATATCACATTGATGATTCAAATTGAGTCTAGTCATATGAACTGAACCCATCAAGACTCTTTTAGCCTGTGTTTAAAGCAATTTATTTTTTGAATCCATATATGGACCTTACATTTCTCCCTGTTAAATTTCATTTTATTTATTTCTGTATGGCATTCATTATAAATACCAAGTTCATTTTGAATCCTGATTCTGGAAACTAATATAACAGTTATCCTTCCCAGTTTTGCCATCTGCAAGTATGATAGCCTCCTGTCTTCATCTAAGTCACCAATAAAAATAGTGACTAAGGATCAAGAACATGTAGCATGTAGCATGCCACTAGAAACCTCTCTCCAAGTTTACAGCAATTCATTAATCAACTCTCTGAGCAGAGTTGTTCAACCAGTTCCAAATCTGCCTAACTGTAGTATCATACAACCTAGTCCATCAATAAACATTAGCTGCTTACTATATGTGCCACACTGTAACAAGGTTAGGGATACAAAGAAAGTGAAAATATAGTCCTACCCATCAAGAAGTTCACAATCTAGCAGGGAAGACAATAGGTGTCAACAAATATGTACAAACAGTGAATAAAAAAAGGAAATAATTAACAAAGGGAATGCACTAGAAATAAGTTTTGGGAAGCCTTCCTGTGGAAGGCAGGACTTTTAGTTGGGACTTCAAGGGAACTAGGAGGCAGAGATGAGGAAGGAGAACATAACAGGCAAGGGATACAGCACAAGAAAATGCATGGGATTGGGAAATGAAGTGTCTTGTTTGTGAAACAGCAAAGAAGCTAGTGTCACTAAGTCAAAGAATACATGAAGAGGTATAAGGGATAAGAAGACTGGAAAGGCTGGTGGGGAATAAGTTATGAAGGGGTTTAAATATCAACAAAAAAATTTCCATTTGATCCTAGGGGTAATAGGGAGCTATTGGAGTTTACTAATTCTGAGAATAGCACAGTTGCACCGACATTTTAGGAAAATCACTTTGATGGTTAATTGGAAAGTGATTGGAAGGGAGAGGCTTGCAGCAGGGTCTTAGACCCATCTGGTGCATTAATGCAGGCTTGAGGTGATGAGGGCAATGTCAGAGAAGGGGAAGTCTTCAAGAGATGACCTAGTCAAGCTTGGCAAAAGCTTGGCTATGAAGGAACTATAAATGATGAGGAATCCAGGTGAGTCTAAGGGACTGGGGGGAGGGGGGGAGGGTTTAGGGGAAAGATAAGTTCTGTTTTGGACATGTTGAGTTTAAGATGTCTGGACATATAGTCCTACATACAGTCCTTCACTACTGTCAAGGTATAGTAGGACTACATTATTCTTCTGCTTTACTATCCCATCACAAAAAGGATAGCAGACTCATCTGGGACGGCTGCTTCCAAAGGCACTGAGGCTGTTCTTTGGGATGCCTGCATTCTTTTCTGAGTGTTCTGATCCTTAAATGCTAATCCCTTTAGTGTTCATTTTGTTATTCTTTTGTTATTACTTAAATGACTTGAGGATTCACATAATTAGATTGAAAGAGTTTTAGTACAAGAACCACATTTAGCACTTTAAAAAAATCTCCCACAGTACTTAGCATGATACATACAACTAGCATTTATAAGGACTTTAAAGTTTACTTTAAAGCACTCGACATATATTCACACACACAAGAATTATCTATACATATATGTATGATGCATATATACTTATGTGTGTGTGTATATGTATTTTTATCTGTGGATGTTTTATCTGTTGATGACCCCTAATAACAATCCTATTGTATCAAAGATCACTGGGTATGCTGATATCCTGGAAGGGAGAGATTTACATTTGTGGAGGTCTTCACATACCTGATAAGACACAAAGATCATGAGTTTTGGAGGAGCCACCCTTCCTAGCATGTCCTCCTGGATAGGAGGTGTGTCTAATATCCTTAGGTGTGTCTAATATCCTTCACTACTGTCAAGGTATATTAGGACTACATTATTCTTCTTCTCCACTAAACCAGTAATACCATCGCAAAAAAGAAAGCAGATTCATCTGGGACAGCTTCTTTCTAAGGTACACATATGTATGTTAACCAAATTCTATTTTTTCTCTTTCCTGAAGTTAATATTTGTCCCTCCTTAGGACAAATTAACACATATTTCATCAAATTATGTTCAACCAGTTCCAAATCTGCCTAACTGTAGTATCATCCAGCCTAGTCTGTCAATAAACATTTATTAGCTGCTTACTATATGTGCCAGACACTGTGACAAGGTTAGGGATGCAAAGAAAGTGAAAATATAGTCCTACCCCTCAAGAAGTTCACAATCTAGCAGGGAAGACAATACATCAACAAATATGTACAAACAATGAATAAAAAGGAAATAATTAACAAAGGGAATGCACTAGAAATAAGAAGAAACTCACATCTGAAGCCCTTGGTTTTTTATCTATCTAAGGCAACTAGATGGTGTGATGGAAAGAACACTGACCCTAGTGTCAGAAAGATCTCAATTCAAATTCTTCCTCAGATTCTTACTGTGTCATCCTGGTCAAGAGTGCATCTATGTAACTGTGTGTACATACATAAATCCATACCCATACACATGTAGATACACATATATATATGAATATACATATATATACATAATATGTATTTTTGCAAATGCATACACATAGGAATTTATATATATATATATATATATATGTGCAAGTGTTCCTTTAACCCCCTTCCCCAGTTAAATGCATTATCATTTTTTACCTTTGTACAACTTAACATCTAAAACAGTAGCTTGCATATAGTAAAAACTTAATGTTTGCTGAATTATTGAATAGTAGGAGCCCGATGGAAAACTGTAGTATAAAGGAAAATGAAGTTTTTAAACTCAAATTTTAAATGAGATTATATGTGTACATTTATGTGCAATATATATTTTACATACACACATGCATGTGTATGTTTATATATATTTCAAAGGACCCCAGCATGGTACCATCATCTCTATAATCTGTATTGTTTTTATTTAGTATACTAATTTGTCCTTCCCACTGAAGTTTGTTTGAATCCCAGAGCTGGCTCATACTGTTCTCAAATGTATGTGGACTCCCCCACTCCTGTGAACCATGGATCCTTTCTACTCTTTCTCAACCACAACACTGTTTATAAAGACCTCAGGAAGTGGCAGGGGAGGGAGTTATAGAAGGGGGTGAACAAATTAGTGTTGCTGTAGCTTTTTCTCTATCTTTAAAGTAGACAGGATGGTGATGGAATGAGGCGGAAAAATTCCAGAGAGTAATGAAATAGAACCCCACTAAGGTCAAGCCCTGACCTCTCTCCCAACTTCACATATCATTCTCTCATATTCACAATAACTCTCACCACCATGAAGTCTCAGATGCAGCAATCTACAAATTTTCCCAACTAAACCCACTTATTTACACATGTATTGAAAAAAGAGGAAGAGAGAAAATAATAAGAGGTTTAAAAAAATGTGTGTTAGTGAGATAGGGATAGGGATAGAATAAAAGGGTTAAAGAAAAAGGACTCTAAGAACCATTAGTATTAGTGATCAGAAAAAAATATGAGGAAATATAGAATGAAAGAGAGAATGAAGAATAAGAAGAGGAAAGAATTAATGGCCAAAAATGAAAAGATGAGAAAACAAAGAGAATATGGAGAGAATGCAAAATTAGCATCAATCAAAGGAAAAAGAGAAAGGAGGGGGGTTATAGAAGCAAAGGGGTGAGGAGAATATCAATAAAGGTCACATTTATGGCAGGAGGCATCTTAGTAATAAATATTCATTAAACAGCCAAAGGGTAAATGGCACTTTTCTAGTTAATGTGGGAGGGGGATGTCCAAAGCCTGGAGAAACATGGTTATTCCCTTTGTGAACAAATATCTCATGGGGATCAGGATTCCTATGTCCAGTCCATACTCTACTACAGCCTGCTCCACAATTCTACACAAGGTATTGTTTCCTTTTTAGACCCTGTTCCCATCACTGCCAGAGACACTAAGGTGGGGGGGGGGGGAGGAAGAAAAGGCCTTTCCTTTCACTCTCTTCCTGCCTAACCATCCCACTAGGCCTAATGGGGTTTAAACACAACCTTCTCCACCCCTTCCTTCTGCCCCGGGGAGAGAGCCTGGCTCCTCCCCACTCTCTGGGCACTGGGCTGGCATCTTGCCTAGCTGAGCCTCACAGACATGAACAGGCATTATGCCAGCTCTTTCAGCTCCCCAGGCTCTGGCGCCCTGCCACCGCCCCACCCCCTCTTCCTTAATATATGCCAGTGTGCAGCTGTGGCCCTACACCACCTTCCAAGAGGCGCTTGCTTTGCCCTTGTGTCTCTTCCCTAGGGGCTAGGGCTGAAACTGAGCTACAGCATCAGTAGAATTCTGAAAGGAAGAAGGCCCAGCAAACACACCCACCTACTGTGTGCTTTTGAATCCACCAATGGTGGGCAGGACTAGGATACTGCCAGCTTCCTCCAGGCAGTGGGTGCCCTCTTGGCCAAGGGTATCCATTCAGAGCCGCAGAACTAATATTACCTAAAAACAAATCTGCTGGACAGCTTTTTTAAAAAGCACGAACCTGGAGGTATCTATAGTCTTATCTGAGTCCCCATAATTATAACTCTACTTTCTCTTGATTCCTTTCCCTTTCCCTTCTCCTCCAATCCTTAGACCTTCTAAAGTTATTGCCAGTATCAAATTTTTTTTTTAGTTTTCAACAGTAATTTTTAGTAAGATTTTGATTTCCACATTTTTCTCTTTCCCTCCTTCCCCTGGACAGCGAACAATCTGATATAGGTCATACATGTATAATTATGTTAAACATAAGAATTTCTTAAACTGCTTTTGGAATCACAAGACCTGGATTCAAATTTTGACTCTGCTACTTAGCATTTAACATTTAAAATCTTAAAAAAAAAATTTTTTTAAAGGTGACTTTGGCTAAGTCACTTTCCATCTCTGAACCTCAGTTTCCTCATTCATGGACTAGATGATTTCCAAAATCCCTTCCAGGTCTAAATCTAAGCTCCTCCAATAATAGATTTATTTATAAGTAGGTTGTTTGGTTTGACCCTAGCAATCCCCACTTATTATCCTCAGGCTGAATTCTTCTGGTTTTGCCCTCAGGATTAAACATCCTCAGGCTCCCTCCCAGCCAAGTCTCAGGGGTTTTCCCCCCATTTTTGAGTGCTATGGCCTAAGTTCTTTCAGAGAAAAGGAACCGGCCAGTCCAGCTCCAGCTCCGTGAAAGAAGCAACTGCCCGAGGTGCTGAGGGGAGCCATCGAGTCATCCTGCTCTGGGCCAGGACCTGTTCAGACCTGAGTGGCCACTCCCTGGGAGGAGAACCCCCACCCCCTACCCTGAAGGGCTTATGGTGCAACCTTCAAAGTGCGACCTGTCCCTGTGCCAACAAGAAGCAGCCACCCCAAAAGGGGTTGTGTGCCTGCCTGCCTGCCTGACGAGGGGATGGCGAGGGGGAGGAAACAATTAGCCTGGCTGGTGCCTGGCGCCTGCTGCCCCAGAGGGGTACCTGGGGTGCTCCACGGATGCTATGACCTCCTGCTGAACCAAAACCACCTCCCAGCAGATCAAGGAGGCAGCTGCTGCTAGTCTGAGAGAAGGGAGAGGGGGAGAAGGGGAGATGGTGGAGAGTTGGGGAGTGGTTCCCTGAATCCACTGCTCTGAGTGTCCACTATTTCTCAGTCATTAGTAAGTAGGGCTGGGATCTTTCTCTTTCTAGAAGTCTGGTTTCTTCCCCCTTAGGCCCTACTCCTGACCACAGACACCTGGTCATTGCATCATCAAAAGGGAAGGGATCCACCAGAGCACACACAGCCTTCCCACAGTTTGGAGAGCCAACCAGTGCTTTTCCTGATCCACCAGTTCCCTCCCATAGTCTCTTTGTCCCTTCCTACATCCCCACCTAGGCCAACACAGTCATCCTCAAAGGGGGTGGGGTTCTCTGACCCCTGAGTTTTCATAGTCACCTTAGGTCACCCAGGTTGTGCTTTCAGTTATCCCAAGATGAGACCTGTTCCTGGGTCACAAATAAATTTAGTAGTGAAAGCTCTACTCTCTCTGGAAGGCCTTGAAAGGACATTGGAAGTAGGGAAGGCTACCATTTATCTCCTCTTATTTCTGAAGGTTAGACAACAGCCCTGGACTCTCCATGGTGACCCCTACCTCAGAGCAGGAATGTCCCACTCACCACTCAGCATGGTGGCCTACTCTTTTGCTATCATCAAAATGGTGGCTACAATAGCAGAGGGAAAAGTGTTCTTCTATGGAGAAGACCTAACCAAAGCACTGAGTTGGGGGATTATCTGGTCAGCAATGCCTTACAAGGGCTGTCTGGAAATTACCTTTCTCCCTACTTAGAAGAATTTATGTACCTACCTCCTTGACTTCTCCACTACCTGCTGAGATCAGACAAAATTCTGCCAGCAAAGTGAGGACTGAACTTTCTCCTAAGAAAGCAAGGCTATCCATTCCATCACCATAAAGTATTAATATGTAAAAAGAATATGAAAACAGGTTGCTCTTTAACTTTCAGGGAATTCTTTCTCTGATGATCCAAATTATCATATACAAAGAGGTTTAGGCACAATCAGGATTATTTCCCAAATTGCATTTTTGTACCTCTGCTTGACAGATAGGAGAATGTTGGCTATGTAGATAGGCATGGCTCAATTGTTTTTCAATCATATCTGACTCTGTGACCCCTTTGGGGGTTTTCTCAGCAAAGAAACTAGAGTGGTTTGCCATTTCCTTCTCCAGCTTATTTTACAGATGAGGAACAGTGGCAAACAGGGTTAATTGACTTGTCCAAGGTCACACAGTGCTTATCTTCAGGTCAGACTGGACTCCAGGGCTGGCTCTCTCTCTATCCATTGCACCATCTAGCTTGGTAGACAGGACAACTGTTCAAACCCTGGTTCTATCCCTCTGTGTGTCCTCAGACAAATCCCTTAATCTCTCTAAATATCAATTTCCTCATCTCTAAAATGATCTCTTAGACACCTTCTAGCTCTAAAATTTATGATTTGAAGATGGATCTGTGATCTTTCCATTTTGGTTTTTGTTCTAAGCTCTCAGAGACCTGGATGTGTCATAGTAGCTCTTCTTTCCTGTGGAGTTCCAAGAAAAGAGCCTTTGTGGATTAACCTTAGTCAGATTTAATAACTAGGTTAGGATTGGGTAAGGAGGATGAAATTTAAAGACCTTTTTCCTATAGAGCTGCATCAGCACACATTCCCAAGATTCAAAACCAAAACAAGATAAAATACAATTCAAGTTTTAGCAGTGCTTTATGCCCATTTCCTGAGTTGTTTTGATTTCTGAGTCCCTTTTAGAATGGTCCATACAAATACTCCTTGCTTTCTCTGCTACAATTCTACTCTTGCTGCAGCTGCTTCTATCATCACCAACCCCAACAGTTCAACCTCTACGAGGAATAACTAAGGACTTACTTTGATACAGGGTTTTAAGGTTTACAAAAGCACTTTCCACAACACAGAAACTCCAAACCATACTGACAATGTGGGTATTGAAATTCAACTTCTCTGCTTCAGGGCAAGTGAGGAATTTTCCTGGCCTATACAAACGCAGCCTTTGGAAACCCCAGGCATTTTTGAGAAGTGCCAAATGATTGGCCTCTCTGGGGATTTATTAAGAGCCCTGTTGTGAAGCACAGCTCTCAAGCAAGAGTCCCTGGGCATGGGACCAACACACTAGGGAGATTGAGGAATGCCCCCTCTTTTTTCAGCCATCCCCAAAGGTGTCCCCTTGGAGTCTATAGATGTCAGGGCTGGTGGCAGGGTATTCAGGTACCTTCATCTCTCCCTAGGGGGATAGTCTGGCATCAATTTCGTGGATCAACTACAAGCAAGAAATATAAAAGAATTCCTAGAGCTCTCCATAATTAGAAAAAGAATGCTACTCCATTATGCTGATAGAGTCCTTTATACTAGTGAAAGGACTTCCCCCCCCCATCATCCCACAGCCCCAAAACTAGAGCAGATATTCTTCCCATTCGATAGAGGAGGAAACAAACTCAAGAGATTTGCCCAAAGTGAGCCAAGTGTCTGGATCCCTAGTCTAGATAACTCCACCAGCCTTGAAAGTCCCTGGTGTCTTTTGTTTCCTCATTTATAAAATGAGGGGGTTGGGCTGGATGACCTCTCCCGTCCTTATGAGCTTGAGATCTATGCTTCGGGAGTCAGCTCGCTATTCCCCAGATCCATCCCCACCTTCTGTACACACATCCAGACCCAAAGTTCACTTTTCCACCCAAGATCTCAAAGGCAGGAACTAGCTGAATCTTCACCATGACTGCCATTTTTAGGAACATGCATGAGCAAGTATATATGTATATATATATATATATATATATATGCACACCCACATATAAAATACACACATATATATATGTGTGTGTGTGATTATATATGGGCATGACTTAAAGTAAATATATATTGACAGGCGTGAGTAAAAGTAATAATTTAAACACACATATATGTGCATAAGTCTATATGCACACACCACACACAGAGACACACACACACACACACACACACACACACACACACACACACACGATTCTTCCCATCTGGATCCAGCCAGCCCTTCTAAACTCCATCCCTCCCAAGGGGCGCTCCCGCCGGGACAAAGCTCGGCCCTCCAGGATTAGGCGCCTGGCCCCCGGTTGCCATGGGAACGGGCCAGCCTCGGGCGCTGCTGAGCCACTGGGTCCCCGAGGG
Organism: Macrotis lagotis; assembly: GCF_037893015.1. Lineage (NCBI taxonomy): Eukaryota > Metazoa > Chordata > Mammalia > Peramelemorphia > Peramelidae > Macrotis > Macrotis lagotis. The sequence goes on from NC_133661.1 coordinate 124,710,474, forward strand.
GCGCCGGCCGCCCCAGCAGCACTCTGCCCTTCACTGAGGCCCCGGGACGGGGGCTCTGGGCCGCCGGCCCCGCTGCATCAGCCCGTCCTCGGGGCCGGGGCCGGGGGACGGGAGGGAGCGGCGGACGGCCCCGGCGCTGGGGGCGAGGGAGGAGGGGGCTCAGGAGAAGGGCCCCGGGACTGGGCACCCCCTCCCCCAGAGGTCCGCGCCCCTCCCCCCGCCCCAGGGAGCCCCTACCTGGACAAAGAGGGCGCGGCTCCCGCCGGCGCCCCCGGCCCCTCTCCCCGGCCGCCCCGGCCCAGCTCTCTGCGTCGCGGCCCGCGCTCCGCGGCCCCGGAGAGGAGCTGCCTGCCGATCCGCCCGCCGCCGCGGCTCTGGGGCCCAGGAGCGCGGGCCCCGCGCCAGGCCCCGCCCCTTCTGTTTGCGGGCGTTCCGAGGTGGCGTCCGGCCCGGCCCGCTTCCTGGGCGCCTCGGCAGCACGCGGCCCGCGGCGCTACTACACCTGGCCCGTTGGGGGGGGCTTCGGCCAGCGCGGGGATCCCGCACGCCCCGGCTCGGGGCAAAGCCGGGCCAGGGCCAGGACGCGAGGCCCCCGCGTGGTCCCGTTCCTTCGGCCGCAGCCCGGCCCGGGGCTTCCTAAGCCGGGCCAGACGGGCCAGCTTCACCTGCCTTCCCCACGCCCAACCCCCTGCCCTGACCCGGGACGTGACAACAAAACGTCCACCAGATAGTCTTGGGGAAGACTCCAGTCCTCCAAACAAGGGCAGTTCAAGGTTCACATTCCAGTTTGATAAGAGTAGGAAAAGCCGGAGAGGATACTGGAGTCGAGGAAATCCCAGTCAGAACTGGCCTCGGCCACAGTCCAGCTGTGTGACCTTGGGCAAGTCCCTTATCCCCTATATTTGCCTTAATTCGCAGGAGAAGAAAATGGCTAAAACCACTCCAGTATCTGTACGCAGAAGAGTTATTGGAGTGCTTAAGTCCCCGGGTCAAGTCTGAACAACAAACCCTTTAAAGTCTTCCTTGAAGAGTCCAAACAGAAAGGAATCAGTTCTTGAACCTGGCGTCTAGAGGACTTCAGGTTCAAATACAAAGCCCAACACTTTTTTTACACGTGTTTGACCTTTGTAAACCTCAGTTTCTTCATCTGTAAAATAAGAATGACAAAATACCTGAAGTAGCTGTCTCCCAGAGCAATGGTGTAAGACTCAAATGAGATCATGCAAGGTATTTTGTAAACTTTAAAGTACAATATAATTTTCTTTTTTTTTTTAAGAAAAAAATGGTAAGGGGCGGCTATACTTTTTTTTAGGTTTTTTTTGCAAGACAATGGGATTAAATGACTTGCCCAGGCCACACAGCTAGGTAATTAAGTGTCTGAGGCTGGATTTGAACCCAGGTACTCCTGACTCCAGGGCCGGTGCTCTATCTACTGTGCCACCTAGCCACCCCTGCTAATTTTAATTTATGGAATAAAACAAAATTTCCATCACAGAGTTTAATTAAAAAAAAAAGACAAATTGCACTTGAAACTGCAAATCTGGTGTGTGGAAATTGCTTTTCCTTTTAATGTTATCACAGTTTTTTTTTGTTTTTTGTTTTTAGGTTTTTGCAAGGCAAATGGGGTTAAGTGGCTTGCCCAAGGCCACACAGTAGGTACTTATTAAGTGTCTGAGACTGGATTTGAACCCAGGTAGTCCTGACTCCAAGGCCGGTGCTTTATCCACTACACCACCTAGCCGCCCCAGTTATCACTTTTTATTTTCCATTTTCTGTGAACCTGTAATTTCTTTTTCTTTTTTGCAAGGCAAAGGGATTAAGTGACTTGCCCAAGGTCACACAGCTATCTGAGGTCATATTTGAACTCAGCTCCTCCTGACTCCATGATCAACACCCGATCCACTTCGACACTTAGCTGTCCCTGGTCCTGTAATTTCAAATTTTATTTCATGCAAAGGTACTTTTCAATTGGATCTGTGATTTCAAAGGACCAGGGAGGAAATTTCCTTTCCCAATGCAGACTGGCAATTTTGTGGCAGTTTGAGGGTTATAGAAAGTTGAGCAGACTCTAAGAAGCTAAGAGATTTGCTAGGGGTTCAACAGAATCAGTGTGTTTCTGAGGCAGGACTTGAACCCAGGACTTTTTCCACTGACATTGGTCAGCGGGAAAAGCACACAACTATATAAAAATATCAATTGATCTTAAGCTACTTTACTTCTCTGGGGTTGATGATCTTCAAGGTCCCTTCTTATTGATCCTAATGATTTTTAATCCTATCTCTTACAGATAATTTGCCCAATAACCTTGGATAAGATACTTGGGCTCGGTTGTTCCCTTATCTTCTGACTAAGGTAATAACATGCAGGGCAGTTCCTGTAACAACCAGTTTGAGATGTCAGTGGCTTGAACTGGCTGGCCAGTGGGACTGGCTGGAATTACAGCTGCTATTTTGCAGAGCTGGAGGCTAAGATTCCCAATCTTTTCCATTTCTAAAGCTAAATTGGGAAATATTTTGAACTTTTTCCCCCTGAGTAGGACAAGAGATTTAAGCAACTGGAGTCTGTTTTCTGATAATCTTAGTTCTTCATTTCAACATTGCAGGACCACTCTTGTTTGCAAAGGCTTGTAAGATCATGTGACCATTTATAGGCTCCTCCTTCTAACAATCCTAGGTAGTAGGTTAAGCCCAATTTTTAGCTGGAGAAATTAATGTCATGGTTAAACAATTTTCTCAAAGAATTCGGGTTGACCATGGCAGAGTCCATTTTAGCTCACTGATCTAGTGCTGAAAGGGGCCTTAATGGTTGGTCATTTAGTTCAACCCTCTTATTTTATAGCTGAGGCCCAGACCTCTGTGTTTGACCTCACACATAGGAACTTGTTCAGGATTTGAACTCACTTGAAAGGATCACAGATCTAAAAGTGTCCTTGGAGAGAATCTAGTGCAACTCCCTAATACAAATGAGGAAACCAAAGTCCCAGGAATTTAACTTATCTAAGGCTACCCAGGAAGTGTCTCAGGGATAGGATTTAAACCCAAGTCCTCAGAATTGAAGTGGGAAAGAGCTGGGTTTAGGTTTCATCAATGACATATTCAGTTGTAACCCTAAGCAGAGCAATTCTAGTTTGATTGAGTGAGGAAGAAGCTTTTTCATCAGGAGTTCCAGTCCAGACCAACAAAGGGACAGTTTAGTGTGGCACTGGAATGAGGAAGTGCTGAATTCAGATTCTACCTCACACTTCCTAGCTGTGAGACCTTGGTCAAGCCACCTAATCCTGTTTGCCTCAGTTTCCTCATCTATAAAATGAGTTGGAGAAGAAAATGGTAAACCACTCCAGTATCTCTACCAAGAAAATCCCAAATGGAGTCACGAAGAGTCTCTAAATGACTGAACAAAAACAGCTGCTTCTGCCCTGGAGAATGATATGCTTTCCTAGATTTAAATTAGTTTGCCAATCTATAAAATGGGAAATGGGAGAGGGGAATAGGACTAAATTGCTTCTAAAAACCCTTTGGGTTATAAATACTATAATTTTTCTTTACTTCCTTCCACAGTTTAACCAGACCACTTGGGAGTATCAAAAATGAGAATTTTCAACCTCAGTATATAAACTATAATATAAATCATTCCATCTCATGTTGCAGATTCATGGTTTTTAAACTGGACTAATTCAAGGGAGAATTTTGAAGAAGGAAAAATTTGACTCATACTGTTCTCTGTCTCTCTCTTTAGACATTCAGCACTATTAGGAGACAACGTGGAGTAGTAATATCTTCTAGCAATTATATTTCACTTTAAGATTTTAGAAAGCTCTTTATACACTTTATCTCATTTACTTCTCACTGCAACCCAGTGAAGTGGGTACTAATATCAAGGAAAGTCTAGTTGATACAGTGGATAGAGCAAAGGACCTGGAATAAGGATAGAGCTGAGTTCAAATTGAACCTCAAACACTTACTAACTGTGTGACCCTGGACAAATCACTTAACTTCAATTTCTTCTTCTATAAAATGATTATGATAATAAATATCATCTAATAGGCTTCTTATAAATGCTAGCTATTATTATTATCATCTTCCATTTTACAGGTTAGGAAACTGAAGTTCAGTTTTGATTTTTTGCCTATGGGCTATAGAGGACAATGAATCTAGGTTTTTCCTGATTCCAAATTTCATGTTCCTCCCATTATCCCAACTTACCTGGAATTGGAGAGGTAGGATAGATTATTTTTTTTTTTATATTTTTGCAAGGCAAATGGGGTTTAAGTGGCTTGCCCAAGGCCACACAGCGAGGTAATCATTAAGTGTCTGAGGTTGGATTTGAACTCAGGTACTCCTGATTCCAGGGCCGGTGGTCTATCCACTGGGCCACCTAGCCACCCAAGTAGGATAGATTCTGATATATATTGGTAGTATGGTGGTGGGCAATCACTTTTAGTTTTCACCTCTGTAAACTGGAGATAACAGGAGCAGGATGAAGACCCTTGAAGGATTATATGAGGAGCATATATGCTGATGTGTATAGAGTATAATATAAATAGTTATACTGTGGTGATGTTGCCTGGTTTCTCCTGAGATAAGAAAGGGATCTGAAAAAGGAGGTAACACAAAAGCATCACCCATAAAAGCAATTCTAAATCCCACCCCACTATCCTGTCTCTAACCAGAATAAAAACAAACAGGATAAAACTGCCCAACTCCTTGAAAATTGGCTGCATTGGAGTAGGCTTTTTCAAAATTATTTGTTGAAGGGGCAGCTAGGTGGCGCAGTGGATAGAGCACTGGCCCTGGAGTCAGGAGTACCTGAGTTCAAATCCAACCTCAGACACTTAATGATTACCTCGCTGTGTGGCCTTGGGCAAGTCACTTAACCCCATTTGTCTTGCAAAAACCTAAAAAAAAATATTTGTTGAAGAGGCACAAAGTATCCAGTATCCAAGTAAATATTTTGCTGGAGGACCTGAATCATATCCATCTAGACATTTTCACCCTAAACAAAACCAGAAGAAAGAAAAATGTTGCAGCTAACTGGAAGAATAGATCACAAGTACTCCCTAGAGAGGCAAAGAAAGTGGTTAACAGAGTTGATTTTATCATGTATTCTAAGACAAACATTATTTCCTGGGATACTTATGTGTCCACTAAAAGACCATCACAAAATTCTTTGCATCTTGTACCTCAATACCAATTGCTAAGAATGAACAATTTGACATTGAACTGGATAAGACCCTGAAAATTGAATCAATATATTCTCTGATAGTGACTTCAGTAGAAAGACAGGAAAAGAGAGGATGATGAGCAATTGATGGGAAAGCACAGCTCAAGAAGCATGAAAACTTCCTTTAAGAAAAGAAGTAAAAGATGTTTGACTTGGTGAGCACCAAATAACATCACCAAAAGGAAGTAGATTTTATTTTAACAGACAGGAAAAGACTTGTCATTGATCTAGGATTTATCACTGAATCAGCTGCCTCTGTACAGTCAGACCACCAACTTGTCAAGGCAAAGATCAGAATTTGTAAAATACAAGAAGTAAGAATAATTATGAGAAAAAGATATAGTATACAATCGAAACAACTCAGTCATGAACTATTTGAACATCTTATTAGCAATGGGGACAACAAAGATAAGCACCAACTTTAATAATTTTGTATAGAAATTTAACTTGCAAATCTATTGCTACAACAGAAAAATCAAAAGAAGTAAGAAAATGTTTTAGTCAGCAAACATTTGACTTGATTGCATAAATGGAGTGAGACAATTGCCAAAGGCAATACAGGTTTTCAGCATAAACTCATTTGTTAAATCTTACAAAGAAAAATGATGGACACTTATGGGCAGTATCATTTCATGACAGTAAAGTATAAAACTTTTTTTAAAGAAGGCTTTGAAAGAGATCCAACCAAGCAAAGTCATCTCAGGGACATTAAAAGACAAAAAAAGGAAAGAATAACCATTAGAAGAGAAATGAAAAAGATTTACAACCATTACTATAAACACACATTTTCGCCATATAGAAGACTAGAACAACCACATTTAAGTCCTAATTTTATAATCTTGGATGTGCTTGTAGGGGAGGTAAAAAAAAAAAGACACTAAGAACAGCTAGGAAAAGCAGCTAAATTGGGCCAAGAATAAAAAAGAAGATTCATGCTGGAAGAGACTTAATTGTAAAGTACCAAGGGATCAATAGGCAAGGTATCTAAAAAGGGGAAGTTACTAATAATGTATAAACAAATCTCAGATCTTGTTAATACTCCCTTCCCCCCCTAAAAAAGTGACCAAGAAAACTACTACCAACCTACATGCCTACTTTACCAATTATACAAAATATATTATTGATTTATACCTGAAATGAGGCCATCCTTGATTAAAGTTTAAGTAGAGGAAAAAGCAGGTCAGTTAAGCCATTGATTGGACTGAACACAGAGCCTGGAGTCAAGAAGATTTGAATTCAAATATGACATCAGATACTTACTAGTTGTGTGACTGTGGTCAAGTCAATTTACCCAATTTGTCTCAGTTACTCATTTGAAAAACGATCTGGAGAGGAAACAGCAAGCCCCTTTCATATCTTTGCCAAGAAAACCCTAAATGGGATCACAAAAAGTTGAATATGACTGAACTACAGAGAACAAGCAAATTTTTGTTTACACAATGGACCAAATCCTTAGCATTTCACAATTGACTGACTTAGAGAATATGAATACTCTTGTGCTAGTTGTTAGCTATTTTTAATTTTTTTTAATTTAATAGATCAAAAAGTCACATTACAGACCCCTTTTCCAACAAGGGTCTTCTCTCATCCATATGTCAGAATCGTTCAAGATACCCTTAATGATATACAAAAGAAATGTTCTTATTCACTGACTTTCTGTTAATAGACATCAGGGGAGGCATAAGACAGGCAAATGTGTGCTGGTCAAAGGCATCATTGCCTTTGTCTTTGTGATAGAGGAGCTTCTAAACAATGTCCAAATTGAAGATTGTAAATGAGGAGTTCCTTCACAAGTCCCTGTGGATAGATGACATGGAACTGATTACAGCAAAAGATAGAACTTTACAGAGCCTCCTGAAAGAAAACTAAAACCACTTGAGTTTTGTCAGACAATCACACAGGACAGAACAAGTGGATGAATGAACACCCACTCCCCAGATTATCACCTGCATTTGAATGGTCAATCTACTGAGTTTGCTCATCAGTGTATAACTGGGAAAAATAATTCAGAAGGACAAAGTTGAATAGGAGTTGGTGGGGTTGCTTTTAGGAATTTGTGTAATCCCTTTAATTACTCCAAGTTTTCAGTGAAAACAATGACCCATCTTTTTAATTCCAACATTCTCTCCATGTTGCTGTATGAAAGACATGAAATGCAAAAATCTCCAAAGAATTAAAAATTAGAATCATACAGAGGGTGATGCAGAGGTATACTGTAGGGGCAAGTGGGCAACATGTAAGGCACAAATGATTTTGAAGATGTCATCAAGGAAATACATGCTAGGAAGAGAAGATGGAGTAAAGGCAAGGGATGATAAATGTAGTTAGAATATTCCACTGATCAGGAGAAAGCAAGGTTCTTCATGATGAACTTCTGGAAAGTTGTGAACCAGAGTCCAACAGGATCTTCAGACATGGATGGGTTGGGACAATAAATGCACTGTTGGATATGAACTCCGAAATTGATGAGATTATGGATTCACTGGAGTATTTGAGGATTGAAGGAGCTAAATAGTATGTTATAATCTAGAAAAATTCTTCTCCCTGCCCACTCCCTCCAATGAAGAGACATAAGACAAGATATGAAGAGGAAGTTATTTATTGAATACCCAAGAGTCAGTCTTCCTTCAGAATGTGAAGCAAGGACTACTGTCCCTTTAAAAGGAAAACTGGCACCCTAACAATGCTCCCTCCTTCCTCCCTGGCAGTTCTTGTTCTGTTCTCTAGGCACCTGGCCAAACACCAGCTCTCGGAGCACCAGGACTCTCTCCTGTCACGCTCTTCTTACACAACAACTCAACACTGAACACTGTCTCACCTAGGTTCTCTGGACACAGACCCTGGCTCACTCAATACTACCTGAGCCCCACAACCCAAGCTGACCCAACCTGTCAAGGTCACCTCCTGACACCTGACAAAACTAACACTTCTACAGGGTAATTATGTTGACATGAGATCAGGTTTGTGGGTGCCACTTAATGTAGACCAATTCTTTTCACCTAGTCCAACCCTCTCATTTTCCAAATTCACAAATAATTTATGGAATAAAACAAGCATTTCCATAAGATAGTATAAATAAAAAAAAGATTGCAAATGAAACTGCCAATCTATATGTTCAATCTATGTATTTCAATTTTTGATGAATTTGATAACAAGTAACAACAAAATTTTTTCTAAAGACTGTATTTTAACCACTTTCTGCATAAATATTTTTATAAGACTTAATTAATAAAGAGGCAGCATGATGCAATATGGAAAGAATGCTAATTTGAAGATAAAGATATTGAGTTCAAATCCCAGATCTCTTCCTATCCTTTTAATTTGGGTAAGTCAACTTCTCTGGGCCCCAGAGAAGCACCTCCTCTGCAAAATGAGATGGTCTCTGAGAATTCTTCCAGTTCTGAATCTACGGTCCACTTATCAGTGCCTTGAAAATAAAATTTCCTTTCCTAATTATTCACTATCTCTATCAGAAAGAGAAGTCAGAAGTCTGGAGCCTAGGTACTAAAAGAAGCTCAGACACCCAGTAGCCTTGTAAACCTGAACCCAGCAGATGGGTGATGTGTTTGGTGGGGTAGGCCAAGGAAAGGAGAAAGTGGAGGCAGAAGGCTAGAAGCATAGGGAGATCATCTTTCCTCCCCAAAGAAACTTGTTTATAATAATATAATAATAAACAAGAATCCAAGTCACGTGGTTGGAAAGAGGGGTGTGTGTATTTGTGTGTGTGTGTGTGTGTGTGTGTGTGTGTGTGTGTGTGTGTGTGTAAAGAAATGATGAATGCTTTTCAATTTGGCTGTTGTTTTTTAAAACATGAAATAACTGATAGTAGTAATTAACTACTATCCTAGGGCCAAAAGTATACACACATCCCACCACTTGGAGTTGGATAAATAGGCACCTTCTCTCAAACACAAGATGTGTCTGTGTGTGTGTGTGTGCCTGCTACTGTCTATGTGTGAGAGGGCAATGATCCATGCCCGGACTGGGCAAGGCAACAACATTCATGCCTGCCCCCACCTAGGCAATGAACTGACTGTGACTCACAGCTCTAGTCAGAGAAGTTAACGGCCTGGAAACTCCAGAGTATGAATTAGTCCTGACTCACTGACGTTAGACTATAAACAACTCTCTTCAACTCTCCTTTTTCTTCTGTGAAATGCCCATTAGAATAAAATCCTACCTGAAATCTGAACCTTCTTCCCACTCTGGGAACCACCACAGGTGGCCACAGCTGATAGGTTGCTTAAGGACTGCTTAGTCATGGGATCAAAGATTTTCCGAGATAGAAAAGAATTTCATGGCCATTTGGTCCCAATCCTTATTTTACAGAGAGAGGAAGTAATTTCCCAAGGTCATGCAGGTAGAAAGGGCAAAGGCAAATCTAGAACCCAAGGACCTTTTTCCATTGTCCTACACAGGCCTCCACCAATCAATCCCCCTTAAACAGAGGAGAAAATTGATTGTACTCTCCCTTAGGGAGAATAGTGACTTGTCCAAGGCCCTACAGTTAGTTTTGTAAGAAGGATTAGAACACAGGTCTCTATACTCCATTATATCACACTTCTTCCTCTTGGTCAAAATATAAATCATTGTGATCTAAAAACAATTGAGGATCTATGCAGTGACTAAAAGTTTTGACTAGCACTCTAGGCCAAGGGTCTACAAACTTCTGGCAAAGTCAACATGACCAAGTACACACTTAAGAACCCAATACATGTCAGAATACATGATATATATAATAGAGAGAGTGCTGACCTTGGAGTTTAAAAGACCTGGATTCAAATTTTGCCATTGACATAAGGACATTAATATGTCATAGTCTCACTGAGCCTCAGTTTTTCATTCTATCAAAAGGGGATACAGAGATCATGAGATAATATCTATCAATTGCTTTTTTTTTTTGTATACGGCTAAGTAGTTATTAAGCATCTGAGGCCGAATTTGAAGTCAGGTCTTCCTGACTCCAGGACCAGCACTCTATTCAATGCCTCACCCAGTTGCCTAATCAACTCCTTTTCAAACTTTAAAGCATTATATAGGGGCAACTAAGTGACACTGTGGATAGAGCATCAGTTCAAATCTGGCCTTAGACACTTGATATTTACTAGCTGTGACCTTGGGCAAGTCACTTAACCCCATTGCCCCATAAATTTTTTTTAAAAAATACTTTATCCCTTAAAAAAAAGCATTATAAAAATGCCAACTATTCTGAGATGACCATTCTCTTTCTCTTGCTCTTTGATAGCAGAAGGACATAGCAAATGCTATAAAGCTTTAATAAATTCTTTTAAGACAACAACATTATTACAGGGATTTATGGTGTGAAGATTTTCATTTTCTGCCCAGCTGGAACTGGACTCCTGCCTAGCTTAGTAGTGTCTCCAGGGTCCTGAAGAAAGGCAGAGAACAGTCAGAGGTTTCCAAGTCTCTCCTGGGGTTAAAACTCCCATCATCCTCAATGAAGTGGCTCCTTGCAGAAATCTGTGTGTAATGTGACAGATAAACACTTACCGATGGTAATGGCCTTTGCCTCAAACCACCAGCATCCAGGGTCTCATATGTGGAGCATCATTTTAATGGGAATTGATCAAGCAGAAAACAGAGTCTTAAAACTTCTCTTATGGGATTTTGGAGGTTCCCCTCAGAGGAGCCCTAAGATTAAATACCAAATCTGTTCCTGGGGATAGCTTTTTATTCTTTTATAACTTAATGATAGGGAGGGAGGGGGAAGACACAAGAGAGTTTTTTGGGTAGTGATAATGTCTATTTTGGAAAAATAGACTTTGATATACTGAGTTTTCCATGATTGAAATATTCATTTGAATAATTCTTTATAGACATGATCCCTTTTGAGTCTTGAAAAAACCTTGTGAGGGAGGCATGATTGGTATTGTGTCCATTTTAAAGATCAATCAATCAATAAAGATTTAGAAAGCACTCTGTTATGTATGAGGTAGCAGCACTAAGCAATGGAAATACAAAAACATTACTGTTTGTCCTTCATTTTTGAAGACTACAATATCAGGGAGGTGTTGCCATGACAAGCATGTGAATTGGATTTGAGTGAGGGGGAGCTGTGCTAAGTCACAAGCATCATTTTCTTCTCCAGCACCATCTGGGTCCAGTGGCCAGATATGGATCAGGACAACTGGAAATGGCCCCTGGATGCCAGACAATGAGGGTTAAAGTGACTTGCCCAAGATCACACAGCCAGAAAGTGACAAGTATCTGAGGCTGGATTCCAACTCCTGTCCTCCTGAATCCAAGGCCAGTGCTCTATCCACCACCTAGCTGCCCCAGCAAAAGACAGTTCTTGCCCTCTAGAAACTTATAATCAACATGCAACATGCAAACTAGTATATACAAAGCCAGATCTATTAGGGAAGGCTCTAGAATTTAGAGGGGTTAGAGAAAGCTTCTTGTAAAAGATGAGATTTTTGTTGATACTTAAAGAAAGCCACGGAGGTCTGAAGTCAGAGATGAGAAAGGAGAACATTGCAGGTATCAAAGAAAATGCCTGGAGCTGAAATGTAGCCCCTTGTTCAGAGACCAGACAGAAGACCAGTGTCACAGGATCGAAGAATATGTGATAGGGAGCAAGATGTCAGAAGACTAGAAAGGAAGAAGTGGGCTTTGAACTCCAAATAGAGCATTTTGTATTTGATCCTAGAGATGATAAGGAATGCATGAATAGAAGAGTGAGATGGTCAGATCTGCACATTAGGAAAATCATTTTGATGACTGAATTGGATTGGAGCAGGGAGACTTGAAACTGAAGGTAATTAAGGTTCAGAGAGATGATATGATTTACCCATGGTCATCCACCTAGGGAGTAATATAGGCCAGATTGATATTCAGATCTTCCTTATTCCAGATCTACCTTCCTTACCTTCCTTATTCCAGATCTGCATTCGATCCACTATCCTATGGATGGAGCATTCTAGTTGACCCTGGACCTGAATTCTGACTTCAGACTGACTTCAGACACTATTAGTTATGTGACCTTGCATACAGGACCATCTCCAATCATCCTAATTCATATCTGGCCACTGGACCCAGATGGCTCTGGAAGAGAAATGAGGCTGTGACTTAGCACAGCACCCCGTCACTCAAATCCAATTCATGTCCACATCTTGGTATCACCTCCCTGATATCATGGTACTCTTCAAGAAAGGACAAACATAAATGGATAGTCAAAAAAGCCCTTCGTTTACTAATCAGCTTGGTCTTTTGACTTTATCAGAAGCTGAACATTCACATGTATTTTATACTTTCATCATGGATAACTTTATTATCTCCTCTAATAGGAGAGTAAAGGATGGGAATAATACCACAGGGGATACCATTTTCAGAAGTAATAATAAAACTATATGTGTGTGTATATACATGTGTATAGTGCACACATACACAAAACACACACATATTAGTTAGAATGTTGGGCCTGAAATCAGAAAGACTCATTTTTCTGAATTCAAATACAGCCTCAGACACTTACTAGCTATGTGGCTCTGGGTAAGTCACTTAACCCTCTTTGCCTCAATTTCTTCATGTGTAAAATGAGTTAAAGAAGAAAATGATAAATCATTCTAATGTCTTTGCCAAGCAAACCCCAAATGAGGTCATAAAAAGTTGGAATATAACTGAAAATACTTGAAAAACACTACTACTACCTCCCCACTACATGCACATACATCTATTATTTTAAACAAATTTTTTTCTAAAATGTCAAAAGCTTGAAAGGCTCTCCATGCTACTTGTCAAATCTGATTACCTTTTTCTTAATCCTAATCTTCCCTGACCTTTCTGCTTTATCTTCCCCTTTAGATAATTCTCTTGAATATTCTCTCCTTGGGTTTTTGTGACACTGTTCTGGATATTCTTCTGAATATTCTCTCCTTTCTAAGTTTTTGTGACACTGTTCTCTCCTAGTTCTTAGCTAACAGATCATTCTTTCTCAGTCTTTTTTGAAGGTTTCTTATCCATGTCATGCCTTCCTGCCATAAGTATCCCACAAAACTCTGTCCTGGCAGATAAATCAGGAAATATTACCCTTTAGGCGGGGAGGTAGCTCAGCAGATAGAATGTTGGACCCAGAGTTGGGAAGACCTGAGTTCCAATCTAACTTCATACACTTATTGATTGTGTAACTAAGCAAACCACTCAACTTCTGTTTGTTTAAGTTTCCTCAACTGTAAAATGAGGATAATAACAGCACCTACTTCCCAGGGTTGTTATGAGGATCAAATGAGATAATAATTGTAAAGTGCTTAGCACAATTCCTAACATGGAGGAGGCACTTAATAATGTTTATTTCCTTCTTTCATGGGCCCCCTTTGTTTTTCATTTTGTACTATCTTGTTTGCTAATCTCATCCACTCCCCATGAGTTCAACTATCATCTATGTGGATGATTCCAAGATTTAGATCTCTCTATCCCCAGCTGTAGTCACACATCTTCAACTGCCTCCCCAACATCTCAAAGTAGACAAACATGTTGAAAACAGAACTCAGTATTTTTCCTCCCTTCCACCTTCTGAATTTCCCTATTAGTGTTGAGGACATCAACATCCTTTTGGTCATGCAGAAAATGAAGAGGTAATTTGAAAGGGAAAAACACTGGCAATTGCAGAACCAGAATAGGCCTCCTTCAGAAGGTGGGATTTCAGTTGAGTTGAAGGAAGCCAGGGAAGCCAAAATATGGAGAAAAGGGAGCAGATACATCATGATTCTCACTCCATATTCAATCTGGTTGCCTAGTCTTCTAAATGTTTCCTTCTCCCCATTCATACAGGCTATTACATTCACCTTCAAATTAGTCTCCTAGTCTCAGGTTTCTCCTTACTATAATCCATTCTCCACTCCATTGTCTTGGTGATTTCTCTAAGGTATGGGCCTGATCATCTCACATTTCTGCTAAAGAAGCTCCAGTGACTACCTGTTGCTTCCAGGCTCAGATTTAAAGCCCTCTCTTTAATATTTAAGCTCTATAATCTTTCCAACCTTCTCTCACTTCACTCTCTTCAAATATTCACTATGGTCTAGCAACATTGCCCTACTTGCATTTCCTCAAAGAAGACATTCCATCTCTCAACACCATTCCCATGAACTGGCTATCTCCTGTACCAATATCTGCCCTGCTTTTATTCATCTCTTGGCTTCCCTAGTTTCCTTCAGGACTCAACCTTCTAAAGAAGACCTTTATGGTCCCACTGCTGCTAATGTTTTCTCCTTTTACATTACCTCCTTATCCTTCTGGTAGTGGGTAGGGCACCAGCCCTGGCATCAGGAGGACCTGAGTTCAAATCCAGTCTCAGGCATTTACTGTATGCAAGTCACTTAATCTTAATTGCCTCAAATCAGGTCTATCTCCTGTCATCCTGATTCATATTTGTTCACTGGATCCAATTGGTTCTAGAGGAGAAAATGAGCACAGCACCCCCTCACTCAAATTCAATTCACTTGCTTATCATGGCATCAACTACTGATGTCATGACCTTCTTCAAGAACAAAGGACAAGGGGCAGCTAGGTGGTGTAGTGGATAAAGCACCGGCCCTGGAGTCAGGAGTACCTGGGTTCAAATCTGGTCTCAGACACTTAATAATGACCTAGCTGTGTGGCCTTGGGCAAGCCACTTAACCTCAATTTGCCTTGCAAAAATCTTAAAAAAAAAAGGACAAACATCATCACTTTCTTATTCTTTATAAATCTCATACATATCTAGATATAAACATATCTCTTCTTCATTAAAATGTATACTTCTTAAGAACTAGGACTGAGTTTTGTTGGTTGTTGTGGTTTGCCCCCTTTTTTGTATTCCCCAGAATTTAACACAGTCCCTGACCCAGAGTAAATATTTAACAAATGTTTGCTGGCTGATTGAGATGAGTAAACTGAGGCCTAGAAAAGGTCAATAACTTACCCAAGGTAACAGAATTAGGGAAGGCAAAATTAAGAATAGATCCCAGGTATGATCTTTTATCTGCATCATGTTTTGTTCCCTTTCCACAACCAAAAAATCCCTGAGATAGAAGTAATGCAAGGATCATACTTTTTTTTTTTTTTTTTAACAAATGAAGATATTGAGACTGAGGGCAGTTAAATAACTTGCCTAAGGTCTCAAAGCTGGTGAGAATGGCAGAGCCAGGATATCTGGTGAGTGAGTAGAGTTATGACTAGGGAAGGTCCCAACCAGCCAAAGGGATGCAACAGAAAGAAAGACCCTAGAGAGAAGCCGGCTTCCCCAGCGTCTAGATGGTCACACAAAGCAGCAGATAAAACAAGTCTTTCTTCTAATTTTTGGAAAGTATTCTTGGGTTTCTTTCCTTCCCTTCCCCACCCTTCTGCACCCCAACCCCCAAGCGTCATATTTTTCTTTCTTGTAACCACTTGCCCAGGCCCATATTTACAGTTCTGGTTGAGTAGTTTGGTCAGACTGAAGGCTTGCTCCATCGGGACCTCCTGATCTAGTGGAAATCAGTCGGAACTCAGAGACAGAAGCCTTGGTTTTAGTCACAGCTCTATTACTCATGCAAACTGGATAACCTCAATTCAAGCAACTTCTCTTCTCTGGGCCTCAAGTTCCTTATCTACAAAATGAAGATTCTGAACTATAGATGACCTTTAAGTTGTTGCTGGGAACCCAGATGGTCTCTAGTCCTTGGTCCTTTCCCACCAGATGTCAAGCACTCTAAAAATAGCCCCCCACCTTCTCCAATATGCTGCTAAATCTATCCACTTTCACCTTGGAAACATCTGTATTCGCCTCTTCTCTTCTCTGACTCTGCCACCATCCTGACACAGACCCCTATCACTCCACACCTGGATAACTGAAACAGCCTTCTGGTCCATCTCTCTGTCTTAGCCACATCAGTTCATTTTCTACTCTACTGCCACTATGACTTTTCTAAATTGTATCCCTCTGCCCAGGGAATTTCAGTGGCTCCCTATTAACCCCAGGATCAAATCAAAGTTTATTGCCTAACATTCAAAACTTTTCACAACCCTGTCTGGTCATGACTATCAAGTTTCCAGGATGTTAATCAGGGTACCTGGGCATGTTTAGAACCCCATTCCTAGTTTCTGAGGGAAGTGGAATATTGTATCAGAAAAAATGTTCCATTTGGATTTAGGCTATATTCTAGGTGCACCACCTTAGTAAGGGTGACCTCTTTGACCTTGGCTAGTCACCTCTCTGGGTCTCTGTTTTGCCATCTGTACAATAAGGAAATTGAATTAGATGATATCTCTGAATCTCTGATCCTATGATTGGCAGTTAGCTGGTTCAGTAGGTAGAGTGCTGGGCCTGGAATCAGGAAGATCCAAATTCAAAACTGGTATCAGATATTTGCTAAATATGTGACCCTGAGAAACTCACTTTAAAAAAACAAATTCAAACTTTTTACCTCAGTTTCCTCATTTATAAAATAAGAATAATAATAGTATTTACCTCCTAGGGTTGTTGTGAGGGTCAAATATGATCATAATTATAAAGTGCTTAATACAATGACAAGTAGTAAACACTATATAAATGTTATCTATTAGAATTTAAGTTCAATACTCTTTCCATGATATCATGCAACCATTTGAGAGGTGCTTTTGCACAGTTTGAACATATATAAATATATAGAGAGAGAGAGAGAGAGAGAGAGAGAGACATACATATATTGATTCATTCATTTAGTTATTTTTATTTATTTGATTTAGTTTTAGGACTTGTGACTTGTGGCAAGAATGTGAGATTAGGTGATGTTTGTCAAATAAATTCGGCAGTGTTCCCACCAACTTAGAGCAAAACTTTCAATAGGCTATCACATGAGCTTGTTGAGTCTACAAAATCCCACATTGCCAAAGTCCCTTTTGTGAAATATACCAGAATACTACGAATTCTTGGGAAAGACAAACACATTTATGTCTTATGAATAAGCAGATTTCATGTATCCTGCAGAACAAACACAGCAAAAAACTCTGCATGGTCACATTTTGCGGTAGATCTGAAGAGGGGGAGCGTGCACTGTGGGGCTGAAGTGGGTAGAAATGTGTATCTGAGAGCAGCCAACTTGGGATGCTGTTTCTTCTTCCCCTTCTACAATCCAGTGGCTGGTATTGGAGTACCCTGTTAAAAGGACAAATACCCTCCAATCTGACTACACGAGGTCCTCACCTTTTTGGCTGGATGTCCACCACAACTCCCAGTGGAAAAAGACAGAGCTGAAACCTGGGAGGAGAGAGCCCAAAAGAGCCCAGGGATGAGGAAGGGAAATAAGAGGTCGGGGTGCTGCAGGAAAACTAAAGGAGGAGAGAAAGAAGCAGAGGGGGAGAGGAAATGGATGGGTGGAGGGTGGTAGAACTGGAAAAGATAAGGAGAGAGAAGACCTCTGGGTTTTTTTTAATTTTATTTTTTTCCCCAAATTCCAGGAACCTAGGTAGGCTGATAGCTTCATTCTCTCAGGGCTGAAAGGAAAACCCTTCCAAAAAAAAAAAAAGATGCCAGGTACAATGCCTCAAAATTTTTTGGGGGGTGGGGAGGAGGCTGACTTGGATTTGTGATTTCTCTAACTTTAGGAGCTCCAGGTAGGGAAACTCCCTAGACCTATGCAGATGTGAATTTTTCTATAACTTCTAGTCTTAGAGAATGACCTGAGGTATCTAACAGTTCAATGATTTGCCTGATACCCCCTGTTTGTATCAGATGAACTTGAATCCATCGACTACTCTGCTCTGCCCTTCAGTTTGTAAATAACATTTAATTAATAAGCACTTGTTGAATTTATTTGAGTTTACTCCTAGGCTTTGAGCTAGTCCTTTTTTGTGCTGTAGAGAATCTAGGGGTTCTGTTCCAAAAGTCTCAACAAGGGATGAGGTGTGATACCCCTACATACTGATTGGCAAAAGTCCCTAGGTCAAGATCCAACTAAGTAGTGGATTTACTAAGAGATACTGTCTTGTATGAAATGGGGAGAAACCAACTCTACACCCTCATGATTGCAGGGGGAGAGGTCAGCTAGGTTGTCAGGGCCAAGAGCAACCTGAGCCACCAGGAAATTGGGCCCCAAAGGTCTAGGGAGACAATGCCATCCAACCATGGCACCTGGAGCCTTTGTTCACACTTAGATTTTCCCAGGAGGTTGCAGCTGCACCCACATTGAACACCTGTGGGTAGAAGGGGCTCCCACGGGATCCTGTTCTCAGGAAAGAGGGCGTGATTCAAACTCCTGTCCCTTTGCCAGGCAAGGAAACAGGATTGTGTTTCCCCAACAAGATTGTATAAACTTCTATAAGACAGACCTCACTATGCTTACCACTATAAACTATGACACTGGGGGGTTTAACACTTAGGAAGATATAACTATATGTACAAATAAATAGATGGGGGGCAGCTAGGTGGCGCAGTGGATAAAGCACCGGCCCTGGAGTCAGCAGTACCTGGGTTCAAATCTGGTCTCAGACACTTAATAATTACCTAGCTGTGTGGCCTTGGGCAAGCCACTTAACCCCATTTGCCTTGCAAAAAACTAAAAAAAAAAAACCAAATAAATAGATGGGTGGCATAGTAGATAAGAGTATTGGACCTAGAGTCAAGAAAGAACTGAGCTCATATTCAGCCTGAGACACCTCATAGCTATGCAACCCTGGGCAAGTCCCTTAACCTCCTTAACCTCTGTTTGCCTCAGTTTCCTCATCTGTAAAATGGCAATAATAATAATTCCTACCTTCCAGGGTTATTGTAAGGATTTAACAAGATAATAATTGTAAAGTGCCTGCACCTTTAAATATCATATAAAGTTAGTGATTATTAACAAATATTATTTCTTCTTTCAAAGTAATCACCTTTCATTTACTCCAATTCTATTACCATTATTCAAAACCTGTTAGGAACTCCTATTTATGGAATTGTCTTCAGAGACAGCTTATCATGATAGCACATGAGAAAAATCATTATTATGTAAAAATGGTTTTCAACATTCATCTTTTTTGTATAATTTTTAGTTCCTTCTCTCCATCCTCCCCATGACAGCAAGTAATCTGATAGAGGTTATATATGTATAAACATGTTTAGCATATTTCCATATTAGACAATCATACTTCATTTTGTCTCAAAACATATTCAACTTTATCACTTATATTAAAGACCAGTTTGGCTTCACATACTTTCTGGAGAGTCCTTCCATTAATATAGGTCAGCACCATCTTGGCAATTTATAGCCAAGAGTGTGGCCATAGATTATCAGAAAGCAGTCTAGATCATTGAGAGGTCATGTGACTTGACTAGGGTCACTTGGGACACTATGTATAAGTGTCAGGACTAGAACCTGAATCTTCTCTATACTGAGGTTAATTCTATGTCCACTGCCTTTTATTCAGGCCTTTTTTGGATTATTGTGTTTGGTACTGTGCTCCATATTTTAAGGATCAAGTGGATACAACATTGGATTTGGAGCCAGGAAAACCTGAGATCACATCCAGCTTCAGATACTTCCTAGCTGTGTAAAGTTGGGCAAGTCACTTAACCTCTGTCAGCCTCAGTTTCCTCAACTGTAAAATGGGGATCATAACAACCCCTATTGGACAGTATTGTGAAAAATTAAATAAGATCTATTTGCAAAGTACTTTGCAAACCTAAGTCCCTAAATAAATGCTGGCTATTTTTTTATTATATTAGGGAGATCACTGATAAGTTGTACCCCTTTAGGAAATGGTGACTAAGAATGGGTAGGGAACTTGAAACCATCCAAATGAGAATCAGTTGCAAGAATTGGAGCTTGTACTCAGATAAGAGATATTGAAGGAAAGATGGATTCCCGCTTGGCTATGGGTTGAATTAGATGACCTCTGAGATCCTTTCCAGCTCTGGTGTTTTTTGTGATTTGGTTCCGGGAAGTCAAGTCCAGTGTTGAGTTGTATTGACGTATATGATGTCATAAATTTACAGCTGGAACTTATCTCAAGGTATTTATTTCATAGGCAGGAGATAATGAAAAATTAAATCACATAAAGAATGAAATAAAAACAATATAATTGAAAAATCATCCCTGGGAGAATTCCAGCTCCTTCCAGGCAGGAAATTTTTATATTTGTCATTTTAACCCAACCTAGTGATTAGTAGGATGCCTCCCCATAGTAGGCACTTAGTGAATATCAAGATGTTGAATAAAATGGTACATTCTTGGAGAGGGGAGTGATGCAGATAATAGAACACTGAATCAGGTTCAAATTTTGCCTGAGATATTTGCTAGCTATATATACCCTAGGACAAGTCACACAGACTCTCTTTCCTCAGTTTCTTCATCTATAAATTCTGGATTGTAATATGTCCTGAGTTCAGAAAAGGGAGAGGGTTTTTGAAGTCAATGATGTATTGGGTGACTAGGTTGCCCAGTGGATTAGAGCCCTAGACCTGGAGTCAGGAAGATGGTTTGAGTGCAAATATAACCTCAGATACCCACTAGCTGTGTGATCCAAGACAATTTACTTGACCCTGTTTGCCTTAGTTTCCTCATCTATTAAATCGAGTTGGAGAAGGAAATGGTAAATCACTCCAGTATTTTTGCCAAGAAAATCCAAAATGGGGTTTGGACTAATGGGAAATTGGGATGGGAATAGGAAAAACTCCATAAAAGTTAGAAAACACTAGGTATAATTTAGAAAATTAGGAATTTAGGAGCAGATGTTTATTTGGAGGAACATGGGGAGCTAATCTGAGACTAGACTGTAAAAGTCCATGAATGCTGAGGTAAGGGGTTTGAAATCTTCCCTTGACCCTAAAGTCTTGAGAGTTGAAGACAACATGTCTGGAAGTCCACGCGGCACAGTGACCCTGGGTCTTTGGGACAGATCCCAATAGGCAATACTGCCCTGGCAGTATCCAAACCCCAACCCTGTGTTGTGGTTGACACGTCCTGTGGTTTTCTTTCCCTGGTTCCACCCAGGGTTCCAGCCAACCCCACAGCTTCCTCCAAGGTCATGTCCCAAACATAACCCAACTCCAGCCACTCCCACAGTTTCCAAAATGAGCCAACACAACAACCCTGTGGTGTTGGGCAGGGCAGGACTTTGATGGACCTCTAATAATAGGTCCTAGAAGTTCCAGGTCAAAGGTTATCACATTTGGGTCAAGATGATGGGGAAACCTACTGGAGGAAAAATGGAGCTAAGAATTATTTTTCAGAGTTCCTGTTTCAGGCTGAACCCAGACCCAGCCAAACTTCTATACCTAGAAATGAGGAGAGATCTCCCCCTAGTGCCTAGTCATGATACAACACTGTGGACTTCTATCTTTATCCTCTTTAGGGATGGGAGCATGTCAACAAAGAACAGTCAATCTCTTGGTCAAAGGAAGGGGGATGGACATGTTAGGCACTTTCTTATCATAAATTCCAAACTTCTTTAAAGCATATTAATGAGCCTGTCTTTCCATAATCTCTCCAATATTGTCTTTTCCGATGGGGAAATTTTCATTTCATTTTAATAAAATTTAATTATTGATATCCAGAAAAATTGTATATACAGCTGAATTATTTTTTAAAATACCTGAAAGAAAAAAAGGAGCTAAATATGTCAGAGTTGTGGTTAATTCTTTAAAAGAATTTTTTATGACCTTTTTAACATTTGAAGAAAAAAAAGAATTTACATGATAAATTTATATATTGTGAACCCTAAAATTGTAAATCTTAAAATAGCAGAAAATATAGGTTATACATGAAATTTTATTCTCTGGAATTTGCTATTAACCTATGGGTGAAAACCATCTGTCCAAGATGATTACTCAGTACTAAGGGAGAAAGTCATATTTATTTAAAAACAAAGGATGGGGGAAATCATTAACCTCCTTGTTGGTCTGACAATGCAGATTACACAATATTAAGATGCCCAATTGCTTCTCAAAGTTTTATCATTCTTATTCAATACTATCTAATTAATTGTTATCTCTTGCAGGACTTTAAGTCTACTGAGGGCAAGAGGAGTCTTCCAGCATACTGATTATCCTGAGTTTGCAATGGACAAAGGGGAAGATAGTCATTGACTTTTTATCTAACTATATTTTCCCCAAAATAAGATCTAGCATGTTTTTTTTCAGGATGCCCATAATTATGAAGCCCTATCCCAAAAATAATCCCTAATTAAGATCATCAGTCAGATGGACACATTTAGTACATCCATTGTAACACAGGACAGATTCATTGAATTATAAAATAATAATATTAATATATAGTTAAATATAAATAAATAATATCTTTGACATTAATACTTGAAATAAATGATAATATAAATAAATGAATAAATGTAGATTATTGTATATGGGGGAAATAAAACATCCCCTGAAAATAAGTTCTAATGCATCTTTTGGAGCATAAATTAATATAAAACTTGGTCTTAATTTTGGGAAAATATGGAATGTAGATTGAAGGCTAAATACTTTTTCTAAAGAAATCAGTCTTTTTTTTTATTAGGAATACAGGTGTGAAAAAACTCATTATTATTATTATTTTTATTATTACACTTTGACAATATTTAAAAGGAATTATAAGGCAGCTAGGTGATGCAGTGGATAGAACACCAGCCCTGAAGTCAGGAGGACCTGAAATACTTAATAATTACCTAGCTATGTGACCTTGGGTAAGTTACTTAATGAAATAAATGAAATAAAATGAAATAAATGAAATAAAAGGAATTATAGCAAGTTGTATAGAATAGATTTGCAGCTTCAAGTATAAGCATCTTTTTTTTTTAATTATACTGTTATGGAAATACTTATTTTACTCCATAAATTTAAAATAAATTAATTAATAAAAAGTAAGTTTAAAAAAGTCTTATTGCTGTTTTTTAGTCTTTGCATCATAGTCATTTAAAGCAGACTTTTTTTTGAACCTTCTCTTGACAAAGGGATAGGGCAGAGAGTATGTGTGATTGCTTGTGGTAGGTGCTTAAGTTTCTTCTATGGGTCAGTCCTTTACAAATTATAATTATAATATAATAACAACAATAATAGCTAATACATGCTTACCATGTGTCAGTCCCTGAGCTAAGCACTTTACAATTACTATCTCATTTGATTCTCAAAACAACCCTGAGTTGTTTAAATAATATATTATTTAATAAACATTATTTAAATAATAAGTGTTATTATTATCTCCATTTTACAGACCAGGAAAACTGAGACAAAGATTAATGTTACTTGCCCAAAGTCACACAATAAGTATCTGAAGTTGGTTTGAAATTCATGTCTTCTTGATTCCAGACCTGGTGCTCTATCCACTGCATCACCTCATTGTCAATTAAGCAAAACCAGCCAATAAAGTGACTTTAACATTGTATACAATAATCCAAGTAAACCTTTCTACCAAGAGAAGAATGTTTCACTGTCTGTTCTCAGAACTCTTCATTGATATTCTACTTACTTGGATTTCCTTACTTTTTGGTGATACTTTCCTTGACTTTGTTGTTTTGGGATCCATTGTTCTCCGGGTTCCCTTTTTTTTTCATTCTGGATCAGTACATACAAATCTTCACATGTTTATCTGAATTCTTTATATTTGTTATTTTTCCCTGTACAATATTCCATTACATTCATAAGAAAAGGCAAGTGGTATGATAGGAAAGAATGTTTGTTTTGGAATCAAGAGGATCTGTGTTCAAATTCTGAGTCTACCCATTATTCTTTGCATGACCTTGGGCAAGTGATTAATTCCCTCATTTGAGAGAAGGTTCAAAGATTCCTTCCATTCCTAAATCCTAGAGATGTCGTTTCTAGTTCTTTGCTGTCACAAAAAAAGCACAGTGTTGAAAATTTCGGTATATATTGGATCTTTTTTTCTATCTTTGGCTCTCTTGGTATCTGTACCCAAAAGTGAGATCACTAGGTCAGAAGGTATGGACAGTTAAGTCCAGTATTTTTGCATAATTCTAAATTGATATCCAGAATGACCAAAATGAAGCATCAGTTGCCACTGATTTTTCCTGTCTTTTGTCATCTTTGCTAATTTACATGGACTGAGGTGATCTCTCAGAATTGTTTTCATTTTCATAATTTATAGCAATTCTTTTGAAAACTATTTAGGTCCATTGACTACTTATCTACTGGGGATTAGTCACAGTGGACTGGTCAGGGGGATGTGAATTTGAATCCAACCTCAGACACGTGATACTAGCTGTGTGACTTTGGGCAAGTCCCTTAACCCTGATTGCCTCACATTCGGGGCCATCTCCAGTTGTCCTGATTCATATCCGGCCATTGGACCCAGATGACTCTGGAGGAGAAAGTGAGACTTGTGACTTAGCACAGCATCTTCTCATTTAAATTCAATTCACTTGTTTGTCATGGTGTCATGGTTGTCTTTACCTCTTACTTTGCACTGTATTCTATGTACAAGCCTACTATTCCCACTGATAGTGTGTCTATGTGAGAGGTCACATCACAGATTTATACAGTCTTGTAACTTCTGTTTTACTATACCATCTCTATAAATGCTTCTGCTCTAAGCTAATTAAGTGTACCAGCTGAAGTTTACTGTTTTAGAAGTGAGAACCTACAAGGTACCTTGAACCTCTAGCAACCTCTACTTGCAGGACCTACCCTGCAACCTATGAGTACAGATTGGTGAAGGATGAAGTATTCTAGAAAGGGGTGCATATATCTAAATGGAATTTTTAAAATGACAGTAAACCTGTTAGACAGATTGTGCAATGAATAGGGAGCTGGGTCTGGAGTTAGGAAGACCTGAGTTTAAATTTGGTCTCAGATATCTACAATATGTGTGATCTTAGGCAAATTACTTAACCTCAGTTTGCTTCAGTTTCCTTATCTGTAAAATAAGGATAATAATAACAAAATAACAATAGCACCTAATTTCCAGAGTTAATGTGAGGATCAAATGAGATAATAATTGTGGTGTTTAGGGGGGGTGGCTAGGTGGTGCAGTGGATAAAGCACTGGCCTTGGAGTCAGGAGTACCTGGGTTCAAATCCGGTCTCAGACACTTAATAATTACCTAGCTGTGTGGCCTTGGGCAGCTACTTAACCCCATTTGCCTTGCAAAAACCTAAAAAAAAATAATAATAATTGTGGTGTTTAGTAAGCACCATATAAAAGTGAACTATTAATAAGATTTTAGTGAATAACTACTGAATTATGCATTTGTATCATATTTGCACATAAATAAACTGGTGCTTAGTCACAGGATGGATTCTGTGGAGGGATTCTGATCCACTTGCTCTTCCCCAAGTAATGATAGACAGATTCCTAGTCCCTTTATTCCTGTGATTCAGTCACCAGTTGAATTGAAAAATCTCTTCCTCCTGCTACTTTTGTCCATACTCTTATTTCTGTTCCTTTTGGCTCTAACCCTTCACAGTTTACAGCCTTTTACAGGAAAGTACACTTTCCTGTGTATTTTCAGGTTCTTTGGCATTCCTGTTTCATTGTTTAACTTCTCTTCATTCTAACTCTCTTCACCTTGCACTCTATGTTGCATCAATAATAGGAACCTAGGTGGGGCAGCTAGGTGGTGCAGTGGATAGAGCATTGGACCTGGAGTCAGGAGGATCTGAGTTCAAATCTAGTTTCAGATACATAAAAATTGTCTAGCTGTGTGACCTTGGGCAAGTCACTTAACCCCATTGCCTTGTAAAAACTAAAATAATAATAATAGGAACCTAGATTTCCCTAGAATACCACACTTTCCTGGTCTTTTCTCTAATACTTAGAGGTTCTTTTCTCATGCCCTTGACATTCTAGGTCAAAAATAGAAGTAGGCATACCTCCTTGTTTCTCATTGCTCCTTCTAAACTATACCTCTCCTATCATTTATTTAGCAATTTGTCTTCTTTTAAATATAGGGAGACTGGTTGGCCAAAAACAATTATATCTTTTACAACCATGATTTAGTGCAGATATACACACATACATATATATACATATGTAAATATATACATATACATGTAAATATACACAAATACATGTAAATATATATGTGTGTGTGTGTGTATGCTAGGTAGACTAAGAACAACAACTTTGCCTTCTTTGGTTGCTTGCCCTAGAATATCTCTTCTTACTTCAATCTATCCCTCACTCAGCTGTCAAACTGATTTTCCTAAAGTCATGGAATACCCCAATGCCCCATGTCACCTCCCCTACTCATAAAACTTCGGTGACTCTCTCTTGCCTTCAGGACTAAATAGAAAATTTTCAGTTTTGCATTTAAAGTCCTTGGGGCTTTCCTTCTTTCTGTCTTCTCTGTGTAGTTCAAGAATCAGCATCACCTGCTTTCTTGTTGTCCCTTGCCCAGAACATTCCATCTATAGACTCTCTCTTTGCCCCAGTTGTCCCCCATGCTTGGAACGATTTCCATCATCACCTCCTCCTATTCCTAATTTTCCTGGCTTCATTCAAAATCTAGCTCAGATTTCACCTTTTGCATAAGACCTTTCCTACTCTTCTGACTTTGAGTGGCTTCCCTCTGATATTACCTTCCATATTACTATTCTGTATATATCTAGATAGTTACATGTTTTCCCTATTAAAATGTATGCCCTGGGGCAGCTAGATGGTGTAATGGATAAAGCACCGGCCCTGAAGTCAGGAGTACCTGGGTTCAAATCCGGTCTCAGACACTTAATAATTACCTAGCTGTGTGGCCTTAGGCAAGCCACTTAACCCCACTTGCCTTGCAAAAAAAAAAAAAAGAGATTAAAAAAAATGTATGCCTTCTGAGGGCAGGAACTATTTTTTGTTTGTTTTTCTTTTTTCTTATATAACTAGCATTAGTACAGTGCCTATTGTTTTAGTTGTTTTTCAGTCATGTCTGACTATTCATAACTTCTTTGTGGGGGTGGGTGTGTGTTTTTTTTTGACAGAGATAATGAAATGATTTGTCATTTCCTTCTCCAGCTCATTTTGCAGTTGAGGAAACTAAGGAAAATAAGGTTAAGTGACTTGTCCAGGGTCACACAGCTAGTAAGTATCTGAAGCCAAATCAAACTCAGATCCTTTTGCCTTTATGGCCAGTGCTCTATTCCCCTGTGTCCCCTAGCTGCCCTAGCATAGTAGTGTCTGGCATAAAACAAATGTTTGTTGACTGAGTCCCACTCTCCACCGCCTTAGGCACTCACTTTTTTTTTAGGTTTTTTCCCTAAGGCAAACAGGGTTAAGTGGCTTGCTCAAGGCCACACAGCTAGGTAATTATTAAGTGTCTGAGACTGGATTTGAACCCAGGTACTCCTGACTCCAGGGCCGGTGCTTTATCCACTAGGCCACCTAGACGCCCCTAGACACTCACTTTTGCTTTCTCAGTCCAGGGATAACAATGTTTACTTTACTTATAAGGCACCTTCTCTGGGCTACTCTCTACCAGACCCCACTCACCCTGGCTGGCCAGGTTCCAGGCTCTGAGTCCCTGTTTACAGCTATTAGAGAATTATCTCTCCTTCTTTTGGGGAATCTCTAGCTCTCCAAATAATATTTATACTAGTCAAGGTTTTCTTTGATTTATTCATATCTCCAGCTCTAGGTCCTGAATTGAGACTTTGGTCCTGGGCCAAACTCCACAATCCTGCTGCACTTTTGGGAGGGATGGTTGTAGGGATGTGTTGGAGCCCAAAAGAACTGATTATTAAATTTTGCAGTGTGAGTATTTGCACCTGAGAAAAAAGGCAAAAGCTACAGATCTGGGCTTGGCTTATTATCTTCTTGTTTGTCTAGACTTAAGAAAGCAACGGAGGCAGCTAGGTGGCAAAGTGGGTAAAGCATGGCCCTGGAGTCAGGAGTACCTGGGTTCAAATCCCGTCTCAGACACTTAATAATTACCTAGCTGTGTGGCCTTGGGCAAGACACTTAACCCCATTTGCCTTGCAAAAAAAAAAGCAATGGAAAAAATACTAATGCTGTAGATAAAGCTTAAATGTGGATTCTGGATTTGAATAGCTAGATGTTAAATATTTGCTGGCATATCTGTGGGTGGTTGGTTGACTCTACCTGATTTTATCCTGAGACCTCTGGATTCTTGCACTGACCACCTCTTCGGGATTAGGCCCCCATGGATCTTTTGCTAGAGATGTTAGAGCCCTAGGACTTCCAAGGTGTTCACTCTGGAGTATTCCAATCACTCAGGTTTTCCAAGTTCTCCAGGTCATTCCTACTGCCCTTCCTCAAGTGATGTCTTGCAGGCAGTACACGTCTCTGCCTGGTTATACCAGGGAACTAGGCTTGTTTGCCTGTGCCAGTGCTGACTTGTCTGACCTTCCCCTTTCCTACTGTTCATGGGCATTTTGTGCAGTTCTGGGGTGGAAAAGTCATCTACTGTGATTCTCATTGGATTTCTCGATCATTATTCTGTCTGATATGAATTTCAGGTTTTTGCTAGAGAAAGTACATGGGAGCTGGGTAGCCTGCCTGCTTTTTGTCCAAAAGCCTTGGTTTTCTAGTCCTATTATTCATGAGCTTTCATTAAGTGTGCTCCCTCAATATTGAATAACCCATTGATATCTCCCCAATATCAATCACTTGATAACTCTTTTTTTGTCAAGGCAATGGGGTTGAGTGACTTGCCCAAGGTCACACGACTAGGCAATTATTAAGTGTCTGAGATCAAATTTGAACTCAGGTCCTCCTGACTCCAGGGCTAATGCTCTATTCACTGCGTCACCCAGCTGCCCCTCACTTGATAACTTTTACAAAAGATATTTATAGTATTCTTTTACATGTAAATATAATATAACAAAGATAGAAGTATAAAAATATTCTCCTATATGAGGAGGCATATTTTCCTTTTTGTACACACTTAGTCTAAGGGGAAAGTGGACTCAGTCTTAAAGTGGCTGGTTCAAAATATTCTAATTGAATGACTCTGGGGAAGATGGCAGGGTAAACACTAAATCACTGTAATTCTTCCAAATTCACCTCCAAACAATCAGAAAATAGTGCTCCCAAGCAAATCCTAAAACAGTAGAACTAGCAAAAAGATGGGGTGAAATAATCTTTTAGCCCCCAAAACTTGGAAGATTGGTAGGAAAGGTCTGTCTCACACAGGTTTAAGGGGAGAGCAGTCCAGAAAAAGAAGTGTCCCAATATGTTAACAGCAAGCACCACCTCAACAAAACACTGGGAGATCCTGAGCCCCAATGTGGAGGATCAGGCAAACATCTACACCAAGACCCAGCCCAACCCCCACTTACCTGAGCATAGCCAGGAAATGGGCAGACTTCTCAGAAGCAACAACACTTCAGTGTAACCCCTTGGGAACAGGCAGATGCCAATGCAGAAGCACCCTACCGATTGAAGCACATGCCAGACATAGGTCTCCAGCTTAGCACCAGGACCCTTATCATCTCTAACAGTGCCCACCACACTCCAACCCCTCAGCACAGCACTGGACACAGGGACTCCCATGGGCCTCAGGGAAACATCAGTGCATACCAGGGAACCAGTCAGAGCCTGAAGCCCCTGGCAAAGGAAGCCTGAGACAGTGCCCTTTTACCCAGAAGCAGAGCTCAAATTGAAAAGAAAGGAAAAAAGGGCAAACACATGAGCAAAAAATAGCAACAAAAGAATCTGACAATAGAAAGGTGTTTTTTTTTTTTTTGCAAGGCAAATGGG
The DNA here is from genome assembly GCF_037893015.1 of Macrotis lagotis. NCBI lineage: Eukaryota > Metazoa > Chordata > Mammalia > Peramelemorphia > Peramelidae > Macrotis > Macrotis lagotis. The sequence goes on from NC_133661.1 coordinate 124,740,280, forward strand.
GTTAAATGGCTTGCCCAAGGCCACACAGCTAGGTAATTATTAAGTGTCTGAGACTGGATTTGAACATAGGTACTCCTGACTCCAAGGCCAGTGCTTTATCCACTACACCACCTAGCCACCCCCCCAATAGAAAGTTAATATGGTGGCAGAGAAGTTCAAGATAAAAACTCAGAAGAGGCCAAAGTGTTAAAATGTCTATGAGTTGAGTAAAGCCCCAAAGAAAAATGAGAAGTGATCTCAAACCCAGAAAGAATTCATAGAGGACCTCAAAAAGGGGCTTAAAAATCATATAAGGGAAGCAGAAGAAAAACTGGGAAAAGAAGTGAGTGTTGCAAGAGAATCATGAAAAAAGAGCCAATGACTTGGAAAAAGAAAAACAACTACCTAAAAGTAGAATTGGTCAAATTGGTCAAAAAGAGATACAAAAATTCACCGAAGAAAACAATTCCTTAAAAGTTAGAATTGAGGGGGCAGCTAGGTGGCAAAGTGGACAGAGCACAGGCCCTGGAGTCAGGAGTACCTGAGTTCAAATTTGACCTCAGACACTTAATAATTACCTAGCTGTGTGGCCTTGGGCAAGCCACTTAACCCCATTTGCCTTGCAAAAAAAAAAAAGTTAGAACTGAGCAAATGGAAACTACAACATCAGTATAATCAGTATAATCAAACAAAGCTAAAAGAATGAAAAACAGAAGAAAATATAAAATACCTCATTGGAAAAACATCTGACATTGAAAACAGATCCAGAAGAGGCAATATCAGAATCGTTGTGCTACCTGAAAGTTATATTCAAAAGGATCCAGACAGCATTTTATAAGAAATTATCAAGGAAAAGTGTTCTGATATCCTAGAAGTAGAGGGCAAAGTAGGCATTGAAAGAATCCACTGGTCAACTCAGTAAAGAAATCCCAAATAAAAATTCCAAGGACCATTATAGCCAAACTTCAGAATTATCAGGTCAAGGAAAAAATAATGGGAGTGGTCAGAAAGAAAAAATTCAAATATCAGAGAGCCACAAATCAGGATTACATAGGATTTAGCAGCTATAATATTAAAAGAATGAAGGTCATAGAACATGATATCCTGGTAGGCAAATGAGCTAGGACTAAAACCCAGAATCACCTACCTAGGAAATTCAAACATAATATTTCAAGAAGGGCAGCTAGGTGTTGAAGTGAATGGAGTACAAGTCTTGGAGTCAGATGGACCTGAATTCAAATCCAGTCTCAGACACACAATAATTACCTAGCTGTGTGACCTTGGCCAAGTCACTTAAACCCATTGCCTTGCCCCCCCCAAAAGCTCAGGAGACATAATATGTCAAGGGAAATAAAAAGATTTCAGACCTTCATAAGGAGACCAGAATTGAATGAAAAATTTGATTTCAAATATCAAGACCCAAGAGAAGTCTAAAAAGGGAAAAAGGGAGAAAGAAACAGAAGGGATTCAATGGAGCTAAACTGTTTACATCCCTACATGGGAAGATGATACTTGTAGTTACTAAAAATTATACCACTAATAGAACAGTTATAAGTAATATACATAGGCAGAGGGTATGGTCATAAGGTAAATTTGAGGGAATGACATAAAAAAAATAATTAAGGGATGAGAAAGAGGAGTACCCTGGGTGCAGAAGAAAGGGAGAGGTAAAATGGGGTACATTATTCCATGGTAGGAAGAAAAATGGGAGAGTGGGTGATGGGCATTGTTCATCAGTACTTACTCTCATCAGTATTGGTTCAAAGAGGAAATAATACATATAATCAGATGTATATAGAAATCTCTTACCCAATAAGGAAGTAGGAGGGGAAGAAATTGAGTAAAGGATAGGAGTGGGGTGGGGTGGGAAGGGGGACTGACAGAAGAGAGGGCAGATTGGGGGAGGAGGTAGGTTGACTGAAACAAAACTGTTGAGGGGGGGGAGGTAAAAGGAGAGATAGGACAAACAGGAGAAAACAAATGGAATGGAGAGAAATACATAGTTAGTGATCATAATTCTGAATGTGAATAGGATGAACTCTCGCATAAAATGAAAGTAGAACTTTCTCTCAGAACTTGATAAATCCAACAAAAATAAACAACAAAGAAACTAAGGAGACAAATAGAATATTAGAAAAGTTAAATATGACAGACCTTCAGACACTAGAAAAATTTGGAAAGACTTGTATGAATTGATGCAAAACGAAATGAACATAACCAGGAAAACACCATACACAGTGTCAGCCACATATATATGACTCAGTTCTTCTCAACAACATTACAATCCAAGACAAGAACAAAGGAGTCATGAAGAAAAATTAAATCCACATCCAGATAAAGAACTGATAGACTCTGAATTCAGATTGAATTATACTTTTTTCACTTACTTTATTCTTTATTCTTTCACCTTTTCCTTTCTCAACAGTGTTTTGCTTCTGTCTACCTCCTATCCCAATCTGCCCTTTCTTTCTGAAAACCCCCTTACTCAATTTCTTCCCCTCCTACTTCCCTAGATGGATAAGATAGATTTCTTTCTACATTCAACTGATTCTGTGGTTCCCCCCCACACTTTTTATCTGTTTCTTCTTTTGCAACTGTGACTAATATGGAAATATGTTTTACATGATAGCACATGGATAACCTAGATTAAATTGAAAAGGGGAGGGGAGGGAGGGAGAAAAATTTGGAGCTCAAATCTTATAAAAAAGTGAATGCCAAAAATTCTCTTGACATGTAATTAGGAAAAAATAAAATACTATTTTTAAAAGTTCCAATTTACAGATCATATGACCCACACAATGGAGAATTTTGCATTTTCTGCTGTCCTCATAAACTCTCAAAATTCTCCATTATAGGAATTATAATCAAGAGGTAAAGCCATTGCAATTATTTCTGTAGGTTAAAATACAGGATAACAACCTAATAGATGAATAGATTAAGGCTAATCTCTAATCTTTGACAAGCTCATTCAACACATCTTCCTCACCTATGTTCTGGTAGGGCAGCTTAACTCAATGCACCATCTTGTGTTTTGGGATCCATCCAGTAATTTCCTTGGTGCCAATGGCAGGTTTTGCCAGCACATCGTACCTCAACTCTGCCCAATGTCCTTATAGAAGGGGAGAGAGTAGGAAGGCATAGAAAAGTGAAAGCATGCTCACCCTAAGGAAATAGCTTACTTAATCCAGAGAACTAAAGAACAGAGGGAAATGTGTCAGGGCACTAGAATATGAGTAGGATTATACCAGAACTGAAGGAAAAGGGACCGGCATCCAGTTGGAACCAGTTCTTTCCCTCCAGATATTACTTAGGGCTAGAACTAAGGATAGTGAAAAATGAATTGCTCAATGTTAGAAGAGGTTGAGAGCTTTGAAGTTTTGCCTTTTGGAGGATCTGCCATTAAAGGAGAAGAAATTAGAAAGTAAGTAATAGAGGAATAGAAAGAGAAGGCTGCAATTACCAAAGATGTCAGGAGAGAAAAAAATTTATCTAAAAATCTAAAACACACCCAGATAAATTAACAAGAAATAATTTAAAAGAGAAGGGATGGGAGGCGGCTAAGTGGTGTAGTGGATGAAGCACCTGCCTTGGAGTCAGGACTACCTGGGTTCAAATCCAGTCTCAGACACTTAATAATTACCTAGCTGTGTGGCCTTGGGAAAGCCACTTAACCCCATTTGCCTTGCAAAAACCTAAAAAAACAAAAAAAAAAAAAAAGAGAAGGGATGGAGCAGTTAAGTGGCACAGTGGATAGAGCACCAGCCCTGAAGTCAGGAGGACCTGAGTTCAAATATGACCTCAGACACTTAATAATTACCTAGCTGTGTGACTTTGGGCAAGTCACTTAACCCCACTGCCATGCAAAAAGCAAAAAAACAAAATAAAACAAAAAAAAAAAAAGAGAAGGGAAGATGGCCACTAAGACATCTAAATGAGTCCAAACATTTTAACTAAATACTGTAAGACAAAGAAATTAAATCTTGAAAAATAGATTAAGTAGTAGTGAACCAAAAGAGCATGAAAAACAAAAGCAAGATGTTCCATAATCGGTCAAGAGAGAAATAAGAATCTTTAAAGGAGAAGATAAGACAAATAGCAAGCAGGATACATAGTCAACACAGCAGAAACAAGAGACAGAATAGAACAACTTGAATTCAGGACAGCAAATTTCTCTAAATAAGTGAAAGAGTAAATGACTGATTAAGAATATAAATATATGAAATAAAGGAAAATCTAAAGGAAGAGAAGCAAAGTACAATAATATTAAAAAAAACCCAAATCCAGTCTCAGACACCTAAATAATTACCTAGCTGTGTAACCTTGAGCAAGTCACTTATCCCCATAGCCTTTCCAAAAAAGAGAACCTATTTATCTTTATATAAACATAATATATTGATTTTGAAAACAGGATTTAGAAACAAGAATAAAAATTTTAAAATTAAATAATATAATGTAAGAAAACTGCCTACTGGACTTGGCAAAAAAAAAAAATCCCCCCATGAAATCCTTGGTATAGCTCTCCCCAACCTGTGTCCCTTTTGTATTTAATTTTTAAAATCAATGTACTGAAAGGAACTTGGGTGCAAAATAGAAATTATATTAAATATACTTTTATTTAAGATATAATAAAAGTTTGACATAAAAAAGAAAATTGCTTAGAACTTTTGAATATAGAAAATAAAGTGCCAATTGAAGAAATCTATAGATATTTTTCAGAAAACAAACAAAAAACAAAACAAAAACAAAAACCATTTTGCAAACTCCAAGACATATGGTGGCTAAATTTAACAATTCCAGTGACAAACAACAAATTCCACAAGTGACTAGGAGAGACTTTCAAACATAAAATAAAGGACATTAAATAATGAGTAAAATAACATCCCCAAAAAAGCACTGCCATATAGAAAAGAGCCTCAAAACAGTCAACATGACTCTGATCTTATAGAATTCCATATGTTCAGAAATCACAATTGCCCAATACAACAAAGATTGCTTTACATTGTTTATCAGAGATAACTATTTGCTTAGTATTTAACAGGGACATAATGATATGCAAAATATCCTTCCCCAACCCAAAAGCAATAAAGAAAAGAAAAAGGAAAACACTTCAAACATCTCATTTGTCTCCATCAAAACCTTACTTAGATGCCAAGCTATAGCTTAAATCCTACCTCTTCCACAAAAGCTTTCAGAGATCTCTCTCTACAATGAATTTATCTTCTTACCTCTCCATATTAGTCTTTGGGCATTCAGCATACACTGTATTGTGCTTTATCATTTCTAAGAATCTCTAAACTAAGAAAGGATCCACAGATCATAATACAAGTATTATTATTCCAATTTTACAGACACAGAGAATGCAAGTAACTTGTCCAGGATCACACAGTAAAATGGAGCTGGGATTTGATCTCTATTGGTTACAAATCAAGTGTTCTTTATTCTATTCTATAATGCCTCTAAAAGTCACAAGTCTTTTAGACTTTATAGATAGGTAGATAAAGACATAAATCTGTAGAAATAGATTTATGCACATATAAAAGTTTAAATTTTATTTTAACATTTATTTTTAAAAATTTGGTTTCAAATTTTCTTCCTATTTCTAGCACCCCCACCCACCCATTGAGAAGACAAGTAATATGATATTAACTATGGATGTGAAACCATGCAAAATATATTTCTTATTCACCATGTTGCAAAAAACAAAATAAAACAAAGGAAAAGAAAAAATGAAGTAAAAAATATGCTCAATATATACTCAAGAATGCATTATTTTTTCCTTGAGGTGTATAGTATTTTTTTATCATGAGTCCTTTGGAACTGTCCTGGATCATTGTATTGACTTTTTTTTGGTGAAATATGGGATCCTAATTTAGACCTTTAGATATCTAGTCCAACACTCTGTAAGCTGAGGGCCTGAAAGATATTAGAGTCCAGTCAAGACTAGTTAACAAGAATTTATTAAACCCTGAAGATACAAAGAAAGTAAAAAACAATCCTCAGGGATCTCACACTCTAATAAAGGGAACAACATGCCAACAATTATATATAAACAACTTATGTAGCATAAATTGAAAATTATCTCAGATGGAAGGCATTTAATCTCCTTTAATGTTAAGGAGATTGGGAAAGGATTTCAAAAGGTGAGAATTTATTTGAAACTTAAAGGAAGCCAGTAAGTGGAGTCTGGAAGGGATAAAATTCCAACATGGAGAAAGACTAACTAGTGAAAATGCCACTAAAGTAAAGAGAGTGGAGTGTCTTCTGTGAGAAAAAGTAGAGAGGCCAGTGTGGAGTAGGCTGAAGGAATTAAATTGTAAAAAACAAGGAAAGGTAGGAAAATGGCCAGGATATAAAAGACTTTACAAGTCAAATAGGAATTTTTATTTGATCCTTGAGACTAGATGCAATTGCTAGAGTTTTCTGAATAGGAGGAATGACATTTAGATCTGAGCTTTAGAAAGATCATTTTGATAGCTGAGTGGATGATGAACTGGAGCAGGGAGCAATAGTTTAAAGGACAAAAGTTCAAAAGAGAGATGAATTTTCTATTTACCCACTCTCATCATTCTGCCACTGCCTAATTTGGTTTGCTTTCCTTCCCACTATTGAAACTACCACTTCAGCTGCTATACAAGAATTGTAGGTGAGGCTATGATCATTGTTACTTTTTGTCCCTGTACCCTCTTCTACTTGACAAAATGCCTACTAAGATAAGGAGTATCCTACCATGTGGTCATTTTTAAAATCTTATTCTTTGTGACTCCATTTGAGGTTTTCTTGGCAAAGATTTCCTTCTCCAAACATACTATAGTGTGATCTAAATTGGCCATCTGATTGAAGAGTAAGATACTCCAGTTTGACTATGCTTCTCTGCCCCAAAAGGCACAAGGTTGGGGTGGGAGGGCATATAAATAGAAATATTTATAATAATGAGTCCATTAAGTATAATCCTTGACTCCAAAGTAATTTTAACATCTCCTATGTTTATCCTTTTAAATCTTCCTCAAGATTAATATATTTAAAGGTGGCTGGAGTCTGCTTAGCCTAGATTAATGTATTTGTAAAAGACTTCAGATCATCTTATATATCCCAGGATAAAATTCCATAGATCCTAACCTCAGGCTGGAATTAGCCTATAAAGTTCTGGGCAAGATTAGTTGCTTAGGATTGTTGAATGGACTATTTTTGTTTTTGTTTAGTTTTTTAATTATATTTTATTTTAAGTTCAAAATTCTCCTCCTCCCCCATCCATTGAGTTAATAAGAAAAACAAAATGCACTACAGCTATGTTGTTCAGTCATTTTTCAGTTGTGTTTGACTCTTCATGACCCCATTTGGAGTTTTCTTGGCAAAGATACTAGAGTGCTTTGCCATCTCTTTCTCTAGTTCATTTTACAGATGAGAAAACTGAAACAACTAGGGCCACCTAGGTGGTGCAATGAATAGAGTACCTGACCAACAGTCAAGGGACCTGGGTTCAAATTTGGACTCAGACACTTGGCACTTACCAGTTATGTGACCTTGGGTAAGTTATTTAACCTTGATTGCCTCAAATCCCAAGTCATCTCCAGTTGTCCTGAATCACAACTCACCACTGGACCTAGATGACTTTGGAGGAGGCAAATCTAATTCACATGCATATTATGGCTTCATATCCCTGACATCATGGCTGTCTTCAAGAACAAAGGCCAAAACATCAATCACCCTGAGATTATATTTGAACTCAGGTTCTCCTGATTTCAGGGTCAGCAGTCAATCCATGTCCTTTGCATGTCCTTTTTTTTTTTTTAAGAAAGATTTTATTTATTTTGAGTTTTAAAATTTTTCCCCCATTCTTGCTTCCCTCCCCGCCCCCCCCCAGAAGGCATTCTGGTAGTCTTTACATTGGTTCCATGTTATACATTGATCTCAGTTGAATGTGATGACAGAGAAATCATATTCTTAAGGAAGAAAAATAAAGTATGAGATAGTAAAATTACTTAATAATATAACTTTTTTTTCCTAATTTGACGGTAAATAGTCTGGTCTTTGTTCAAAGTCCATAATTCTTTCACTGGATACAGATTATTCTCCATTGCAGATGGCCCAAAATTGTCCCTGGTTGTTGCCCTGCAGGGATGAGCAACTCCATCAAGGTTGATCATCACCCCCATGTTGCTGTTAGGGTATACAATATTTTTCTGGTTCCTTTGCACATACTTTTTAAGGGTTTCCAATTCAGAAACAAAAAAAGCAATGGACACAGGTAAAGAGACCTAGGGTTGTGTTGAGTCCACATACATTTTCTATAGTATTTGCTCTATAAACACATTTTTATTCTATGAATTAAAAAAAAAATCATCGGAGTATGAGGTTCCTTTGCTAGGACCAAATTAGTAGACTATACAACCTAGAAAGGAGGATGTTAGTTTCTAAGTTTATGATCTCAGTGGCTTTAGGCCCCAAGAAGTTAGGTCCTTAGTAGATATGAGGGTGATGGACCATACTCTAGAGGAAGAGTTCAGGAATTCTCAGTTCTTGGCTTTGGTGAACATCGCCAAAGCAGCAGAATTCTCTGATTACTATCTGTGACATGAATTGTTACTCCTTAGGAATAATGGCTGTACAGGTTTGAGAATAGGAAGGTGGGACTAACTCTTTTCTTTAAGGAGGGTTAAGAGAGTCACTAAGACAAATAGAGATCCCCTTGGCTGTGGTGTTATAGAGTTGATAGAAGTGTGTTATGAAAGGGGAAGAAACCTTTAGCTGGAAGAGAAGACCTAATTGTGGTTAACTACATTTTAGGCCAACAGGGTCATAAGAGAAGAATGTTAAGTGTGGGAGGGAGATACCACCTGCCAGGCCCTGGGCAAGATGGAATGGAGATACATGAGTCATTGACTATAAAATTACCTAAGTTTAGATATAAACACAGCTGGCAACTTGGCTAGTCTGCAGCCACTAGATTCTTGAAGAGGGGAAAGCTAGATCAGACAAAAAGGATAGCCTCTCCTGAGATAAGATTCCACATTGGATGAAATTAAGGAAGGTTATTGGGCATTAGAGGTAAGTCTGATCTTGGCAGGGACATGATGAGACACTTGAAGGTTGCTAAATGATTAACAAAAGGAGGTTTACTTAGCCCTAACAAAGTAAGAATATGCATCAGGTATGACAAGTGAAATCTGAAATTACTGAGGAAACAAAGGTTGGGGCTTCTGAGCATATCAATTTATTAAGCAATGCATGCCAATTAAATAGCAAATTTAGAAGAGGACCCTCTCAGTGGGATACTGGACCTCAAATATCAGGTGAGAAAGTTTTTTATGCATAAAGAAAAACTAATTAACAGGATATAAGATTAGGTGATTTGATTTCTAATTGGAGGAAAAATTAGAGCTTTTCCAAATTGAGATGGGGAGAACGAACAGGTGCAATTCCCTTAAATCAGAAAAAGAGTTATTCTAGACTATCCTCCCCTTCCCTACCCCAAGTGGTATTTATATTCTTTCAAAGAAACAAGGAACCAGTAAGTGATTGATCCCAAGGGACCAGTTTTCAAATAAGTCATGTAGGTTTCTTGAGATGTATAATTGTGAGAAAACTTCCTGCATCAATCTTCAGATATGATCAGCATAGCTGATGTCCTTAGTTAAAGATCTCTAAGCAGCAGGTAGAGGTGGTTCAGCTTCCCAACCACACAGACATAGGCTTAAACAAAGTAATATTTTCTCATACAAGGATACAATAGCACTTAGTTTCCATAGACATCTCCATATAAAATTATCTGGTCCACAGGATAGGGCATGTTGATTCAATTAGTTTTCAGATATCCATCAAATTTCAGAAGCCCTGACCTCAAATAGGTGAGACCTTTTATACCTTGTTTAGCCATTTTTCCTCAGTGTATAATTCTTTGTGAGTCCAATTAGGGTTTTCATGGCAAAGATACTAGAGTGATTTGCCATTTCCTTTTCCACCTCATTTTAGAGAGGAGGAAACTGAGGCAAATGGTGAAATGACTTGCTCAGGGTCATATAAGTAGTAAGTGTCTGAGGTCAGATTTGAACTCAGGAAGAGGAATCTTTCTGACTCTAGGTCTGACCTTCCTTACACTGTGCCACCTAGCTGTTCTTTAATATCTTAGATGACAGAAAATTGAATCAGCATAGTCAGACACTATCAGGAAACTGTCATAGGAGGTATGGTTTGAGCCTTACACTACCCCTAGGACCAATTAAGTCCTAGATTTTTTCTAACCCATGGCAGGGCTGGTCAGAGAACCCTGGTAGATATTATTTCTATCATCCTGAATAATAAGGAAAGTTGCTTTTATAGATAGTTTCTTTTTGTTTTGATTTAATTTAGTCCAGGGAGCCCTGGGAGACATGGGACATGATATTCAGAGATCTAATGAAGCTAGGCAAATGTAGATAATAGTGTGGAATAATGGTAAGAGCCCTGGGTCTAGAATCTTAAAATCTAGGTTTAAATCCCATTTCTCTGCTTTACTACATATATAGTCAGTCACTAAATCTCCATGGCCTTCAATTTCCTCATCTATAAAATGGGAGGGGGGTTGGGAGGAGAGGGACTGTACTTTGTAGCTTCTGAAGTTCCTTCCAGTTTTATATTTAAAATCTGATAAAGAATGTACACTTTTTAAGGTCAAGTTAGTAAAAGAATAATTATATCTGATATATCTGAATTACAAGAAGTCATCTATATCCAGGCAGATTGTGCTCTAAAAACCCACTTGTAAACCAATTATTTACTACTTAGAACATGTTTTCCAATAGAAGGAATAGGGACTAAATCCATAATTTCAATAATATAGGGAATTTCCACCTACGGAAATGTCCTCTTCAAATGCAGGTTGGCTGTTACTTTCTCTATTGCTTATAATTTAAGATAGTTGTTTAAGGCACTCAAGTTCTTCCTGGTTTTGAAGGCAAATTTCCATTAACCATGCAATGCTGTCTCTTCCATAGAGGTTCTGTTACTGATAATTGGCCTTTAGATATCTAGACTAGCCCATCAAAAATGGTGGGATGATACTAGTAATGAAAACAGAAAACAAAATTGAATAAGAAATGGATTATTTTCCTGAATGTTGACACTTGAGGGAAAACAAGATTAATTAGAGGAGGATGATGTGGCACAGGACTTTTTTTAAAAAATAGTAATTTTAGATTGAAGCATATTTTTTTACTTTATTTTAAAGATTCTTTTTTTGGGGGATGGTTATGTTTACTTTTGCAACATGACTATAACATTAAAATAGTATTTTATTTTTTCCAGGTATGTGTAAATACTTTTTTAACATTCATTTTTGTTGTTTGCCCTTCCTTTTAACATTCATTTTAAAAAATTGCAGCTACAAATTTTGTCCCTCCTTCCCTCCCTTACCACACAATTTGATAAAGGTTATATATATATTCAATCATGTAAAATATATTTCTGTATTAGTCATGCTAAGAAAGAAGAAACAAGCTAAAAGAACCACAAAAAAGTGAAAATAAAATGCTTTATCTGCATTCAGACTCTCTGGATGTGGATGACATTTTCCATCATGAGTCCTTTGGAGTTGTGAAATTCTGAGGTTCCTCTCCCTCCCAGGTTTTTGCAAGGCAAATGGGTTTAAGTGGCTTGCCCAAGGCCACACAGCTAGGTAATTATTAAGTGTTTGAGGTCCGATTTGAACTCAGGTACTCCTGACTCCAAGGCCAGTGCTCTAGCCACTGTGCCACCTAGCTGCCCCCGATTGATTCTTGAAGGCAAACTAGGCCCTCTTTTGCCTCACTTCTTACCTGTCCTTTAATCACTGAATGGATGTTGTCTCAGACAAACTGAGACCTGGGAAAGAGCTTAGTTTAAAAAGGCCAGTGTCTGCCATTGCTGCTTGGAGAGTTATTTAAAGCATTGAGTTAATTGACTAGTCTAGGGAAAGGACTTGAGTCAAGTTCTTCCTGGTTCTGAAGCCAGATTTCCATCCACTGGACACTGATAATTCTGGAGGAGAGAGTGAGTTTGCACAGTTCTGCCTCATTTAAATGAAACTCTCATTTGTAAATCACTCTTCTGATGGTATTTGTCCTCTTCTAGAATGCTGAACAACAAAACAACAACAAGCAAATCTTTGGAGTTGTAGAAGACGACTTTTGTGGACAGTCTAAAAGGACCATTTTTAAGGTTGAAGGCACTAGTTTTTAAAATTATATATAATATATTTATAATATCTATAGTATCTATAATTACATATCAGAACAAATAGTTTTCCTTTTCCTTGTTATAAATGTATCACTTTTTATTTTTTTAGGTTTTTGAAAGGCAAATGGGGTTAAGTGGCTTGCCCAAGGCCACACAGCTAGGTAATTATTAAGTGTCTGAGACTGGATTTGAACCCAGGTACTCCTGACTCCAGGGCCAGTGCTTTATCCACTACACCACCTTGCTGCCCCAATGTATCACTTTCATATCCTTCATATCGCTCATTTATTTATACTGTTTTAGGATTAGCATTAGTTTTGGATTACACATAAAGAAGAGGAAAATATTTTCTTGAGTAAACTCACTAGACAAGAGTCATTAAAGCAACAGGAGAGATTTAGGACACTGTGTTAAACATGTGTGAAAAAACTAATGCCTATGGGTGAAATTGACTGAGCTGTGAGCAGTTAAAAAGTGAGAAGGGGGGAACACACATGAAATAACTTAGGAATATTAACAAGCAAATATACCAGAAAAATGCATGTTAAAGAGACAAAGAATAGAGGAGTTAAGTCAGGAAGTCTTCCTGGAGGTGGTGGGTTTGAATTCATGTTTATAAAGAGGTAAAAAAGATTGATAGAATGGAAAGGAAATGGAATGGATCTCCTCAGGGTTAAAGAGTGAAAATAATTCAAAGATATGTGTATAAAGGAATTCCCACAATAACTACAAAAAGGCAAGGGGAAAACCACCCCGATCAACTTCAGAAACTTGATCAATGAGTTCATTTCAGGATGCTTCCTTTGTTTTGGCTGAGAGAAAATGACTTTAAAGTATAGAAAAAGACGTCATCAGACAAAGTCAATGTATTGGTTTGTATTGTTTAATTATACTTTTTTTTTTACATGAGATGTTTTTAAAAGGTAGGAAGGGGAGGTACAATGGTAAATGATAATGATGTCAAAATACCTTTCTTTAAAAAAAAATCACTCCCAGAATTAATCCAAGAATACAGATATTGCTGAGGCTTGGAGCAAAAGGGTAAGAACTTGAATAAAAAAAAACTCTTGGAGTGCTGGTAGCCTACTCTCAATGGTCCTGTTCTCCTTTCCAAGCTTCAGATGACCTTGCAAACACCTGACAGGGTTTAGTTTATAAACAGCTAACCACAATGTACTGCATGTGCATTCCAAAGATATTCCAACCTAAAATTGGTAGCAATGGGAATGTTAAATAGCCAAGAGCTAAAGAAAAGACATCAAGGACCTAGCTCTAGATTCAGGACCTAGCTAAAATTTGACTGGGGGACAAGTATGAGGGAAAGAGGACCAGTAAAGAAGGGCACCAAGAAATTAAACATTAATAATCATGAATAAAACTTTGCTTACCCATAGCAACATGTGCTGTTAACAGAATATGAACTGGATGTTGATTTTATTCTCATTAAATCCTAGAATGTTATTAGAGCTAGGACCTTCTGGAACAATTCTTTACCTCTCTCGTTCCTCCCATGCCCAATCGTAGAGGAGGCAGCTGAGACCCAAAGAGGCAGACTTGCCCAAGGTCACTCATTAGAAAGACTTTGGACAAAATTGTGAGTTTATTTTCTCTCTTTTCTGTACCTCAATCCCTTCTCTTTTAGTGTTCCCCATCCTCCCTATGACTCCAGTTACCTTGAAATGGACCCAGAATCTTCAGGTTATTTCATGTCACACCTGGGCAGTCAAAACATTTGCAAAAGCTTTTCTTTTGTGTTCTTCCCTGTCAAAAATTACTAGCCAGGATAGACTGTTTAGTTGATAAAACAATATGAACTAAGGTATTTACATATGATAGCTCACCTGTATTAACATGTTACCCCTCAAATAACATTTATATTTAAACAGATGCCAACAACACTAAGTGACTAATGTTGGAAATTTCAAGCACTGAGGCAATCCCAAAGGGGAAATGCGTTTAAGCCAAAGGATGTTTTATCAGTTCTTAAATCACAACATCTACATGCCAAACCATTCTGTCTGTATGTGGAACTCACAGAGCTTGCAGACAGTAGTAAGGTGCTTAATAAATATTTATTGCTATTGTTAGTGTGAGTTTGTCAGATTCCTTTGTGAAAGCAGGTATTGAAGGGAAGGAAAGGCCTGAGAAAGCAAAAATAGAAGGAGGACCATAAAAGATAAAATGTTTGTTGACTGAGGCTTCCTTCTTGCTCATAGTAAATGCTTAATAAGTGGTTTGGTTCTGGTTTTCTGATGTGACAATAGATTTGCAATACCTAACTTTTGTATTAATTTTTAAAAATTTGTGTCAATATGATTCCTGTTGTTTATTTCTCATTGCTAATTACTTGTTTAAATAGGGTGGCTAGGTGTTACAGCTTTGGAGTCAGGAAGACCTAAGTTCAAATTTGACCTCAGACATTGACAATTACTGGATGTGTGACTTTGGGCAAGTCATTTAACCCTAATTACCTCAAATCCCCAACCATCTCCAGTTGTCCTGATTCATATCTGGCCACTAGACCCTGATTGTTTTGGAGGAGAAAATGATGCTGATAGCACAGCCTCCCCCGCCCCCCCCAATCCAATTCATTGGTGGTCAGAGCATTACCTCCTTGATGTCATGATCTTCTTTGAGAATGAAGGATAAACATCATCACTAGTTAGGTAAAATTAAATTGTTTCAATTGTGTGCCATATCTTTTTTTCTCATTATTCATTTGTAACATGTGGAGTGGTTTAGCAATGTAATGCAATCACTGATATTTGCCCCCCCATCCTACTACTGACTCATTTTTTCATTGCTATGGGATTTTTTTTTTAGCTCTCAATATCCAGTTAGAAAGAACACTCTGGCAAAACACTACAATGTAAAATTTCTTGTCCAGGAATACTAGCTTTTCAATTACCCCTTTCTTACTGCATTCCCAGTAATTATAGTCATATCTGGCCCATTCAACTCAGATGGCTTTGGATGAGAAAGTGAGGCTTATAACCTTGCACAACCCTCCCTCATTTAAATCCAATTCACTTACATATCATGCCATTCTATCCCTGATGTCATGGTTCTCTTCAAGAATGAAGGACAAACAACAACCTAGACTAGCAAAACCTATAGTTAACACTATTTATAAAGAAAAAAATTTAAAACAAAAGAAGGGAAACAGTCTATCCTCATGCTCAGGGGAAAAGGTTTCAGGTTCCCATGAGAGAACTCAAGAGGAAAAAGGGATTTCTGGGGAGGAGGGGTATTTGTGCACTTGTCCTAACACCATCTCATGCCCTATTGACTCATACAGCCTCAGTGCTAAGATCTATATAGTATTCCTCATAGCATCTGCCTCAGCCCTAACTGCTCATGTAGTCTTTCAATCTTAGTTTACTCAACTAGAAAATGGAGGTAACAATTTGACTTTGTAGGGTTACTGTGAGGAACAAGAGATCATGAAAAAATGCTTTGCAAACCTTAAAGTACTATATAAATTCTAACTATTATTCTTCTTCTTCATTGATCTTCTTTGCTCTGTCTCCAAAATTGACATATAATTTGGGATATTTTAGTGCTGAATTGGAATATGGGGAGGTATTGCAGCAAAACTAATACTGAATCTGAGAAGACAGCTCATTATTTCCACTTATCATAATGCTCTTTACATATCCCAATATCATGCTTATATATAAATATAAGAGAAATTTCATAATACTAATCTGTAAAATAAGGGATGGGGAGAAGTTGAACGAGATAATCTCAAAGGTGATCTTCTAGTTCTAAATCTACAATCATAAGATTTCTAAGAGGGAAAAGGGAAATTTGCAAAAGTAGCACAGAGTTTGGGGATAAAAGGCTGAGGGGTTGGGAGGAAGAGGAAGTGGTAGTTCAGCATCACTACATTTGTTTTCCTTCCAGATTGACCCCTACAACTACCTTCTTGGAATCCAGGCAATATTCCTTATGTTATCTGTCTCTGCTTGGGCTTTTACAGGATCATACATGACCACTGAGATCATGTAATCCAACCCTATAAGCTTGCACTTTTAATAAACTGAAGCCCAGAGAACTTTTTTTGAGTCCTGCGCAATGTTACTCAGAAGTAGAATTAATCTGACCTCATGTCCACTAATTTTCAAATCCAATACTCTCTCCATGATACTACCCTAAGATCTCCTTTTTCCCCTCATTTTCTGATGGTGTGTTATTTTCCAGGAATGTCCTGAAAAATAGCATGAGATAGTAAGAAAAAAGAAGTACTGGATTTGGAACTGTTGGAGTCCTAGTTTTACATCCCAGAATCACTGCTTCCTGTATATGTGACCACACAAATCATTTCCTCTCTCTCTGGACATCAGTTTTGTCCTCTGTAAAATGAACTATTTAGACTAGATGATCTCAAAGTTTCCTTCCAGTTCTCATTCTATCATCCTTTGATTGATTCCCCTCTGAACCCTTTTTTATTATTTCCAATTTTATCAGAATCACCTTAAATTCTATTGCTGACCCCAGGATTCATGATCAGTAAAGATATTCTGGTACATAAGAGTCTCAGAAGCAACTCCTTTCCTCTAGCAGTCCACTGGAGCCCCTTAAACTTTTGGAGGTAAAGTTCAGGAAGAACTGTATGGATTGTGGCAAGGGAGGAAGTACTTTGGCAGTTTGGTGGCTTTCATGGTACAGGATAGGAGTCGTAAGCTAAAGAGAAATACTGCCAGAAGTCAGGACTATCCCAGTCCAGAAAAGTCCCACGTGGCCATTGGCAGCTCTGTGAATCAGTCACAAATCATAGGCTTTTATCCTCTTCCTTTCTTATTTCAGTTCCCTTTTCTCATATGTATTGAATTCTGTAATTCCTTTCCTACTTCCTTATTTCCTTCTTGTGTATCTTTTAAGAAGAGTGGAAAAGAGGTGGCTAGGTGGTCTGATGGATAGAGCAGTGGCCCTGGAATCAGGAGGACTTGAGAGACCTCAGACACTTAACTATCTAGCTGCATGACAAGTTTAACCTGGGCAAGTTTAATCCTATTGCCTTGCAAAAATCACCCCCCCCCCAGAAGAGTGGAAAGTAGGGTAAGTGGAGGTGGAAATGATAACTGGGGGAGGAAAGGACATCTGTGAAGATAGTTAAATAAGGTGGATACAAATGCAATAATAATTTTTAAATGGTGCATTGTGAACAGAATGACCTCCTTAGGCTATGTGAATGTGATTAGATTTATTATTGATCTATCTCTGTTCTGTGCAGTCTCTAATTCTTTGTAATTTCAAATAATAGATTTCTTGTATCAGCCTCATAATATAGAGAGCAGAGCATTATCTCAAAAATACGTCTTGTCCCTTCACAGGATCTAGAATGCTGTGTGTGCGTACTTGAAAATATGATGAATAATTGAAAATGTAGACTCCTAGGGTCAGCTTTTAGTTTCATGGTTCCTAACCTGAGTGATATAAAACAAGACAATCTCTTTCATAACTTAATATCTGTCATTATAGCATCATTTAGAAGATACACTGAACACTACCATGTACATAATACACTAATGACAAAGAGGGACATTGCTTTCTCCTCTTTTTCCTTTCCACTTAGGGAGAGTTTTTGTGATAGTCAAACTGAGGGACTGAGCTGTCAACATTGCTTAGTCTGCAGGAATTGTGGAGGTGGAGCTCTGAAAACTGTCAGATAAAATATATATATATTTTTTAGGTTTTTGCAAGGCAAATGGGGTTTAGTGGCTTGCCCAAGGCCACATAGCTGCGTAATTATTAAGTGTCTGAGACTGGATTTGAACCTAGGTACTCCTGACTCCAGGGCCGATGCTTTATCCACTGTGCCACCTAGCTGCCCCTGGCCAGCTACAATCTTGCACCAGCTCACTCAGCCACTGGGAAAGAAAACAAAACAAAATTTAAAAAAAAGTCTAAGACACCCAACTTCCCTGGAATATTATGTCCACAGTGGAATATAATGGAAAAGCTCCTATCTAGAAGCAATCTTGAGGTGCACTAGATGGCAATTTCTTTTTCCTGTTTCAGTAATGGAAACTTTCAAACAGTTTCTTAATTATAGAATCAGCCCAGGAAGGGAGCTTTCAATTCAATAAGCATTTTTTGAGGATCTACCATATACATGGTTCTACCATAAACATTGAAGGGGATTAAAGATAAAATAGTACATGCTTTCTGGGAAGTACACTCAAATAGGGAAGGTAAGACACATGTATGAATCATTATTAACTAAGGAAAAAAATAAGTGCTTTATAAATAGTAGAAACAATACATCACAGATGTTCAAGGGAGGGAGAGACCTCCCTGCTGACTGGGCACCTCAGGAGAGTCTTCATGAAGTTACTGACCTGTAAGACAGTCTTTGGAGGATTCATTTATTTATTCATTCAATCCTATCTGACTCTTCACTGCTATTTTGATGTAAGAAATAATGAGTGTATTGTTCTATTAGAAATCAGAATGAATGGAAATTCAGGGAAGCCTGGAAGGATTTGCATGAACTGATGCTAAGCAAGATGAGCAGAACCAGAAAAACGTTGTCAGCAACATGGGGCTGATGATCAACCTTGATGGACTTGCTCATTCCATCAGGGACAATTTTGGGCTATCTTCGATGGAGAATACCTTCTGTATCCAGAGAAAGAATTGTGGAGTTTAAACAAAGACCAAAGACCTTTAACTTAGGAAAAAACTTATCTTATGTAATTTTACTATCTCTTATACTTTATTTTTCTTCCTTAAGGATATCATTTCTCTCTCATCACATTCAACTTAGATCAATGTATACCATGGAAACAATGTAAAGACTAACAGACTGCCTTCTGTGGGGGTGGGGGGAGGGAAGCAAGATTAGGGGAAAACTGTAAAATTCAAAATAAATAAAATCTTTCAAAAAAAATAATGAGTGTAATGACTTTAGAAAAATGAGAATTGTAAATCATATTGATTTAAAGTGAATTTAACAGAACTAAGAAGAAAAATGTATATTATATAAATATATAAATAATATATAAATATAAATATAAATATATATATATATATATATAAAATACCCACAATTATGTAAATAGAAACAATACTACAGGGCAGATTTGCCTTGATAAATTATAATGACCAATCTTAGTGAGAGAGGAAGACTGAGAAAAATACTTCTTTCCTGGATTACTATGATATAGATTGTTGTATGTTCCTTTGTGTTGGTTGGTTTTACGTAAGGGGTTTAAAGGGGAATGTTTTGTGGATTAGCAGATGTATTGGAAATGACTAAAGTATAAAGAATGAAAAACATCAATAAAATCTTTTTAATTTTGGACTGGACTTGATATAGGAAAACCTCTCCATCAATGCAAATCAGCACCTGCTCTCAAATTCATTGTCTTAGAGAGTTGTCAAGGTCTTTGTTTCACAGTTATGGAGAATGAAGGTCATAGAAATTAAACAATTTATCACTTGTATCAGGATTTGAGCTCAGGTTCTTTTGACTGATATCAACTCTCTATCCAATGGGCCAGGATGCATTTTTATTAATGAATTTAAAAGAAAATGCAGAAACAAGTAGGGAAGACAGCTGAAGCAAGATTCTAGGGGAGGTAAAAGGCAAAGGAGTTCATAATAGAGGGATCATTTTCAGAGAGGCATAGAGACTCCTCTTCTATAACCAAGAGGACTGAAGTGGGAGTTAGGGGGGAGGAGAGGAAGGAAAAGAAGTGAATGGTCTCAATCTTTTTATTGAAATAAGAAACTAAGTCCTGTTGGATAAATAGAATTTCAATGAACAGAGAGAAGAAAATAGAGGGAGGGAGTATAATCATTCCAGGCAGAAGGAACAACATGATGAAAGGCATGGGTGTGGGGAAGGACAGCATGTACATAGGAATATCAAGTGAAGTCTAGTTTGATTGTATCAAATGGTACTGTGTAAAGGACTGTTGGGAAATCCAGTAATTCAATTCAACATAAGTTTATTAAGATTTATTAACATCTATGAAGATAGGGTTCAAAAGGCAACTTGGAACTGTATTATGGAGGACTATGAATACCACACTTTGAGTTTGAAATTAATTCGATGGGCATAGTGAGTCCAAAGTGAGAATTAAATGAATGGTTGTGATCAGAAATTATTGATCATCTAGGCAAAGAACCTTGTTTCACAGATAAGGAAACTGAGCATCAGGGAAGTTAAATGACCGGCCAACAGCCAAGTTCATTGCTAGAGGTCACTTGTGGTTCTTGAGAGTTTAACCTCCTTTTGATTGAGGACATCAAGAATCCTAGACTAGGTACTGAAAAGTCACGAGAGATAGCACCTGTCTAGGTGAGCCCCCCCCAAAAAAAATTGAATAGAAAGTCTGACTTTTTGTGTCTTGACTTGGCTCAGTGTTCTGGTCCCGGCGCCACACGCCCCCACGCACCCCGGATGTGGCCCCAAGGCCGGCGGCTCCCTATTCATCCCAGATCATGCCTCACCCTGGTCCCTTGTGCTCCCTTTGGACCCCAAAGCCAACTCAGTAGCTGCTCTTGGGAGCTGTTCAATTTTGCTCCGCTTTGATGTTGCTTATCCAAGGTCAAACACTGTAACTGCCTTTGGCAACACTTACAGAAGGATGGGGTGGTGAGGGCAAGCAGCCTCCAGGCTGGGGCTTGGGAAGAGAAAACAGGGAGACACAAAGGCGTTGGAAGAGAAGCGGCCGGCAGGAAGGTGAAGGTCTGCAGCAGAGCCGCTGTCTCCCATCCCAAGCTGGTCTCTCCTTTCAAGAAACTGCTAGAAGAGAGGAAGGCGCAGCCAGAGTCCCAGGAACCGGTCCGGTCTGCTGAACACAAAGGCCCTCACACCACTCCAACATGGGGAGGTTTTTTGGTTAAAATATACCACGACCCTCTCGAGGCTTGATTTTTATGCTGCGGACAGTGGCAGTATGTGCGCGCGCACTTTTCCCCAGACTTTATTTAAAATAAGGGGATTTCCAGCCTTAGCAACGAAATCCCTTTGTAAAACTCAAAATAAAGAAAATCTTAGAAAAAAAAGGTAGCAAGAAGGAATGAATCCCGCCCAAGAGTCCCGAGAGGGAGGGGGGCAGCAGGTTGGGAACGGGGGGCGGTGAGCGGGAGGCGGCCGGGCGGGGCGCCGGGCGAGCCCCACACAAAGCGCGGCCCAGCTCCCCGCAGCCCGACAGCGCTGCCCGCGCGCCCCGGGCCGGGCTCCGCCCCGGCCCCCGAGCCCGCTGCCCAATGGGCGGCCGAGGCCGCGCCTCTCCTCGCCCGCCCCGCCGCAGCCCGCGCGCGGCCCCCAGCCCGGCCCAGAGCTCGGCTCCTGCGGCGCCTCCGGGATGGCGGGCTACCTGCGCGTCGTGCGCTCCCTCTGCGGACCCTCGGCCCCGGGCAGAGCCCCGGCGGCCCTGGCCCCGGCGGCCCTGAGCCTGCCAGGAGGGCAGCCGCGGCGCAACTGTGAGTGGCGGGGCCGCCGGGGCCCCGGCTGGGCTGCTCCGCGCCGGCCCGGCCCGGGGACGTGGCGGGCTCCGGAGGGAGGGTCCACGTCGGGGGGGGGGGGGGTTGGGCGCGGGCCCGGGAGCGGCTGGCGGCGGGCACGGGGGGGGGGGGGGGTCCCGCGCAGAGGATGCCCCGCCTGCGGGTTCTGCCTCCCCTAGGGCTCCCCGCCTCCTCCCCAATTCCCCCGAGGGGCAGGAACTTGAAGGGCAGCAGCAACTGGTGGCTCCCGGGCCAGCTCCGCTCGCCAGGGGCACCCCTGGCCCCCGCCACCTCCGCCTGGGGGGCCCCGAGCCCTTGGGCAGGCCGACCGCAGCGGCTGAACAGTGGCCTTAGGGCTTTGCCAGGTCTTTGTGTTCTCAGACCAGTCGCAGATCTTTCTGGGTCTGTTTTCTCCTCTTTTAGGAGAGTGGTTGGGCCTGATGACCCTCCCCCCCAGTTTAAAAATGATGACCCTGGACCTCCCGGCCGGGCTACACGAGGGGATACGCTTGCTGAGGCTTCCGGGTTTAAACTCTGGGTGCCTGAGCCCCCCACACTTAGCCGGGGAGAGGCCCAGGGTCTGGCGAACTCAAAGCACGAAGGGAAGCAGCTGCCGCTTGGGCCCCTGGGGCCCCCCGCAGCAGCTGAGAGGCCGGAGGGTCAGTCCCAGCTGCTCCCCAAAGCCCAGCTGCGTCTGCCCTTTCCTCTAGGCAGTCTGCAGACCTCTCTCTTCCCATAGGAGAGCAGATTTTAGACCGGAGTTAGCTGTTTCTGGGCCCTCTTAGTAGAAGGCTCTACAGGGAAGGAGAGTTTCCCGCCCCCCCCTTTTTTTGTTTAAAAATTGTAATATAGAAAACTGGTATTTCTTGAAGATTGGCTGGCGGCCCCAACCATCCCTTGTTCTTTTACTGAGACGTTTTACTTTGGCTGCCTTACCCAATACTTCCCTTCTCGACCTCTCTTCTCACTTTCCTCTGCTATTTCCCCTCCCCTCCCTCTTAAGATAGACACACAGAGTCTCAGAGAATGTCAGCCTGTTATTAGAAATGAATTTGAATGTGTCATAGGAGACAGCAGGCTGTCCTGGAGGCTACCTTCTTGGAAATCACACTCAGTAGTCAGAAATAAAGACAAGGAAGAGGAAAAAGCAGATCCTCTTGAAGAAAAATAATGGACTTCTTTTTAACCTCTTCCTACCTCATCCCCATCCCCCTAGCCTCACTCTCTCCATCACCAGAAAAAGGTGACTGGGAATGTCATTGGGGCCAAATCTAATTTTTTTACTGTATTTTCCTGGTAGTAGAAATGATAAAAGGAACAGGTGGGGTTTCCATATTAAGGAAACTCATGAACCTGACCTAGTCATTAATCACTGGACTGTGAGCCAGAATGGACAAAAGAAATGGATTGGGCCTTACCTGGAGAAAAGAGGTAATGTTTAACTGGGTGGCCCTACAGCTGACCAAAACTCCTCATGCTTTGGGTGTGGTTCTGCTTCCTTAGAATCTAGAGGAGAAAAGGACATTCACACCTTAAGACTTTTCTGACACTATATGGCCAGGTTTGCATGTTCCAACTGACCACATATTCTAAATGTTCCCCTTTTCTCAAACAAAAAGTGCCCTGTGGCACCATCCTCAATAAAATCCAGTGGAAGTGAGAGAATTTCAAGATTATACTTTCATAAGTATGAAGAAAATTTCATTCCCCAAAGCCTCACCATCTGATCTAAACCAGAAATATAAGCTGCCAAACTATAAGCTGCCTAGAGTACCCCCAGTATTCATTCAACCCAGTGTCTTTCTGCTAATTCTAAGAAGAAATAGAGAATTCTCTGGATTTGAAAGATCTTTACAACCTGGCCTTTCCTACCTTTCCATTCTTCTTATACTTTTCTACTCTTCCTCCTACTCAGTGTTTTTTTCTTCTTTTTTTGGTATCTGGAACTTTTATCACAGTTGGCCCAAAGTAGGCAATTAATAAACACTTATTCATCAAAAGACTGGACAATTGAATGACCATCTTCAGGAAGCCATCATGGTTGATCATTAAGATGATATTAGGAAAGTTCATTCAACTCAGCAAATATTTATTTAGTGTCTAGGATATGTTAGGAACTGGGCTTCCAAAGACCCAAATGATAGTCCCTGATCTCAAGGAGCTTATGTTCCTCCAGGGTATCTTGGGTTTATCCCAAGACTTTGATTAAATTGAGAAGAGGAGATAACAATGATCTATAAATATATTTCTTATTGCCAATATTGAGACAGAATATCGGTGAATCAATATCTTATGCTTTTGCAGGTGTTTGGGACAGGTGTTTTAAAAGAAGGTTCATCAAGTCTTGGGGTGAAGGTAGCCTGGTAGCAGAATCCTTTTTTTTTTTTTTGCAGGCATTGGTTTCATTTTGACTGGATGTAAACGGCATCATCTCTTTGCTGCATGATCATGGTGTTGCTTTTTTCTCATACTTCAACAGAATAGGTCTTGGATATATGTATATATAGCCCAGAACTGAGACTTGCTTGATGCTTTATGGCTAAATTCAGAGAATTCCCTCCGGAAAGGAGGGGAGTAGTTCAGTTTAAACTTAGACATATTAAACTTAGGCATATAGAACTGTCTTAAGCAGTCCCCCCCCAAGGACTCCTTATTTTCTCACCTTGCCCCCTCCTCTTCAGGGCCCCTCCAATTTCCAAGCTTTTCTGAATCCCAGTGGTGATGTGGCTTAAGGAGAGGAACTGTTTAGATGGGCTCAGATGGGATAGGCTATACATTTGTGGCCCACCCCTCACCCCAGGTCTGAGCTGATTTCTCTTTTGGATTATATCCAGTAGATAAGGACAACTGTTGCTTCACTAGGTGTTGCTTAGTGTGAACTCTCTGTGAATAGGAAATTTCAGACAAATGATCTCAGAGCAGGGATAGTTCATTCATTTCATCATACAACATTTTCAAAATAGTAAAAAAATTATTTTAAAGAATCTAAATTTCCCTATATATTCCTCTTTCTTGCCAGAAAGCCATCCCATTTAACAGTTTTTCAAAGCAAAAAAAAAAAAAAAAGAGGGACAGCAAAACCAAATAATACATTGGAAAAAACAAATCTGAAAGTATGTACAGTGGTTCCTACTTGTCAATCTCCTGCCTCTGAAAAGGTGTGGGAAGGATATATCTTCTCCTATTTTGGGGAGGTCCATGTCACCAAGCATTCTGCTATAGGTGCTGGGAGTACAAAGATAAGTAAAACTGTCAATGCCTTTTAGGTGCTTCCTATATTCTGTTGGGGGTGGGGGCACAGTGAGGATATACATAGAAAAGTAAATATAGATACATTACAAAATAGATTACAAAATAAATTAGCTACCAGGAGAATTTTTAAAGCCTCCTGTTAAGAGGTGGTACTTGATTTGAGCCTAGAAGAGAGATAAGGATGTTAAATGGTGAGTGTAAAGAGAAAGCAAATTGCAGATACTGGAGCAACAGAGATGGGAGATGGAATTCCATATATAGAGAACAGCTGGGAGAACAATTTGGCTGGAGTCTAACATGCTTAAAGGAAAGTAATGTTTAAAATAAACTAAGCCAAAATTAGATTGAGAAGGGGTTAAATGCTAGGGAGCATCCCGGGTAGAGAGGGCTAACCTGGAAGGCAGGGAGACCAGAGTTCAAAAGTGACCGCTGACACTTCTAGTTCTGTGAGTCTGGACAAGTCTGTCTCCTTCAGTGCCCTCACCTATAAAATGGGTATAATGATTGCACTTAGCTCTAGTTATTGTGAAGATAAAATGATATGTTTGTGAAGCACTTTGCAAACCTTGAATTGATAGATAAATGCTGGCT
The DNA here is from genome assembly GCF_037893015.1 of Macrotis lagotis. Lineage (NCBI taxonomy): Eukaryota > Metazoa > Chordata > Mammalia > Peramelemorphia > Peramelidae > Macrotis > Macrotis lagotis. The sequence goes on from NC_133661.1 coordinate 124,765,753, forward strand.
ATTTCATCCTCGAATTTGTACTTTATCCTAGAAGCAAGAGAGAGCCATACCAAAACTCCTGCTTACTTTCTCCGATTTTTCCCTCCTGTAAAAATCAACCCACCACACACTTAATTTTATTCAAGCCCCTCATTTTTTCTATTGCTCTAAATTGTTTTCAAAAGCATAAGTATATTCAATGTTAGATAATCTGATTTATCAAAGCTTCTGGAGCAGGGCAGCCTGAGTCAGACTTTTGCTTTAGGAATATCAATATAGCAGTTGTGTATGGATGATAGATTGGAGAGGGAAAAGATGGAGGCAGAGAGAATGATAAATAGTCTTTACCATCTTCATTGCAGATACCTTTGTGTATAAAAATTCCATCTTGGGTAGGGAGTAAAGTGACTGCACAGCCCTCCTTTACTTCAATCCAATTCACATGCTTGTCATGGCATCCCTTCTCTGATGTCATATTCCTCTTTGAGAACAAAGAACAAACAGCAGCAGCTGAGTTCATTCATTTTAAAACTTGTTTTCTTTTTAAAAAATTTTACTGATACCTTTATTTTTATTTATCACCTACATTTTAAAATATTTTCTTCCTTTCCCCTCCATTCCCTTATGTCACATATACCACATATTGGAAAAAGACTCATTGTGCCACATCTATGGTCCCTTATCTCTGTAAAAGAGGGAGGCAAAGTACATTTTCATGTAGCTTTCTTTAGAGTCAATCTTGGTCTTTATAATTTTACTGAATTCAATTTTTATTCTTCTGTGGTTCATGTTGGAATCATGGCCTATTTTGTTTCTCTGGTTCTGCATTTGATCACTTTGTATCAATTCAAATGTTTTTCTTTGTTTCTCTGTATTCACACAGTAATAAATTACATTACCCTTATGCATCATGACTTTCAAAAGTCATTTATGAAGCACCTAACAAAAAGGGTGTTCTTTCAGAAACTCTCAGGTCCTGTCTTTTCCTATATGTTTCTATATGTAAATATGGTTGTATTTTCTCCCTTCTATTTGCCCCAAATGAGGGAAATCTATCTCCAGTTTACCTAGCTTTGATTCTGAAGCTTTGCTCAGGAATAAGAATGATTTTTGAAAACCTTATGTTTCATTTGGACAGTATTAAAAAAAATTCCTAGCTGGCCAGATTTTGCATTGGCTCTCTTCTTCCAAGTTCTTTTTCACTTATGTAATTTTATCCCAGATGCTTTCCAAGAAGATGACAGAACTTATGCAATGCTATGTCTAGAGATCATTGCACATCTATCACCTTGAATTTAGAATCTCCTAGGAAGCTTGAACTTCATATTCTCAATTTCATGTTCTCAATTTCCTCTCATTTGTTTTTTTAACTTTTTCAATTAAAAGAAATTTTATTTTAAGTTTTGAGTTCTGAATTCTATCCCTCCTTTCCTTCCCCTCTCTCTGATATAGCAAGTAATCAGATGTCGGTTATACATTTGCAATTATGTAAAACATTTCTATTTTAGTTATTTCAAATAAAAGAAAAAATGAAAGAAGAGTGAAAAATTTCCTGCCTCAGTATGTATTCAGTCAATATCATTAATTCTTTCTTTGGAGTGGGATAATATGCTTCATTAGTCCTCTGAGACTCTCATTTATTTTTGATAAATTCCCATGAAGTTGGAGGGCAAATACTCTTTTTCCATTTCACAGATTAAGCAACTAAAGCACAAAGGCAAACCTTTTTAGGTCATCTGGATGACCTCTTGCCTTGGGCCAGAATGCATGTAAACCTGGCTTAAGTATGTGTACTCTTTTGGTCATGGTAACTCTGATCCTATTGTTGTGAGACCTAGTCCTGTATGTTTCAGACTCTCTGTTCTCACAAGACAAAGAACCCTGCAAAGAATTTAGCTATAACAATTATTGTGACTAGCGCCCACATTTGCTGAATGACTGGAGCATAGCCAGAATCTAAAACCACTATGTCATGTCCCAGAGTGACCCTCAACAATATAGGGTTTTTAAACCCTAGCTGATTTTTTTTTCTGTTGCTTGGGGAAGGGAAAAGGAGGATTATTTTTTGATTGACTGCTGTCAGATTAACTCATGAGGGAAACAACTCAAAGACTAACAGACTGCATTTGGGGGTGGGGGGTGGGGGGGAAGTGAGATTAGGGGGAAAAATTGTAACATTAAAAATAAATAAAATAAACCAAAAAATCCAAATTAATTCATGAGAGGACTTGCAAGGAAAAAATGGAAGAGAAGCAACAGAGAGACTGAAACCTGGATTCTAGCCTTTACTGAGACACTAAGTAGCTACTTAGGGCTTTGGGCAAGTTGATAAACCATTCTAGGTGTCTCTTTCCCATCTGTCAAGGAAGAGGGTTGGACTAGGTGATCTCTAAGGATTTTTCCAGCTTGAGAATTCTATATTTGCCAAAGAAAGAAGAAAGGGTCTTATTTGTATAAAAAATATTTATAGCAATTCTTTTTTGTACTTATAAAGGACTACTTCTAAGGAGTGCCTCTCAGTTGGGAAATGGTATATGAATATAATGGAAAGCTATTATTGTGCTCTTAAGAAAAAAAAAAGACCATTTCAGAGAAACCTGGGAAAACTGGTATGAACTGATGCAGAGTGATGTTAGGAGAACCAGGAAAGCAGTTTATATTAATACAATAAGATTGTAAAAACAAATGATTTTGAAAGGATTAGGAATTCTGGTCTCTGCAATGATTAACCATGATTCCAAAGATCAGATGACAAAGAAAGCTGGCCACCTCCTGGCAGAAACAGGATGGCGTAATTTACGGAATGAGATGCACATTTTTTGGGCATGACCAGTATGAGTTTATTTTACTTGACTTTATTATCACAAGGAAAAAACTATTTTATGATTACAAGACCTCTAGCATCTTTAAAACCTTTCTGTAATTCCTGAGCTATATATGTTTAGAGATTTGACTTCAAGAAAAGTTAGGGAAAATGATAGCTCTCCAGGGATTGTGTCATGGACCCCTTTGGCAGTCTGATGAATCCAGTGAACCCCTTCTCAGAAAATAATGTTTTTAAAATACATAAAACTACAAAGGAAATATATTATTTTGTATTTTTGGTCATTTAGTTGTGTTTGACTCTTCATGACCTTGTGAGTGATAGCTCGCTGATCCTGTGCATGAAGTTTTCTTGGCAAAGTTACTGGAATGCTTTGCCATTTCCTTCTCCAGTGGATTAAGGAGTGCAGAAGTTAAATGTCTTGCACAATGTCACACAGCTACTGTGTCAGAGGCTAGGAAAGGGAAATGATAAATATTGCAGGAGATGTGAGAAAACTGGGATACTGATATACTGTTGGTGGAGTTGTGAATGATCCAACCATTCTGGAAAATAATTTGTAATTATTCCCAAAGGACTGTAAAACTGCATAACTTTTGGTTTAGCAATATCACTACTAGGTCTTTATCCCAAAGAGATCATAAAAAAAGAGAAAAACATACTCATGTACAAAAATGTTAATAGCAACTCTTTTTGTGGTAGTCGAGAGTTGGAAATTAAGGGGATGCCCAACAATTGGGGAAAGGGTGAACAGGTTGTGGCTTCCTTTCAGGGTGACTGCTAGGAGGGTATATTATCCAGACTTTGGTGTTGTCAGGATGAGCTGTTTTTACTCTCTGTAGCTCTTGCTTGTATGGGATGAGGATTGTCTTCTTGAACCTGGACAGCAGTTGCCAGGAATAGGAGAATGAGAAGTAGGGCTCACTTTGCTCTCCAGCGTATTTGATTGTGTGTGTATGTGATGGGATTCTAGATGCAGATAAACGAATCAAGGTGGACAAGCCTGTGGTGGAGATGGATGGAGATGAGATGACTCGCATCATCTGGCAGTTCATCAAAGAAAAGGTAGCTGTTCTTCTTGTGTGTTTGCCTTCAGAAGGTAATTAGCCTCAGGAATATCACCATAGGTGCAAACCTGAGGAACCTGGCTCAGCCCCAGCACCTTTTCCACTTTGTTTTTATGTAACTCACATCCATTGTCTTGAAGGACAGGTCATCTGCCCTTCCTGTCTCTAGGCAATAATACTTGAGCACTGTTTCTTAGACCTTGTGGGAATTAAAAGACAACAACAATAATAATGATGATGATAGGTAACATTTATAAAGCAGTTACTATGTTTCAGGTACTTTGTTAAATACTTTACAAAAATTATTTTATTTGGTCCTCACAACAACCTTGGGAGGTAGTTGCTGTTATTCTTATTTTACAGATGAAGAAACTGAAGCATACAGAGGAGTTAAGTGACTGATCCGGGTCACACAACTAGAATATCTGAGACCAGATTGGAACTTAAGTCTTCTGACCCTAGTCTCAATGCTCAATTCACTGTGCCAGCTAACAGCCTCATAATAATAATAATAATAATAATAATAATCATGATTTTGTTGATGTGAGTTCTCCTTCTGCTGATGCAAATCACAGTTGTTCTTTCTACTATAGTGCATGAGTAGGTGTGATCAGAAAAAAACTCACATACCCTCATTGCTGATCTTCTAACGATCAGCCTTTCTGAACTTAGGGAATCTTGTTCTTCAGTGACACCCACTCAGTTGGTTACTGGGCCCAAATATTGCAAACTGTTAGGAGCTGTCAGCTTTTGGATCCTCCCTTCCACCCCCAGTGGCTTTGGAGAAGTCATGATGAAGCACTTGAGACTTTTCTGGAGTTTGTAGGAGCCAGACCACGTTGGTTGGGTTTACAGAGTCAGTTCATGGTTAGGATGGGCTAGAAGGGACCTCAGAGAGCAATTCGTCTGACCCTTCATTTTACAAATGAAGAAAGAAATTGAGGCCAAAGATAGTTAAGTGACATGTCCAAGAAGTTAGCATTCAAGGTAAGCTTTGAATTCAGTTCTCTGACCCCAGAGCAGTGCTATGTCCTCTTTACCACATTGCTCCCCAGTTTGGTGAATGGGCTACAACTGCAGGGAGTTGAATGATTTTCCGTATTGAATATACAGCAGCAATGAACAATTGCAGGGCTAGCTAACCAAAAAACCTGACTTTCCATTCCTGTCTTCCATGATGGTGCTATCATATTTCCTTTTTTTTTTTTTGTAAGGCAAACAGGGTTAAGTGGCTTGCCCAAGGCCACACAGCTAGGTAATTATTACGTGTCTGAGACCGGATTTGAACCCAGGTACTCCTGACTCTAGGGCCGGTGCTCTATCCACTGTGCCACCTAGCTGCCCTAACACAGTCAATTTTGATTAATGTAAAGATTATCAAACTGCCTTCTGTGGGGGGATGGAGGGACAGAAGGGAGGGTAAGGGAAAAATTGTAAAATTCCAAACCTTATGAAAAACTACTATTCCTTGGGCAAGTCACTTAACCCCATTGCCTTGCAAAAAACCTCCAAAAAACTATTGTATATAATTGGAAAAAAATAAAATATTATTTAAAAATTAGGCAGCTAGGTGGTGCAGTGGACAGAGCACTGGCCCTAGAGTTGGGAGGACCAGAGTTTAAATGTAATCTCAGACACTCAACAATAACTGCCTAGCTGTATGACCTTAGACAAGTCACTTAACCCCATTGCCTTGTTAAAAAAAATTTAAAAGTATTTATTTTTATATTACTACAATAATTTTATTGTAAAAGTAAACATAATCATCCCTTCCCCACAAAGAGAAATCTCACTCTTTAATATCTTTATATCCTTAAGCTATCCTTATAGCTCTCCATTCATTGTGTTCTCTTTTTCTTTGCCTTAAGTGAAGTGTCTCTTTTTTCCTAGCTCATCCTACCTCATGTGGACATACAACTCAAATACTTTGACCTGGGGCTCCCACATCGTGACCAGACAGATGATCAGGTCACCATTGACTCAGCACTAGCCACTCAGAAATATAGTGTGGCTGTCAAGTGCGCTACCATCACTCCAGATGAAGCCCGTGTAGAAGGTATCTAGGTTTTATGTACATAAATGGAGGAAATGGGGCTATTGATTCCAATGGATATGGAGCCCACGTTTATACTTTGGTGAAGGAGTGTCAGGCTAAAGTTCTAATCCTGATTTTGTGACTCATTAACTGTGTGACCTTAGATAAGCTATTTCGTTTTCCCTCGTCCTCAGTTTTCTCATATCTTCCAATATGGTGAATGTAAATATCATATTTATTCGGTAAGCATTTTATTAAAAATGCCTATGGTGTTAAGTGCTAGATATGCAAAGACAAAAAAGAGTCAAGGGAATTTATTCTCATTTTTATACTGAAAAGTAAATGTAACCTATACATGTAATGGCAGAATAAAAACCTGTGAAGTTTCAGATCTTGGGACATACTCAGATTTCAGGTTTACATGTTTTAAAGCCTGGAAGCTCAATGGCCAATATATCTATTACATAGACAGAACAAAAAATAGTGATTTACAGAGGAGAGGAGAAAACTAGCTACTGAGGGGATCAAGATAGTTCTCTAAAAAGTGGAACTTGAACTGGCCTTTGAAAGAAGCTAAGATTGGGGGCTGCTAGGTGGCACAGTGGATAAAGCACCGGCCCTGGAGTCAGAAGTACCTGGGTTCAAGTCCCGTCTCAGACACTTAATAATTACCTAGCTGTGTGGCCTTGGGCAAGCCACTTAAACCCATTTGCCGTGCAAAAAACCTTAAAAAAAAAAGAAAGAAAGAAAGAAAAAAAAGAAGTTAAAATTTCTACTAGGAGGAGGTGAGAAGGAATAAGTACCAAGCTTGGGGAACAGCCAAGGAAAAGATATGGAGCTAGGAGAAGCAAGCAATTCACTTTGATTGAAAAGATATGGAATGTCCAAAGGAGAGTAGTGCATGACGAAGCTGGACCATGAAAGGCTTTAAAAAGCCGGAGTCTTTAATCCTACAGGGGATAGGGAAACCCTGGAACTCAGGCAAAGGACTGGTCTGTGTGTTAAGAAGCTTTCTTAAGTGCTTCAAAAATGGTGACCATGCTATGTGATAATGAGGCATTGGTGGACATGGTTGGTGGTGGTGGATGTGGATGGAGCAGCAGCATTTTGTCAGATCAACTATCACTTAAAAATGAGACTTCATTAAGAAAAATTGTTTGCGTTTTAATTTGAATTAATTTATTTTAATTAATTAATTTTAATTCTTAATGAATTAGTTTAAGAAAAATTTGGGAATTTGTTAAGAAAAATAAAATTTTGCTGCTAGCAAGGACCTTTGTAGAATATCGAGTCCAACCCTTTCATTTTACAGGTGAGGACACTGATGCTCAGAAAGGGTAAGTGCCTTGCTTATAATAGTGGCAAAGCCAGTACTAGAAACTCAGGCCTCTGACTTCCCCTTCACACACATTTCCATCATATCATGATGTTTATACTTAGAAGTAATGATAATAACTAATAGTAATCATAATAGTATGATACAACCTTCTTTTATCTGGCTACTTGCTCTGTTTCTGGTGTATCATTTTGCTTATATGTGGTTAACTTTTATAGTCCTATCTCCCTGTGTGTAGTGATCCTGTATGTATTACATAGATACTGTAGTCTCCTCTTCTATTAGAGGATATATATTTTACATATATATATATATATGTGTGTGTTTGTGTTTGCTATATTATATTATTATTATTATCACATTACAGAATATAAGTTCCTTGAGAGTAGGTATTGTTTCCTTTTTGTCTTTTGTGTCCCTTTGTTGTCCAGTCATATCTAATTCTTCATGATCCTGTGGTCCATATCTGGGCAAAGTGGTTTGCCATTTCCTTCTTCAGCAGATTAAGACAAACAAAGATTAGCTGACTTGCTGAAGGTCATGCAATTAGTATGTGTCTGTGACTGGATTTGAACTCAGGTCTTCTTGACTCCAGACCCAGTGAACCACACAACTGCTTCCTTTGTATCCCCTAGTGCCTAGTAAAGAATGGGACTTAATAAGCACTTCTCAATTGATTGCATCTCTATCCAGGTTAATATTACATGTAAAAGTTATATTTTAGTAACTATAATAATAATGTGTTCTTTGTAAATATCTTATTTGATTCTTTTTGAATTAAGAGAGCCAGTGCAGGGCAGGTAATGGCAGAAGTAGATAGAGCACCAGTCCTCAAGTCAGGAGGCCTTAGTTCAAATCCAACCTCCAACACTTAATAATTGCCTAGCTGTGTAACTTTTGGGCAAGTCACTTAATCCCATTGCCTTGCAAAAACCAAGAGGTGGGGGGTGGGGGTGGAGGGAAGGGAGGGAGGGGGAGAGAGTGCAAGCATGTGAGCATCAGTTCAACAGTTTTGACTACTGTGACTTCTTGGTCTGTTTCTTATTAAATCCATGTCTCCACGACCAGGTTCCTCAGACCTGAATCACTTCTATAAATAAAAGAATCTCAGAAAGTTTTCAGTTTTTACCCCTCATAGTTGATGTATATACACCCCCCCACCTTTGACATAACTTCACTTGTTCCCTATCCACCTAATCCATTTCCTTAATATCTTTACCCACTTAGTTTTCCTATGCCCTTTTGCTTAAGATAGAATTTTCCCTCCCTTGCCTGTGATTCCAGGAAGTTGTATGGTGGTTGGAAAGACCCTTGACTTTAGTCAGGGGATTTGGGTTTTGAAACTCTGCCCTATAAGCTACTAGTTTGGCCAAGTCCCTTCATTATCCCAGACCTCTCAGCTTCTTTATGTGTAAAATGAGTATGGAGAGAGAGTATAGGTGGCTCAGATGATTTTTTTTAGTTGTTTTTTTTTTTTGCAAGTGGCTTGCCCAAGGTCACACAGCTAGGTAATTATTAAGTGTCTGAGGCTGGAATTTGAACTCAGGTACACCTGACTCCAGGGCTGGTGCTCTATCCACTGTGCCAACTAGCCACCCCTCAGATGATTCTTCAAATTCTTTTCAACTCTAAATTTATAATCACACAAAACCACTTTTGGCCTTCCTGTTAGGTTTGACCAAACTGGTTTTGTCTGGAAAGTATTGGGTTTAATGAATTGGCCTATCATGGCCACAATCTCCCAGCTGCTTATTTTGGCTTTTTTCTACAGAATTCAAGCTAAAGAAGATGTGGAAAAGTCCCAATGGGACTATAAGGAACATTTTAGGGGGAACAGTATTCAGGGAACCGATCATCTGCAAAAACATCCCCCGCCTTGTTCCTGGTTGGACAAAACCTATCACGATTGGCAGGCATGCACATGGTGATCAGGTAGTAAAACAGGGGAAAGTGGAGGTTGGGTCAGCCCAGGAGAAGGTTGTCTCTTCTTGGTGCCCAGGTGACTAAATTATGTTTTTTCTGCTCTAGTACAAGGCCACAGACTTTGTTGTAGATAAGGCGGGCACTTTCAAGATGGTGTTTACTCCAAAAGATGGCAGTGGTGTAAAGGAATGGCAAGTGTTCAACTTCCCTGCCGGAGGTGTGGGCATGGGCATGTACAACACTGATGAGGTAAGAATCACTTCTCAGAATGAACACTGTCCCATGTCCTTCTCCTCACATTCCTGTCTTTGGGTCCCTGGTCTCCTCTTTCCTTTCATTTTTTAGGTGAGGCAATTGAGGCCTGCAGAGATTAAGTGGTTTGCTCAAGGTCATTCAGGTAGTACACATCAGGTGCAGGATTTGAATCTAGGTTCACTAACTCCAAAGAACATGCTTTTCTCACAGAATCTTGAATTACATTGCCTCCCTGGTTCATTTTGGGGGTTTGATCTTTCTTGATCTATGGACAGAGAGAGAGTTTAAATATATGGAATTCAAGACTGAATTCTTCCTGACCTAGGAAGTAAAGATTTTCTTTCTGTCATAGTCTGCCTTTAAGGAGCAGGGATGGGTAGGGTGTAAAGGCAAGCTCCTCTTAGAAACAAGATAAATCTTCATTCTCAGATATCCAGAATCTATTATCCAATCTTGAACACAATTGCTTTGGGCCCGCTGGGTAAAAGGGGAATTACTGGGCTGTAGTTCAGTTTTGAACAGTGCTCACCAAGAAGCCCAAGCTGAGGGGTTGATCTTTGTTCTTGCAGTCTATCTCAGGTTTTGCACATAGCTGCTTCCAGTATGCCATCCAGAAGAAGTGGCCCCTCTACATGAGCACCAAGAACACCATCTTAAAGGCCTATGATGGTCGCTTCAAAGACATCTTCCAGGAAATCTTTGACAAGTAATGTGTCTCTGTGAGGCGTCTTCATTGTTCTTTTTAAACATCCTTGTTATTAACTCCTTTGTAAATGAAGGCAAGACTCTCCCCTTCAAGTCTTCTCTGGCTTAGTGGCTCTTTTGATGGCCACAATGTCAGGCCATTTTACTTACTTTCCCCTCTTTGAACTCAGCCCCGGGTTTACTGGTTTCATCACACTTCCTCCTTCCATGACAGACATTCTGCCTCCACAGGCACTACAAGACAGATTTTGACAAGAACAAGATTTGGTATGAACACCGACTCATTGACGACATGGTAGCCCAAGTACTCAAGTCTTCAGGTGGTTTTGTCTGGGCCTGCAAGAATTATGATGGCGACGTGCAGTCTGATATACTAGCCCAGGGTATGTTGAAGGTGTTACAAACAGGGCTTCTAGGCTACGGGGCTATGATCAGAGGTCTGTATTGGTGAGACTTCATCTTGGGAGTTGACAAGAAGTCAGGCCAAGTGTAATTGGTATTTAAACTCTTCTACAAATTAACTCCCACTTATCTATCTCTGCTGACATCATACTACTCCCCTTTATCCACCTTACATTCCAGGCAAACTGACTTATTAGCTGTTCCCTTAACTCAGGGTTCCATTTCTCTTTCTCCCTCTTCTACCTCCAACCCCCCCTCCCCATTCCTGGATTATAGTCTCACTTCCTCCTAACCTCTGCTTCCTAAAATACTCATCTTCCTCCTAGGTTTAGCTCAAATTTGACTTTCTAAGGCAAGGGCTCTTACCCTGAATGATGTTTTTCAAATGCATATAAATAAATAGGATGACAAAGAAAACTAATTCTATGAAAATGCAATTATCAAAATATTAAAAAAATAAGTTAATGGATACCAGATTAAGAACCTCTATTCTACAAGAAACTGTTCCTGATCTCTCCCTGTCTCTCAGTCATTAATAATTTCTTCTCTCCTCAAATTACCTTTTATTTACTTTTCTTTGTTTATGTAGAATGTGAACTCTTTGAGGACAAGCATTTGCTTCATTTTTCTTAATATCCCTGGCACAGGTCTTTATAGTTGTTTAATATTCAGTTAACTTGAATGTATTGGAAGGAAAGGAATCTCAAATTGGATAAACTTAATATTGTATAATATCCTAAAAAGCAAATTGGAATGTGGCAAATAATTTTCTGGCCATTTGTGATAGTATTCAGTCCAGGTCATATTTTTTTCTCCTCTTCTTGATGCTGTTTCATGTGGGCTTCCTCCTGAGGCTGTACTCAGTCCCCTAAGTTCAGCCTTAGACAGGCTGAAATACTAGTTGGGGATTGGTGTTCAGGACTGATGGATAGGAGGGAGGGAGGATATTAAAGGTGGTGCCTTTTCATCCTTTCATAAAAAATGGGGATAAAGTTGTAGGGTAAGTATGTTGAATGGCGGCGTTTTTGGATACTATTATTGGATACAGACAGCACAAGAAGTGACACTCCCTAATTTAATTCATCCAACATTTATTAGACACCTCATCTGTGCAAGGGACTGCAAGACACTAGGAGAGATCCAGAGAAAAGTTTAGATGAGATTATGGTGAAGTTTACCCTGTAGTCAGGTATGAAGGCTGGCTTGCGATATGGGGGACAGTGACAGTTACTCAAGACAATCTTACCCCTGCTGTCATTTGTCAGTGGATTGGGAGGGAAGAACCAGAAGTGGAGCTGAAAGAAGGCTGTTCATTCCACTCTGTAGGCTTTGGTTCCCTTGGCCTGATGACTTCAGTGCTGGTCTGCCCAGATGGGAAGACCATTGAGGCAGAGGCTGCCCATGGAACTGTCACCCGCCATTACCGAGAGCACCAGAAGGTGAGTATAGTTTGAAATGGGGTAACCTGATCCCTTAGGGAGTTGTGTGGGAATGTCCCCTTCCTACAAAGGATTCTGAGCAACAATAGACACTGCTAGGGACCTAGAGCCACATAGACTGTATCTTTGTAATGACTGTCTACAGAACAAGGTTTAGTCGTGACCTATGTCCATGTAGAGTGGGTGCCATGATCTCCTATTTTTTGGCTAGGACTGTTTGTCTAATCCTTTGTCCATGGATTTTTTGGAGAGGAAGATTCCCTCCATCCTTTATTCTCATGTCTCCCTTCTTTCCAGGGCCGACCCACTAGCACCAATCCAATTGCCAGCATTTTTGCCTGGACGAGAGGTTTAGAGCACCGAGGAAAGCTGGACGGTAACCAGGACTTAATCAGGTGAGCATGGGGCAGTGGGAGAAGGGGCAGAGTGACGGAGAGCACATGGGTTGAGCCCAGCTCCTACTTTGCCTTCCAGTCTCCCCTGGTTGGAACCCTGCTTTTGGCCTCACTGAACTAAAATCACTTTTAACCATATGATTTACTGGCAGCTTATAGAGAGCTTCCTTCAGTTACAGGATTTTCTTGATGGAATAATTCTGTAACTATTTCAGTAGCCTTCAAGTTCTCATGGATCTGCAATAAGGTTCTCCTGGATAAAGAGCCATAGGATTCTGTTATGATGTCTCCAGTCAGAGAATCCAGCTAAATTCTGAGGAAACAGCCCACGTGGTACATAAGAGGCAACGCCTGACCCTGTAAATTAGTCTTTTGTATTTACCCTGACTAGGATCAGATAACTTACTCACAGGATTGCTTCTTAGTAATAAAAAAGCATAGTAGTCAGGAGAGTATGCAGACCTGACCCTTACTCCAGGGGTCCTGATCATGAGGCTACCAAGAGACAAGGGCAGCTAAGTAGCACAGTGGATAGGGCATTGACCCTGAAGCCAGATGACCTGAATTCAAATGTGACCTCAGACAATAGCCTTTTACTAAATGTGAGATCTTGGGCAAGTCACTTAACCCTGATTGCCTCACAATTAGGGCCAACTCCAGTCATTCTGATTCATATCTGGCCACTGGACCCAGATGGCTCTAGAGGGCAAAGTGAGACTGGTTACTGAGCATAGCATCCCTTCACTCATATCCAATTCATGTGATTGTCATGGCATCACCTCCCCTGGTGTTAGCCTAGTGTCATGGTCTTCTTTGAAAATGAAGGACACGGGGCGGCTAGGTGGCGCAGTGGATAAAGCACTGGCTTTGCAGTCAGTAGTACCTGGGTTTAAATCCGGTCTCAGACACTTAATAATTACCTAGCTGTGTGGCCTTGGGCAAGCCACTTAACCCCATTTGCCTTGCAAAAAAAAACAAACCCTAAAAAAAGAAAAAAAAATGAAGGACACTGGGGTGGCTAGGTGGATCAGTGGATAGAGTACCAGCTCTGGAGTCAGGAGGATGACCTGAGTTCAAATCCAGCCTCAGACACTTAATAATTACTTAGCTGTGTGAACTTGGGCAAGTCACTTAACCTCATTGCCTTGCAAAAACCAAAAAAAAAAAAGTGAAGGACAAACATCTTCACCTGGAGATGCAGAAACCTGTCCTTAACTCCAGATCAACTGGGAAACCTAACCCAAAATGATCTTCCACAGATTTGCCCAGACTCTTGAGAAGGTGTGTGTTGAGACAGTAGAGAGTGGAGCTATGACTAAGGACCTCGCAGGCTGTATCCATGGATTAAGCAAGTGAGTGGACTTTGTTGATAGGAATTTTCGGCATTCTTTTGGGGAAGGAGAGAATGAAAGGAGGAGAGGGGAGGAAGAGGGAAAAGGTGAGAGATGGATACAGATAGACACATAAGTCTCATATTACCATATAAGAGCCATGAGACTTGAGGGTAGAGAAGAGATGGTCATTGTCCTTGTCCTAAGTTAAGTCCTAAGACTTAACTGTTGTTAAACCCTCCAGAGAAGGGTGCCAAGACCCCTATGAGAATGGATGATTGGAGGCCTTTCTATTTGGGTTATTTTTTTAATGCCAAAGTCTTTGGTACAACTTGGCCTTTTAAATGACTGCCCAGTGCCTCATATTGAAAAATTATAGTGGCATCCAGAAGTTTTCTCTACTTGAACCTGGGTGGTCAGATTCTTGCCAGTCTCTTCCTCTGACTTTGGGCACACCAGTCTTGGGAACAAGAAGGCTGCTCTCCAGGATCCAAATTGCTGACTTCCATCCAGTCAGTGAGGACTTGGGGGGAGGGAACAGGGAGGGGATGTAGGGCTCATCTGATTCCCTAGAACCATTAACAAGGCAGCCAGCTTGTACACAAAACACAGGGAATTGTGATAAAGGTTGTGCTTTGAGTATGACTTTTTTAGAAAGGTATGTGTTGAATGCCAGAAAAATGTTCAGTTACCTTCAGTATTTGTTCAGTGATAAACCACAGGTGTCATAGCAAAGGTTCAGAGTGTCCAGTGGATGGGGGTGGGAGCATGATGCATGAAGTTTTTCCACATCCTTCTTAGAGAGTGTGCTTGGTCCTGGCTCCTTCCCCCATTGGTAGCTGGTCCTCCTTTCTATTGATCATCCCTTTTCCTGCTAGGCTTTCAGGGGTCTGAGTGAGGCAAGTGCTTCTTCCAAGCTCACTCTCTCTGTTCACACTCTCTTGCAGTGTGAAGCTGAATGAGCACTATCTGAACACCGAAGACTTCCTGGACACAATCAAGAAGAACTTAGACAAAGCCCTGGGCCAGAAATAGATGTTGGTGGGGAGCAGCTCTGGCTGCAGGTCAGGAGGTGGGAGTGGAGAATGAGGTGGGCAGGTCTAATGCTTTTCCTGTTGTCCTCTTCTCTAACCCCCCCCTCACCCCCCATCTTCCTCAGCATAGAAGGATCCATAAAACCCTTTCACTCAGAAATTTGGAACAGGAAATATGTGCTGGGGATACTTTTTTATAAACTGGTGGGGTGGGGGGTTTTTAAAAGATTTTTTCCCCTAAAGTGTGTGTGAGGTATGAGTTATAAGGTATGTTTTGCCTCAGCCAAAGTTGATGTTTCACATTCTGTAATTTATGTATCATCCTCTGAACACACTGCACTATATTTAGCTATAAACTCTCCTTACAAAGCTGCTTGTCTGTTGTGATTGTCTTTTGGGGATAGGGCAATGAGCAGTGCATTGGTCCTTTCAGAGGGCTCATTTCTTGTCAGCTTCTTGGATTAAACTTAGGGGTGATGGAATGGGCCAGATGGATGAGCAATATTGTGAACCCCATGAGCAGACCAGTTCAGCTCTCTAGGAGCAGACTGGAGCTCCCCTAGGACTGAATGACTTGAAAGCAGGTCAACTTCTGTATCTTCATCAGTAAGTGGCATTAAAATGAGATATCAGAGATGCTGCAGTTGTTTCCCCTCCCTTCATGCCAAGGGGAGCTGATACAGGTCACCTACCCAACAATTATTAAAGGAATAGTGACTTCCCCAGTTCTCTCTGAAGGCCTTATTCTTTTGATCTATATTCTTTCTATTTCCTTGTCATGTCTGTTTTCTAACTTATGTCATGTGAATTTGACATTTACCCTCAATATCTCTAGAACAAGGGTTCTTAACCTTTAATCTTATTGTGTCTTAGACTCCTTTGGTGGAATGTATAAGGTATTCAGGGAAGACTAGCAGCTTTAATGTGAGGGCTTGCTATGCCCTTTTCAGGGCTTGCTTATCCACTTTCGGTGTCCACCTGTCACCTGTGACTCCCAAGAAGCTGTAGCATGCACAGTGACCCATTCTGTCAAACTGTCGTGGCAGTAGGCTAAATCAGTTTAAGTGTAACTATGGGTCTCAGACCTGTCAGTGAATTAGGGGGATGACTGCACACCTATGACTGGACAGATAGAACTAGCTGTTCCAAAGGCCAGGAAGGCGGCTGAAAGCAGACTCCGTGGAGTGCTTAGAACTTGGCCAGGCATTAGGGAGGCCAAAGTCATCCACTGCATCCTGGGACATTGCCAGGTATCTTGACTTTTCTCCTGAATTCTGCCACTGAACTTTGACTCAGGAAGAAAGAGTTAGGATAAATGCACAGCTCTGCATCACTTCAGTACATTTCACAAAAAAAAAAAATTAAGAATATCATCTGTGATACCATTGATCCTCTCTGGAAATGAAGGATGGACCTACAGACCCCTTTGGCAGTCTACTGAAGCCTTATGGACTGGATTCCTTTTCAGAGAAATGATTTTTTAAAAATTTTAACTAGAGAAAAAGCTAAATTTTAGGTGAACCCAAGTTCATAACATTTGTCTATAGATCCCTTAAGGAACCATGGATCCAAGGTTAAGAAGCCCTACTCTAGATCATTAGTTTCCTCTCTATCCCCTTCCTCCCTCATACCCCATTAGTTCCTAGAATTGTTGAACTCAAGGTTGGAATAGGACAGCTTAATGGTGGATAGAGTGCCAGCCCTAGAGTTAGGAAGACTCAGCTTTTTGAGTTCAACTCTGGCCTCAGATATTTAACTGTATGACCCTAGGCAAGTCAGTTTCCTCATCTCTAAAATGAGCTGGAGAAGGAAAGGGCAAACCACTCCAGTATCTTTGCCAAGAAAACTCCAAATGGGAACACCTCAAGAGTTGTACACGAATGAAAATGATTTGTACAAAAAATGTTGTTCATTACTTATTAAGAACTTGAAAGGACCTTAGAGACCATACTGTTCTCAATATAGGAGTCCCTTCTTTAGTGTTTCTAGCAGGTAGTCATTCTGCCCTGCTTGAATTTATATTACCAGTGACAAAAAACTGGCTTCCTATCTTATAATTCGACATTCCAGCTTTGGATGGCTTTATTACAAAGTTGTGCCTTAGATTCTGCTAAAATATGCCCTCCTGTAAATTCTGCCCTTTAGTTCTACTAGTATCTTCTGGAGCAACACAGACAAGGTCTAACTATTTGTCCAGAAGACAAAACCTCTCAAATACTAGAAGTTGGCTGTCCCCTCCACCTCTAAACTGGTTGTTTAGGCAAAACATTCCTCATGATGCTGTTTGCAAACCATCTACTATATTATCTTCTCAAAATATGTTGCAGTTTATCAAAACCTTTCCTAAAATGTAAACCTGAGCACTGAACACTACCTTCATGTGTGATAGGACAAGTTTAAAATACAGTTGGGATTGCTTCCCCTTGTTTTGGATGTGACTTCCATTAATGCAGCCTAAGATTGACCATGTTCTCTGCTCGAATAAACATAGAACTCTGGGAGGCTGAAAACTTGGGGCAAAAAAAAACTGTCTCATAGTCCATTGCATTTCCTCCTCTAAGTACCTTCTACAGGAATTTTTAATCATTTTTGTGACGTGGACCTCTTTATAAGTTGAAGCCTATGGATTTCTTGAAATGTCCTTAAAGACAATGAGAAAGGAAGCCAATTATATTGAAAGTTATCAAAATATTTTTGTTCATGGACTGCTAATAACCCCTATAAATCTACATGCCCTACATATGTTGGTCAAATTTATTTTTTTGCATGAAACCATAAATCTTTATTTCCTCTTTTCCTCTTACATATATAATTAATACAATAAGAACTTTTTTTGTTGTTGTTTGTCCTTTTTTTTCAGTGAAGGACCTAGATTTATTTATTTTATATTTATTACAATAATTTTGTTATAAGAGTAAACATAACCCCCCCCCCAAGAAGATGAGAAACTTCAAGAATTAGTGAGATAGAGGGAAAAAAATATACTTCAGTCTGTGTTCAGATTCTCATGGCTCTGTCTCTGGGGTGAGCTGCTTTCTTTATCATATTTTTTTATCATGTATTTTTTATCATATTTCTTTATCATATTTTTCCCACAGTTGCTATTACTAGCTGAATTTCCCTCCATTCTATTCCTCCCTGCTCTCATTTATTCTATTCTCTCTCTCTTTTCATCCTGGCCCTGTCCAAAAGTGTGTTGTATCTGAGTACCCTCTCCTCAGTCTTCCCTCTCTTCTATCACCTATTCCCCCCTTCCCTCCCCCCATTCCCCATTATCCCATCCCTTTCTTGTCATTTTTCTCTAGGGGAAGATAGATTTCCTCACCCTATTAAGTGTGTATGTTATTTCCTCTCTGAGACATTTCTGATGAGAATGAAGGCTCACTCATTCACCCTTGCCTTCCCCCTTTCTACTCCATTGAAAAGGCTTTTTCTTGACTCTTATGTGAAATTTCTTAGCTTCTTCACATCCTTTCCCTTCCTCCCAATACTTTCCTTTATCACCCATTGACTCCATATTTTTACTATATTATACCATTATATTTCACTCCTTCTTGTGTCCTGTCTACATATGCTCCTTCTAACAGCTCTTATAAATGAGAAAGTTCATATGAGTTATCAATATCTTCTTCCCATGCAGGAAGACAAACAGTTGAATATCATTAAGTTCCTCATAGTTAGTCCTCCTCTTCCACCCCCTCTATGGTTCACCAGAGTCGTGTACTTGGAGATCAAACTTTCTGTTCAGCTCTGGTTGTTTCAATAGGAAAGTTTGAAAGTCCCCTGTTTCATTGAAAGTCCATCTTTTCCCCTGAAAGAGGATGTTTAGTTTTGCTGGGTAGTTGAATCTCAGTTATAAACCAAGATCTTTTGTCTTCCAGAATATCACATTCCAATCCCTATGAGCCCTTAATGTAGATGCTGCCAGATCCTGTGTAATACTGGCTATGGAGCCTCCGTAGTTGAATCATTTGTTTCTGGCAGCTTTTAGAATTTTCTCTTTGATTTGGGAGTTTTGGAATTTGGCTATAATAGTCCTGGAAGTTTTTCTTTTGGAATCTCTTTCAGGAGGTTATTGGTGAATTCCTTCAATTTCTATTTTACCCTCTGTTTCTAGGATCTCAGGGCAATTTTGCTGTATATTGTTTCTTGTAAAATGAAGTCTAGGTTCTTTTCCTGTTCATGACTTTCAGGTAGCCCAATAATTTTTAAAATTATTTCTTCTAGATCTGTTTTCGAGGTCAGTTGTTAAAATTTTCCAATGATATATTTAACATTTCTTCTAATTTTGGGCTTTATTGGAAGAGTTTTATTTCTTCCTGATTTCTTGCAAAGTCATCAACTTCCTTTAGTTCCATTCTGCATTTGAAGGAGTTATTTTCTTCAGTTTTTTTAATCTCCTTTTCCAGATGGCCAATTCTGCTTTTTAAGGCATTCTTCTCCTCATTTGTCTTTTGTTTTGCTTTTTTTCCATTTGGCCTAAACTGGTTTTTAACATATTATTTTTTTCAATATTTCTTTCACCAAGCTGTTGATTTGCTTTTCATGATTTTTCTGTATCACTCTCATTTCTCCTCCCAATTTTTCCTCTATCTCCCTTAATTGCTTTTCAAAGTCTTTTTTTTGAGCTCATCCATAGTCTGAGCCCATTTTCTATTTCTCTTGGAGGTTTTGGATACAGAAGCTTCAATTTTGTCATCATCTGAGTTTGTGTTTTGATCTTCCATGGAACTAAAGTAATTTTCTATGGTCAGATTCTTCTTTTTCTGTTATTTACTCATTTCCTCTGCCCAAGACTAATTTATAGCACTTCCCAAGGCTTTGGTTTTGTTTTTGTGGGGACACCTCACTGGGACCTTTATTCCTCCAAGGTCTTATGCTTTTTTTTATTTTATTTTTTTAGGTTTTTGTAAGGCAAATGAGGTTAAGTGGCTTGCCCAAGGCCACACAGCTAGGCAATTACTAAGTGTCTGAGACCAGATTTGAACCCAGGTACTCCTGACTCCAAGGCTGGTGCTTTATCCACTACATCACCTAGCCGCCCCAGTCTTATGCTTTCTTGCAAGTGCTTTGATATGTAGCACACCCCTCTGCCCTGGAACTGTAAGAAGGAAGTTAAATGAATGAATGAATGAATGAATTCTCCGATATCTTAGTATGGAAACCCAAACTGCCACCTGGATCTGAGTGTAGGCAAACAGCAGAGTCCTGCCCTGGTCTCCTTACAGTCTGTAGACTGTGCTCTGGAGGTGCAGGCTGTTTTCTCCTGATTCTCGCTGCAGATTCTGCAGCTGGTGAGCCTCACTCTGTACTCATTTTGGTGTAGCAGAATTCTCTCCTTGCCCCTTCAAGCTGTTCCTGGGCTGCACAGAAACCAGGGCTTTTTCCAGCTCCCAGACCTTGTGAAACACATCTTTCCTGTGGAACTTCTAAGTTATCTTGGATTGGGAAAATGTATCATTCAGTCTTTTTTTTTAATTTATTTTTATTAGATATTATTTGAGTTCTACATTTTTTCCCCCAATCTTGCTTCCCTCCCCCCTCCTCCCACAGAAAGCACTCTGTCAGTCTTTACTTTGTTTCCATGTTGTACCTTGTTCCAAATTGGGTGTGATGAGAGAGAAATCATATCCTTAAAGAGAAGAGAAGTCTAAGAGGTAACAAGATCAGACAATAAGCTATCTGTTTTTTTTTTCTAAATTAAAGGGAATAGTCCTTGCACTTTGTTCAAACTCCACAGCTCCTTATCTGGATGCAGATGATACTCTCCTTTGCAGACAGCCCCAAATTGTTCCCAATTATTGCACTGATGGAATGAGCAAGTCCTTCAAGGTTGAACATCACTCCCATGTTGCTGTTAGGGTGTACAGTGTTTTTCTGATTCTGCTCATCTCACTCAGCATCAGTTCATGCAAATCCCTCCAGGTTTCCCTGAAATCTCGTCCCTCCTGGTTTCTAATAGAACAATAGTGTTCCATGACATACATATACCACAGTTTGCTAAGCCATTCCCCAATTGAAGGACATTTACTGGATTTCCAATTCTTTGCCACCACAAACAGGGCTGCTATAAATAATTTTGTACAAGTAATGTTTTTACCCTTTTTCCTCATCTCTTCAGGGTATAGACCCAATAGTGGTATTGCTGGGTCAAAGGGTATGCACATTTTTATTGCCCTTTGGGCATAGTTCCAAATAGCTCTCCAGAAGGGTTGGATGAGTTCACAGCTCCACCAACAGTGTAATAGTGTCCCAGATTTCCCACATCCCTTCCAACAATGATCATTATCCTTCCTGGTCATACTGTCCAATCTGAGAGGTGTGAGGTGGTACCTCAGAGAAGCTTTAATTTGTATTTTTCTAATAATTAATGATTTAGAACATTTTTTTCATATGGCTATGGATTACTTTGATCTCCTCATCTGTAAATTGCCTTTGCATATCCTTTGACCATTTGTCAATTGGGGAATGGCTTTTTGTTTTAAAAATATGTCTCAGTTCTCTGTATATTTTAGAAATGAGTCCTTTGTCAGAATCATTAGTTGTAAAGATTGTTTCCCAATTTACATTTCTTTTGATATTGGTTACATTGGTTTTATCTGTGCAAAAGCTTTTTAATTTAATGTAATCGAAATCATCTAATTGGTTTTTGGTGATATTCTTCAACTCTTCCTTAGTCATAAACTGTTCCCCTTTCCATAGATCTGACAGGTAGACTAGTCCTTGATCTTCTAATTTGCTTATAGTATTGTTTTTTATGTCTATGTCCTGTAACCATTTGGATCTTATCTTGGTAAAGGATGTGAGGTGTTGGTCTAATCTAAGTTTCTTTCATACTAACTTGCAATTTTCCCAGCAATTTTTATCAAAGAGGGAGTTTTTATCCCAATGGCCAGACTCTTTGGGTTTATCAGACAGCAGATTACTATAATCATCTCCTGCTTTTACACCTAGTCTATTCCACTGGTCCACCACTCTATTTCTTAGCCAATACCAAACAATTTTCATCACTGATGCTTTATAATATAATTTTAGATCGGGTAGGGCTAAGCCACCTTCTTTTGCACTTTTTTTCATTAAGCTCCTGGCAATTCTTGACTTTTTATTTCTCTATATTAATTTACTTACAATTTTTTCTAACTTGTTAAAGTAATTTTTTTGGAATTTTGATTGATAGGGCACTAAACAGATAGTTTAATTTTGGTAGAATTGTCATTTTTATTATATTAGCTCTACCTATCCATGAGCAGTTGATATTTGCCCAGTTATTTAAATCTAATTTAATTTGTGTGAAAAGTATTTTATAATTGTTTTCAAAAAGATTCTGAGTCTGTCTTGGCAAATAGACTCCCAAATATTTTATATTGTCTGAGGTTACTTTGAATGGGATTTCTCTTTCTAGCTCTTCCTGCTGTTTCTTGCTAGACATATATAGAAAAGTTGAGGATTTATGAGGGTTTATTTTATAATCTGCAACTTTGCTAAAATTGCTAATTGTTTCCAGTAGTTTTTTAGATGGTTTCTTGGGATTTTCTAGGTAGAGTCAGTCTTTCTGTGGGCTCTGTCCCTCTAAATTTTGACTAGTCATAATTTGATGGGTTTTGGAGTTTTTTGGGGAAGTAGTTCCTGGGAAATGCTGCCTTCATGCCACCATCTTGGCTCCACCCCCAATATGTCATATGTTGGTAAAATTAATAAATCTTGAAATATGGTAAAAAAAGGAAAGAAATATGGTCTATATTATCCCCTTTCTTTTGGGTACATCTGCATCTAATCTGTCACATTGATGGTAATTTCATTTTTTGTTGTTCAGTTATTTTCTTAGTCATGTCTGACTTTTCATGACCCCATTTGGGATTTTCTTGGCAGACACTGAAGTAGTTTGTAATTTCCTTCACCAGTTCATTTTATAGATGAGGAAACTAAGGCAAATTGGGTTGAACTCTTGGAAGATGAATCTTCCAGACTCCCGACTTGGCATTCATTCTGTTCACTGTGCCACCTGGCTGCTTCATGTTTAAAGAACTCTATGGCAGGTTTCCCACCTTCTTTCGGTAACCTATTTCCCAGACCATAAAAAAATGCCCAATTTTTTTTTTTTTTTAACCAAAGAACCCCCAACCCCTAGGGTATTCAAACCTCCCTTGAAAAAGAAACTTGGTGATCTGGTTTCAATCATGATTAAGGGACAAGGCAAGAAAAGATAATAATGCTTTAGAAAGTCTAGCTATAAAAAGCCAGTCTCTGTGCTAAGCAATTTGCAAACATCTCATTTGGTCCTCCCAACAATCCTGCAGAGTAGGTGTTGTTATCCTCATTTTACAGTTGAGGAAATTGAGATGGAGGTTGTGACTTGTCTAAGTACCTAACACTGGATTAGAACTCAGGTTTTCCAGAGCACCTAGCAGTCTTAGTTGCTTAGGGAGCCTCATATTATTTATACTTTCTTTGTGACCCTAGGAAAGTGAATATCCTTGGACTTCATTTATTTCTTTTCTTGAGGTCAGAACCAAATAGCCCTCTGAAGCTCCTTCTGTAATCTTTTCATTCAAGTGGCAGAAATCCCTGGAAAAGCATCAAAAGCTGAACCACAGCCAACAACCACAAGGTCTAGGGATTAAGAACCAACTTTAGATTGAGTGATGAGTGGAGACAAACTCAAAGGTCTGGCCCTCTATTAGTGGAGAGAATTATGTTTTTGTGGGCCCACCACCTGCTTCTGTACTAGCTGTTCTGTAGTCTCACAGAGTTGGAAGGGATCTGAAGCCTTCCAACCCAACAGCTTCTTTCTTACAGTAATGGAGGGCCAAGGGTTAAGTGATTTGCTCAAAATTCACACAAATATTAAGTGGTTTTCAAATCATCTAAAGTGGTTTTCAAATCATCTAAAATCCTAAAGTTATCTCACAGGTTTAAAAACCTCTTTTTACAGATGAAAACGAAGTTAAATAAATAAATAACACGTCCAAGGCCACACAAGGAAAATGGCAGAAACTAGATGCAAATTCAGGTCCATGGACTTGTTTTTGTTCAAGCTCCCTATTCTATGTGACACTGATACTCAATAGTTCTAGGAATGTGAGCATTGAGAGAGGAGGAAATCTTTGTAATAGAAGTCTAACCCTGTTGCATTTATTGGATTTAAGTGAGGCAGGGTTGGGTCATCATCTAAGTGATGATCCAGGATGCAGAGCACTCCACAGTAACCTGCTTGCTGCCTTCTTGGCTATTGGAACAGAATGTTCTCTTCTACCCATTCTGCCAGAGACAGTCTTCACATGCTTGAGGTAGACATCCCCCTAATTCACTGGTTAATTTGAGGCCTGCCAGTTGCCCTCAACCTGGTAAAGCCCATCAGTCAAGCCAATTGGTCACTCTGCTTGCTCTGCACTCTGCACTCACCTGTGACATGGGTAACAAGTGGACACCAAAAGTAAGTGGAACAGCAGCTGTGAAAAGGGCTCTGGTAAGCCCTCATACCAGAACTGCTAATCCTCTCTGAATATCCATACCCAGAAGTCTAATTCTAAAAAACTGAAATTGAGAGTAGGCTTCCTTATGAATTTGGTGTTATTCTTAAGGGAAGGTGTGAAGCCTGAATTTGGCATCCACCATGTTCTGTGGGTTTAATATTCTCTTGGAGAAGAAACACTCAAAAGTCATTTCTCTAAAGAATATTCATTTATTTATAATTATTGCTAAGTAAACAACTCTTTTAAAACAGAAAACATAAAAAAACACAGTAGGGCTTTGCACAAGTGGAATTTCTAAACTGTTGTTTTGTGTACACATCAAAATAAGTTAAAATGCGATTCATACAGAAGTTTTCCAAAGTCACTGAGAGGCTGCATGCCTTTTTTTCCTTGTGAGTGTGTGTGTGTGTGTGTGTGTGTATGTGTTTTTGAAAAAGGGATGGGAGAAGGGAATTTTCCAATACTGTACCCCAAGTTGTGAATTGTGCTGTCACCTTTCTCAGTCTCATTGGCAGGAAAGAAAGGCACTAGCACTGTGGCTTTCAAGTACAATGAAGAGGGGGCCAGTGCTGGTTGGAAGGCTGGAAGGAGTGAAAGGAGGGAGGAGGAAAGGAGTAGCATGAGTGGTGGAGGGTTGTGTGAGGGTTTGGGGCAGATTCTGCCTCTCTCCACCCTGTCCCCTTTGAGAACAAGTTCTTCCCACTAGGGGAAGGGGACTTGAGCCTTTTCTCTCAGCAGTTTCCCAGTTCTAAAGCCAAGGCCACCGTATTTGCGAGAAGAGGGAGGAGATACAGGATTCTTTTTTGGTACCAGGGGATAAAGACAAAATGGGAAGAGGTAGTTTGTGGGGAAGGATACCATTCTGCTCAGCAGAATAAAGTCTTCCACAGGGACTGGCATCTGCCACCTGAAAGTGATAGTGGAAACTTTGGAGGCTGGGGTCCGAGGGCATTCCTCCCCCTCAGTACAGTATGTAGTTAGAAATTGGATGAGGGAGCCTGGTGAATCATGGAATTGGAAACAATGCCAGGCTTAGGAACTGATGAGACTTAGTTCACCAACTGTAGAAGTGAATACAAGGAGTAGAAGGCAGCTCTGATCAGGGCCAAGTACGGCAGTGCCCAACAATCACAGCAGAAAACCTAGCTGGGAAAGGAGAGCTAATGGGTCTGTATGAGGATAAAAATTAGACCAAAGTTGTGAATGGGGCTGACTGTCTCCTTGTAGAGGTGGTAATGCCCTTTAGTGGTTATTCCCATTGCTACCTGTGTAAGCTTATAAAATTGTCTAGCGCCATCTATTCAGTGTGTTAAGAACACAGATTCATTAAAGTGAAGGGCAGGGCTTGGGCTTCCATTTCACTTTGGTTAACTCTTGACCCCAGTGTTCTTTTCTTTCTTGTGCTGCAAGAATGTTTCTGACAGGTTGTCCCATGAATTTCTGCCTTCTGTTTCTGACTGCTATGATGTCCCTGTTAAACAATCACCAACCCCTTTCCTAAATCTCCTCTGCCATTTGTAAGAAGAGGTTTGAGGTTTCTTATTCCCCTTTCCTCCATGGTAGAAGATAGGAAGACTTTGAAACCTCAGAGGCTCAGCAGGGAAGGCAAGAATATTTTGTGTTCTCCAGACATGGCTTCACTACCTCAGGCTTATTAGATCCATTGCTTTGGCAAGTTTGAGGGTCTTCTTTCCAAGTGGAAGAAATCAGTGCTAGGACAGTGGGACTGAGTAGGGTACACAGTATTTGGGGCCACATAGAAAGTGTTCAATAGATCTTAAATGAATGAATATTGCAGCTAGATAGGGCTAGAACTGCCATCCACTTGTCCATCATTGAGAGAAGCCTGGTAAAGTGAGAAAAGTGAGTGAACCTCAGATCCTTAGCAAAAAAGGCCTAGGAGATGGAGAGGCAGAACAAACTCTGAGTCTCTTATTTTTTTCCCCCATTTTGTGTTTCCTTCCTGACTCTTCCACTCATCTTCCCCAACCTCTTCCCCTGGGTTTTTCTTTAGGCAGCAATAGCAAATCTCGGTCTTTGGTCCACCACACTCCAACAGTCATTGTTGGAGCCCTGAGATCCAGTACAGCCTGCTTCTAGTTTGGGCATCACAAGTCACACACATAGTACGTGAGAATGATTAAATTTAGGGAAAAAAAGAATCTCCATTGGGATGGGAGAGGAAAAAAAAAGGTAAAATGCAACAGATCAGCACAGAGGGAAAAAAATAAATTACTTTCAAAATACCCACATTTTGTACAGGCTTCATTTTCCTTTTTAAATATGCCGCTCTCCCCTGGCAGTCTGGCCACTTTGGCCTGCCCCATCCTCAAAACTAGGACATGTGAATAAGAAAATACTTTAAAATTTCCCACCCCACCCCCTCAAAAAAAAAAAACAGAAAACAAAAACAAGTCTTCCTTGGCCTCCCCCCTGAGAACACCCATTCCCATGTCAACCCAGGAGCTTCCCCAACCATGGCCACTGCTCCCTCATTCCCCCCTCGGTATTCCCACTTCTATTCCTCTAGGTCAATGATTTTCAAACTAGATAAGGCAAATCTGCTTTGTTTGAGTTACCAGGAACCTTCCGGGGCCTCAAGATCATAGGGCACATTTCTGCAATGAACCACTTTTTTTTTTTTAAACAAAAAAACCACGACCCCTAATGGACACCAATATAAAAACCACTTCTGGTATTTGTTCCAAGCAGTGCCATGGAGAAAAGGGACCTGACGAGGCATGCTGGTTAGGAGGGGCTGATGCGTCTCACAGGAGAGGGAGTTACTTCGGAAGGCCAGGAATACATTCCATTTTCCTACAGTCTGATTTTCCTGCAGGTAAAAATCTAATGTTGAATGTGCCTGGGTGGGCTATGCTCCCCAGGCCTTGGCCTGGGGAAGAGCCAGGAGGTAGAATACAAGGAATGCCATGGTGCTCTGACATTGCTCCCACCTGTCTCCCCTAATTTGGGGGAGTTGAGTCTGTTGTCCAGAGAGGTTGGGTCAACTCTTTATTCATGTAGTGCACTTGGGGAAATGAGAATAGGCCCCTGGGCCCAAAGATTAAAGGACTGAGCTCCCCCCCTCCCAAGGCCCTCCTTTCACAGGGCAATGGAACCAAGTGTTGAGTAGAGTTGAACTGCACAAGAGGACAAGCCAGCGGACTGACAGGGGTAGGTCAAAAAAGAGATACAACTTGGTGTGGCTCAGAGGATCTTCTCCTCCAGTGTCTGGGGATTTCAAAATAGCCTGAGCAGAGATCCACAGGGTGAAGACCTTACCAGAAGCAGCCCTGCTGCCCTGAGGAGCCCTGCATTTTAGCTGCCTCGGCCTTGCTTGGCCAGAAATGCAGGTCACGGGAGAGACTCCAAATGCCTGTGGCAGTGGCTCTCCCTGCTCTGACAAGTCCCCCTAACCCCCCAGCACCTCCACATTGTCTCTGACCTGAAGGTGTTTCTATCTCTTCCCTGTACTTTTTTACTTCATTCAGGGAAAGGGTTCTGGAGTCAGGGAAGCCCTGATGGACTCTTCCACTCCCACCTTTCACCCTTCATTGAGATAGACTGGGAATCTGTCTCACATTCCCAGTCAGGGCCCAGTAGCAAGATCTCCATTTGGTCTAAATCAGTTTTTCCTAATGGTTCAATGAACTACAGGAGAGTAGGGGATCTCAGAGCAGTGGGACAGTAGCTTGTTTTCTTCAACAGCATCAAGTCCAAAAAATTTCTCCTCTTTTTCTCTCTCTCTCTCCCTCCCCCCCCCTTTCCCCCAACGTGCCTCTCCCCTCTTCATGGGAGCATGCCTGGGGAGTCAGCACCCTCCCTCACAGCTATAATACATTGTAGTAGGCCATTTCCTTCATGGCCTGCTCGGTCAGTGCATTATCATCAGAGCCATTCTCCACCCCAGTATAGTCATAGGAATTCTCTTCATAGTCTTCCATCTCCTGTGGACCGTCTAGCTCCGCATGGTCTGCACCTGTCAGCTCCATCATGGGATCTACAAGAGATGGGTCAAATGCAGTCAGGAACAGGAAACAGAGGTATTGAAACAAGCATCTTTTAGAAGTTGAGAGATTAATCTGGTGCCTCTGTTTGCAGAGAAGATAGAACAGACATCTTCTTTAACACTGTGTCAACAACTACCACCCATCCAGGATGAGTCCACTTCTCTTTTGGTCAGCTGAGATATTTCAGATGGCCAGAAGGAGGCTCTCCTCTGAGGCATACCAAGCTTCTGAGAACCTCAGGTTCTTCTCCATCTGGTCTAACCACTAGGTGTCTCCAGAAGGAGCTCAGTCAGGCCGCACCTCTAAGAGTGGATGGGATATCTCACACCCAGTATGAAAGGTCCATGGCTGGGTTCCCTTTGGTTTTCCTCCTCCATGTGAAGCCTGCCACAAAATCCTCTGAAATGTCTACCTTCACTTGCCCCTTTTTCATTTGCATGACCACCACAATGGAATCCAGTCCTTCACAAATGGATTCTAATCACCCTCCCTCCATTCACCACTCTCCCCACCTAATCTTGCACCCTACTCCTTTGCCAGAAGAGGAATTGAATCAGCTTCAGTCTAGTGCTCCAAAGACTTTAACTATTCCCTCCCTGTGGCAAACCTGATCTCTGCTTGGCTTTCAGATCCAGTCTGGCTTTCTTCCCTAAGTAATCCAATCTTATAAAAAAGGCTGATTGCATCTGGGAAACAGCACAGTCCTTGCAACAATTCTATGTGATCCACAGATGAAAAAAATTCATAATTTTTTTACACCATTTTCTTCCAGTGATCATAGATTAAGACCCAGAAGGGCCATGAATAGGGCCTTGAGATGGAGGTGAGGAAGACCAAATCTGACCTCAGGTAGTAGCTATGTAACCCTGGGGGGTGTCACTTAAGCTTTGTTTGCCTGTTTCCTCAACTACAAAATGGAGATTTTGTGAAGATTGAATGAAATAATATTTGTACATCATTTAGCATAGTAGGAGCTAATAAGAATACTTTTCTCCTCCCCACCTTCATCTAGTCCAATCTTTAACTTTGCAAAAGGCCTAAGGAGGTGTGGAGAGACTTGCCGAAGTCACTACACAAGTAGTGAATTAGGATTTGAATCTGTATTGCCAAAGACGAGAATGTTGGATGTCTCATCAGCCCTTGCTCCAGTCCAACCCATCTCTATTAGCACCTAGTACTCATTCCTACCACTACACTTGTTCTTGTTCCTCCTCTGTCCTGGGGCACCCTCTTTTTCTCTATACTTTACTAGACCTTCAAAGTCTACCACATACCATCTCTTTCAGGAAACCTTCCCTGTGAGTCAAAATAATTTTCTGAACCCCTATGAAAATTAAAGGCTCTCCTAAAATTATTCTGTACCAGAGTAGATAGCATCTTAAAATGATTTGCCATTGAATGACTATATCTAAATTTAAAATATCATGAGGACATTTCTTTCACATTCCCTATGGGGCCCAACACATTCCAGGCATACAGCAAGCCCATAATAAGTGCTTGTGGACCGACAAAGAGGCATTAGGATTGAGAGGGCAAAGATACAAACAATGCTTTTCTCTCTACCCCAGCTTGACTAGCTCTCTGCTCAATACTTCTTTTTAGAACCTTGGAACTCAAAGCCTAATTAAAGATTTGGATTTCACTCCCCTGGATCATGTATACTTGATGTGTCCTTTAAGGGTGGTCCCTTTTCTTTCTCTACGAAAGGATGTGGCCTTGTTGCTGAGCCTGAAATAATAACTGCCGACATTTACACACACACACACACACACACACACACACACTGCTTTATAATTTACCAAGCTGTTTACATGTATCATCCCAGGTGATCCTCTTTAATCTCCATTTTTTAGATGAGAAAATAGACTTGGAGGTTAAGTGACTCACCCATTGTCATGAAGTTATTAGTAAAAGGCCAAGTTAGGGTTTGCATCAGGCCTTATCACTCCCCATCTAATGCTCTTTCCATCATACCATAGCTGCTCATTTCCATTGGACTATCCAACTCCACCATCATTTTCCTAAATCTAAAGTAACATCCTTGCAGAGAGGTTTCTAGTGGTTGCCCTAGAAGAGGCAGAGGCAAGTCTCCCCATTGTCTTTTCCCTGCCCTGGCCAGGATGAAAGTCAAAAAAATGCCAGTCATGGGTCTGCTTTCTTCCTCATCTTACTCCAAAATGGAACCTATTCTTCCCAGTCTTCCTCCAAAATTGAGCCTGTTTTTCTGCACCTACCTTGACTATCCAGGCCAATGTCCATGACCCCATGTTTGACCTTCATGTGCCTGCTGAGGTTGCCCTTCAAGTTGAACTTGCTGGAGCAGTAGGGACATTTGAATGGCTTGCTGCCAGCATGGAGATGCATGTGGCCCAGCAGGTTGTACATACGGTTGAAGGATTTTCCACAGACCTGAAAGGAAATGACACCCTTAAACTCTGGGAGTGGTCCTTGTTTCTCTCTCAAACAGGATCCAGGTGGGACCTCCTGCCCAGGGCCACATGGCCAGAAACAAAATCAGGTTGTCTGTTAAGATTTCTTTCCTTCATTTTTTTTGTTTTTCCTTCCCCTAATGACAGCAAAGAGCCACTCCACGAACTGAGAAGTAAAATCCCAAACCCAATCTGCTGAAACCCTTCCAAACATTTCACCACCCCTGCCTCCCCACTAGCAAGTCCAAGCTCAAGGACTGTTTTTTACTCCATGGCAGGACTTCACATTTTTGTGTATGCTGGTCCCCTTTGGCAACCTGATGAAGACTATGGATCTCTTTTCAGAAAAAGGGTTTCAAATGAATTAAGTAAAACATACAGCAATACAATGGAAGTCACTTATATTGCAAATAAGATGTAGTATTTTTTTCCCCATCCAAGTTCATTGACTCCCACCTCCCCCACCCCCCCACCAATTCTTCCATGGGTCCTGAGACAAAGGGCTCCCTGGACCACCAATTAAGAGGTCGTACTTTCTATGACTACATACTGTTCTTATTTTCCAATTATTACAGAGGTCTCACTATTATAAATGTGGAAATTCCTTCCTGACATTCCCACCCCAGAGCCAAGGCTAAGGGAAGATTAGCTTGCCCAGGTCTTGCCCTCCTTGCCAACTTGGCTTTCTTTTTTTTTTAGGTTTTTTTTTGCAAGGCAAATGACTTGCCTAAGGCCACACAGCTAGGTAATTATTAAGTGTCTGAGACCGGATTCGAACCCAGGTACTCCTGACTCCAGGGCTGGTGCTTTATCCACTGCTCCACCTAGCCACCCCCCAACTTGGCTTTCTGCAAGAGTGACAGTCCCCCACTTCTGGGAGGTCTTATCCTGCAGGAAGGATGTCTCCAATGCTAATGGTACCTTGCATTTGAAGGGCTTCACAGGGGAATGCACAATCATATGGGTCTTGAGGGTCTGCTTCTGAACAAAGGTCTTAAAGCAGATGTGGCACTGGTATGGCCGGACGCTGGTGTGGATGAGCATGTGCCGCTTCATATTGGCTTGCAGAGTGAATTCTCGGCCACACACCTCACACTTGAACTCTTTTACTCCCTGAAAGGAAGCCATAGAAAGGGCAATGAGTAAAATTTCCTGGTAAGAAATGAACATGGTGGCAGGTGGGGGACAAGGGTCTTTTTTGGGGTAAAGTAGACCTCCTTCAACACAGGGTCAAAGGTCCAAGGAAAGTTAAGAGCTGGATGAGTGTAGAGGTCATCTTATCTTACAGAGGAGGAGCCCTAGTGGGGTGAAGTCAAAGGGATTTCAAGTTAGTCTTCTGCAGTGACTACATGGAAACCAGTGCCTGCTTGTGAGTCATCTTGTCCAGTGTGATGTGCTTTGCCATGAAGGTTACTGGGAAGATGCTAGCCTAAAAGTGTATGGTGCCTTCCCAGAACCCAGGATCCTAGGGTCCTCATCTGGGTCTCTTTTAACATCACCCAAACTGGTGCTTGCTTTGGCGGCACATATACTAAAATTGGAACGATACAGAGAAGATTAGCATGGCCCCTGCACAAGGATGACACGCAAATTCGTGAAGCATTCAACATCACCCAAACTGTCTTGTGCTCTTCTGTGTGCACCTATGGGTGCCTTCAGATTACTGTAAACAGAGGAATGGATCCTGAGTGTCTAAAGATAGGTGTACCTAGGTCTCTACCACTCTTCTTCTTAGTCCTATTTCTATTTATCTATCCTGTCTTACCAGATTTAAAATGGAAACTTCCCGAGGGCAGCGACCTTGTCTTCACCATCTGCAAATCATCCAGATTTTAATGCCATGTCACAGAGAGTAAATGTTTATTGATGAAGATCAGAGTAAATAGGGCTGAGCACCAAAATATGCTGACTCCACAAGAGAACAAGTATTGGGTAAGATAGAGATCATATTCTTCACTCAAACACTGGCTGTATGACAGCTGAGAGAGGCCTGTCATTGGTGTTAATTTTTCCATCAATATGCGTATCTTGTTTCCTTTCCAGGAAATTTCATTTTGGGGGGCAGCCTGTATAAGGCCAACAGGGTTCAGAACTCTAGTTCTCCCAACCCTCCTCCAAAACTACTTGAGGATTGACTTTGTATATAATCAGGATGTTTTATCTGTGTCTGTCTTGTCTCTCCCAAGAGAACAAAATCTCTAAGAGCAGGGACAGCTTTGTTTTTGTCTCTGTATCTCTGGTGGCTGGGACCTAGGAGGTGCCTCATAAAGGCATAATGAATTGAATTGCAGCCCTTGTTTGGCACGTCACCCTTTTGCCTCCTGCTATCTAGAACTCATCCTGTGCTGATGACTTACTTCTCTTCCTGACTAACCTGGCTCCATAAGTCTTTGTGAAATCATGACGAATAGGTACCATATGGTCCTTGCCTCTGGAACCTTATACTCTAAGACTGATTGTGTGTATGTGTACAGATTTATGCAAATACACATACATATATACACACATGTATGTTTATATGCATAAACACACTAAGAATGTGAACATAATCTACTACATAGTTATTTCTTTTTAAAGGGAATTTGCAACTTTAGTTTTTGCCTTATTATTAGTTTATAATATTTTCCTTTGAGCTTATTAGATCTGGGGTTGTCACTATGGAACAAAGAAATTGCTTCAACGAGGATAAGTGGAATCTAAAGGGTCCTCCTCTTTGCCCCATTTGGGTAGGGTTCATAAGCCATACAAAACGCCTTCAGCCAGGGATGTCCTGGGACCCCCACAACCACCCTGGGAGGCAGGCCCTAGGGGCAGGTTGCCACAACTGTCCCCCTGTCCCCTCCTAAGCATTAGAGACTCAATTCAAATCCAGCCCTCCCAGTCTGAGCGCCCTCCCCGCCCTTTCCTTTCAGGCAGAGGCTGGGAGCCTGTTTTCTGCCAAGGGCCATTTGGATATTTTGTAAAATCTGCGTATGCTCAAGATTATCAACTTAAAAGTCCTCACTTAAAAAGTCCCTTGATTTATTGAATTTTGAGGCCTTTGGTGGCTACACACCAGGCCCATGAATATATGTGTATGTGTATATGTATGTGGGGAAGGAGGGCCGGAAGGGGCGAGGCGGGGGCCAGGCCACGTTGCAGTACCTTGTGGGTGAGTGAATGTTGCTTGAGGTGGTGAATCTGGCTGAACTCCATGCCGCACTCAGTGCAGACGAAGGGTCGCACGTTCTGGTGCTTCAGCATATGGTTCTGCAACTGGCTGCGGTAGTGGAAAGACTTGCTGCACTCCAGGCACTGGTAGAGTGTGGGGCCCTGGTGTGTGGCCAGGTGCCGCTTGAGCTGCGTCAGCGTAGAGAAGTCCAGGCCACACTCGACGCAGACGTGGCAGCGCCCATTCTCGTGCTTCACCTCGTGCGCCTTGAGCTCGCTGGGGTAGGCGAAGCCCCGGCCGCAGAAGTGGCAGCTGTAGGGCTTGATGTCGGTGTGCAACAGCATGTGGCGCTTGAGGTGGCTGGTCTGCGTGAAGGCCTTGTGGCAGACCTCGCACTTGTGCGGCCGTGTGCCCTGGTGCGTCAGCAGGTGCGTCTGCAGGTGGCTGGGCTGCTTGAAGAGCTTGCTGCAGTGCGGGCATGAGTGTGGCTTAATGCCGTTGTGACCCAGGATGTGTGTCACCAGGTTGTACTTGGAGGTGTAGGACTTCTCACACATGCGGCACTGCCAGCGCTTCTGCCGGTCGCCAGCCTCCACTAGGTAGGAGTCATCAATCTGGACATTGATGTCCAGCCGGTCCAGCTGCGCCTTCTTGTGGTGCTCAGCTGTGGAGCCGGCTGGGTCGGCCTCGAACTCCCCGGGCTCCTGCCACACAAAACCCTGGTCATTCTTGACAGGCTCTGGGGACTCGGGGGCCGGTGCCTCAGTGTCACTCAGGGAGGTCATGTGGGGCTCAAATCCACACTCTGGATGCATGGCTTCAGACCCAGACCGGGTCAGCACCATGTTAGGCTCGGAGTAGCCGTCAGGAGTAGACTCTGGGAAATGGGGGGCATAGGCTGCCCCCTCAGGCTCCTGCCGGGGTGCCCGCTGCAGGTGCCGGGAATGCCGGGACTTGCGGCCGAAGGTGCTGAGGTCGATCATCTTCACGGAGCTGCTCTGGACCAGGCCCTCGCAGCCCGCCTCCCCTGTGGGGTCCCCCTGAGCCTCCCGCCTGTCCTCAGCTGGCGCTGACACCTCATACACATCATCGTCCTCCTCCTCCTCCGTCTTCTCAAACTTGACTTTGGGCACCAGCCTCACTGGCTGGCGTTTCTTCCTCCGGGTGTGCTTCTCAAAGGCAGCCTCCACCTCCAGCACCTCCTCCTCTGGGGGCTCTCCAGGGGCACCCCCTGCACACTCCAGTTGATAGTCATTGTCCGGTGGCTCCGGTTCTACGGCGGCTGTGTCAGAGAGCTCATGGCCCAGCATCGGGTAGAAGGCCTCCGGGCTTATAGTAGCACCAAAGAGCTCATTCTCTGAAACCAGGCCCAGCACCGCTGCCTGTGCCAAGGAAAGTACCACCACGGCCTCTGTCTGTGTCCCTGAGTCAATGAAGCGCTCCATCACTCAGCCTCCAGCTAGGTTTTCATTGCTGTGGGGAGAGAGAGAGAGAGGTGTGTCAGCTCACTCTTCTTGTATCTCTGAACCAGTCTAGTCCCATTCACTCAGCCAGCATTGCCATCAGAGAGACTGGGTCTGCAATTGCGATCCAGCCAGCAGGTGATGCAGGCTGAGGCCAGACAGCATCTGATTGAGATGCCTTTCTCTCTGACTATCACTAGGAACCTCCATGACCCAGCTGACTAAACCTACTAATAGTAAAGAATCTGCACAGAAAAAGCCCTCTTTCTACCTGATTATCTTATTCCTCTGTTTGCCCATGGGCAACCATTTTCAACCTCACTTTCCATTTCTGTAAAACAAGACAGGTAAAAGAGTCATCTTAAAAGTACTGAGAGATAGCGATATGATTTCTCTCTCATCACATTCAACTTAGATCAACATATACCATGGAAACAATGTAAAGACTAACAGACTGCCTTCTGTGGGGGTTGGGGAGAAGGAAATAAAATTAGGGGGAAAATTGTAAAATTCAAAATAAATAAATAATTATTTTATTAAAAAAACAATACTAAGAAAATAAAAAAGCACCGAGAGAGACTAAGATTTCTCAGGCTTTTTTAGAAACTCTCAAATCATTGATGTTTTGCTTATCCACTGATGACGTTCCCTTTATCCCTGGGGAGTTCAGTGACATAGTTTGAAAGAGTTGTCTAAAGGTTAAACGACTTGCCCACCAGCCAATACGTCAGAAGTAGGATTGGAACCCA
Source organism: Macrotis lagotis (assembly GCF_037893015.1). Taxonomy (NCBI): domain Eukaryota; kingdom Metazoa; phylum Chordata; class Mammalia; order Peramelemorphia; family Peramelidae; genus Macrotis; species Macrotis lagotis. The sequence goes on from NC_133661.1 coordinate 124,801,753, forward strand.
GGACTTATAGTTTCCAGCTCTCTATCCACCACCTTTCAGCAAGATTTTATGATCTCTGTAGAAAGACTAATGATGATGAATACCTGACCCTCTACCTGCTCCACCTGCCTTAGGGGGATGAAGGTGAATGATGGAGGGAGTGAAGGTATCCAGTTGATGCTGTTCCTTAAGGATAATGGCTCTTCCCTCCAACTCCTGCCCCACTCACATCAATAATAGATATGTACTCTTGAATTTCTTAAAAAAAAATTAAAAATCAATATCCTAGAGGCGGCTAGGTGGCACAGTGGATAAAGCACCAGCCCTGGAGTCAGGAGTACCTGGGTTCAAATCTGGTCTCAGACACTTAATAACTGCCTAGCTGTGTGGCCTTGGGCAAGCCACTTAATCCCATCTACCTTGCAAAAAAAAAAAACCCTAAAAAAAAAATCAATATCCTAGTGTAAAGTCTATGAGCACTTCTAAATATGATAATAATGTAAGAACAAAACAACAAAGCTTAAAGCAGGAGGAAAAGTAAAGTAACAAGAGCCTACATTTAATATAGATTAAGACATAGAAGGAAGGAAATAAGCACTTATTAATCTCCTACTATTTACCTGTCACTGAGCTTTGAGCCTTTTTGTTTGTTTGTTTTTGCAAGATAATAGGGTTAAGTGGTTTGCCCAAGGTCACACAGCTAGGAAATTATTTAGTGTCTGAGGCCACATTTGAACTCAGGTCCTCCTGACTCCAAGTCCGTTGCTCTATTCACTATGCCACCTAGCTGGCTCTGAGCTTTTAACAAATATTATTTCACTGGACTGTGAGGAAATTAAGGCCCGCTAATCACACAACTAGAAAGTGTGTGAAACCAGATTTGAACTCAGGTTTTTCTGACATTGGGTCCAGTTCTCTATCAACTTTACTGGCTTTGGAGACTCTGAAATGTGCACAGTCTCATTTAAGCCCTACAATGTGTCTGTGAAAGAGTTAGTATACATATGAACATTATTGCTTTTCAGATGGAGAACTCAAGGGTGCAGAGTGGTTAACACAAGTCACTTGGCTTGTTCTTGGCACAGTAGGAACACAAGCCCAGGTCTTCCAATTCAATTTCTACTTAGCACAACTATTTGTAGCTTCAGGAGTCTTTCCACTTAGCACAACAACTTGTTAGCTACTGCATGAGGAGGGATTGACTGCCCTGGAGCTCTGAACCAATAAACAGAAGAGAAATACCTGGGATTCAAATATCAGAGAGCAGAGAGTGAAAGTGAGAAAGAAGGCAGAAGCAGAAATAAGGGATGAGGCAGAGTGTTAGCTCCTGTTGAGCTGCTGCTGAAAACCAGGTGTTGGCACTTCCTAGTGGACTTGGGACATGCTGTTTATACTTGAGGGGCCTTGGGCTCTTCATCTGAGGGGGCCATTTTAAGCTTCAAACTTCATGATTCTACAGAATCATCTAAGGAATCTTGGGAGTCCAGTTTAGTCTGTGCTGAGAATTAGGCCTGAAGAAGCAAGAAGAGTGACTTGTCAGAAAGCCAATGGAATATTGAGGAAAGTTCTGCATAGGTGGGTGGTAGAAATAGGATAGAATTAAGAAATAAAGAAGAGTGAAAGGCAGGTTAGTAAAGTGGAAAGGGTGCTAATTTTGGAATCCAAGAACCTGGGTTTGAATCCCAGTTCTGCCAGTTAGGGTCTCTCTGAACCTCAGAATTTTCATCTGTAAAATGCAAGGGTTGGCCCAGATGATCTCTAAGGTCCCTTCTAATTCTAAACTTATGACCTAGAACTCTCAGCCAGTAGGGTAGAAGGGAACTTACTGCTCTCTCCTTAAGCAGGACACAATCTGTCCTTAAGCTTCTAAGTGCCTGTCTACCTGCTTAGCCTCTGATAAATCCCTATGCCTGTAGTATTCAAGACAATTGACTTCGGAGTACAGTGTTGCTGATAGCTCCATCTCCCTCCTGAGATAGGGAGGAAAATGCCAATTTTCTGAAGTCATGGCACCAGGGAAGTTGACTCAAAGACCTCTTGTGGTGATAGTAAAAATGGCAGCAAGGGTACAGAGTCTGGATTTTTGACAAACCAGTTGGTAATGAGACTTTTTTAAAAAGTAAATAATTCTAGGGGGCAGCTAGGTGGCGCAGTGACCCTGAAGTAAGGAGCACCTGAGTTCAGATGCAGCCCCAGTCCAAGGTTGTATGACTATGGGTAAGTCACCTATCCTCAATTGCTTCCCACCCCCAAATGAATATTTCTCAACTGTCCTGTGATCCCTTGAGTTTCCAATTAGAACTAACATGCTGAATCCCAGACCTAGAAGGGGCCTTAAAGAAGAGGTGAGTCATATTTCACAAAGGAGAACAATTAAGCTCCAGAGAAGGTTCATTAAGCTTTTATTAGTAGTTTTAGAACTTGGGGTCCTGATTAAATGTTTTGGGTCACCCCACCCTGCCCTCTGTAATATCCTGTTGCCTCTCCTAAAAGGTCCTTTTCTCCCAGAGACACAGACCACTTGCTGGGTAAGTCCTAGAAGGGATTGATTCTTTTTCAGTCATGGATAGGGTTATATGGCCTCAGAGGTCCCTCCCAAATGGCAGATTTGTTGATTCTCTCAATCAAGAATCACCAAAGTCTGCCTTTCTGCCACTGATTCTGGGAACTTGAGAGTTTCAGCTCTGGGTCAGTGCCATGCTGGCATGGGGAACAGTTTTTATTTCTTAACAAGAGTGGTGCTTATTTAGGAAACATACACACATTCCACTACTTCCCTCCCCCACTCCAACATTGCATAGCTTCCACTTCCTGCATTTTAGTTAAAAATAAAAGAAATTTAGGTTCCTTGAAACCAAGGCTGAAGATTAAACAATAGAGTTTCAAATGGGTCCTCAATGAATGATAGAGATCCATATGGAACTAAATCTGTAATACTCCAGGATTTAGGGGGTTCATCCAGGAAAGAGTTGCATCTAAATCTGATTAGGAATCAGCAAGAACATGAAAAGAACAGGCAGGCATAGCCATTCATTCCTCTATGATCCTTGTACAGGCAAAGTGGCAGAGTAGAGCACTGGTCTTGGAAAAAAAAAAGACCTGAATTCAAATCCCAATTAGACACTTCCTAGCTATAACCCACAGCAAGTCATTTTTATCTGAGTCTCAGTTTCCTCAAAGCAAAATAGATTAAGAAGTTTCTACTTCTCAGGTTTGTTTTATGGATGCAATGAGATGATTCATTTAGACTTTAAAGCAGCTATTCATGTGTTTGTGGGTGAGGATCAAATAAGGAGAAGGTCCATAAAGCATTTATATATTTATAAACAATCTAACAGCTATTACTATTATCATTACATTTACTTTCCTCTCTCATATAATTGTTCTTTCTCTTTAGCCTGAAAGTTTTCTCAAGTGTAATCCAGATCTCTTATGAAGGTCAAGAAATAAGAGATCAAGGACAAGAATTTAGAGAGAACTCAGGCAGTGTTCTTCTTGTTCAGTCATTTTCAGTTGTGTCCCATTTTTTATAACCCTTTTGAGTTTTTTCTTGGCAAAGATACTAGAGTGGCTTGTCATTTCCTTCTCCAGCTCATTTTACAGATGAGGAAACTGAGGCAAATAAGGCAAAGTGATTTGTCCAAGGGCACAGCTAGTAATTGTCTGAGACCCGATTTGAATTCAAGAAGGAGTGTTCCTGAGTTCAGGCCCAGGGCTCTCCATTGCACCTCTCAGTTGTCCTTTACTATTTTTTTTTAAGTTTCTGCAAGGCAATGGGGTTAAGAGGCTTGCCCAAGGCCACACAGCTAGGTAATTATTAAGTGTCTGAGGTCGGATTTGAATCCAGGTACTCCTGACTCTAAGACTGGTGCTCTATCCACTGTACCACCTAGCCACTCCCTATCCTTTACTATTCTTATGGAACAACTGACTGACCAACAAGATAGTTGATAGAGTTCTTAGAGGCACTGTTCTTGTAGAATGAACTAAGAAGTCTCTACAAACTACCATTTTCAATCAACATACAGAACCAGAGAAAGAGAGAGCTGAAAGAATTTTTATTTGGATGTTCACCACAGGCAAAGCAGTGGGTTGGATGCTATGAAGGGACCCAAAGACCTATAAGGCACCACCCCAACCCTACAATCTAGCTGGGGAGCACTAATATATTTTTATGGATGTAAGTTAGACATTTATGGGGATTGGGTGGGAGGTCTCAGAGTTAGAATATTCTGGGACTTGGTTCCATCTCACTTAGCCTCTCCAATTTTTCAGATGGCTCTTTCTCTAAGACTGGGTGCCACACTGATAAAATTCCCTACTGGGAATTCCCTCTATGCATGAAGCCACAAATCTGGTGGGTGGGGGAGGGGAGTTAAAAAAAAGAAGAAAAAAAGGAAAGCCAACTATTCTTTCACAACTTCTTTGAGAAAAGTCAGTTTTATGATGATAGAACAATAATTTTACCAGGCAAGTACATGTGTCTCCTATGAAGAATGCCTATTAGGAAGTCTCTCCTATTTATAGTTTACAAGTCAGCTTCAGGTTTAAGCAAGTATCACATGGAATTTTTTAGACTTCCTCAAAGTCAGGGTCAGTGAAGTGGGGGAGTTGGAGCTTCCTTCCCTCTCTCAGTAACTTCCTGAAGCTTTTCCTCCCATAGGGACCTCCAAAGAGTACAGCTTAGAAGGGAAAAGCCACAAGTCCAAGAGAGAATGTGATGGGTCTGAGGTGACAAATATTCTTTCAAGAGCAAAAGCGAGTGAGTCTCAGTGAACTCTGGGATATGTGTTGGGAAAAGGTGCGGTGGCCAGTAGCTAAAGGATGTAGCCCCACAATGGTCCATACAGAAAGAAAAGTCATTTTTAAAAAAAAATTAAGGCAATGGGGTCAAGTGACTTGCCCAAGGTCACACAGCTAGGCAATTATTAAGTGTCTGAGGTCAAATTTGAACTCAGGTCCTCCTGACTCCAGCACGAGTTCTCTATCCACTGAGCAACCTAGCTGCCCCAGAAAAAGTCATTTTCATGTTGGAACCAAGAACTGGAAAGCAGGAAGTTACTAGAAGACTCACTTGGGAGTGAGTCCCTGCTTCCATTTAAAACTGATACACGGGGGCCCTTTATAGCAGTTGTCATCCTTTCAAGGAGTCAGTCTGTCCATCAGTCAGCTGGTAGAGAGGGAGGGATGGAGGAAGAAAGCCATACCTAGATCAGGAGACACTTTTTCATCACATGAAGGATGTATAACCTTATTCTATAGTGTCATGTAGTGAAACATCAGTATTTAGAGGGGTTGAAGGGATAATTCCCACATATCTTGGAAGGCAAAGCAGCAGCACAATGAGAAGTTGTTTCAATAGTTGTGTAGTCTGAAAACTTCATTTGGAGAACCTAGGACTTATTAGTCTGTTTATTTTAAATTCACAGGAGAAACAAGCCTTTCTCTTTTCTCTTTCTGTCCTATGATAAAGTAGAGAACCTAGGCCACAAATTGAAGGTGGAATAAAATTAAGGGATAGCAGAAAAAGAGACAATGCCAACATACTCAGTTCCCCAGAAAAGCCAAAGCCCTCAGAGTAGTAGGCAGTCATGGGTGTAAATCTTTAGCACCTCACCTTGTCACAGGAGGCAATGTTTGCTGAACGAATTGAAAAGGGGCGAATCAAAATGTGAATTTTAAATTTACTTTTGCCTAGGATCTAACTGATGTTGTGAACTGTCTTTCTGCATGGTACATACAAGGCTCCTACATGTCAGTGAGTACAAGATACAGTGAAAGAGCAAGAAGAAAAGATATTAGGTTAGCCAGGGCTCTGAGAGCTATATCTCTTCCTCTCTCTCTGCCCTGATCTATTTATGGTTTTCTCTTTTTTTTAATTGTCTCTCCCTCCCTCCATGCTGAGAGAGAAAATTCTGCTATGATACCCAACCACCTGTATCTTCAAGCTTTAAGTCTTCCTCTCCACCCCCCCAAGACATCTTTATATGGAACTTTTGCCACCTGGCTTTTAGTCCAGTTCATTTCCCCTGTCCAACCAATCTATAGTCTTTCCAAAATGAAGTAGCTTAAATCTAACCACTTCTGGGTAATGCTCCAAATTCAACACCAAGAGGATCCGAAATTCCTTTTACTCTATTATGTTGAAGGGAAAATGGAATTCAGAATACCAGTGACCTAGAGAACCTCGAACCAGGACTAGAGCAATGGTTAAATTGGACGCATGAATTTACTGTGATAATTCAGCTACTGTTCTTAACCAAAATGAACCTCTGAATATAGCTGTTTTTCTACATCCTCATTTCTCCATTTTTGATAGAAAGTAAATCTTAAGACAGTGAAATTCAGTAGCTGCCTGATTACAGTTTAGAGACTTATGAAAGGGGGGGGGAGCAGTGCAGGAAAGAGAAAGCCATACAAAAATTGAGAATGATGAGGGAGGAGGGGGAAAGGGGGGAGAGAGAGAGAGAGAGAGAGAGAGAGAGAGAGAGAGAGAGGGCAGAGAAACAAAGGGAGGGGGAGGGGAAGCAGAGGAAAAGAATAAAATGGAGAGGGGGATGGGGAGAGAAAAGGGAGAGGTGGTAGAAAGGACAGAGGCACAGTGGAATGGGAGCTTTGAAAGAAATTGTTCCTCTGATTAGATCTCATTCTCTGCAGTGCTGCCACCTTTCTTTCTTTCTTTCTTTTTCTTTTTTTAATTTTAAGGTTTGGGATTTTGTAGGCTAGAAGACTGGGAAATATAGCAACCAGACCTTGGCAAGGCTCAACCCCTCTCCACACATGCTGCTAGGCTTCTAGGGCAGACTCAAAGACCCTTCGAGACAGGACCAAGAGGAATTTGTCCTTTGGTCCCTTTGATGGCATCATTTATTCATTGTCTCAGTCCCCAAAATCCTAGGAGGTATGAGATGAGAGCAGGTGACTCTCCATCAATCTAAGGTTTCTACTTGGCTCCAGGTATTAGCCATCAAAGAAATTACTAATAGCAGGAGGGTCAGCTGGAAAAAACAATAGAGCTAGTTTGAGGAAAGATAAGGGAGTTTGGGGATGAGGGATTAGAGTTGGGGCAGGGCTACAAGGCAAAGGTGGAGGCTACATGGAAGGTGAACTCATTTCCATTGACTACTTTGCTTGGTAGTTCCCTGTTTTTTTCTCTAACCTGTAGAACCATCCCTATCTGATACCAATTACCCTGATTTCCTATTGGCCTCACTCTGTGTCTACTCAAGCAGACTCACACTTTCTCTCTGGTTCCTATCAGCTTTACCAGTCAGGGCTATCTCATAGCACTGGCCTCACTGGCTATATCTGGGATGGCCTTTATTCTCTCAGCAAAAACCATCAGGTTGGGAGAAACTGAAGTCAGGAATGAAAATATGGGCAGGATTTAGGTTTATTTTGGGCTCCCTATACTCTCCAAATCATCAGGCATTCAACAATACACAATGGCTCCATGATCCGCATCCATATGGGTCTGCCCTTTTAACAGCCTCTTTTTGTTCCCCTAGAATTTAGCAAAATGCTGGGTCATAGTGGGTCCTTAATAAATGTTTACTGAATGACTAGGCACATTGGACTTCTGGACAATATCCACTTTATTTACTTCTCCCCATTACGTTGGTGAGGCACCTTTAGAATCAAGGGGGAGGGCCCTTTTTAACCCAAGGCAGTTTAGGATCTTGGGGCTCCCTCACACAATGTGCCAGAGGCAACAACACTTCAGGTATCAAGACTCTATGGTAGGAGATGCCAACAGGGAGGGATGGTAAGGTTGATTGTGAGGCAGCTATTAGACCAGTTGGGGAGGCAGCACATCTGAGGGAACAAGCATTTTATTCTGGAGGGGGATTGGGGAGAGAGGCAGCATTTACAGAACATTTACTATCCTAGAACAACATCCTACCCACTGTTGTACAAGGAAGATTTGTGGATCATCAATTGGGCTGTTGAATAAACATAGAATCTGGGTCACATCCCTGGTACAGGGCTAAGACCAAGCTGCTGCCTGTATCCTTTGTTACCAACAGTTCCGAGGCATGCACCTGGAGACAAGGTGGACTGTTGTCAAGAGACTGCAGTTCAAGTTTTACCTCGAACCACTTATATAGCTTTGGGTACATTTAATTTTATTTCTCTGGGTCTTAATGAATCAATCATCTCTAAATCAATCACCAGACTTATAACAATCCAAAGGATCTCTAAGGTCCCTTTCCAATTTTGACCTGTAATTTCATAAGTTAAAAGGGAATGAAAAAAAAATCAGCTCTTCTCTTTGCCCTATGGCATATCTAGGTTTTATCATCATTATTCCACTAATAATAGCTCTCCCCATGACCTCAGTACCAAATCCATTGGCCTCAGAAGTTCCCAGCCTCCTTTCCATGACACCATTGACAACTACTTCCTCTTGGACTGTTTCTCCCCAACCCTTTGGTTTCTAGGACCCCATACTCTTCTAGAAGATGGAGTGTATGGTGGTGCCACTGTCAGAAAAAGGAATATGTTTCAGTGGAAAGATAATAAGCTCAGTTTGGGGCATTGAGTTCAGAGTGTTAGTAAGACATTCAGGCAGAGGTCCCTTGTAGATATTTTGGGATACAAAGCCTGGAGTTTAAAAGAAAGATGAGGACTTACTGGCAAGTCATCTGTATACACAAGTGATAAAGGACAGTACTTAAATGTGAGCTGCCATTAATTCATTCTCATCTTTGCTATCATTATGATCACTACTGTTATTCTTGATATAAGGAGAAAGAAGGGGAAAAAATTTGATAAAGCAAATCTAATCAGATGACACATAATAAGGATAAATGTAAGGTCCTACACTGAGACCTTACAAAAAAAAATCAGCTTTACCAGCAGAGAATGGGAGAGAATAGCTGGATAAGAATTCATATTGAAGAGATCTGAAGCTAGCAAAATCTGAAGCTACCAGCATGGTGTAATGGATAGAACCCTAGCCCTGAAATCAGGAAAACCTGGGTTCAAATTTTTCCTGAGATAATACAGAACATTTACTATCCTAGAACAACATCCCATGACTTTAAATACTGGGCCTCAGTTTCCTCATATTTGTAAAATGAAAGAGTCACTCTCAAAGACTTTCTACAGTTTCACTCAGTTCTTCTATGACTCCATGAAATACGACATAGCAGAGTCCACTAGATGATGGGAATGAAAGCTCTTATGCTCTCATCCCCAATTCCTTTCATAAATGTGAGGTCCGTGCTCCCCCACAAAAGGTAAGACTGTGGAGCAGCTGAATGGGGCCATTCTCAAGGAACTTGATTGTAAGGTCTTTGAGGAAAGGAACTATGTCTTATTTATCTTTGTAACTGCCTGGGTGTTGCCTGTAATTAAGAGAAAGAAAAATAAAAAACCCAGGTATATGTAAAATTTATGGTCTTCAGCAATATACCCCAGAATAGAAATTCTTCCAATGCTCCTCTATTAGATTAGAAGGAAAACCAATTTTATGCCCAGTCAGAAAAAGGAAGTGAAACCCCAGTTTTGTTGTGAAAATCTCATGGCTCTTAGCCACATTTTCACTTCTGCCTTCTCAATTGGGAAGGGCCAGTTTCTTTATAAAGGAGACATGCAAGAGAGTCATGCTGTGGTGATCCAGGAAGCCCACCATGTAACCTTCCAGGGTGAGAAGGGGAAGTATGCATTTCTCTTCCTTTCAGGATTCTCTCTTTGTTTTAACTTCTCTTTTTCCCCAGCAGATACGCAAAGAACATTCTGTTTCTGGAGACTGACAACAACAGCCTTGCCTCCTTGGGGGAGTTCTTTGGTCCTAGGTAGATGGTTCAATTTAGTTCTGGCCAAATTGTAGAAAATTTAGCCTTAGAAAGGCAATCACTTCATTTAACAAGTGAGGACAGGCAAAATGATTTATTCCAGGTCTGTAGGCAGGGACAGAGCTGGGACAATTCTTTCATGGGTGACAAGGAAACTGAAGCCTCAGTAGACTTGCCTATGGTCATGCAGATAGTTGATGACAAAGCTTACAAAACTCAAACTCAAGTATTCCTTGCCAAATACATTTCTTTTAAAAAATTTTTTTAAAGTTCCATTGAAATCTTTTGCTTTTAAATTACATTCAGTTCAGAATCGACCTCTTCCATCTTATACCCCAGCTTCCCCAACCTAGGAGCTCCCTTTAAAACAAATAAACAAAAACCAGTTCAGCAAAACCAGTAGTCTACGGTGTCTGAGGGATCTTGGAGCATTCCATACCCATAATCCCTCATCTCTTCAATGAAAGGGGAGAGGTGAAATTTCTCATTGCTTCTTCAGGACCACCGTTGGTCATTAGATCCAGGGCCCTTTCCAAAACCCTTTGTCAATGGGCAAAGGATAACTGGATAGTCCACCCTCAGATGGTAGTAGCAGGATGCCTAGGATTTTCTCCCATACTGGAGGAGGGCAGGCTAGGAGCAGGTAGGGGAAGGGCTGGGATTTCTCAGAATTCCTCCCACTGTTCCTTCAAATCCATTAGACAAGCTGGTGGTGCCATCCTGGGGCTGTTTCAGAAGGCAGTCTGGCTGCCAGGCTCACTCTCCTCTCCCACCCAAGTGTAGAGATGGTTTGTTCATTGGACCAGCAGTCACCTCTTCCTCTGGCTATTTCTGCTTTCTGGCTCTCAGCTTTCCCACCCTTTTTATCCCACCCCTGAGATTAAAGAAATGAGAAGCAGCAGACCAGCCCCACTACAATTCTGTTATTGGGTGAAACACCAAACTAATGAAAGTCCATGCAGTGCCAGGACAATTGTGGGACTAGGGGTGACTGGTTTAAGAACCCGTGGGTCAGACCCACCTCCTGAGCCTGCAAACCAACCTGCAGAGAGGGCCTGATGCTCTCCAATTTACTTTACCTTCACCCAGGAACAGCTGTTGCCATCTCACATAGCCAACTGATTAGCAGTCCTGGGGAGTTAATGTAGCACCTGTATGCAAATGATTGGTTCTTGTCTAATCTGATCAGAAGCTAATTTTAAAAAGAGGCTTCTTTCCCCCTCTCCTACCTGAAATAAATGGCTTTACTTCACTGGGAATCCTGCTCTCTGGCAGGGATCTAGGTTATATTTTAACACTGTACGGTACCAGCACAAATGTCATTATCACAGAATGTTAAAGTTGGAAGGGGCCTCAGTAATAGACTACAACCCCATTATTTTACAGAGAGAGAAACTGAGATCCTCCTTACTCCAAGAAGAAAAAAAAAAAGGCAAATTATACAAGGCTACATGGATAGTGAATGAATAGAAGAGTCAGGACTCCAACCCAGATTTTCTAACTCACATTCATTACTCACATCCTCCTCCTTACATAAAAAGAAATGGAATCACTGAAAAGGGAAGTGAACCTCCCAGGGTTTTTCAGTGAGATGGGAGGGACCCTCAATCTCCTAGCCTCCTTTTAAGCACCCTGGGATTAAATACCCGGCATGAACTGTGCCCAAATTGCCCCTGGATGGCCCTGCTCCAAGGCCATCTCCCAGCCCCCCTTGGTTTGAAGCACCCCATTTCTCAGTCTACATAATAAGGGTGCTGCTTCTTCACTCACTCAAGATAACTTTTATTCCACACTTCCTTCACAGATGAGTCTCAAGTTTTAGTACTAGAGCATAAATCACTTACTCTTCAGGAAGCTCTCTCCCCTACTTCCTCTTTAGCAACAATAAGATAATTGTCACTGTTTCCTGATTTTCTCCTCATGGGCCTTTCCTGATCTCCTCCCCTCCTCCCCCCCTCCCCCCAGGCTGGATGGCTCCACTGATGCCTAGAACCCAAGTTAGTGAAGCTTACACCATTTCTTTGGGGCCATTAACATCTCCTCAGCTATCCTGGGAACCATCAAATCTTTTTCCTCTATCTCCTTTCACTAAAGTCTGAGGTGGCCTCCCTAGGTGCTGGCCTCCCTCAGGCAATGGCCCTGGGTCCCAGATTTCCTGCTCCCCATTTGACTGGGAGTCTGAGTTTCTTTCCTGAGGAACCTGGGTCTGGCTTTCATTTCCTCTTCCTTGTTCTCTACTGGTACAAAGTGTTTCCGAGAAGGATCCTTTCTTGCTCTTAAAGCAATGGACCTGCTTCCATAGTCATGGCCCTTCCACACTCTCTCCCATTTCCCAGCTGTGGGGGGCTAATTCCCCAGTGCTTCAAACCACATGAAACTAGGACTTCAGTAAAGCTACCAGAAACACAACTGATGGTTTCCCTTGGCTCCCACTGGACAGTCACAAAAGGCACTCTTAGGGGAGGGAAGGGTTGATGAAATTGTGGGCTACCACCAAAATGATGCATGCAAAATATCAAAACCTTAATTTCTCCAAGCATTTCTAAGGCTCCAGGGTCACAAAAGATGAAAGTGATGACTTTGAAAAACTTTAGCACTAATAAAAATCAATATGAATAGGTTAAGAATGGGGGTCAAATGGGGAGGGGGTAAAAATCTTTTTTGATTTTTCTGATAATGATATCTAAATTACCTAAGGAATAGAAACATGTATAAGACTGAGAGAATTCCCCTAATGGATCAGGGGTCAGAAGATAAAGACTACAATTCTTGAAAGAACTGAAAACAGTTAACAAGCAGAGGAAACATTGCTCCAAATCATTAATAAGATAATTACAAACCAAAACAATTTTAGCTTCCTCCCAAACGAACTGCCTGGGTTGAGAAAAGATGAATATAAAGGAATGTTGTTGCATTGTAAGAAATGATAAATATGAAGAATACTGAGAACCACAGACAATTTACAGTTTTAAATTCAAAGAGAAATTAAGCATAATCAAGAAAACAGAACAATGATAACCTAAATGGAAAAAAATAAAACAAATGATACTGGACTCTCTATAATGATAATGACCAAGTCTGATCCCAAAGAAGAGATAATAAAATACACTCAATACAGAAGTAGAGGGACTATGGCTGGGGACCACTGATTGTCACTCAATTTATGGGCTGGTTAGTTTTGCTGAGCTTCTTTTTTCTCTCCTTTTTCCTTTTTATTCTTTTATAGTGGATGGTCTCTGGGTAGGGCAGTGAGGAAGGACACATTGAGGAATGAGAGTAACAAAAACAAAAGATATTAAAAATGTTTAAAAGGAAAAATGTCTAAATAACAGTCTTGTTAACTTCAAGTTAATAACAATATCTTCAGAATTATCATTTAGGCCAAGGAAACAAGAGGTGGGGTCCCAGTTGAGTCCCAAACAAAGCAGAAATATATGAGAAAATACACAAAGGTACTTCTTTGGTTGCCTTGACTTCTTTTAGAATAAAGTCTTTCAGAAGGAAGGCACCCTGTGTTTTGTGGGCTGCCTCATTCAATGTCATGTCGTACAAAGTGATTTATCACTCATCAGATCCTAATAAATGATGCTGACTTTCTAAGGATACTAACTTTTTTAAATGAGTTACAAAAAGAAGGTAAGGAGACTGAAGTTTAGGAAATCCAAAACACAAAGTCTAAAGTCCAAGTTATCAGACTTAACATTCAGGAATTTCAGATTCAGGGGCTCATAGATTTTTCCATAGGTTGGAAAGAACCTTAGAAATGAACTCATCCAACTCTACCTTCCCTTTATAGATGAAGAACCTGGAGCTCACAGAAGTTAAGTGATTTGACCAAGATCACAAACAAAGACCCACATTGGGATTTGAAAAAGTCTCCATACCCAGAATTCTTTCCCATTCTTGTCCTATATAACCTCCCTTTCAGGTTCTCCAGTAAAAAATCAAAATGGATAATCTGATTTGAGTCACAACACCCACTGTAATTGTGTTGACATATTACCTTTTATCTGAGAGCCTCAAAGCTACTACTGGTTTATGAGTACTTTTATAAGCCTATACTCATGGACACCAAAACACATGCATATACATAAACACACACCAAACTAATAAGTCTATTTTTTGATTAAAGAAGGAGAAAATTTAAGGCAGGATTTAATAAGCTAGCAAAATGCCCATGTTGACTTCGGATTTCATGTACTGCCCTGAGCATTTTCTGTTTTAGCTTTTGCCAGAAACATCATCCTAAACTTAAAATATGAGGGGCAGAAGAAGGTATCTCAAAGATCATTCAAATCTATTATACTCTTTTGTACATGAATTAACTGAAGCACAAAGGTTAAATATCTCTGGAAAAATCACAATATCTAGTTAACAGGAGACTTGGGATCAGAACTCAAATCTCTGGAGTACAGAAATACTTTTTCCACTGCTCTAGGATGCTTTCTTTATCACCTCCAAATATCTTTAAAATATCAATTTTATCAAAAATAATAAATATCAAAATAACCAATAAAATAATAATAAATATTAAAACTCAAAATTCACATTCCTCTCTTAAAAAGGCAGGCCTAAAGTACAATAGGGTCTTCCCTCCCTAGACTAAGAGCTCTGCTTTCAGTCTGTTTGCTGTTATAGGGATATGATTAGGGGAGTGGAAGAAAGAGTTCTTTTGTTTGTTTCTTTGCTCAATACTTTGTCTACCCCCCAATTCCAAAAGGCTAGGAATATTAGGGGTTTTATTCCAGGAACTGCATTTTTGTTGTTGTCCAGTCATGATTGATTCTTTTCATCCCCATTTGAGATTTTCTTGGCAAAGATACTGGAGTATTCTCCAACTCATTTTACAGATGAGGAACTGAGGCAAGCAGGATTAGGTGATTTGCCCAGGGTCACACATCTAATTAAGGATTAGAGATCAGAGTTGAACTCACAAAGATGAGCCTTCCTGATTCCAAGCCCAGTGTTCTATCCACTGCACCACTCAATCCATTGGAACTGTCTTATTCCCATAAATTCTGAAATATTGCCAGTAGCTAACCATAGGAAAACAGGGAAGAATAAGATGCAGTGAAAAATGAAAAACTTCCTTGGGCTTGGAAGCTATATTTTAGCCCTAACTTTGCCACTAGCCAGCTACATCATCTTGGACACATCACCAATTTGACTATCCCATCTGTTAAATGAAGGATTTGGAGTAGATATGCTCACTAGCATTGTAATCATAAGCAAATCACTTAATTTAACTGGATCTTGGTTTCCTTATGTGTAAAATGCCTTTACTAAACTCAAGAGTAAAGAAGGAGAAATCACTTTTGTTTGACTATTGCAATAGCCTCCTAACTAGGGTCTCACTGTCTTCTGTTTCTTCCCCACTCCAATCCATCCTTCACATCCCACAGAAGTGTCAATCTCTCTAAAGTAAGGGTCTGGTCTTTTTACTCCCCTGCCCCCAACTGCTTCTAGAATGAAATATTAACTCCACTGGTTGGCATTTAAAGCCTCTTGTAAGCTAGATCCAACCCTCCTTTTCAGGTTTAAAATACCTTCCTGCACTCAATGGTTAAGCCAAACTGACACTCTATTTTTCACAAACATCATTCTTTTTGTACAGGTTGCCTCTCATTTGTGAAATATACTTCCTTTCCCCATCCCATCTTATTTAGAATCCTGCTTTCCTTTAGTGCTCAATTTAAGCAGCCCATCCTATAGGATCTGCTCTCATCCTTGAAATCATATTATACATCCTTACATATGTACACGTTGGTAGAATATGGACTCCAGGGAAAGAATGGTTCCTAGTTTAAATCTTCATCATCAAGTAGTGCTGGCACCAAATAAAAATGCTTACTGATTGACTGTTCCTATCTCACAGGGTAGGACAGTGCTAGCACACAATAGGTACCTAATAAAAATGCTTATTGACTGACTGCCTATCTCACAGGGTAGGCCACTGCTAGCACATAGTAGGTAGGTAGGACCTAATGAAAATGCTTGCTGCTTGACTGTGACTATCTCACCAGGGTAGGCTCAAAGGAGATGATGTATGTGCAAAGTACTCTGCACTCTTTAAAGTACTATAAATTTAAGTTATTCAATCATAGATCTGTATGTAAAATTTACCAAGATTTCTTATATTGTTCAACTGGGCCTGAAATTGAAGAGTATGAATTTGTTTTCCTGGGTGGTGGGAATAGGGAGGGGTTCCTTGGGGGAGGAGTAATGTCCCATGGTTGTAAATTGATCTTTGTTCCCTGAAGTTTCAAGTTAAGAATCCCAAAGGTATCTGTTAAGATTTTTGTTTGGTTTGGGGGAGGGGGAAGAAATGGAAGGGATTGAGAGGATAGTATTCCGGATGGCTGCTCTAAGTTTTACTCACCTTCTACCCTTTCCTCTTTTCCTAGCTTCTAATTTAGAATTCCTCGGTTTTTTTTCCTCCTCATTCTTTTTCTGGAGCATCCAGTCCTCAAATTTGGATCCTACTCTCACAGACACCGCCTCCTCCTCCTCTTTCCTCCTCTCCTCCCCACCCCCAGCCTTTAGCTTTTTCCATCCCAGTGTTTTTTTTTCCACTCTCTCTATTTCTCTTCTCTCTCATTCTTTGTTTCCCTGGCAACACCTCTCTCTGCTCTCTGGATCTGTCCTGTGTTTCTCTCTCTTTTCTCTCTTATCTTTCTCTTTTCTCTTTCATCTATCTCCTCATCTCTATGGATATTCCAAACCTCTCTCTCTCCCTTTGCTTTCGGGCTCTCTCACTCCCTTTCTCTTTCCTTTCATCTCCTCCAATGTTCTCTTGCCATCTTGGTGCTACATTTATTTGTCTCATGCTTTAAAAAAAATCTATTTCATTAGCCACAGTTTCTCCAGTTCAATGCCAGTCCTTTCTGCAGGTCACCTCTAAGGTCCAGGCTCCCTACTGATGTTACAAGGAAGGGGATGAATCTACTGTTTCCATTTTCCAGTCTGGACCTCCTGCCTGTTAGAATGAAAGTTTCTTTACTCCCCACCTAAAAAAAAAAAAAAAATGAAAAGGGACTGGTGCAAAATTTCTAGGAGGAAAGGGTTTAATGATTTGAGTCCTCCTTCGGAAGTAGTCCCAGGGGGCTTTAATCTCATTCAAGGACCCTGAAGTGAAGCCTTCACTGAAAACTTTAGGCCACCCATATCATGAGGAAGTCAAAAATCCTGTATAAAAGCTGGATGGCTCATTCTGGGAATATAGGAACCAATATTTTACATGGGAGAAATTTACATGTTTGTCCAGTAAAAGTCTGAAATCTTATGCTTGTACACAAGAGTTCCATGTTCTTTTTGTTGTGCTCAAAATTTCCATTTTACTTCAGAGGAGGGGTACTTAACCTTTTTTTGTATCATAGACCTCTTTGGTTATGTGGAAAAGGCTATGAATCCTTTTTTGGGGGGGGATTTTCTTAAATACACAGGATAAAATACTTTGACTAAAACCAATTATATTGAAATAGTTATCAAAATATCTTAAAATAAACGCACAGACCCCAGATTAAAAACATTAAACCAAAAAACCAATAATCACCACAAAACTATAAAAGAGGAAGTTGGGGAGACTCCAATCTGTAAAAACATTGCTGTTTCTTCCCATTATCCCAAACTTCCTTTAAGAAAAGGAAACAAACCCAGACCTTATTTTCTGTGTTTACCTAACTTGGAGGTGAAGAGATTAGGCCATATTTCAGGGTTCTCAGCACTTTTGTCTCTCTCTCTTACTGAGAAAAGCAGTAATTCTAACCCCAAAAGTGTTATCTTGCTGAACATTCTCACTGGTTTCTAGATTTCTGTTTTTAATCTAGAGTGATCAGAAATTGCAGGACAAAGCTCTTTAAACACAAAGAATTGCCACTGAAAATAAACAAAGGATATTATGTTCAAGACACCAAAGTTTCAAAGTGACTGAAAGAAAAGAGCTTGTGGAAAATGGAATCAAAGCTCTCAGAAAAAAAAATTCTAAAAAAAAGGAGATGATTGGGGTCTGATTTAACCCTGGATCCCAGCTCTAGAGGACAAGGGGAATGTTACCAACACCTATCCATGATCAAAGATGGCATCAACCAGAGCAGTAAAGTTCTTTGCTAGATTATTGGCATCCCAGTTGATTCTGATACCTACATCTAGGGGATTTTTTTTTTCTGGATTCTGAACAAGGTTTGTCTGAAGAGTTCAATTTCTCTTTTGATCACACCATATAGATCATGAGGAGCAAGAGACATCTTGGTTTGTATTTGGATAAGAGGACTAGACAATTGGCAAATGTTAAGTGAATATAAAGAGAGAACAAGGTAGGAAA
This sequence comes from Macrotis lagotis, assembly GCF_037893015.1. NCBI lineage: Eukaryota > Metazoa > Chordata > Mammalia > Peramelemorphia > Peramelidae > Macrotis > Macrotis lagotis. The sequence goes on from NC_133661.1 coordinate 124,819,852, forward strand.
GATTTTCTCCTTTTATACCCAACACCATACTTCAGTTCTTTCCTTTTGCTCATAGGCACAAAAATACATAAATCACATAGTGGAAATCTGTAGGTGGTCCCAAGATAGATATTTTTGTATTCTGCCTAGTGGGGGAGGGGAGAAATAAAGAAGGACCTGAATTTAAGAATACCTTCTAGGTCTAAGCTGACTCAACTGATGCTATACCTTTGTGCATAACCAGGATGAATTTTTTTGACTTTTAAAGTAAAATTATATCTGCTTGTAATTATTTGCACAAATAGGATATATTATACTCAATTATGGTAAAAATTGTTTTAAAATTGTTGCATCAATTGATGTGTTTGATCCTTTAATGTTAAAACCCCTCATATCCCTTTGCTAACAATCTTCATGGTATGATGGAGTCTGGCTTACAAGTCTATGACAGGTTGTATGAAGTGTGCTCGCTTGGGATCTGCTTCATACAGTAAACCCATTTTTCCACAGTCCAAAAAGTGAAATTGCCAATTGGCAAATTCCCTGCTTCCATTCTCCTTCTTCCCAACCTCTTTTTTAGTTGTAATCAAAGGATAATACTTGATGACATCTTCAGTATCTATTCAAAGCATGGGGTAGTGAAAAGGAAAAGTCTACTGGAGACAATGGTTCTATGTGAGCTCTCTTGAATTTGAGGGGCTCCAAGACTTGAGTTGATATGTGCTGTTAGGACTTCCATTTTATGTACAGCTAGCAAAACCAAACTTCCTGAGCTCAGCAAGTTCGAACATGAGGGACTGCTGAGCCAACAAAGAGAGGACTTCTCCCTTACAGGATATGAATCCCACACAAACTGCTTGCTAAGCAGTTCTGGGACACTTTGGGGAAGGAAGAGATGAAAAACAGAAGGAGGTGATGAAGAAGTATCTGAAGTACAGTGGAAATATGCCAATCAGGCAGATGTTCATGAACACCTTTCCATCAATCAAGAAATACTGAGTGATTACCATGTAGCCAGCAGCACCTGGTCCAAGGCAAATTGCCAGGTGCTGCTAAGGACAAAAAGACAAAAATGGATAGACCCTGTCCTCAAGTAGTAGACATTCTAATGAGGAAAATATGTAAAATAAATCTAGCCTGAAGGAGCTTATGATTTAACTTGAAAAAATAACAAACAATAATAGGAAAGCCACATCTAATTTGCAGCTAATTTATATGGGAAAAGCTGTGAATTCAGGGGCAAAGCCAAAGGGAAGGACTTAAAAGATGAATTTATAGATAGGCTGAAGGAATTTCATGTGAAGCAAAGAATATGAGAACTGTGGGGAGGCAGAGCAAATAATTAAGAATAGCCAGAAATTCTTGATTTCTTTTGTGCCATGGACCCCTTTGAGTCTGGAGAAGTTTTTGGACCCCTTCTCTGAATCACATTTTTAAATGCATAAAATAAAAACATAGAATTACAAAGGAAATGGTTGAAACATAGTTATCAAAATACTTTTAAAACAAGTTCACATGATCCAGGTTAAGAATTCCTGGCAAAGAGCTTTTTATAAGACAGGCAGAAAAATTCAATCATGATGTAGTAGGGAAGAATTTTGAGTGGAGGAATGATATGATGAAAGCCAGATTTTTAGAAGTATTAGTTGGGCAGGAGTATACAAGAGTGATGAAAAAAGGAGAGTGGAGACTGGAGAGTGGTTAAGGAGGCAATTGTGGTTATCCAGGTATGAGATAAAAATAGTGGTGGGCTTAGGAAAAGAGAAGCATTGTTAAACAGTCCTAGAAGATTTTGTAGAAAGAAAAGATGAAAAATAGAAGGAGGTGATGAGGAAGTGGAAGTGGAAATATGCAAATCGGGAAGATATTCATGAATTTTAGGAGCATTAGCAAGGTAGATAGGTATGCAGGAGGAATAAAAAAGGAAACTGGAGTCAGGGAGTGTGATTAATAGATTCGTTGTAGTAATAAAGTTATGAGGTGGTAAAGGCATTAAGAGATTAGGATATTGGGTATAAAAATGGAAAGACATTTCAAAGAAAAATTGACAGACTTTGAGGATTGATTATATATGGAGGATGAAGGAGAATGATGTATCAAAGATGATGCCAAGGTTTTGAGACTGATGGCCTAACTTCTGAGTTAAAAAAAAATTTTCATCTAAACACTGGACATTACTTACCATTTAGCTCACCTGTCCTGACACATGTTGTGAGATATGATGTTAATAAAATAAGGAATTTTCTTTTCAAATCACTCAAAGCAATGATTTTGCCAGGGCAGTAGTAAGGAAGATCTTTAAAAAAAATTACCTCTTAATAGATTTCCTAGGGGGATTGGGAGGGAGAGCAAGGGTAAAGAAGATTGGTCTTCGGTATTGTGTTCTGTGCCTCTCTGTCTCTAACACATATATACACAAACATTAAAAACAGCTATTTATGATGATAATCTAACTATAGTTGTTTCTTCCTTCTCTCATTCTATTGCATCAGAAACTGGGGCAGCTAAGTGGTGCAATGGATAGAGCACTGGCCTTGGAGTCAAGAGGCCAGAAGTTCAAATCCAGTTTCAGACATTTGACTCTTACTAGCTGTGTGACATTGGAAAAGTCATTTAACCCTGACTGCCTCTCATCAAGGGTCATCTCCAGTTGTCCTGATTCAAATCTGGCCACTGGACCCAAAAGGCTCTGGAGGAGCTGGTGAAGCTGGTGACTAAGCACAGCATCCTCCTCACTCAAATCTAATTCAAGTGCTTGTCATGGCATCAACTCCCTGATGTCCCAAAGCAGCATAAGACTTCATTCTCTGCCCTCCAAGAGCATATACTCTATCAAGAGACACATTATTTATGCCCACATGAAAAGTTGGCAATGTAAAACATAATGAAATTAAAACAAATTAGTATTAGAGATAGTAAGTGAACAGGTCCACAGTGCTGACTGATCTCTTTCTCGGGGTGTGCAATCTATATTTGTGTCCTCTAGACCATCCTGGCCTCCCAATTCAACTTTCTCAATTCCCATGGATCCTTTGGACAGTAACTCTTTGGTTCTTAATATCATTCATAGCTGTTATTTCCATGATCAATAATTCTGAAATTTCTCTCACTGATTACAACTTTCCAGTCTGCCATCTCTCCCTTTTTACATTCCTCACCTTTTTGCTCACCATGATTTTTAGAACAGTCACTTATCCTTCTTTCCTCTACTCACATGCCTTCTTTCATCTTGCTATCCCCTAGCTCTGAGCACCCCCCCTCCATTTACTATGCTATTTACAGATTATTGGAGGAAATCATGCAACTGTGTCAAGTGTATCCACTACAAATTCATGTTATCTAAAACCAAAGGCTCATAGATTTAGAAATGGAAGAACCTTTAGAAATCAGAGTCCAAACCCATAATTTTACAGATGAAAAAAGAAAGGCTGAGAGAGAGAAAATGAGTAACAGATAGCCCAAGATAAAAGTGCTTATAAGTGTCCCAGGCAGGGTTTAATCTCAAGGCTTCCAAGTCCAGAACCCTTTGCATTAGGTCACCTGGGCTCTCAATGCTGCATAGAAAAAGTTTTTCTCCTTCCCCATTGACTGTCATACTCTACAGCAGCAGCAGTTCCAAAACTTCCATTCTTTATTCAAGCCCCCCTCTCTATACCATCCCTACCCTTTTAATCTCTGTTTACCTCCTAAGAAAATTGAGAGACTACCCTCTATGAGTACTCTCTTTTCTCCACATTTCAAATCCCTCTTTGCTCCAGTCATCAGGGATAGGGTAGCCTTTCTCCTTGCCAAGGCCAACCTTGCTATATATACCCTTGATATCCTATTCTATCTCCTCCAAGAGCTTGTATTCTACCATCCATCATTCCCTCTCTTTCACTTTTAATCAGTCTTCATCCAATGACTCCTTCCATGCTGCCTAGAATCATATTCAAGTCTTCTCCATCCTTTAAAAACAAAACAAAAACCCTTCATTTGATCCCCTGCTCTCAAGGACCTCATTTTTCACTGGGAAATACTTCCAACTTTTTAAATAAAAATATTTAGTATGAATGTAAAAGATTTGAAGAGCAGCAAAGACACAGAGGAACTAGCAACTGAAGAGAAGCCTAAGAGTCTTCTCAAAGGAGGTGGCACTAGAACTGAGTCTTGAAAGATAGGTTCTAAGATGCAGATATTACAAGAAGATGACCATTCCAGACATGGGGATGGGAGGCAGAAGAAGAGGGCCACATGAGTATGGAGATGGGTGCTATAAGGTGATGTCCTGGGAACATAAAATATGCCAGATCAGATCAGATAGAATTCAGAGTGCAGGAGATGAAGTAATGTGTAGTCTGACTCGACCTAGAGGGCAGAATTAGGAACAACATGTAGCAATGACAATAAGGCAAATTTAGGCTCAAGGTCAAGAAAAACTTCCCCAATTTGCATGAACTGATGCTAAGTGAGATGAGCAGAACCAGAAAAACACTGTATACCCTAATAGCAACATGGGGGTGATGATCAACTTTGATGGACTTGCTCATTCCATCAATACAATAATAAGGAACAATTTGGGGCTGTCTGCAGTGGAGAATACCATCTGTATACAGAGAAAGAACTGTGGAGTTTGAACAAAGACTAAGGACTATTACTTTTAATTTAGAAAAAAAAACTGATATCTTATTGTCTGATCTTGCTATCTCTTATACTTTATGTTTCTTCCTTAAGGATATGATTTCTCTCTTATCACATTCAATTTGGATCAATGTGTATCATGGAAACAATATAAAGACTGACAAACTGCCTTCTGTGAGGGGTGGGGGGAGGGAGGCAAGATTAGGGGAAAAATTATAAAACTCAAAATAAATAAAATCTTAAAAAAAAAAAGAGAACAACTTCCCTAATAATGAAAGCTATCTAACCAGAATGGTATGTCTCTGGTAGAGATGGATTCCCCCTCCCTGGACATCTTCAAGCAGAAGGCAGATAGATGACCCCTGGCCTGCAGAAGCAATTCTCAGTCAGAGAAGGTCTGGCCCCATGTGACTTCTATTCTTAGAATCTATATATAATACTATAGGAGATCTAAGAGGAGAGATCCCTGGGTACTGGAATAGCATGGCAAGTCTTTGTAGAGAAGGCAGGATTTTGTGTGGAAGCCTAGTGTCCATAAATAATTATTCCTCTGCCAGGAGTATCCCCATCCCTTCTTGTTAGGATCTAATTTTATTTGTAAAATTGATGGTTAAGCACATGTTAATATTTCTGTTGATTCATGCACTTTGTTAATTGTGCTGTGATCTTAATTTACCTTATGGCTTGTGTTTCTGTTGTTGTTTTTTATAATGATTGTGCAGACTCTTCACTGAACAATTTCATAACAGCCTTGGAATGTAAGTACTGATTTCTAACAATAAAAAAAATTACTAAAAAAAAATATGGTTAAGGCTGGAATTATATAGATGCAGAATTCTGTCATTTATATCTTGAAGCCTAGGAAAAGCCTTCTTGTAGTAGGGGTGCCAGATGAATATCATACTAGGCAGGTATACTTAGTTAAAGACTCCTGAAGGTCAAACTCAAGAGCCTGAATGTTGTCCCATAGGCATTAAGCAATTATCAGAGGTTTTTTTTTTTTTTTTTTTTTACTAGTGGCATGATCAGTGAGTTTTTCAGCAGGTCAAAGTGACAACAGTGTGTGGGACAGATTAGAGGGAGGGGTGCCTAAGGCAGTTAAAAAGGCTATTGTCTTAAAGTGATAAGAACCAGTCTAAATTTGGTTGTAGTCTTTCCCCCATTTTTTCATCCTTCAAAAGTGAATAGAGAAAGGGAGAACTAGACAGTAAAGGTATACCAGAAAGAAGACTAGATAGAACATGGCAGTTATTAACTGAATATGGAAGATGTAGAGGAAGAAAAACTTAACCTCTTATGGCCAGAAGATTATAGATTTAGAACTAGAAAGAAACTCAGAGGTGAATTGAGTCCAATTCTCTCATTTTATAGTTGAAGAACCCAAAGCTCAGGGTACTGGTTAAAGTGACTTTTTTAAGGTCTCACTGGGTCAGAGGTTTAGATACTAGGGTCCTGTGACTCAAATCCAGTGCGTTTCCACTGTACTTTGCTGAATGGCTGAGAGAATGACTGAAATATTCCTTTTGCTACACCTCTACTGTCCATTTCTCCTTTTCTCTGCCCATTATAGAAAGGGGAAAAAAAATTGAGGAAAGACCAGAATCAAATTCAGGTATGCCCTTCTCATTTCACAACAATAAGACAAAAGGCAGACCTGTTTCTGAGGCAAAGATGATGATTTTTGATTTCAGCAAGGTTAAGCCTGAATAGGATGGCTGACTAACCAAGTAGAGATGTTCAGGATCCTAGGGAAAACTGAAATAAGTTGGGGAAACAGTTTAGGTTGGCCATGGAAATTTGCTCCCAGGCAACAGTTTGAATGACTTCTCTGTAAGGAAAGAATGGAGAAGCGCAGAAGTCTATAAGGACTGAACCTTTAGTGACACTAATCTGTAGATACAAAGAAAGAAAAGAAACCAGTGAAGAAAACAGAGGAATAAGAATGAGAATATGATATCATGAGGCCAAAGGAGGCTGATCATAGATCACAGGAACAAATATTTAAAACTGAATGGAAACTTAATGGTCTTTTGAATCTACTGCCTTATTTTACAGGCAAGAAAAGCAAAGCCCATGGAGATTAAATGACTTGTCCAGGGTAACACACAGCTAATAAGTCTATGAAAGGGTGTGGACCCAAATCTTAATGACTCTAAATCTAAAATTCTATTCATCCCACAAGTGGGATGTTTCATCCCAAAAGAAGGGAGGGAGTTTGGTCAATAGTATTTCAGCAGTATTCAGTGATTCAAAGAATTCAGGAAGAAGAAATAAGCAATAATAACTGAGAAAATGCCTAATTCTGGACAATTAAAAGGTTACTATTGACATTTACAAGTAGAATTTTGATATAATAATGAAGGAAGCCAGATTACAAGGTTAGAAAGTAAGTGGTAAGAAAATGGATAGAGCAAGTATAGATCCACTTGTGTATACTTTTAAAAAATTTCATTTTTATCCCGTTATAAATATTAACTGATATGTGATCAAACTCATGTGGTAAGGGCTATTAGATGCAGAGAAAATGCTGACCTTGTGCTGGTAGAGTATTTCTATGGGAATTTCCTACAGAAGTCCCTATCCAATCTCATATTGCTTTATCTACCAGTATCATAGACAGGATTCATGATTTTGATAATGTTTAGGACAGTCTCTGAGGTTCTTCCCAAAAAGCCAACTTCTTTATGGTTCTTTTGGATTAAAGGCTTAAATGAGGAATTACTTAATGCTCCCAAAGATAACTGATCAGCAGCTCACTAAAGAAATATTTAAAGAAATATACTATACATTGGCTGTCAGAAAGGTATGGTTTACTTTTTCAACATTTAAGAAGAAAATTAATCAAGGTCAGTTGCTAAAGGACTGATATTAAAATATAAAACTTACAGAGAAGACTATGGAATGGTGCTGCATTTGGGGTACTTGAGCCAAGCATTTCTGATTTGTGCCTTTCTTCTGGGTGATGCTACTCTGCCTCTACTGCCCTAGTTACAACATTCCACACCCTTTACCACATAGGCCTCACGCCAAACCCGGATAAAAACCAGAGTACTTCCTTTGGTACTGGGCCTTCCTGGCTTTCCAGTCACACCTGCTTCTCCGTGAGCTGCACATGATTAACCAGCCCACACCCAGGGTTCCTGTTGGCACTAGTTTCTGGAAACTGGAGTGGTATCTCTTCTCAAATTTCAAAATCCATCTCTACAGCTTAAAAACAAATAAAGAACCTCTCTCCCCAACCAATCAACAGCTGAAGTCTCCTAACTGGAAGGAGATATCCTATTTTTCCCTAGGACTGTTGGTGTCTTCAATATCATCTAAACACCTATAAATGGGTGAGCATTCAATCAACTATCACAGAGTCTTCACTAATATAGAAGACCCGCTACTCTGCACTCTCCTCCAAAAAAATCCTACCCCAAACAAATGATTCATGTAAATATAACCTAAATGCTTTATCTTAATCCTATGGGAATAGAGATTTTATATATATATATATATATATATATATATATATATATATATATATATGTATATATTCATCAGGATAGGGGATTCCTGGTTAAGGCAATTCTTCCTACTAAGGCAGGTTGTCACAATCGCTCTACACTAAAGTGCCAAGTCTTGGAAAGTTTGCTAGAGCATTAAGAGAGTTAAATGGCTTACCAAGGGACATATTGCTAGTATATGTCAAAGACAGGACTTGAATACATATTGTGCTGGCTTTGAGACTAACTCTCCATCCAGTATGTTTTGCTGCCTCTTACCAGTATACCCAGGAGGCAAATAGATACAAAAATGAATGTTATTGTTGTTTATTCTCTGTATCCCTTAGAGAGAACTTAAACTGAAAACCCTTCAAATTAAGTTAGTTGGCTAATATGGGAAAAAACATTGTAACAAAGTCCAAAAGAAATGTATCCAGGAACCTCTATCCCCCCCAGAGAAAAGTAAATTGACATCCCTTTTCTAGCAGACACTTAGCCCTAGGCTCCTGCCCCTGGAGACCTGTAGAGCTCACTCAAATTCCTAGGAGTGTATCATAGATGGGGATATTCTTGGGAAAAGGAAAGGAGATAGGGCAAGGAGTTTTTCTTCCCCGGAGAAATTGGCATACAAAGTGATCCAATCAAGAGGTGGAATGTCTGAGAGTAAAGCACCACCTATGAAGTAAGAGCTTGCCATGAGCAGGATTTCACTGATCAGTAATGCTTGGAAATTAGTCGATAGTCCTGGGCAAAGGGCAAGGATTGCCAGATAGGCTCTATGGAGGAGCTGGTGCTTTGGGAGGCTGATGCAGTACAGCAAGGACTAGGGTTTAGGGACTTCGTGTGGAAGCAAGGGAACAATCATGTGGGATTTTGCCTTGGTGAGGGGGCTTGGGTATAGAGGGCTCTAGGAAGGAGGAAGTTATGGGTTACTTTTAGATAGAGAAGTCTCATCTTTTTTTTTCTTCTTAAAAAAATCAGCAACATTGAGTGGAGACATTTTCTGTTCCTCACTAACCAATCCCAGTCATTGCCCAGCTGACCAGTATAGAAAGGTATACTTAGTTAAAGACCCCTGAAGGTCAAACTCAAGAGCCTGAATGTTGTCCCACAGGCATTAAGCAATCATCAAAGTTTTTTTTTTGTTTGTTTTTTTACTAGTGGCATGATCAGTGAGTTTTTCAGCAGGTCAATGTGACAACAGTGTGTGGGACAGATTAGAGGGATGGGTGCCTAAGGCAGTTAGAAAGGCTATTGTGAGGATGCTGATGTCCTGTAATCCCAAGGACAGTGCTTTTTAGATCCAGGGTTACAGATGAGAAGAATGCACAAAAGCTGCTTCCTTATGGACCTCTCAAAGGAGATAAGCTTAAGGAAGAAGTTCTGGATGAGGAGGTAGCTGTTGAACTAGCTACAGAAAGTCTTTGCCTCTGCAGAAGCTGTCAACCTAATAAGAAGCTGATCTCTCTACTTTAGATGCAATATTGGAAAGAATATGGGATATCCATACTAATATGATATACAAATCCTATGATGTAACATCCAGACTAGACTATGGTTGGGTGCCAGTTCTACAACTTGGTGTATATTATTTATCAGAACTTTTCAAATTCTTACCCAAAACTTCCTATTTCATAGGATCATTGTTTTAAAGTCAGAAAACTTCTCAGAGGTCATCTATTCCAACTTCTTTGTTTTATAGATGAAGAAAGTAAGGCCCAGAGAAGGTTAAATGGTTCTCATAGGCAATAAGTTACAGAGCTAAAATTAGAATTCAGAACCTCTAGCTCCAAATCCAATATGCTTTATAATTACCAGGACCTTTAAGTCCTTCCACTTTCCCTTACCCTCCTTTGGATTTCTCAGTTCTGACCCTATAATTGAACAGTTCAACTATATAATATCTTCTACCTTTGAATCCCTTGTCTTTTAGGCCTTCTACCACTGATCCACACTGATTATTTTTATTTTCTGGGTTGATCACTAATTTCTCACTTCTACTTTTGTTTTTAATAGCTTCTTTCTTAGTTTTGGATTTCGTGCTTCCAATCTAAGCTTTTCAGGTCCAAATCTTTCCTGATGAGATGCTAAACAGCATCCCAACACTGACATTCATGTTTCTTAATCATTAAGAGTTCACTTCTTTGTTCCCTGATGTTGGAATCTGGAGCCAGCTTATTGAATGTTCCTGTCATTATCTCTTCAAGTCTAATTTTGAGCATGCAATTGTTTCTTTGTGGGACCACTATTCTGAAATTCCCAAGCCCAAGAAAGTCATACTGTCATTTTTGAGATATGCCAAGGCAGGCTTGGCAGAGACAAAGAAGCAGTAGGAGGGAACTACTTCAGAGCTTCCTCACAAAACAGAGGATATTGAAGAATCAGGATGGACAGGCCACTTCCAACTTTGACATCTTGATTCTATGATTCAGAGTCTCTTGTGGAAGGTGTAAATACACACACACACACACACATACACGGCTCAAAAAGTAATCTGAACCTCATGGCTCTTGAAACTCTGGGGACAATTTGACCTTATAGTGTTGTTCTATTACATTAATGAGGTACAAGAAGATAACTTTTTGAAAACTAGAAAAACCTGACAAGATGAGTTAGCTAAATCTTGCCAGGTTAGTTTTTGAGTTTTCAAGTTGCCCAGAAAGAATATAAGTTTTTTAGACTTGCTGCCTCTAGGGCCCTTTCCATCTTTTTTTTGGAGGGGGAAGAGAGGAAGTGGTAGAATAAGGGTAGATGAATGGAGGCTCATTTCATTTATTATTCTCTTTTATGTTTATGTTTTCTAAAACAACAACTAAATGCACACTCTCTACACAGTCCATAGCACCAAAATCTGCTATTCTCATGCAACATGACCCCCTCTCATCCTCATCTGAGTATGATCTTGGACAAATAGGATAAGAGACAAAGACCTCAAGGAGAGATATTGCAGGAGATTTGAGGTACAGATAGTTTCCAGAAAAGACAGAAAGTGTATTTGTCTCCCATAAAAATTTCCACACATAGTGGGCTACCATGAGAAAACATTATTACCAATAATATCATCTGTTTATTTTTTAAATTTATGAAGATTGGTTATTATTTCAGCAATATATCTGTGTGAGAAAAGAAACATATCATCTATACCCCCAAGTCAGGGTTTGTCCCTCATCCCTGTTCTCCACACCCTATCCAAAGCTTCTTACCCTATCTTCCACCTGAAATCATTCATTATTTGCACAATCCAACTTTGCCTTCTTCTCCTGTAACAATACCCAGTTACCACACTTTTCCTCAGTGACTTATCAAAACACTGTTCCAGGGGGGAAATTCCCTTTTGCTCTTGACCCACGTATCATTTCTTTTTTTTAAATTCCCTCCTTAAGGGAAACCTGGATCTGCCCAAGACAATTTTTTCATCTCCAATTGTTTTTCTGAAAAAAAAAGGGGGGCTTGCCTTGTTCATACAGACTCACAAAAGAGAATTCCATATAGGGTAGGCTGGTTTTGCAGCATGGACAACCCTGCATCATGAACTAGGTTAGTTTTTCTCCAAAAAAAAGAAATAAAACCATTCTTGAGTTATTCCAATGGAATCAGACTTGAACTGTTGAAGTTATTTCCCAGGAACCTAAGGCATAAAAAAACTCAATTTAGGAAGAGAGGTAGCCCCTCAGATTTAATGGATTCCATACTACTTTTAGAGACAGGTGCATCTCTGTATAAAGAGGAAGACAGCTGCACTCAACAGAAGCAATGTTGTATCTCTGCTGAATATCCTTCCTATGTTAATGTTAAGCAAATTTACTTTTGTAAAATGTTAAACGATCTACAAGTATCTTGCTTTATTCCAAACCAGAACCTAAACCACCAAATTAGCTGGAATAATTAATAATAATAATAATAATAATAATGATAATGATAATCAGCATATTTATAAAATACTATTTTATAGTATAAAATACTATTTTAAGATTTAAAAAGTACTTTACATACATTAACTCATTTGATCAGGCCTAGAATAGAAGAGTAGGGAGCCAACCTTCTACTCATCTTATTAAATTATAAGCTTTTTTACATGCCATCCATCTTTATTACCATTTTCACCTTGTAGGTAATGAACACCCAATAGATATTTGTTAAATAAATGGATGCTGACCACCTTCAAGACCTATTTCTACCTTCCAAGGATAATTTTAGCACAAGGCTCACATTTTTCCTTCTCTGTCATGTCTGTGGACATCATCCTTAATGACTCAATATCCATATACAATAAACTTATATTGATGACTCTCTAGACATCTCTCTTTTTTACACCATTCTCCTAAATCTCTATTTAATATTAGTTACACACCAACACTGACATTATCTCAGTCCATCATTTACTAGGCTCTGCTCCATTTCTGAAAAACACTAATTTGGTGTCCTCATTTCTGACTACAACATCTTAATTCATCTATTATCTTAATTAATCAATAAACATTTATACTAAGAATAAACTCGGTGATACTAAGGATACTAAAAGAGATAAAAGACACTAACCTTAAGGAGTTTACAGTCTAATGAGAGAGACAACATAAAAACAAATGTATACAATGTAAATTACATATGGGATAAATAGGAAATAATCAACAGAGAGAAGGCACTGGAATTAAAAGGGATTGGGAAAAGACTTCCTGTAGAAGGTGGGATTTTGGTTTGGATTTAAAGAAAGCCAGGTAGGGCAGCAGTTGGAGTGTAAAAAGAGAGCACATGGGGACAACTGCAGAACCAAACCAAAACTTACATTTTACTCATTCCCTCCCTCCCGTCATTCCTGGTTTCACTGGACTGACTCTTCCACCCTTGGCTCCTGAGTCAGCTAATGCAAATGCTATCGTCTCTTAGAACTTGAGTCAAAACCAAGTACAAATTCCAAATTCCAAATCATACCTAATCTTTTTCTTTTTTGATCCAAGTCAATTTTCTGTTTTGAGCCAAACAATGCTACAAGAAGATACAGAATAGGGGCTGCTAGATGGCATAGTGGACAGAGCACCGGCCCTGGAGTCAGGAGTACCTGAGTTCAAATCCAGCCTCAAACACTTAATAATTACCTAGCTGTGTAGCCCTTGGGCAAGCCACTTAACCCCATTGCCTTGCAAAAACCTAAAAAAACAAGATACAGAATTATCCATTGGCCAAGATCTGTTGTAAAGAAGAGTGACAGGCTAGGTTGCACAGTGGATAGAGCACCAGCCTTGGAGTCAGGAGTACCTGGGTTCAAATCTGACCTCAGACACTTAATAATTACCTAGCCATGTGGCCTTGGGCAAGCCACTTAACCCCATTGCCTTGAAAAATCTTAAAAAAAAAGAAAAAAAGAAAAGAAGAGTGACAGCAGGGATTGTTATTGTTTGTCCTTCATTCTCAAAGAGGACCATGACATCAGGAAGGTGATGCTATGACTTGCAAATGAATTGGGTTTAAGTTAGTACTGTGCTAAGTCACCAGTCTCACTCTTTTTTCCTCTGGGGTCATCTGGGTCCAGTGGCCATATACAGATCAGGATAACTGGAGATGGCCTTGGATGTATGGGAGATTTTTGGCCTTTTTAAGCTAAAGTCTTTTCCAGGTCTGAGTTTGACTAAGGCAAGAGCCAATCAGTGATTCAGGCTAGGGAAAAATGAGACAAAGAATGGCCATCTTTACTTATCTTTTCACCCTAATAAAAGAAGTTATTTCTCATTTTTCTCTTACACAGTTAGGAAGAATAGTTGTTTATATGAATGTAATTATAATAGTAAGAAAAGCTGCTGAGGAAGAAAAAATAGGGGAAAACTAGAATCAAAGAAGAAATCTTAAATATTTTTACTGTTCGGGAATGTCAAGGAGAGATCTATCTTTGAGGGCAAGTCCATTTCATCAGGTCCTTTCATGGACATTTGCATTTTAAGGGAATACTGAATGAAATAATAGGGGTTAAAGAACTTTGCAAAGTACTACCTATATGTGATTTTGTAAAATTGAATTTGTGATTCTATTGGCATAAGGAGTTCTCAGTGAGAAACTCATAGAAATGTAGACCAGCCCCTCTAAGACTTAGAATCTTAAAACGGCTTAGAGTAGTGGTTTGTCCAGAGTTACACCTTCTATATGCTTAAGGGGCAGGAAGAACATGAACCCAGGGCTTTCTGACTCCAAGGCCAGCTTTGTTATTGGTGACACATTTCAAGAGTCACTGATAAATCAAAGTATATTCAGAGTGGGGGAAAAATGACAAGGGATTGGAAGCCATATCTTACGAGGAATGTTTCAAGGAATTGGGGATGTTTATTAGATTGGAAATGGTAGAGCTAAGGAGAAACAGAATAGCAATTTTCAAAATCTGAAGGGCTATTATGTAAAAGAAGAACTTGGTCCAGTCTAAGAGAGAACATTCTAGAAAATACTGTTGGCTAACAATACAACCTTATGAAATAGGTATAAGAAATAATTAATTGATGTTAAACATCTATCAGGGATACTATATAAAGAGATTTCTGAAAGAAGTAGAAAGTTAGTGCAATGGAGAGAACCCTAATCCAAATTCTGGACTGGGAGTCAAGAAACCCTCATCCTTATTTACTTGTGTGACCTTGAAAACTCATTTAGTCTATTTGACCTCTCTGGGCCCCAGTTTACTCAATTATAAAATGAGTGAGGTTATACTAAATTACCCACAGTCCTTATAAGATGCCTCAATTATTTAGTTGGTGATTAATAATTGTTTGTTGGCTTGACTGAAGTCCCTTCCATACTTAGGTCTGTGCCCTAGTGATCTCTAAGGTAATTTTTAATTCTCAAGTTCTATGCTTTGATGTTTAATTGATTGACTAATTAAAGTGGATACCAGATATTACCATGATCTGTGACATGTGGTTGGCTAGTCTTTCCTGCTAACTCTTAACAAGTATTAATCAAATAATCAATAAGCATTTAAAAGCCTACCTAAATACCAGACACTCTGATAAGTGGAAGCGATACAAAAAAGAGGCAAAAGACAGTTCCCTGCCCTCAAGGAGCTTTCAGTATAATAAAGGAAACACTATGCAAATAAATTTATACAAAGCAAATCATATACAAGATACATGAGAAATAATTGTTGAAGAATGGCTCTAGAATTAAGAGGAGCTGGAGAAGGTTTCTTCTAGAAGATGAGACTTTAGTTGGGACTTAACGGAAATCAGAGAAGGAGGAAGAGTGATGTAAGCCTGGAGGGACAACCAGATAAAATACCTAGAGATTTGAGTGTCTAGTTCATGGAAAAGCCAGGAGGCCAGTGTCACTGAATTGAAGAATATGAATTGAGTAGCAAGAAAAAATGGAAAGGTAGGAGGGGGATACGCTATGAAGAGCTTTGAATGCCAAATAGAGCATTTTTGTATTTGATCCTGGAAGCAAAAAGGGGCCCCTGGAGTTTAGGGAGGAAGGGGAGAGATAAGATAAGGTTGGACTTGTGCCTAAGGAAAATCACTTTGGTGGCTGAATGGAGAATGAATTAGAGTGGGGAGAGACTTGAGGCTGGCAGACCCACTAATGATAAGGACCTGAACTAGAGTGGGGGCAGTGTCAGAGGAAAGAAAGGGGTGTATTTGAAAACTGTTGCAAGGATGAAATCAGCAGACCTTGACAACAGATTGGATATGGGGGATAGGGTGGGGTGAGAACTAGTGAGGAATCCAGGTCCTGCTAAGAGATATCCACTAGATGTCCAATTCAAAATGTCTGAAAGGCAGTTGGAGATATGAGACTAGAGGTCAGCATAGAGTTTGGGGCAAGATAGACAGATTGGAGAATCATCAATATGAAGATGTAAATTCATAGGAGCTAATGAGATCACCAAGTAAAATAGTATAGAGGAAGAAGAGGGTGCAAGAGCAGAACCCCTTAAGGTTAGAAGGCATGATCTTCCATAAAAAATAGGAAAAGTCCCACATGTTCTAAAATATTCATAGCACTTCTTTTTGTAGGGGCAAAGAATTGGAAATTGAAGGGATGCCCATTAATTGGGGAAATGGCTAAACAAGTTATGGTACATGAATACTATGGAATATTATTTTTCTATAAGAAACCATAAATGGCTGGACTCTGGAAGCATGGAATGAGTTACAGGATCTGATGCTAAGGGAAGGGAGCAGAACCAAGAGAGCAATGTACACATTAACAACATCATGAGATGATCAATCATGATGGAAGTAGCTTCTCTCATAAGTTCAGAGAGCTAGGACAACTGTATTAGACCAGCTATGGACAATGTTATCCCTATTCTGAGGGAGAAAAACAAAACAAAACAAAAACAAAAAATAATCCTTTAGAATCTGATGAACACTTTATAAAAATTATCTCCTTTGTATCTCTTTTCCTTAACCTGAAAATGCCTATTCTGTAGACATGTTTATCAAAAATATGTATCTAATAATTTTTCCTCTCAACACATTCAATTTTGATCAACGAATAGCATGGAAACAATGTAAAGATTATCAGACTGCCTTCTGTGAGGGGGAAGGAAGAGTGCAGGGAAATCTGTAAAATTCAAAACCTTACCAAAAAATGATAGGTAGAAACCACTACTCTATATAATTGGAAAACAAAATATTTATATAATAAAAATATGTTACATTGCTAACCTGATTATTGGCCACTGAGGGGAGAGGGGTGGGGAGGGAAGGTGGAAGGAAATTTTTTTTGTTGTTTTGTTTTGGGTTTTTTTTGCTAGGCAAATGGGCTTAAGTGGCTTGCCCAAGGTCACACAGCTAGGTAATTATTAAGTGTCTGAGGCTGGATTTGAACTCAGGTACTCCTGACTCCAGGGCCAGTGCTCTATCCACTCCATCACCCACCTAGCCACCCCGAAATTTTTTAACTTAAAAATATACATATGCATATGGATGAAAAAAATAAAAATAAATAAGGGAAAAAAGGTTTGAAAAGTGAAATGGGGGTGGCTAGGTGGTGCAGTGGATAGAGCACTGGCCCTGGAGTCAGGAGTACCTGAGTTCAAATCCAACCTCAGTCACTTAATAATTACCTCGCTGTGTGGCCTTGGGCAAACCACTTAACCTCATTGCCTTGTAAAAAAAAAACTTAAAAAAAAAGAAAGAAAAGTGAAATGAGCAGAATCAAGAGAATACTGTATACAGAAACAGCAATATTATTCAAAGAATAACCATGGTCTTCTGAATACTATGAATACCCAAATCAACTAGAAAGAACCAAAGAAGGAAAATACTATCCACCTCCAAAGAAAGAACTGATAAATACAAGTATGCATAGTTTGGTTTTATATATATTTATAAATCTGTATCACATAATAGCCTTCTCTATTGGGAAATGGGAAGGGAAGAAGGGAGACAATTTGGAACTTAAAATGTAACAAAATAATTTAAAAAAGGAAAAAAGGTAGTATAAGAATTATTATCTCTATTTTTATAAATGAGAAAATTGAGGCTTAGAAAATTTAAGTGGCCTTCTAGTTAGTAAATAGTAGTATAAGCCTTGATCTTCTGACTCTTAGTTCTCATTCTTCTATGTCATACCCACTCATTTTCAAGGGAAGCTTCAACTATTTCATTAAATGTTAAGATGTATGCTATTATTCAGAATCCATACAGGTGAGCTATAGCTTAGTATTACAGGTTTAGCATAATCAATCAATAAATAAATATTTTTTAAGCTCCCTCTATGATCCATGTCCTGTAGTAGGTTCTGAGTACAGGGACAAAAGGGAAAACAGCCTCTGGCCTCAAGGAGTTTTACCATATAAACAAAATTGATATAAGATAAAAGGGGGTGGGGGGAGGAAAGGAAGCAATCAAAATCAGGCAAAGCTTAATGTAGGTACAAGATGGCAGCTGAACTAAAAGAAACTAAGAGGCAGAGGTAAGCATGGTGTACATGCTGGAGTGTAGGGAAGAGGAGGGGAAGGTTTTTAAATAATAATCCTGGATTTGTGCCTAAGGAAAATCTGTCCACATCCAGTGACAAGGAACTGGGAGATGGGGTGCTGTGTATGAGAGACAGGAAGAAGGTCTAGCTGGAAGTATACTCTATTTTCAAGGTCTGGGGTGGAGGGCCCCCACAAACACTGGACTGATGAGATGCTTAAAGAAAAATAAGGAAACCTTTAGCCTTCAGGCTCCAAGTCATTTTGCCTTTACCTTCCCTACATGGTTGGGGTTCATTACCTGTTTGTGTGTGATGGACCCCCTGAATAGTCTGTAAAGCCTCTGGTTAGATTGCTTCTTAGAAGATTGTTTTTAAACTATAACTTCAAACTCATAGAATTACAAGGGAAATCACTTCTATTGAAAAACAATCAAAAAAGCATTAATGGGGGTGGCTAGGTGGTGCAGTGGACAGAGCACTGGCCCTGAAGTCAGGAGTACCTGAGTTCAAATCCAGCCTCAGACACTTAATAATTACCTAGCTGTGTGGCCTTGGGGAAGCCACTTGACCCCATTTGCCTTGCAAAAACCTAAAAAAAAAAGGCATCAATGGCCAAAAGTTCACACATCCCAGGTTAAGAATTCCCTTGCTCTAGAAGAAAACACACTTTTTAAAAAAGATACAGCCCTGAGTTGATATGTCTGGGTCCTTTCTTACCCCCAAATTATAACTCACATTTATTTGGCACTTGGAGATTTATGAGCCTTCACCAATAAACTAATGGTATAGGTAATGAAGTATTATGAACCCCTTTTTACAGATAAAGAAGTTAAGGCTTAGGAGACATATTTGACATGCATATGAGCTGTCTATGTTCAAACTCAGATCTTCTGACTACAACTTCTAGCTTCAACCAAACATCCAAGTCACACCAGTTGTGTATCTTCATGGCATAAGTAATCAGCTGGTTATTTTAACAACTAAAGACAACCAATTTAGACAATTCAGGCCTCAAAGGGGAATTTTATTTGGCCTGCACTATCCATTCTGGCTGTCTATACAGCTTGAATTAAATCAGATAATTGCCAATTTTCCCAGGGTTGTAGGCCCAGCCAAGAAACACCAAATACAGAGAGCTTTCCAGTGTGTGAAATTTGCAAGAGGACATCCTCATTACCCATGTCAGTCAAATATCCTCTTTTGCTTCCAGTCCCTTCATTATCTCACTGCTTTTTATTAAACCTGTCCTGCTTAGGGGAGACTGAAATAAGGTATCATATAGACTATGATAGAATAGAGTATTTGTCTTAGATAAATATTTTTATATTTGAAATTAATCATAATGTCAAGCAGCTTTCATTTAGTGATATAGGAGACAGGAACTCCTAACATCAACTAAGTCCTGTTTGAGGAGTCTTGTCTATTAGTAAACAATTCTGAAATGACTGATTTTATGTTTCTTGTTTGAAACATGAAGCCAAAGAGACACTAGCACCTGTTGTTTGGCTGTCTTCCCTTCTAAACAACTTTTCCTCTCAAAAGAATGAAAAAAAAAATCTATGTTACATAATGATTTTTGCAGATAATAAAACAAAGAGAAAAATAAGAATTTTCAAATTCTTCTTCCCTGAAATGAAATGACTTCTCTACTCTACACTCCCTCTTCTCGGAAAATAGAGGAGCTATTCAAAAAGAGAAAAGAAAAAAGAAAAAAAAAGGAACTGAATTGAATAAGGAGGAAAGAAAAGAATGAGCAAGAGAGAGAAGGAGAGCGAGCCCCAAGGGGGTGGTGAAAGCCAGAACAGCAAAAGTAAAGAAAAGGGAAGGAAAAATAAAAGAGAGGGGAGGGTGGACTGGAGAAAAAGAGACGACAGAAAAGCTTTGAAAAGAAAGAATGTTTCCCACTTGAATACAGTGTGCATGAAAAAAAAAATCCTTGAAAAGAGACAGCCCCATGAAATGACCTCTCATTCACAGAATGTGCCAATCACAACTACAATGCAAATCCTTTCTTCTTTTTTTTTCATTCTCCTCTTTTTTTGAGAGAGAGAGAGAAAGAGAAGGAAAGAGATAGAGGAAACGTAAGAGAGGAGAGGGCAAGAAAAGGGATTTAATTCCTAAAACTGCAGAAAATAAATTCAGTTAGCCGGAGAAACAAAATAACCCAGTTGCTTCTTTAAAATGCTGCAGTACAAGAACATTGCATATAGATAGATAAATATATATATGGTAAGTTCACACTGTATTCTTGCTTCAAATTTAATGGCAGCTTCCAAATGAAAACTGGGTAGACTTTTCTAGCTATCTGTCATTACCTAGGTAGTCATTCTGTCTCATTTTAGAGCTAATACACTTACCCCCCCACACACACACACACCCCACTCACAGTTTTTCAGATCTTTAATGATCCCAGCACCAATTTGTTATGTGGGGAAGAAGCCACTGTTCATATCCAAATAAACTGAAGGGTATTTTGTAGCTTCACATTATGACTTTTAACTGTTCTGATGTCCAAACTCCATTTCTTAGGATCACCTGTGAAAAAGACATATACTTATTAAGTGCTCTTCTGTAGTAAGGAAATGAAATGGGTCTGATAGTTCCAAAAGGCCAGGGGTCTGGAATCAAGATTGTTGTAGTCAAGTTGTTCTATCTTGCAGAGTAACTCCAGAATTGGTATCCTTCCTTCTGACTGATGGAAGAAAGGTATCATAGTGTCTGGCAGCAAATGGACATAACATATCATCTAGTATTCTTGCAAATCTTATTCATATATATACTTCAATAGAGTAGAAGCTCCTGGAGGGCAAAGACTATTTCATTTTTTTGATCTTTTTACCCCACAGTGTCCAGCACAGTTGTCTTGGGCATTATAGGTACATAAGTCAATATTTGTTGTTCTAAATTGAAAATAGGCCTTAGAAGAAATGTGGCCTTAGAAAAACACTAAAGAATAAATTAGATTTCCTTTCATTGAGGGCCAGGAGAAAAAAAAAAGTAAGATAGCCAGTCAATAGTCATTTAGTTGAACAGTCTTTTCTGACTGAACCCTACCAAAATATCCCCTAGTTTTTCTTCCTCCTTTTTCTTCTGCTCTTTCTGTCTCCTATCTTATATTACTCAGCAAGTCACATTTCCTAAGCCACAAGTCTTATAATTCCACTTATTAGGGAAATTTTACAGCTGATTGGTCTATCTCTCTCTGTAGCCACAACTATCCCTTGTCTAGTTTCACTTGTATTTGCCACACTAACTCTATTTCTTCCCTCTTCCAAATGTTAAAGACATCAGTAGTATACAAAGTTAACTCCATTACCAGAAGTACCACTAGCAAGGATCTCAGAGATATAAACCCCTAATTTTACAAATAAGGACCCTGAGTCCCAGAAAGTAAAATAACTGGTCTAGGGTCCCACAATTAACAAGTGTTGGAATCCCAATTTGAATCTAGTCTTCTGACTTCCAATCCAGTACTCTAACCACTTTACCAGTGACTTATTCTTTCTTTCTCTTTATTGTTGTCATATCTGAAATTCAGGCCCTTCAGACAAAAATGTCTCTTTGCTCTTTTGACTAATTTGACTGAACTGACCTGTGAAGTCTGCCAATGGAAATCAAAAAAAGAAAAAATAGATGCTACTCTTGAGGAAGAAAAATAGAGAATTCAGTCTTTGTTATGCTTGGGAAAAGAGGCTGATAAATTGAAACATAACCAGAAGACCCAATAAACTAACCAAGAATATGGATAAGGAATAAAAGGAAAAAGAAGAGCAAAATGGGGAGGAGTATGAATTTGGCTAGAACTTGGTCAAACAACCAGCCAGAAGGAAAATATAATCATTGTCATTATTGTTAACTCATTTCCCAAGTCTTCTGAGTATTGATATCCCATCATTATTTAATTATCCAGTCATTCCCTCTTCTCCAAAAATATTTATTTTTATTTAAAATAAGTGAAAATTAATTTTGTGTTGAAAATCTTTACATAATTTCACTGTACCTTCTGACAAATAGAGACTCCAGAAATGTCTTTCGTCTTTAGTCACAAAACTGGAGCTAGGAATCACATGCTCTAAAGACAACAAAAATGAAATCCAAGTTGGGAACACTCCTTGGACAAATTCAGCAGAGAAACAAAGAAGCTGAAGCATTAGAAATATCTGACAGAAGAAAGCTCCTCAAGAAGGAACAGAATTTCAGCAACATGATTAGAAAGAAGGGATAGTCTAAAAGTACTAAGGGGGAAAACTGGATATTGGCATGTTTCTCAGACAAAATTTAATGTGTAGGAGAGCTACCTACCTAGTCATTTCACTACCAGCCACATCACTCAAGAATATAGGAGAGGGGCAGCTAGGTGGCACAGTGGATAGAGCACCAGCCCTGGAGTCAGGAGTACCTGGATTCAAATCCGGTCTCAGACACTTAATAATTACCTAGCTGTGTGGCCTTGTGCAAGCCACTTAACCCCATTGCCTTGCAAAAACCTTAAAAAAAAAAAAAAAAAAAAGAGAAGAATATAGGAGAGACCCCTAACCCATTATCCAATATGGTTTTCCAAAGAGCCCTAAACTTGAGAGTCATCTTCCTCCACATCAGGAAATCACTAATTATCAAAGCCCACAGAATTAGTGAATGATGATGCATCTGACCAGGCTATTAGGTCACACATAAATAGTATAGTTATTAGTTATTGTTGCAACCTTTTCTCCTACCTCTAACATAAACTAAAAAATTACATTTTACTGCTCCCTCCCCTCCAAATTTCTACTATCTGCTCCAATTTTTGGTGGCATTTTGCATTTTTACATATTAGAACATGACCTCAATTATCCAGAGGCCCTTTATGTAGGAACCTGAGTCAGGAAACAAGAAAATAAGGAGAAAAAGTAGCTTTGGAAATGGTGTACTCACTGCAAAATCCATGGAGAAAAGCTCATGGCTTTTCTTCCTAAGAAAACTCCAAGATCCTTTACTCAGAGCCTACTCATTTTATTATGTCCACAATTCCAGTAAATTTGTCTATCTGTTCTCAGCCCACTGCAGAGCTTGCAACCTGGGAGGGCCAGAGGCAAAGGAAGAGAGCAGAACTGGCAAAATGGCAGTCTTAAGAAGTGATAGATGACAGGCTGATAGGCTGTCAAAAAGAACAGGAGTACAGGGCTGCTTACAGCAGGGCAAACAGATCTCCACATCTCAACAGAACCTGAAAGCACCAAGGTTATCATTGTCCAGGACAAATAAGTAATGTTCAGAATGATCCTGAGTCATCAAAGAAAGGTTAAACCAAGTTTTTTGACCTAGGTTCTTGACCAAGAATAGATGAACTAAAAAGAAAAAAATGGTAACTATCTCAAAATACAGTAGTTGGTTTTTCCTTGTTGTCTTATATATTTTATTTTATTGTATATATTAAAAATATTATTCTGAGAAAGGGTCCACTTACCTCCCTAGCCTGACAAAAGAGGTCTGTACAAAGAAGGTTAAGAATCTCTGGGTTAAATTATATGGAGAACAACTTATTTATTAGAGTAAGGAAATATATATGATATTTTAGAAGGATTCCTATCTTTCCAAAGTAAAAACCTTTTCAAAATTAAGAAGTCACAATTAAAAAAAAGTTTTGGCATGTAAGATTAGTTATATGGAAAATCTACCTCATGCAGATACCTCATTTCCCCCCTAATGCCAGACAGATGAGATATTATGTACATGTTAGTTTCATGAAGTTTCCCTAGTTGCACAATGCATTTTCCTTCCAGAAAGAATTCAGGTAGCTGCAACTCATCATCTCATCATCAGTAGTTATATTTGCAGGAAAACTTGCCAGTTGCAGAGGAGAGAGGGGAGCACTCTAAAGATACACAAAGCAAGGTTCTCTGAATGTTTCCTTCCTAGGACCATCTTTAGCAAGATAAAAGAATCCATGAATCAATCATTCCCCACTTGTTAACAAGCCACCCATCCCCTCTCTCTACTCCCCATCCCCCCAATAAAGAAAAGAAAATGCACAAAAAACCCACAAAACTCTACCCTTCCTGAGGTCAGAATACTCTGACCCAATCCCCTATGAATACCTGACCTATGTCCTTTTGTGTTACAAGAATAGGGGAGGCCCTAAGCACAGAAGGGGTGAGTGTGCATAACTAGGGTTTAAACTTCTTAAAGGATGGGGTAGAAAAGAAAAGGAGAGAGATTGGAGCCAAGGTGTTAGGTGTATACTTACCCCCCTCCCCACCCTTATCCCCAGTCCTTGGCCTAAGTGGTTTCCATGCAGTCAAGGTCTGACTAGTGGAGCTTGGTTATAAGATGCAAGCCCTTGGTCTAATGAGGTTGATGGAATAAATCACAGATTTACTTAACAGACAGCAAACCAGAGTCTAAGAACAGACGGGTTCAAAAGCTGCTCGCTAAAGCTTCCCTTGTATCCTTAATACTCACCTCCCAGGGCTATTGTGAGAATTAACTGAGATAGACAGACACAGAAAGCACTTTGCAAATCTTAAAATGCTATATCAATTCACTTTATTGTTGTTCAATTATTATGGTTTTTGCTATTCTGATACCTTATCATTAAACTTGGTAAATTCACCTCTCTAAGTCTCAGTTACTCTGTAAAATAAAAGGATTAGGGGCAGCTAGGTGGTATGGTGGATAGAGTACTGGCCCTTAAAGCCAGGAAGACTCTGCAAGTCCTTAACCCCAATTGCCTTCCCCCCTTCCCGGCAAAATAAAAAAGATTAAGTCTGTATGTTCTCTAAGGTTCCTTCCAAAATAAATATTCTGAATTTTTATATCTCCTCATTTGGCTCTTATCCTTAATTATGATTCTAACTATGGATCCTATTTCCTTTTCTACTCTTCCTTGACTGTTCTGGTCCTTCATCAGACTATTCTATTCACCTCACTTCTGCCTAATACCATGATTTGTTATTCCTCTACCTCTCCTCCTGACTAAGCTTCCTTCTCTCCATTCACCTAGTCCAAAATCCTAGTACAGGTTTTTTATCACTTCTCTCTCTCCTGTACTACTACAGCAGTCTTGCCTCATCTCTTCCATTCCATTCAAAATTATTCTCCTGAAGTGTGAATCTGAGCCAGTCACCCTGCCAACCCCTACTCAATCAACTCCAGTGGCTCCTTCACTATAAATGCTTCTGTTCGGCAGTTAAAGCTCTTCACAATCTGGCCCTTCATGTCTTTCCAGTCTCCTTACACACTATCGGTTTCCACATACTTGATGGTCCAGACATACTGGCCTATTTGCTATTATTTATACACAGTGCTTCATCTCCCATCTTAGGGCCTTGGTGCAAGTTGTCTCCAGTGCCTGGAATGCTATCTCTCTGTTTTTTTTTTGCCTATAATGCTACCCTTTATCTACTCTGGATATCTTGTGTATATCTCTTTATATACATGTTGTCAAACTCATTAAAATGGAACCATCATTTGGAAAACTAGGTGGCACAGTGGATAGCATGCCAGGAAGATTCACATTCCTGAGTTTAAATATGGCTTCAGATTTGATGCTTACTAGCTATAAAACAATGGGCAAATCATTGAACCCTATTTGCCTCAGTTTCCTAATCTGTAAAAAAAGGAGTGGAAAAGGAATGGCAAATTACTCTAGTAGATTTGCCAAGAAAACCCCACATAACTGAACCACCACCACCACCAAGCATCTCTACCTTTTTTGTGGGGGGGGGGGTTGTTTTAATTTTTGTTTTCTATCCTCTAGGCTTTCCACATTGTATATGCTTAATAAATATTTGTTGATTGGTTTATTCTAGTTTCAAACCTTGATCATTCATTGCTCAAAAGTATTGATTTGTGACACTGAAGTGAGGGAAGACCTGGTTGAATTTTACCTCTGGTTCTTTTCAGGCATATGATCCTAAGATCACTTCATCTCTATGGACCTTGTCTGTAAAATGGGAACAAGAATACATGCAGTACTTATCTCACTTTTAAGACAAGTCCTTCAAAGTCATCTAGTCCAATTCTCCTCATTTTACAAATCAGGAAAGTGAGGCCAGGCAAGATTAAATGATTTGATCAGAAAGGTAGCAAAGTAACAGAGCCAAGATTTCAACCTAGGTTCTGACTCCAAATCTCACACTCTTTCCAATGTACCACAACCCCTAAAAAAGTCAGGTGCTTTTGAAAACTTTAAATTAGCACTATATAACTGTCAGCAACAATTATTATTTCCCCTGTTCTGATTGTTTTCTGAGACTTGCCTAGGTTCATGTCTAAAAAGATGGAAATTTCACCTGTGCCACTACTTAGCCAAGCTAATGGTGGAAGCAGGAAATTTGCCCAATCCTTAATGCTTTAGTTGCTGCAATCAGTGATGATGTAGGAGGATGCACCTAACAGCTCTGCCATTGCCTTGCTATGTGCCATTGGGCAAGTCCCTTAAATTCTCTGTGACCTGTCTGTAAAAATGAAGATAATAAACTATTATCCTGTCTAATTCACAGAATAAGAAGATTAAAAGTCTAGAATTCTACTCCTGGTCCTTCCCTGTCAAGCCAAACTTCTCCAATGCCTTAATTCCTTTATCGTGTTGACATTTCTCACACACACACGCGATAGGATTAGGTAACTTGAAGGAATATCCTATGCTACATTTTCATGCGTCCTTCCTAGTCACTATCCATTTTAGAACCTTCCATCTTAATATCTGTGGGACTCTGAAAACTATCTTTGAGAGGAACCAGGAATGCTGGAGATCTAAAGCTAGTTCAGATCACTTCTGGTTTGGCTCCAATTTAACTTTCATATTATATTGTCCTCAGGTTAATATTCCTAACCATTGATTGATTCCTATTCATGCCAACCTCCCACTCAAAAATTTCCAGTGGCAACTCACAACAGTGTAGCCCAAATCAAGTTAAAATGTAATTGGGTGGGGCAGCTAGGTGGTGCAGTGGATAGAGCACCAGGCCCTGGAGTCAGGAGTACCTGGGTTCAAATCTGACCTCAGACACTTAATAATTACCTAGCTGTGTGGCCTTGGGCAAGTCACTTAACCCCATTGCCTTGCAAAAAAAAATGTAATTGGGAAATATTTTTTAAAATAAATAAAAGTGGGGCAGCTAGGTGGCACAGTGGATAACGCACAGGCCCTCGAGTCAGGAAGACCTGAGTTCAAATCCAGCCTCAGACACTTAATAATTGCCTTGGCAAGTCACTTAATCTCACTGCCTTAAATCTAAAAAATAAATAAATAAAAGTGCAATAAAACACAGATAATATTACATTTTAAAATTAAGTAAATATGCATCAGATTGATGAACCTCATTTTTAGAGTTTGATATCACAGGCGTATAAAACTATTTCTTTCAAATTTAACCAAACAAGTATACCTAATTCCCTATCATATACTTTCTTACCTCCACACCTTTGTTCATACCATTCCCTCTAATATCTCCTCTGCTTTTACAAATTCAAATCCTAAGCATCCTTCAAAGAGACATCTCAAGCCCCACCTCTTCCATAAAGGATTGTTTTCCCAGAGCACTACAGGTCACAGTGATCTCTCCTATTTCTGAACTCATGGCATCCCTTGTCCATACCACTCATTTGGCAATTAATCATGTACTGCCATATGATGCATACTGTCCCCCTGGGACTTCTTGTATTGTTATCTTGTAATTTAACCCTTGTCTTGCTATTTAACTTTTCATGTGTTTATTCCTTGTTTCCTACAGTTAGATTTTTAACCCCAAGAGAGTCCAACCTTACACATAATACATTCAAGTATTAAGTTGATCAATTAATTGATGGGTACATATAGAATCACAAAAATAAAAGAAACTTTACCTGCTAGTTCTATCCTCTTCCTCTTAACCAGTCTACAATTCCCATTACCTGTTGCATAAATAAACCAGCCCTAAGAAGGACATCTTTCTGGTTTTTTCCCTTCCAAAAGGCACCCATCACCCATCATGGCACCAGCTTCTCCTCTTCCCAAAGGAAAGGGAGGTGGGTTTACAGGTCACAGTGATGGGAAAGGTTTACTTTTCTTTTAGCCTGTTTAACCATGAGAGGCAGCTTGATGTAGTAGGATAACCCTGAACTTAAAGTCAAGATAAAAGGAATTTAAATCCACCCAGGACATTTACTTGCTGGGTGGCCCTCTCAGTCTTTCTTCTCACCTGAAAACTAAAGACAATAACAACATCTACCTCACAAGATTATTGGAAGGATCAAATGATATGATGTGTGTGAAGCACTCTGCAACTGAAGTGCTTTTTACATGCTCACTTTTCAGGGAAGGGAATAACCAACAACCCAAATGGAAACCCTGGAGAATGGACTCCATGCTGCCTGTAGGTAGGAGGCATCTAAAGACCTCAGAAGAGACTGGTCAGGGTGGGAAAACATGCTGAGGTTGGGAAGAGGCAGAGTAGAAGAAGCTTCAATGAAAAGCACCAGTAACCCGTGAACCAATCACACTTGGTTGTCATCCTATAGAAGGTTTTAAGTCAGAGAGAGAAGAGGGGCAGTACCAACCCTGTGGGTGGAGAATGTTAAATAGCAAACCCATGAAGCACATTTTTTTGTTGTTGTTGTTGCTCAGTGATAAAAGAGAGGGAGTTCCAGAGCTTTCTTCATCTAGAAGAAAAGGCAAAGGGGAGGAAAATAGGATGGACAAATGGAGAAAGAAACATCTCTTCAGGATGGAAGCTGTTCGAGCCCCATGGGAAAAAAACATGTTAGCAGGACAGTATAGGCAACTATACCTCTCAAAGATATTTTGATCAGTTCGGATTTAGATGTCTTGCTTTATCAGAAAGAACCCCCTGGTTTGAGGCCATTTTAAAGAAGTTGTGCTGTCAGATCCTTTTTTAAATTGGGCATCACTGAAGACTATAGACATAGTCTTTCCAAAAGTAATTTCCCAGGAAAAATTCAGGAAGAGGAAGATAGTATATTTGACACTAACTTTGCTGATGGAATCCACATATTTATAATATTGATTCAGTAATCAAGTATTAAGATATGGATGCTTTCCCACAGAGGGCCAAAGAATAGAGAGAGGTGAGTACAAGCTATAGGTCTATTATGAAGTAGCTACATGAGTTTGGGTCAGTTGCTTACTGAACTTCTCTGGGCCTCGGTCTATCTCCACTCTAGGTCACCCAGTTCCACTCCCAAAAGTAAACTGTTCATGTAGAGAAGAGCCATGCAGTCAGCTACCTGGCAGAAGTGTTGAGTAGGTGGATGAAGCAATTTACTCTGGAATTGAGCAAATTTTCTATTCAAGTACACTCTTTTTTTTTTTAACTATCATTCCACTATATATTTGAGCTGTCTGGGTACCAAATGGCTAGTTTTCTGAGCGATGTCATAAGGGGTCACCAGTTACATGAGTTTTTTAAGCTACTCACACATAGTTAAAGCTACACGGAAGCAAAATCAATACATTTGAAAGAGGCCATGGGAAATGGTGCCAAGAGACCAGGGATTAAAACCATAATACCTGGGCTCAAGTTCCTGCTCTGCCTGTGTGATCCTGAGTAAAGCACCTAACCTCCCTGACTCTGTCTCCCTTTCTGCAAAAATGTACTACGTACCTCACTGGACTTTTAGGAGGAAAATACTTTTTTTTGGGGGGGGGGAGGGTTCAGACCAATAATTAAAGTGAACATAGAGAAATTCCTATCAATCAATATACACTTTTATTGATATATCCTTCTTTGGATCTGGAACAAAGAATGGCAAGGCAATACTTATTCTCACATTCTAAGAAAGTGGTTTTAGAAAAATTCTGCAACTTGTAACCTTAGGGAGTTAAATGTGATCAGTCAAAAGTGATGTGACTTGCTTAGGGTCACTCTGTAGGATGTTCCAAAAGGCAGACAGTTCCATAGCCTTCCTGAGTCCAAGACAAGTTCTCCATCCTATAATCTCTCTCATAAAGAATAAAGTGATATATTAAAGGGTTTTGTTTTTGTCATTTTATGTCCACCACCAAGCACGGGACCAGACTCATGAGGTGCTTAATAAATGAGGGCTGCTTGGTTGATAAATGGAACTAATACTAAAAAGAAATTTTGAAGTTGTCTCATTACTCCTTTTTCTCTCTACTAAGTCATTCCTATAAAATGATCCCAACTAATCAGATGACCTTCACCCTGACTCCTGACAGTAAAGCTAGGATTAATTATCCAGATTCAGATTTAAGAAAAAAAAATACAACACAAAATCAGAATTCTTCCCCCAGTGACATTAGTCCTTTTGTTTTCCATTCCCTCTCATCTCCTCACTTCACTCAGGTTCGGGAATTCAATTTGTTTTTTTATAAGGAAAGTTGCCTGTCCCTCTGCTTCTCCCACCTAAAAATGAAGGAATTAATGGAACTTTATAATTAATGTTTGTTTTTAAATGGGGAACCACTGAAATGGTTACAAAGGTCTTGGTGAGGTGAAAAGCAACGAAGTGATACTGCTAGGACAAGCAGGAAAAAAGGGGAAGAGGCTGGCAGGCAGAGGAGGTGTCACACTAGGTGGAGAGCAGGCTGCTCGGGCTCCCAATCTATATACTGGGCAGGGCTCAGGCCCTGCTGGGGAAAGACTGGAGGCCACACAGTGAGAAAGCCAGACTGTTTAGATCACAGGCCGGAGACAGTCTAATGACTCCCACACTCCTCACCACCAGCCCGCCCCTGTTTCAGAGGCAGGTCTCCACTTGAATTGCTATAGTAGTTTCTGCCAATCCCCGGAGCAACAGACTTCTTCTTGCCTACACCTGAAAGGTGTGGGTGTCTGCCCCAAAGTCCAACCCACAGCTTCTTCCTCCTTCCACCTCAATGCAGGTGCTGATCCATGGACTCAGTGTTACTTACCAAAGGGCTCAGAGAGAGTTGCACCTGTGTCTGTTTGATTTTGGAACTAGGGAAACTTAGGGGACTCAAGGAGACTGATCAAGGGGTCAGAGCAGAAGGGCTGCAATAGGTAACCAGTGATACTGCTGTCAGAAACAGGGAATCCACTAATGGGATCTAGTTTTGTTGTGGTTAAAAAAAGTGAATGGACAAAAAAGGTTTATATCCTTTGACTGAAGAAATCCACTTCTAAGCACAAGCTCAAAGGTTAGATACTCAAAGAAAGGGCCTATTTTCACCCAAAGATTTACAGCAGCATTTTTTGATGGTATCAAAGGACCAGAAGCAAAGTAAGCTGCCTATCGACTACAGAATAGCTAAACAAATGTGTTCTTTGAATATAATGAAATATTATTTGGGCTGGTTGTAGGAACTGATGAAAGGATAATAAAAAGAATAAAAAGATTTACATGGACTGATACAGTATGAAGTCAGCAAAAACCAAGAAAACAATATACACAGTGAAGACAACAATGTAAAAGGGAGAAGAAAAACTTGGAAAACTATAAAGATCAAGTAAATATGGCTTAAAAGAAGAGAAGACACTCCAACCCACCCCTTTATAGATGATAAAGTTTCACAATTACATTTGCACATATTTTCTAATTTTCTAGGCTTTTTCTAATATACTGAGCAGTTTTGATCATTTTCCTCTAGTTTTCCAACAAGAGCCTATTGAAAATACTACTGGTTTTATGAGATCATTCTCTGGAAACAGAAAGGGATTGGGGAATAGGAGGAAGAGATTATGGAGATATTTTTTAAGTCTTCAATAAACACATAAAAAACTTATTTTAAAAAATGGGAAAATATATGAACTGATGCAGACTGAAGGAAGGAAAACATGGAAAACAAGGAACAATGAAACCAAAAAACCCTCTATACTCTATGTAATTTTAATAACCAAGTCACAGAGAAGAGTTGAAGGAATAAACAAATCTACCTCTCTTCTTTGTAGAGGTACTTTTAGAAATAGTATATCATAAATACTGTTAGACTTCCTGGTTGGTTTTGCTAAACAGCTTTTTTACTCATTTTTTTTTCATCTTTCTTACAAAGGATAACTGGGTAGGGAGGGATTTTGGAAATTGTCATGTAAAAAAAAGTAAAAGTAAAAATGAGATTTGAGAAACAAAAAAAAGTATATGGGGGTACAAAAGGAGGGAGAAATTTCCTGGGGTCTCAGATTTTTAGCTATGTCAAGAACTTCACTATAACCAGCAACTAAAACGGTGGAATGTCAGAGATATGAAGCCCATTGAAACTTATTCTGTCCATTGCACCAATACTTTATTCTGCTGAATCTGGAAACTTCCAGTTGGTGATACCTTTGTTTGCCCAAGAATAGCTTCTGCCAGACATACTTTTCATTGAGCCTGCTCAGAGATTGTTGACTGATTTTCAAATTCAGCTCAGCTTAATTCTCAGATATTTTATATTCAAACTAGCAAGACACATACACACAAACACACAGACACATATTATTCCCCTTCTCTTTATATTCTTGCCCAATTTTATTTCATTTTATTTGATTTTATACACACACACAGAGAAATGTATAGCTGTAGCTATAGATATCACAGTCCATCTCAGGGGGCAACATTAGAGCAATCTAAAAAATAAAGAACAGGTGCTCAACTAAAGTGGTCAACCCCAGAGCAAATGAAATAAATACACTGGATGTTAAACCCAAAACAGCTGACACCTGTGTCATAACTCTAAAGGGCAAAGATACTGCCTGCAAGAAACTATCCTAAAGACAAGAGCCTTCCTGAGCAAAAAGTATTAGGGAATTACTAAGCACCAAGGACCTGCGAATATTCTGTTGTTCTCAGAACAGCACAGTTTTGCATTATTTTTTTCATATTCTTCATATATAGTAATTTTTTTGTGTGTATATATATATATATATATATAGTAATTTTTGACATTCCATTATATTAATCACAAAATCACCACTAGTCACTGTTTACCATTTTCTAACCATCTGGATATTTAGATGGTCATTTTTTTAGATTTTTTTAATTATCAAATAATTTCATTATAAAAAGCTTCTGATACATACATACACAGACACACAGATACACAACTGTAACCTTAAAGTAGATTTCCAGCAAAGGGGATTATTGGTGTCATGACTCAAAAACCATAAATATTAGTCGAGTCATTTCTAAATCTCTTGTTATAAACTGTTAAATTACCACCTAAAAATATTGTTTTAATTTGCAATGCCATCAGTAATAAACCTACCAGTTTGCTCAATGATACTCTACTTAAAATGAGTTAACAATTTCCTCTATTTTTGCCATTTTGATGGGTACCTTAAAATCTTTCTAAATTACATTTGTTAGTGAAGTTGAACATTTTTTCATATGAACATTTACAATTTTTATTTATTCTTTCATAAATTGTCTATTCAAATTCCTTGACCTTATTGTTGTTTTTGAATTTGAATCACCTCCTTGCAAATTCTGGATATGAAGGGTTTCCCTCTAATCACTTTTCTTTTTACCTGAATTCTATTGTATTTTCTTATAATTTCTTTTTTTAACTAAAATTCATCAACTTTTTCTCTTAAGTTCTTCTATTTGATAAATAAGAATATATCTCTTTCTTCATATATGAAAAATATTATTCCTTTTTCCTTCCAACATTTTAATGACTTTTTTCTCTTTATGTTTAACAAGATTATCCGTTTGGAGATTTTTCTGCAATATATGAAGTATGAATTTAATCCCAACTTATATTTGGTCATATTTCAATAAATTTCTGCCCCCATCATACATTAAATAATTATTCTCTTTCTAAGTTTTTGACCTATCATTAGGTTTTTGGGACACAAACCTTTTGTATAGATAGGGTTCTTTTTTTGGGATCTCTATTTTCCCAAATTGATCCATCAAAATATCAAGTAATTCTTTTGGCCAATATCAAATAATTTTGATAAATACTATTTTCTGTGCTTTCAAGTCTGGCAAAGATTTTTTTCCCCAAAAAGTATTTTTTTGAATATTCTTGCCCTCTTTCTTCTCATATAAATATTTTCATTTTATAGAGTTATATAATAATCTCTTTAGGGTCATCCTGAATATATAATTTTACAAGGAAACTCCTTATTTTTTCAGGTTTGTTTTTTTTTGCAAGGCAAATGGGGTTAAGTGGCTTGCCCAAGGCCCACAGCTAGGTAATTATTAAGTGTCTGACACCGGATTTGAGCCCAGGTACTCTTGAATCCAGGGCCGGTGTCTTATCCACTACACCACCTAGCAGCCCCAAGGAAACTCCTTTTAACAGATCTACAGCTGTTGTAGAATTTCTGATTCTAGAAAACTGCAATTAAAACTAGGCTATTAGAGATTAATAGATTGATTCATGATCACTCAGGACTTTCAAGACATGACCTCTATCTACTCATATCTACTACTTATCTTTTGTAATAATCAACTGTTATTATATAAAATTAGATCTTTAACTTGTTTAGTATATTTATCTCTCTACAAGGAATATCATTCTGTTAATTCAGTTTTTTTGTCATGGTAACTTTATAACTATCTTAAAACTCTTATGTTTCCTAGTAAATTAGTACCCAAATGTTTAATATTTTATTACTCCAATAAGTATTCTCAAAAAATAATTCTTATCCTACATATTGTCAAGTATAAAATGAGGATGATTTTGGTATCTTTTACTTAAAAATATAACCTTGTTAAATTCATTTGTCTCATTGTTTTAAGTCTCCAGGATTTCCTAGATATAGTTGGAAATAGAATTGTATTAACCTAGTTATTATCAAAATTTATCCCTTTGATATTCCAATATCAAATAAATGGCGGGAGTAGACATTTTTTATCTTATATTTATTTTTAGTAGAAAGGCTATCAATATTTCCCCTTATATTTATAGTCAGTTGGGGCGGCTAGGTGGCACAGTGGATAAAGCACCGCCCTGGAGTCAGGAGTACCTGGGTTCAAATACGGTCTCAGACACTTAATAATTAACTAGCTGTGTGGCCTTGGGCAAGCCACTTAACCCCATTTGCCTTGCAAAAAAACTTTAAAAAAAAAAAAAAAGCTGAGCTTAATTTTTTGGAAACAGTACATCAGACATTTATAAGTTATAGACTACAACCTTTCCTGAAAGTTTCTTTTCACAAGAAAAAAATGTTTTTTATCTCTCTTCAAAGTCTCAGAAGTTCCATATTTCCAGGTCTCTTGATTTTTTTTTTTTGGTGGTAAACTTGAATGAGTTAAGAGTTCTATTCTTACCAAATCAAGCTGCACAAGTCAATAATGTCAGCTCTTGATGTCAAGCAAATATTCTTTGTAATATTAAGAAAAAATTTTCTATTGCTATTTTTGAGTGTTTTTTAAATCACGAATAGTACTATGTTTTACTAATCATCTTTTCTGTACATGTTTAAATCATCCTATAATTTTAATATTTTTCTCATTGCTATACTATTTTATGTTGTTTTTCAAATATTAGTCATATAAACTATGATCACAAATAATTTTAAAATTCATCTTGTATTCTATTTGTTAACATTTTATTAACTATTTTTGTATCTGTCAATAACATCCATCTATAACTTTCTTTTTTGGTGCTTTCTTGACCAGGTTTTAAAACTTAAATACAATATTTGCTTCATAAATGGAACTGGATAGTATATATCCTATTTTTCTACATTAATAAAGAATTATTTGATCTTTAAAAGTTTAAAAAATTCTCTTATAAATCTGAAGAGATCTTGTTCCTTTTTTTAATATCTTGCCTAATTTTTTCCCAAAATTAGTCTATTTTAAGTTAATCATCTCCTGTTTGGATATTTTATATTTTTGTGAGTATTTGTCTATTATTCTTAAGTGCTTTGATTTATCAAAATTCAGCTAACTTCAATATCTCATTTAATTTTCTTAGTTCCTTTTGTGTATATATAGTCATCTCTTCAATATATTGCTTATTTGTTTGTTCTTTTTTGTTCGTTAAAGTTTGGCAATGACTTATTTCCCCAAAAACCCAATTCTCATTTTATCACTAGGACTTTTTTCTCATTTTCCATTTTGTTATTTCCTTTTTTTTCAGTTTTATCTTTACACTTTTCTGCTTTCCTTTGTTTCATTATTTTGCTAATTATCCAGTGTTTTTAGATGAAGATCCAATAAGTTTCTCTTTTGGCTGGGTGCAGATGACTTAAGTTAACAGCAGAAATTCTTGTTAAAAATGTAGGGAACTTTATGGCTATTTCTTGAAAGTTCCCTTTCCAATATATCCTCCATGTGTAGCAATGGCTTTACAATTGTACCTACACAATTCAGGGCTCAGGATACTGTAGAGGCAAATACTCTAGGTAAACTTACCACCATAATATCAAGCACCTAAACCACAACCTTCTCTTATGTGAACTATAATACAGAAGGAAAACTATATTTCTGACTTTAAAACATAGTCACTATTGTCAGAAACTACTGAAACGTCCTAGAAATTCCTATATTTTGTTAATAATCAAATGAATCAATACATTAAGCACTACAATAAAGACATGCATAATCACAAAAGTTCAAGAAATTTCAAAGCTCACAGAATCCTATATTTTGAATCAGTAGGGAAATCACCGGTCATCTAACTCAATCTCTTCAATTATTTTACAAGAGGAAGCTAAAGTCCAGTGAGGTAAAGGGACTCACTCAAGATCACCCAGATAGAACTGTGTTTAGGACATTCTGACTGCAAACACTTTGCACGAACTCCACTGAGTCACTGGCTGAAGAAACATAAATATTACTCATGAAACATGCACATATTAGCCAAAAGTATATACCCTTCTGTGTTCCTTTCCTCTCTTTCTTCTCATCCACTTCCGATATGCAAAGTATGTATGTACTGTTTGCTGCACAGCTGTGAAGACAATTGTTCAATTTTTTTTTTTTTTTTAGCTGTAAAGTTTGCAAAGAGCAAGCTGGATGACCTAAAATAAAAGCCCATGCAAATGGGGCAATGAAGGAAAGATAATTGGCCCTGGGTCAATTTTTGGTTAGGAAGATATGATCATTGTAACTAAAGGACAGTGAGGAAAAAAGATTAGAAAAAAACTAGATTTATACTTATTTGACTACAGTAATATCATTTTTCCCTGTATATGAAATGGATTAAAGCTAAGGCAACCATATGTGATGGGAAATCCAGGCCAGTACTTTTTTTTTTTTAAGTGCTCTTAATAAGGCTTTGTAAAAAGAATATCCTTTTATCAGACCATGTGTCCCTATTTTTGGCTGAGAAATATGGTCACTGTAATTAAAGTTGAGGTTTGCTTAGTTGCAAGGGAATGAACTAAATGACCTCTGGAGTCTCCTTTCAGCTCTAATTTTCCCTGACTAGGGTTTTCACTCATTGATTGATGGGTTAGTTTCTTTCTTCCTTTCCCACAACTACTTCTGCTGTCCATTTTATGTTGTTATATTTTTTAACCACATGAATCTTTACAACTTTTGCCAACTTAACAAACTTCAGACCAAGAAACTACAAGGTTATTATGAGAACTGTAGTCTTCAAATGGTAGTGTATAAATTAAGGAACCCTTAATGAAGAATTTTCTATTTCTAGCCACTTGAAATATTAATTATTCTAAATAGCTAAGAGAGCCTTGATTTTTTAAATTTTCTACTATTTCTAAAATGTAATTTTGCATTTAATTTTTTATCTGTCCCTTCAAAAGAGACAAAAAAAGAAAAAAAATTTATTTGTATCTTCCTTTCATATCCATTCAGTTCACATTTGGTTAAACATATGTTTGCCATGCCCCACAGAGCAGATCTCTAAAATGAAGAATTTGTCTGGACTTAGTGTATATTTTTCCCTCATCTAGTACTTATTAATACTGTTTGAGTTCTTCAAATTGAAAGCAAATTTGAAAAAAAAAAGCAAATTTGAGCTCTTACCATTAATCAGATTAACTATATTCTTGTTAAACTCTGAAAAAAAATGACTCTATTCACTTCCAGTGTGATCTCCAGGCTACCTAAGTGTTTCAATTTAATCATTTGATGAACTTCAGCACAGCAGTTACCTCTTTTAATGACCAATCTCAAATGAGCTGATCTTATTAATGTGGATACCCCAAGAAGTAGCATGTGAAGTGGCAGAAAGGGAGCTAACCTCAGAGTCAGGCTAGCCGTGAGTTCTAATTCTACCTCTGAAAAGAACTATATGACTGTGCACAAAACATTCAAATCTAAACTCTCAATACCCTTCACCTAGGGAACTCCCTAAAAATTATAAATTTCAGAGCAATTGCTGATGATTTTTTTATATATTTTATAATGAGACCACCCAAATTGTCTTATTTTTTTTTAATTTTTGTAAGGCAATATAATTAAGTGACTTGCCCAAAGTCACAAAGCTAAGTAAGTGTTGTGTCAGAGGACGACTTCAGGGCCAGTGCTCTATCCACTGTGCCATAAGGATACATATAATTAGAGAAGGAGATGGGTCAGCCTGGTAGCACATGTAAAGAACATTAGAGGAATGAGGATATTACTACATTGGTCTCCATATTAAAATATCTGATATTAAAATAGCCACATTAAAAAACAACAAAGGAAGGTCCCTAGCATGTTGGAGTCTCCCATATGGGTGATTTATAGAAGGACAAAGGCAAAAAACAAAGAATGAAAATCTGTAGATGGATGGGTTTATAGGTATCAACATAGGGAGTATTCACTTTTTTTAGGGGTTTTTTTTTTTTGTAAGGCAAACGTGGTTAAGTGGCTTGCCCAAGGCCACACAGCTAGGTAATATATTAAGTGTCTGAGACCGGATTTGAACCCAGGTACTCCTGACTCCAGGGCCGGTGCTTTATCCACTGCCACCTAGCCACCCCTGGAGTATTTGATCAGAGATCCAAGAAATGAAAAGATCAAACTATATAAACAGCTTAAATGTCATTCTTTTTCTAGTTAGTTCTTCCCACAGGTAAATTTCCCCTAACCAGAAACTCTAAAACAGATATTAGAAGCATATGAATTTTTTCTACTTCTTTTACTCATAATTAATGGGCACAGTTCTTTTTAAGACCAAGAAAACAAAACCACCATCAAATAAACTCCTAAAATGAGCTCTCTCTATAAAGTTAAAACCACCAGTTTGTTTGGAAGTGGAAATCTCAGTAAACTTTTTTTGGCATTATACCATAAAACCGATTTGATTTTCTCTCAGGTTAAAATGTTGGTCTGTTTTAATATCTAGAAATGTGCCTCTATGCCATTTGATATTTTTATCTGGGAAGAGTCAGATGGATTCAAATGTGAGGACTCATTCAGAGTCATTCACAACCAATCCAAATGCCTACACTATTTAAACAAGCACTTCTAGAATAAATACTTATATCATCTAAGGGCTAAAAAAGACTTTGGATACTATGCAATCCTATCATTTTAATGATGAGGATATTGAGCTGGACTCTGCAAGGGTCTAGTGACTTGCCTAAGGTCACTCAGCTATTAGTGGCCAAGAAGAGAAAAGATATCTCCGGTCAGCTCAAACCCAGGAAGCTCTTTCCACTATGGCTAAAAAATGTCAACTCTGACTTAAATACATTTGTGCTAATGAAATATTTAGTCCTTGAGAACTTAACTTTCATAATTAAAATAAAGAAAAGCACCAAACAAGTTCTCATTTGGGTAGAAATCTGTTTATGCTGCTCAGATCACAACCAAGGTGGTTGAGGGTCTATATACAAATAGGTCAGAGAACTTAAAAATTTCTCTTATTTTGACAGTCTTCCCACTCATTCCTATACTAAGAGCTTTTCTATTGGAAATAAACTTTGATGGAGATTCATGGAAATGTCTGCAAGTCACTTTTCACATAGGACTGTTCAGGTATTTTTTAGCTTGTCCATTTGGCTAACCTGAAGCAGTTAAGGATGTCCTGTGGAATCATTCTAAATACATCTAAGTTCTCTTGCAACATTCCACTTGCTAGGGGAAACTTGCCAATGAAGCCTACTAGGAAGGATATGAAAATAGAGAGAAGAAGCTAACAGAATCAGACCAATGGCAGCATCAGAACTTGAAGAAACTAATACAAAAAGAAACTTTTATTTAAAAATGAAAACCCACCTCTATCATTCTGTTTTAATAGATCCTCCTTGGGGATCATGTACAGCAATAAGAAAGGTCCTTTACTTAAAAAAATCCTGAAAAAAGGTTTTGCAGCTAACTTCCTAAAGCAGTTTTTCCTCATCTCACTAATAGATCATACTCTTTAAAAAAAAACATGCTTTCTGGGACAGCTAGGTGGCCTCAGCCCTGGAGTCAGAGGATCTGAGTTCAAATCCTAACTCCAACACTCAAGAATTGCCTAGCTGTGTGACCCTGGGCAAATCACTTAACCCCATTGTCTTGCAAAAAAAAAACCAAACAAACCATAAAACTATTATTTCTGCTAATAAAAGAAGGCAGATTAATTTTCCATTGAAGGGCAAACAGTTGTATTAGAAATGGTCAATTAAAAAAAAAGAAATGGTCAATTAAAGAATACTCTGGTTTTGAATTATACTACTGTAACTACCCAATTCAAGAATGTGTTTCTTTTTTATATATTTTATAAACCTATGAACCTAATGCATCTCCTAATATCTACAAGTAATTTTACTTTTAACCTGCAGCCTGCTATTGCCAGTGCTCTAAGCGAAGTCCCACACCTTCTACATTGAAAACCCTGAAAGTTTTTATTAAATTCTTTTTTCAATATGCTAACAGCTTTTTCCCCGTGGCATGAAATGCTGAGGGATATACCCGCCAATGTAAGTGGCCATTTGTTTGTTTAAGGGACCACCTTACCAGCATCTATGACAATTAATTGACCATTTAAGAAATCTTCCAGAGATGATGTGGCAAAGGGGCTAACAGTCTCCTTCACCTTAAGTGAGAACAGCAGAGTTAATCAACAGATACCAGGAAGTCATATGCAGAGAAGAGAAAGAAATATATAAGTTAGATAAAGGGG
Source organism: Macrotis lagotis (assembly GCF_037893015.1). Classification (NCBI taxonomy): domain Eukaryota; kingdom Metazoa; phylum Chordata; class Mammalia; order Peramelemorphia; family Peramelidae; genus Macrotis; species Macrotis lagotis. Next base: position 124,860,742 of record NC_133661.1, read on the forward strand.
AAGAGAAAAGAAGGTGGTACAGTAGAATGCTACTAGCTCCTTCAAATGCCAGTCAATAGTTCCAGTGTCTGAGATCACCTACCATGACCAAAATGTATAAATATTTTATTTGTCATAGTTTCACCTTGGAATATTTTCAAGATTCAAGTCAAAATTTCTAGCTCAGAAATCTCTTCTAAATTTTTCTCAGGAATAATTTCAGGGAAGGTATGTGAAATATGGTATTTGGGAGGCTCACCGGTCTATTTGCATATGATTTCCATATACTTTACACACATCTACAAGCTGTGCGACTACAACTAGATAATTTTTTACATTTGAATTTGATCACCATTAGAGACAAGTTTCTGAAAAGGCAAGATTACCTTGAGTCCTTTCCCTTATTTGGTATCAGCTACCAATTCCCACTGATCCAGAACCTTTTGAGGGTGCTCATCTCTGAATATCAGAGAGGAAGGACATACATGCAAATACAGAAGGAAGAAGGGGAAGAATATGGACCATCAAAAATCTCTTCTGATCCATTAAAGAGCCCCAGACCACACACAAAAATGACTTCACAGAGTCAGAGGAAATAACTCCAAGTCAGATGCTCATCATATGAGGGTAAAGAACTTGTCTGGCTGGTGGGAAAACTAATTTTCAAATTTATAAAACAGACTGTGCCTTCTCAATATAAGAAGGATGGAGCCACTCTGACGAACCACATGGGAGTGAAGTGGGTATGAGTTGCTGAGGAGGCTGAGAACACAGCAGGCTCCACAAGCTTGTGACTGGCTCTTGAGAACTAGGTGACTGGTCCAGTTTCCTCAGTTTGCAGGAGAAGGAACTGAGAATGAGGAAGAGGAAGTGAATGCCCAGATTTCTGACCTGAGGGTTCTAAGTAGCAGGGCTTGAATTTGAACTCCAGGTCCAAAACTCTTCCAAGGATGATTTGCTGCCTAACAATACTGAGAAAACAAGAGCAATGTTTGCTTATTTTCTGCTTAAGTTTACCTCTCCTGCTTTGGAGAGAACACAGGACAAGTGCAATGAGTGAGAAAACTACCGAAGACTCTTGATGAATTCTGTGGCTAAATTCAATTATTTTTACTTTCAAATCAGCTGCCTCCTGTAAGGTAGGCATTCCTTCCTTCCTTCCTTTCTAAGCAATCAATATGTAAGTACCCAATTGAAACTCTGAAATGATAAAGAATTCAAGAGAATTCAGCCATTAGATTGATCATTTGGAGGGTAATAGAACTGAAGGGAAGGGAACAGGAATTTATATAGAGCCTACCATGTACTAGGCAGCATGATAAACATTTTACAAATAGTATCTTATTTGATTCTTACAATAATCCTGAGATGTAACTGCTCTTTTCCCAACTTCATAGTTGAAAAAACTGAGGCAGACGTTAAGAGACTTGCCCAGGGTCAAGTCTGAGGCCAAATTTGAACTCAGGTCTTTTTTATCCAGGCCCAACACTCTTATCTACTCTACTCTATCAGCCTCTATTTAAAAAAAAGCATTTGTAAAGGGTTATCCAATAAATGATTTGGTCCATCCTTACTGATAAACAGAGAATATCTTTAACTCTTATTTTTATTTATAATTCAAAGAAATCTGTTACTTTTAATGCTTGGCCTGTTTGATTTTATAAAGGCATTTTTATTTGCTAAGAGGGAGAGTCACTACTAGAGCTTGGTATAATGCAACATCTCAAGATATGTTGCATTACATTATTTATATATATAATGAACATATATGTTAATTAAATGGAGAAATCAAATGCATATCTAGAACAAGTGACACCATGGAAATAATTATTTGAGGGCTGTGACTCAGATTATTAAGAAATAAAATCAACCATAGGAAAATGCAGTTGTAAATTCTCTCTGCAAACAGCTGGTTCCAATCAGAAGAGTTAGGTAAAATGAGAAGGAAATCAACCAAGAAGTTGACATCTGCTACTCTAAAGTTTCCTTCAGCCCTCATGTCTACAAGTGTCTCTTGGAAGTCTCCTCATCTGTAAAATAAAGGGTTTGAATTCTATGCTCTAAATCATATGATCATACAGATTTAACAGCAAATACAGTATGGCATAAGGTTGGTACTGAGATTAAGAATTTCATGATTTAAAATTGAGAGTCAATATATATCCCTAGTAAGAAACTTACTGTATGGTGAGGCAACAGGCTTTGCCCATGTCTCAAAGGAGAGATGTGACTTGTCAGGGTCAGAAATTTTGGGCATAAGCAAGTCTTTCAATTTGTTCCTGCCCACAAAGTAGGAGGAGAATGGGCATTATTATTCCATCTGAGCCAGATCCTTGTGTCATAAACCCAAGACATGGCTGTGAAAGTTCCTCTTTGATGAGAAATTTCCATAAGTTCAAGACTTCATTCAATATGTCAGAAGTGGCAATTTCCACCGGAGCAAATAGTTTTAGAAACTGAAAACATCTCCCCAACATCACAATCCTGATTCTTCCTTCAAACTTTTTAAGACATCAAAACTCTGACCCAGAAACTAGCTATGGCCTATACCACCATGAGACACAACCTACAGTAGGGTGTTAAGTGAGTAAGGTGTGAACCATCAAGCTGCATAGTTTAAGATGCAGGTGTTCAGGAACTGGTTGTCACAAATATTGAGGGAAAATGTTTGGGGGAGGGTTCATGGTAGAACAATGCATTAGGGAGAAGACAGGGAGAGATGAGAAGATAACAGAGCTCAACCACCAGACAGATAAAGTGTCTAAATGACAAAGGAGCTAGAATCCATCTTTAGCTCTTTGAGAGAAAAGAAGAGCATATTAAATTTTAAACAAAGACCACCCCAAGGGAAAACATCCAACCTCCCTCCTCCAACCTGCTCCTTTTATTTCCAGTGTTGTTAGTCAGTTAGGTTCCTATAAAATGAAACGTTTCTAATCTCAAGGGTTTAAAAAAAAAACAACCCACTATCCATATAGCAGCTGGCATACTGAGTCTTTGGAGGGGAGACTATTCACATGGAAATGCACCCCCCAAGAAGAGGTCACCTCACCACCTCCAGAGGGAAGGAAAGAATCACCAAACTCCCTGGCTCTCAAGTAAGAGAGATAGAGTGAGGAGATAGGAGAAAAACAACCTGAATGGAAATTCAGGGAAGGTGGAAAGAAAGACAAACAAGGAAGATGGATTCCTGCTTTTCCCCTTTCTCACCACCAAATGAGAAAGAACTGAGCTTGGTTTATGAAAAGAGGGAAATACCCATATCCTCAACTGAGAGAGTTAAAACTAAGTTGTAGTGGAATCAGAAAAGGGGAAGAGGCTCTCCAAAACCTTTTCTAACAGCCAAGTGAGAAAGGCCATTCTCTTATGAAGAGAGATAAAAAAGAGGAAGAGTGAACGGAAGGGAGGGAGAGAAAGGAAGAGGGAGGAAAAGGGAGAGAACTAAGAACAGGAAAGATAAATTTAGAACAAGCAAGTGTTATTCCTTTGGTAATTCTATCACTCCTTCCTCCCCTCCTCTGACTTAGCTTGCCTAGAAATACAGGATGCAAGGGATGTATGGCAAAGTGACCCATTCTGAGCAGAGGGTTTCCCTGCTATATAGGTTGGGGGGAGGGGAAAGAGGTTATAGCCTAGAAAACTTTTAAGGGTGGACAGTAGGAATTGTTTAAATCCCTCTCCCTAAGCACAAAGTGATCCAGGCCCCACCACTGGCCGGCCCCTAATGGATAAAGGCAAAGCATTTCTAATGGTCTCCTGGGAAGGATAAGGGCTTCATAAGTGTTCACTCCAAAGAACATTGGTCCTTGAAGTTTTCTATAATGTTCTGTAGTCATTCTCTCTCCACTGTTCTAGCTGAGGGCCAAATCTGGGCAGTAGCTGTGGGCTTCCACAGGTGAGTGTGGAGAAAAGAGAGTTGCTACCAGAGCAACACTGTTCTAAAGTTTGAACAGGTAAGGAAGGAAAAGCATTTTGATTCAGCCCTTCTGATCTGAGACATAATTAGAGCAAAGGGAATTATGGAAAAACTGGCTATTATCCCACACTGCCAACCCACTAAAACAAAACAAAACTAAACAAAACCTGGAGGAATCCTTGGTGAACCATCTGGAGATTGTTCTGTAGATAATAAAGTCCTGGGGAGTCGGGCTTAGCCCACAAGCCTGAGCTCGGGGCTCTTTGCCCTGCCCCCTAGAGATTTATTCTTAGAAAAGACACAATCAAAAAGATATACCCTAAAAACACCCATGGACATTTTTAAAGACTAAGAGTTAATTTTCAGCCAAAAGGAATCAAAAGACTATAAAAAGGGACTTAAAAAAAAAAGAGTTCCTAGTGCAAGCAGCTAGGTATTGAAGGGGAAGGCTATGGCCAGTGAGAAGGGTGAGGGCCAGTGACCTAAGAGAGTGGAGGAGGGATAGGCATGGAAGGAGGGAGGCAGCCCACCCGCAGAGAGCCAAATCCTCAGGAAATTTCCACTGAAAAAACAACAACACAAAAACTCCAAGTAACACACATCTTTCCAGTGCATGCTTGTCAACCAGTGGCTAAAGCAAACTGTCATTTGTGTAGGTAGGGAGCCAAGAAGTGTTGGAGTGCTTAGGAACAAAAATGCAACTTTATAGTCATGTTAGAATGGAACAACAGTGTTGCTTTAGAAGGGAAAAAAAAGAGAGAAAGAAAGAAAAGAAAGAAGTGGATTAAGAAGAGAAGGGGGGAAAAAGTTGAGCTCATGGCCTGAGATCTGGTAATCTAAGTGGCTGTCTGGAAAGATTTTTTTTTTAACGACCAAGGTGAAAAGACTTGAAAATAGAGGTTTCTAAGAGAAATGCTGACAAACTCTTTAACTGAAGCAAAAGAACTGGGCTGTTATTATACAAAAGTTTTTTCAGGATAATGAGATAGAACACAATAAGATAATGGAATGGAACACTAGGGGAGGGCATTAAGAGTACTTAAATCATGCAATTTTAAAAAAATAAAACTTTGGGTAGAGATACTCTGTATGCCACTGAAAGAAAAATGTCACTGGGCAGGACCCTCATTATTCAAGCCAATAGAAAAAGAGACAGAAGGAAAAGAAGGAGATATACATTTTTTCCTGATTTTCTTCATGTTCAACAAAGGCAAAGTTTTTAAGACCTAACACATTTCAAAATTAACGAATTAACCAATTACTTCAAGAAACTTCAAATCACTTCCATAAATCTACCCAAAAAAAGTGGAAGAGGGTGGAGAGGAAATATTTTTTAACAAAGAGGCCAAGCACTCCTCTGAGTATAGTGTGGACATAAATAGTATACCCCCACAGATCTGCAGATTTCCTCACCAGTCAGAACATTCATTTCTAGAGTAAGTGGAACCCAGGGCTAAAATACTCCCTTTTTCCTCTTCACTTAAATGATGACTGCAACTCAAGAAATAAATATGACACTGCATGAGAGAGCAGGTGGTTCTGAATGACTTTATATATCTCTTAAAGACATTAAATTCTTCCCCAGGGAAGAAACCATAATATTATACCTGGGTATATTTTACAAGATCCAAAGTTTTACATCCTATAAATTATAGGCAGGTATTGTGTATAGCCAGCACCTCCAGTTTCCTCCTCTAAACAGAGTATTTCTTTATATAACAAAGAGAGGAAAAAGATATCATGTTGAAAACTACCTCTGGACAGAGGTGATGGACTCAGGGTACAGAATAAAACATATATTTTTTAGGACAGGGCCAATGTGGGAATTTGTTTTGCCTGACTGTGTATTTTGTTGTAAGGATTTTGTTTTTCTTTTTTCCAATGGGGGAGGTAAGTGAAGGGGAGAGAATTTGTGTTAATTGAAAAATCAAATTAACAAAAAAAGAGAAAAAGAGTACAGCTAGTTCTGTCAGACAATTTCTTTTAAAAAGGGGAGAAGAGTTCAGAGGACAAACTTTCACACTCTTAATTAAAATGAGATCCCTCCAAGAAGAGCCCCTAGATTCATACTGGGAGGAGGGGTAGGCATGTTCTTTCTAGGCTGTAGGAGAAAACTTGTAGACCTCAAAAATACAAAGAAATTTCAGTCATGAAAACCCTTCCATAAAAAAGTCAGGCATCAGTTCATGGGCACCATGAAGCTCTCTCATGGAGCTTGTCAGTGGCAGGTATGAAGCTGAGACGAGTTCACAGACAATAGCATTAGTTCCTTCTAAATAATGTTAAGTTTCTGACATAGACTGATAAAAGCTGAAAACTTCAAAGGTAAGATTGAAATCCCATCCTTAATCCTCCTCATTGTGTCTGAGTATGGCAGGGGTCCGGGATCAGTGGCTGATGTTACCTACCGCATATGTTTTGACACATGAGCACAACAGAGCATGTAAAAACATGGAGAAACATCTAGAAGATGATGAAAATTTTTTAAACTTTGTATTTATTGTTTTTGCAGAATGTAGATTCAGGCAGCAATACTATCTAGATTACCAAATGAGGCTAATTTTCTTTCAGAAAGACAAAAAACACAGTAAAAGAGAAAAATAAATCCAAGATTTACAAAAATGACCTATTTGAGTAGACAACATCCTCTACATGGGGTTAGCTATTTTTGTTTCCTCTACCCCTACTCTTATAATAATGCATTGTCTACCCAACCACAGTATTTCTCCATATCCTCTTCATATTCCTATACTCCATCTTCCCCCCAAATGATAGAGGAACATCCACAATGTAACAATTTGTCAAATGATTACTGTATACAAACTGTATACTGTATACAAACAGAACACCAGGAGACACAAAGTTTAGATAAGACTAGATCCCTGTCTTCACCGAGCTTATAACCTATAAGAGAGATAAGATCTTTCTTCTCAACCCAGTCATCACAAATAGTTCAATGAAGATATTTATAACTTGTAATTATTGTATACATACATGCAAGACTGGTTGTAAAGTGCCTCAATGTGCCCCCACCACTCCATTTTACCTTCTCCAAAATGTACTGGGTCAACATCACCAAATAGCTGGTGAAAGAGAACTGACATGCCACTTCCCTTCTTTACTTTCTATTTATTTTATAACTACACAGAAATAGTCTCACCCTTTTATTCTATCTCATATCAATGTTATGACACCTTATAAAAAAATGTATGGAGCAACCAGGTGGCATAGTGGATAGATCATTGGGCTTGGAATCAGAAAGACTCTTGTCTTCCTGAGTTCAAATCCAGTCTCAGAAACTTACTAGCTGTGTGACCTGGGCTGGTCACTTCATCCAGTTTGCCTCAGTTTCTTTGTCTGTAAAAACTGCGTTGGAGAAGGAAATGGCACACCACTTCAGTATCTTTGTCAAGAAAACCTCACAATGGAATTGGGCATGATTGAATAATAAAAATGATACTACAAGTAAACTCTCTCTCACATACACACCCAGGTCCTCTATAATCTTCTTTCATATACCCCTCTCCCAACTTTCTTCCAACTATCATTCAGTTGCATGAGAAAAAAATTTCCCTCTCCTTACTCCATTTGTGAATCAAAAAAGGTTGCTGAATGTAAGGCTTAAGTTATACCTATACCAAGGAAAAGTCATCAAAGCTGAAGTTTATTAGGCAAAATCTAGCATCAGTGCCATTGACATCTAAAGCCCTTCTGCATCTTTGAAGAATAAGTCTCCATCTACTTCCTCCTCTAACTAAAGCTATTTTTCCTTAAATACCAGTATTTGATCCAAAATCCATTTTTAGTGGGGGGGGGGGGGTAGAGATAGAGAGAATTTAGAACTCAAATTTTAAAGAATATTGAAATAAAAAATAAAATCCATATTTATCAAATTCACCAAGTTAAGCTCTTTCCACAAAGGAACAAAATTACAAAGCTAATCAGTGAGGGACAATACTCAACTAAGTTCTTATCCGTGCATTTACTAGTGTGGTAGGGAAGTCTTAGAATGTGGATCTCTGGTGCTGGTTATCCCTATCAAACAAACAAGTCACAATCCAAAAGGTAGTATGGAAATGTTAGGTGCTATTAGTTCTACAGTATTGTTTTCTATAATTTTCCACTTAGCTGTCAAAACATAGGTCTAACCCTATCACCTCATCTGTTCAACAAACTCCAGGGGCTCCCTATAACCTTGGGCATCAAATATAAAATCCTGTTGACTTTCATAATTCTTCATAACTTGGCCCCTGGCAACCTTTCCAGTCTTTTTCCACCTTAATCCCCTCAATTCACTCTGAAACCAATGACACTGGCCTCCTGTCTGTTTTTGGAACTAGACACTTGAATGCCTGTGTATTTTTGATGGTCGTTTTTCTAGTGGCTGGGATGCAAGCCTGTAGGCTCACTCTCTTCCTCCTCATTTCTACCTCTTAGCTTTTTTCAAGTCTCAGCTAAAGACTCACTCCTTATGAGAGCCTTGACCAACCCTCTTTAATCTCAGGGCCTTCTCTCTAATATTATCTCCAAAATGTTCTGTATAAATCATTTATGAATAAGTATTTGCATGTCTCTTCCATTAGACAGGATATTCTTGAAAGCAAAAACTGTTTTTTGACATACTTAGTACACTATGAGTAGACAGTAGGTGCTTAATAAATACAAGCTGAGTGACTGAGTTGACTAACTCTAGGAAGATCCTATTAAAAGCTATGGAAACAACCTTGGACTTTTAAAGAGAAATACAATCTCTGATAGATCCTTCCAAATGAAAAAAGACTTTTGATTTCAGACTTAAGGGCAAATGCTGTATCTGAAAAGAAGCTGAGCTAAGTTCGGAGGTTCATTAGAAGTTTGTGGAGAAAGCAATGGGCCTGGATTCAGGAAGATCTGAGTTCAATTCAGCCATACAACGCCCCCCACACACACACACACTTTACCTCTACTTATCTCAGTTTCCTCAAATGTAAAATGATAAAAATAATAATACCTACTTTGCAGGGTTCTTATAAGGTTCAAATGAAATAATATCTATAGAGTACTTAGAAATGGGTCTAACACAGAGTAGGCACTATATTATTACCAGATGATAACTTCCTTCTGCCAAGATAACTCATAACAAGACTGTCTACTACAGCAATTCAAGAAGACTACTAAATTAAGACGGGTTACATTCTTCATTTTTTGACTAAATCATGACTCCATTAAGTACTGAAATGAGTTATATAAATTTGTGTGTGTTGCCCAGGAATATAAACACATTCTATAATATTTTTAATGGAAAAAAAACCCATTCCAACTTGCAAAAATTTCCATACTACCTTTTGGATTGTGACTTGTTTGTTTGATAGGGATAACCAGCACCAGAGATCCACATTCTAAGACTTCCCTACCACACTAGTAAATGCACGGATAAGAACTTAGTTGAGTATTGTCCCTCACTGATTAGCTTTGTAATTTTGTTCCTTTGTGGAAAGAGCTTAACTTGGTGAATAAGGGCACAAAGTCTTTCTCCACTGTACCTATGTGAGATCCTAGGACTTCAGTCCAGAAGAGCTGAGTTAAAAAACCTGCCTCTGAAACTGTCACTTCTTTATGTGCCTCAAGCAACTCCCTAGAGCTTACTTACAGAATCACAAGGATTGGTAGATTATTGTTAGGCTAGGAAATAACAAATTATTTCATCCTCCAATAGTTATGTTTTTTAAGGGGCAAAAAGTATCATTTCCCGCCAAAGTCAAAAGATCTTTTGTACTTTCTTTTACTCTCAGCTACCCAAATCTACCCAAAACATTTTTATGTGCTAGCTAGGTCCTGTGTTAAGTCTTTGGATACAAAACAATTATGCATATCTATCTGAATTGATTGTTCTTGCCAACTCCTGTAATGATTTAGATTTCCAAGTCATTAGGAACTCAAAATCAAGATGAATAATCCAAAAATATATATTTAGTTCCAACTATGTGCAGGACACAATTCTTGATGTATGAAAAAATATATATCTATGATGAAGCGTAACATAAAGTTTTTGGCCTCATAATCCAGTTGGGAAGGCAGCACATGATACTTAAGAAAATTAAGACCCAGATCAAATGTTCATTAGCAATATAAGACAAAAGCACTAGGATTGTCAGAAGGGAATATCTGATTGAATTGTCCAATGAATGACATATAAAATTAAATGCTAAGAATTCAGAAAGATCATTGTGAATTGGACTTCAAAAGAAGGTACCTGAAGGATGATGAACAGAGTTTAGATAATGAACATCTGATAAAAGATTCTTTTGGGGGGAGTAGAAGGAGAACAACAGTAAAATCTGCATCTTTGTTTCCTATAATGATACTTTTAACATTCCCACGAATTCTGAATATAATTCAACAAGATGTCCCCATTTTTAAAAATTGGTAAATGGGACCTTTTATATTTTATTAGTGGGACCTTTTATGTTTTATTAATAAGAAACTATGTTTTTTTGAGAGAAGGCTTTCATTCCATGCCACCTCTACCTTTCAATAAAACAGAAGTAACTTAGACAATGTATCCTATCATTTCCACTATCCTTGACTTAGGCATTCCATCTAATAAATATTTACAGGCACCTATTCCATACAAGGCACCATAGGGAAAACAAGGATGAAAAAAGTATAGCTCCTTCCCTCACAGCAGAAGAATTACTTCATTAAAAATATTTTAAGTCTAATAGAAGGGGTAATTCCAATTCCTCATCTGTATATAGCCACCCTACATTATCATGGGAGCCATGGTAGAGGAGGTAGTCACAATAATTATCATTTTCCACTTTAACTATGACCACATTTTCCTATGGTAGTGGGGGGGGGTCAGTCTTCATCATAGAGAGGCACAGAATCTGTGGCTTCATTATTCCAAGGAACTTCTAGGTAAAAGAACTAATAATACACATGGGTATCTTCCCTGGAATTTCTCAACTTTATAAATCCCCAAATTCCAAGTTCCAAATAATTTGTAGATAGATGAAGAGAAAATTGCTCTCATATTCACTAACTTCTTAACCAGTTCTGAATCTAATTCAAACTCATATTACCATTTCACAAAAATGTCCCCTGGGTTATTCTGCCCTATTGGACTCTACCTCAAGGTGAAGATAGGGTAAGCACTTCTGTCCAGACTAGAACTTAATTTAAGAGTGTAGAACTACTGATTAGTACTCTATGAATCTTAATGTAAAATTTTCTTCCTAGCCCCTACTGCATTCTATTAATTGTCCTCTGTCCTCAAAGTTTTCTTATGGGAGGAGGCCCAAGAACCCATCTATACTTGCAAGATTCTATGAACAAAGTTCAATACCTGGGAAGGGGGATTGGGGGAAGCTCTCTGGCCTTATTCCCAGGACTCACTTCTTTCCAGAATCCAAAGCTGAATTTATCAGCGACATAAGTTATCTATAAAATAGGGACCACAAAAGCACCTATGTATCACAGGATCAAGAGAGATGTTTATAGAATGCTCTGTAAACCTTAAAGCACTATATAAATATTAAGAATTACTTCATTGGGGTGGCTAGGTTACGCAGTGGATAGAGCACCTGCCCTGGAGTCAGGAGTACCTGAGTTCAAATCCAACCTCAGACACTTAATGATTACCTAGCTGTGTGGCCTTGGGCAAGCCACTTATAACCCCATTGCCTTGGGAAAAAAAAGAATTACTTCATTAAAAAATATTTTAAAATAGGCAATCTGAAATTTATGGACAGTTTGAAATCAGCATTGGAGCCAGTGAATAGCTGATTAGGCTGACTACACAGGATATTGGTTGATAAAATAGCCCTAAAAACCAGACTTCCATTGGTTAAGTCATTGGCCACATGTGGGCATGAAAACAGTGGTGCCAGACTTATCATGGGGATAAATGTGGAAGTTGAATAAGACTGGGACTCCAGGTGTGATAGGCCAATGTGCATTACTTAGCATCCCCCTGCTTCCTTACCACCACTTTCTTTTTATACTCACTAAAATGGAGCCACTGAAATATCCTGTATGATTTTAAACTTAAGCTTCCCAGGCAAGAGTACTAGAAATATCTCTAAGCCCCAAAGCAAACCCAAAATAGAAGTTCTACAAAATCTCTGGTGGTCCTATTACCCTCTCTCTTTCCCTTCCTCCACACTTTAAAACCATTTCAAGATCTTGGTTACCTCTATTCTCTAGACAATATGCTTAAAAATAAGTCTCCCCAGTAGAAAATGCACCCAGAATGGAAATAACACAAACATGTAATGATCCTGTAATGGCAAAAAGAGAATGAGAAGGTAACATCAAAGTTGAAGGAGATACTCAAGGAATCTATATAGGAGAAGAAAGGAAGTAAAATATTTCAGAGGGTCTAGAGTTTTCTAGAGTCTTAGTCAGATTTATTAATTTTAAACTGTGCTCCCAAGCAACAGAACCATTGGCATGGAATATGAGTCAAAGAATAACTAACCCTAAAATGTCTACTTGACCCTTCTTTTCCATAAAGAGATCAACTGCCAGTGGCTCCCACTGCTGACTCTCCCATTTCTTCACCTTGGAATTTCACACTATACATTCTACTTGAGGTTGGGAAGTTCTTTAGGAACTCGGTTAGCATCGGCTGGTCTGATCAGTAACAGGAATAAGGTACTGAGGCAAAGGGCCAGATCATAAGCTAAGAGGCAAATCCTTAAAAGTAATGACGCTTCTTTTCAGTGATAAAGAAATAGAGACCGGATGGGAATAGAAACAATTCACTTGCTTTGATCGTTAGAATTAGCTGTATAAATTATTCTTGTTCATTCTTAAGAATATTTTTTCTTCTACCTGACCCTAAAGCCCTGAGCTTCAGAAAAATATGGTAGTCCCTGTAGAGATGAGTTCAACAGTCTTTCTCCTTTGAAGAAATGACCTTTGACTTTTTTTAAACTACACCTGTATAAAATCAGCACAAGAAAGAGTGAGCAACTTCAAGGCCAGATGTATGACTCCCAAGGGCACAAAGTCTTTCTCCACTGTACCTGTGTGAGATCCTAGGACTTCAGTCCAGGCTCCCCAGGGCTTGGCCAGAGACTGTTTATGTTGTTTCCCTAAACTGGAGCCATTCAGCCCACACAGTGCCAGTTCCCACAGTCTCAAGGATAAGATCTGAGCAGCCTCTTCAAGTCCTCTCTCAGTGATACGTTTTCATTAATTTTCTCATTACTCAAAAGCTATTCCTGTTTGACCAGGAGCCATTTAGACAGCATTTTAAATGACCCCCCCAACTTCAGGCGTTCCCCATCTCTTTAAAACTACCCCACTGAGCAATTTCAATACTTAACAGATGTATTTAAATTAATTACTTTTCTGGGTTAGCTTCAACCCGCGGAAGCCTCTCCTCTGTCTCTTAAATCTTTCCAAACTACTCTCTGACTACAGGGATGCAGTTGCAACAACCATAAAAGTCATCTTAAAAGGCATATTGAAAAAAAAAAAAGCCCACACAAACTTGTTAACAAGTCAGGAGTTTAAAGGACCTGCCACTTTCCCCACCCATCCTACAGGCACCCAGACTTACTTCTGCAACCCCTTTTTACATATAACCCAACTGTCTCAAAGAGAAAGCGGAGAGAAATGAGGGGTGGGGGTGGAAATGGGAAGCAGAGGAAAATGTGGGGGGGAGGTGCAGTGTAGAAGAAAAGAGCTGAAGGAAAAGAGGGAAGGGAGGGGAGAACTGGGGACTGGGAAGAAAGAGGAGAGGAGGTACAAGAGGAGGAATGAGATGTCAGCAGAAGGAAAAATTAAGGAGGGGAGAAAGGGAGAGAAGGAGAAGAGAAATGGGAGGGAAGAGTGACAAAGGAAGGAGGGATTGGAGAAAGGAGGAAGCCTGAAAGAGGGGAGAGTAAAAAGAAAGAGGGAGAAGGCTAGAAGGAGAGGGGAGAAAGAGGAAGAGGGAAGAATGAGGATGAAGAAGTTACAGAGGGTGGAAGAGAAGGAAGAGGAAGGAGAAGGAAGTGGGGGAAGGGAAGAAGGAAGATGAGAAAAGGAAGAAAGAGGGGGAGGGGAAGATGAGAAAGGGAAGAAAGAGGGGGAGGGGAAGATGAGAAAGGGAAGAAAGAGGGGGAGGGAAAGAAAGAAGAGGGGGAGAGAAAAGAGGGCAGAGAATGTATAGAAGGAAGTGGGGGGAGAGGACAGGGGAGAAAAGGGGGCGCGGAGGCCGTGGCGACGGGAGCCGGGGCCGGGCCGGCGGAGGGCGGCCGCCGGACTCCCCCGGCCCCGCGGCTGCCGCCGGGCGAGCCCTTTCAACAGGTAACTGACCCTGTGCATCTCGGCAGCGGCCGAGCCCGCAAACTCGCGGTCTGGCGGGCTCCCCCGGCCCGTGCCGGGGCCCTCCCCGCGGCCCCCTCGCCCCGGCTCCAGCCGGCCCTGGCCAAGGTCCGGCTCCCGGGGCTGCCGGCGGCGGGGACACACCGACAGACACACACACGCGCGCACACACACACACACACACACGCAGAAAGTTTGTGACCAACCATCAGTGCTGGGGGGAGAAACTTCCAGTCCCAGACTGATGATCAGAGGGGAGCGTGCGGGGCTGCCGGGGACACCCACGTGCGGGGGAAGCCGACAGCTGCCGCAGCAGCCCGGCCTCGGCGCCTCGCCTCGCCTCCCCTCCTCCTCCTCCTCCTCCTCTCTGCTTTCTTCTCTCTCTCCTCCCTCCCTCTCTCCTCTTTCTTCACCCCCTCCTTCCTTCCCTTCCCCCTCTCCGCTCTCCTCCCCCCAGACGCCATCTCTCTCTCTCCCTCTCCCTCTCTCTTTTTCTGTCTTTTTCTCTCTCTCCCTCTTAATCTCTCTCTCTCTCTCTCTCTCTCTCTCTGTCTCTGTCTCTGCCTCTGTCTCTTCTGTCTCTCTCTCTCTGTCTCTTCTGTCTCTCTCTCTCTCTCTCTCTCTCTCTCTCTCTCTCTCTCTCTCTCTCTCTCTCTCTCTCCCTCTCCCCCCCGGCATGAGGGAATGTGGAAGTGAAAGGCAAAGACGACATGTTGGCCGCCCCGCAGCCGGGCCTGTGGCGGGGCCGGTCCCCGGGGAGCCCCCGGGGGGGGGCGGGCCGCGCGGACCGGCTCCGGGCTTCCCCCTCCCCCTCCTCTCCCCGCCGTCCCCCTCCCCCCTCCTCTCCGGGCCGGCCCCCTCCCCGGGCTCTCGCGGTCTGTCTTCGCTCGGGAGGAGGGAGGAGGGGGGAGTGGGGGAGAGAGCCACGGGCTCTGGCTGGAGACTCACCCTTGGGCTTCTGGAGCGGCTTCTCCGGGGACCTGGGCGGGGGGGGCCTCAGCCAGACCCGGGGGAGGGGGGCGGCAGGAAGAGGGCTCGCTTCTGGCTGTCCACCGCCTGATGTGGGTGCTGGTACCGCCGGCTCTCCTCCGAGCACGCCCGCCCCGCTCCCTCCCTCCCTCTCTCTTTCTCTTTCTCTCTCTCCCTCCCTCCCTCCCTCTCCCCTTCCCTCCCTCCCTCTGTTTCTCTCTGCCTCTCTCTGCCTCTCTCTCTCTCTCTCTCTCTCTCTCTCTCTCTCTCTCTCTCCCTCCCTCCCTCTCTCCCCTCTTTCTCTCTCAGGAAGAAGGGAATGAGGCAGGGCTGACGTGAAGGGATGCAAAACAGCTCCTCCTAACCCAGCTCTGAGAGGAAGAGAGACAGAGAAAAGCAGCTCTTTTATCTCTCTTTTGTTTTCTCACTTCCTTTCCCCCCTCCCTTAATACTCCCCCCCCTCCCTGATCAGCCTAAGTTTTCTTTTCTCTTTCCACCAGAGAGAGGATTTTTCTTTCTTTTTCTTTCTTTCTTTCGGTTCAACTCTCCTACTCTAATTGAAAGCCTGGAGGGGGTTCCCCCCCTTTTTTTCTTCCCTCTTTTCTTCCTTCTTCCTCCTTTCTCTTTTCTTTAAAAGGGTTTTGTTTGCTGTGGGAGTTTCGTTTGAAAATCAAGTCACGCCTTTTTTTTCCTCTTTCTTTTCTTCTTTTTTTAAACATCAGAGCAGAAAAAGGGAACAAAACTTAACTGAAGCTGAGGAGTGTGGGGGAGAGGGAGACCTATTTTTTATGTAAGGAGACTTAGGTAGAAATGGGGTGACTTGAATTTGGGGAACACAGGACCTTCTGACCACCAGAAACACAATGGAGACGGAAGGGAAAAAGAAAGCTTTGCCAGTCCTGGGGAGGGAAAAAAGAGTCCTGGGGAGATGTTAAGCTTTGTGCATCCTATAGAAAGAAAAGTTAATGGGGTTTTGTAAATGTGAAGGAGGAGGAAAATAGGGTTGGGCTCTAGTGAGGGGTGGAGATAGACAAGGAAGTCTTAGAAACCTCTCTTCCTAAAGAATAAAGCTGGAGGTTTTGTTTTTCTTTTATCAAACTGAAAAACATGCCTATGGGACAAAGATGTATTTAGAATATTTAACAGTTTAAAAAATTATGCCACCTTTAAGACTCTTTTCAAAGCACTGGCCAGCCACTAATGAGTTAGTCCAGGCAAGTGTCTGGTGAATTAACCCTGTCTGTGGGAGAGGTCTCCCAAGACAGGGAAGTGATGATGTGTCTTTCAGAAACAGATAAGTATAGTGAAGGTTAAAACTCCTTGCTGACTCCCAGCAGTTATAAGAGGCATTGCTGCTTCTGATGCTTGAACTTCTTGGGAGGAGGTAGTAGAATGGACCTGAAAGGACTTCTGGCTTCTCTCCCCACCAACCTCCCCAGTCATTTTAAAACAAGGGGGCTAATATTCCTTGAATTTGCTGGCTGAGGCAGCTTTCTGGAAGGTGGATTAATGAGTATTTTACAGCCCTTTCTTCTTATAACTCCACAAGATCAATTCTAGGACACATACCTCCAATCTCTGGAAGGAATTCGGGGACTCAAAAGTTGCTCCTTAAAAACAGATTTCCTGCAGATAATGATAGATTATCCTCTAGTCCTAGAAGGAGAAAACACACTTTAGAAGTGTGAGGTAGAAAGGGCTTCCTCAAGAATAATCTACTCATAAGAGACAGATCCTCAGAACAGCCCTCTCATTCTCATTAAGAAGTGATTGATTTTAAATTATTAATGGTGAAATCTTACATCAAATCAATACCTATTGGCCAGACCTTCAGCACTTTTATAAGGATGTTGGGAGAAAAGATGTAGAAAAATTGTCTAGTGGTGGGCTTACCACATTATTCAATTCAGTTTTTAATTCAACAAGTATTTTGGGCTTTGAGGACCTAGTATTGTTAGCTTCCATGTTTCCACAGAAGTAGAAAATGGTCTCTTCCTCAAGGAACTAAAGTATGAAATACCAAACAATACAAGAAATTTTAATGACTCACATTTACATAAGACTTTAAGATTTACAAATTGTATTATATATATTCTTGGCAGCTAAGTGCTCAGTGGATAGAGAGTGGTGGATCAGGAATTAGGAAGGCCTGGCTTAAAAAAAATTTTTTTTTAATTACTTAGGGGGCAGCTAGGTGGTGCAATGGATAGAGCACTGGCCCTGGAGTCAAGAGGATCTGAGTCCAAATTCAGCCCAGACACTTAATAACCTAGGTATGTGACCTTGGACAAGTCACTTAACCTCATTGCCTTGCAAAAACAAAAAAAAATTACTTAGTAAGATATGCCTTAACCTAGTTAAGTGCTGCCTGCCTCAGTTTCCTCATCTGTATATAGGGAAAATAGTATCTATGTCCCCAGGTTGTGAAATGAAGTAATATTTGTAAATGCTTGCAAACCTTAATGTAAATACTAGCTATTTTTTATTACCACATTCTGTCCATTGATGATCTTTTTAAGTATAAGAATTATCCAAGTTTACATAGAAGTCCAAAAGTTAAGTAAGTTGCCTTTAGCATAATGGCTGCAGTTTCCGAAAGTAGATCATTTCTTACTCCAAATCCTGCATTTTAGGAGGTGATGTGGGGTAATGAGAGGAACAGAGCACCGAAGAATGAAAAGTTAAGTTGTTTTAAGTTCACAGGTTTTTAGAAGAACCTGCTGCAAAAAATTGCTGGGGGCTGGGGCTCCTTAATAGATCTGTAGCCAGGCTACAACTAGCATCTCTAAGGTCCCTTCCAGCTCAAATATTCTATGTTTTGATCAATGGTGCAGACAGTAAATATGGAGATAAGCTTGGGAAGATGTCACTGTCAAAAAATTTATGGGAATTTAATGGAAGTGGAATTTGAGCTGGACCTGGGAGGATAGATAGAATTCAGAAAGGGGGAGAAGCCTGGAGAAAATCATAGAATCTCAGTGGTGGAAGAAGCCTTCACATTTACCTAGTCCAAAAAGTTCATGAGCCCTATAAACTGTAACATTCCTAGCATTTAATTATCCAGACCACCAGTGACTGCACTCCCAGGGAAGGCAGCCTCTCTCTCTTTTGAATAGTTAACACCTCTGGGACAATTTCTTTTGTTTCAAGCTGAAACCCACTACTAAGTATTCAGATGAAGGATGAGCTCAAGCAAAATAGACAGAAATTACTATATCCTTGCTATACTGGCTCTTCCATACTTCTCCAGTCCTCATCCCTTTTATTCTACCTAGACTCTCCCTTACTTCTCAAGAGAAAAGAATAAGCAATTACATACAAAATGCCAACTGTAGGCCTCTTTGTTAAGTGTTTTTTACAAATATTATCTATTTGATCCATACAACTCTGAAATAGGTGCTCTTCTTAGCCCTGTTTTACAATTGAGGAGACTGAGGCAGACAGATGTTAAATAATTTTCCCAGGGTCATATGGCTAGTAAATATCTGAAACTGGATTTGAATTCTAGTCTTCTTGACTCCATTCTGCCACTAGTCATATTCTCAAACCTCAAGCTATTATATTTCCTCATTCTTCTCTGTTCCTACTATTTCCTCCTCCATTTCTTTTCCTTCAGATTTCATAAAGATTATGTCTTTATTAAAGACATTGCAAATGAGTCCAAGTTATCCAGTGCTACTTTTTTCATCAAAAGGATTACTTCCAAAATAACCCTTTTACCTCCAGAATCAAATGCAAAACCTTCTGCTTGATTGTCTTTATTCTTCCCTCTCCCCTCATTTATATAGAATGCTGCTTTGACTTGGACTCTAGTCTGGATCTCCTCTATGACAGAGGTAAACACACCTTTCATGAGCATAGAACTCCCTGTTTTATATTTTGTTTAATACTAATAATCAAAGGGTCTGGTCTTTAAACAAGGTTCTCTCTGTTGTTAAATCTTTGAACAAAGTTCTCTCTGTTGTTACATCTTTCAATGAATCTTATATAAAATTCACTTATGCATAGGGGACATCTTATTGGAGGAGAGCCTCCATAGCAGTGTTTTACTCTATTTTTCATGGTCAACAAACTATGAGAACAATGGAATCCATTGGGTTTGGGCAGCGGGGAGGGCTTACTGCTTCCCTTTGTCAACCAAATACCTTGTGATGTCCAGTAAGGATACTGTAACCTCTTAGAAAGGCTATTCAGTGTTAGAGGAAAACTGGCAAAGCCATTGGTTTGTTGGTTCAAGTTGAGTACTACCTAGGGGACAACTCAGATCTTATTCTCTAATTCTGTATTCTCTACCTCTTTCAGTCAGTTTTATGTTACAAAGAATGTGACTCCACAGAACCTAAATGTTATATCTGTAACATTCAGTAAGCCACCTGAGACAGAGGTTGCAGAGAGTGTGGGAAGAATCTATGGCTCATAAGAGAACAGATTGATCAGAGATAAAGATGATAAGTATAGAAGTGGCTACAAATCAAGTTTTGAGGCTGCTGTTAGTGTAAGGCCAGTAGAAGTTCACAGCAGTGTGATAGTGGGAAAAAATTGTATGGATGTAGGATGACCAATATGGGGGACTGACCAATACAATCCCTTATGAGTGTGTGCAACTTTCATGATCTGCTGTAATCCCCCAAAGGAACTTCAGAGTGTATGTAGGCATCTCTGTATACTTACTATTTCTCAAAGAGGGCTTTTTTGGCTTGCTTCTGAATAAGAATTAGGTGTGTATACAAAGGCCTCAATCACTCTACCTCATTTTCTTTTCCTCCATTGTTGTATTCAAGTAAAGAGGTTAAAAACTGCTATCAGCCTCCAGTGAGGTTTTGACCTCCTGCTTCTAAAAGCTGGGAGAGTACCAGGGTTCAGGTATTAGGGGTCTGTATCATTGTTTGATGGCAGCCACACCTAGGAGGACCTCCCTGCTTGACCCAGAATACCAGTCAGGCAGCCAAGAGGGAATGATTTGTCCATTGCTATGCTGTATTGAAAAATGAACTTGATGAGGGCTAGCCTTCTTTGTTCCTTCCATTGATGTTGAACTTGGACTTCTGGGCTTCCTTGGGATAATCAGTGCCAGTGCTATAGCTACAGTGCATGCCAATACCAGCAACACATATAACTGATAACTTAGACTACCAGAGTCCATGTTTACAAAGCTCATGACTATTGCTGCCCTGAAATTGCAGTGAGAGGATGAATGACCACTGCTATAGAAGAGAACAGTGAACCTGGAATTTGGATCCTAAATGGAAAGAAGAGCTTAAGTTTTTGAGACCACCAACAATGATAAATCCTATTGATCTGATGAGATTAAGAGAAAGATAACTTTTCCTCACTATCTTCCCGGCTTCCTTTGAGGACCTGAGAGGAGACAAATTTCTTCCTCTTCTTTTTATTCTCTTCTACTGGTCACACTCAAATATCAGGGAGGACAACTAGGAAGAGGTTTCAGAGACAGCTGTAAGTATAGCAATAGATTCATTTTCATTCTATGAATTATAAAATATATTTGATAAATAAAATCCTCTATATAATCAAAGGCTAGATAGTAAAGTTTAAACTTTTCAGTGCCATCAGAATTTAGAACAAAGAGACATTGTTAGAGGTCAGAATAACCTAGAGAATCAAATTGAAGGAGGAGAGACTTGAATAAGGTTTAAAAAGATGTATTAGATTGGAATGGGATTAGGGGAGGTGGGGCAGCTAGGTGGCGAAGTGGATAGAGCACCTGCCCTGGAGTCAGGAGTACCTGAGTTCAAATCCAGCCTCAGATACTTAATAATTACCTAGCTGTGTGGCCTTGGGCAAGCCACTTAACCCCATTGCTTTGCAAAAAACTAAAAAAAAAAAGAGTAGGAGATGTAAGGTATAGAAACATAAACAAAAGCATGGAGGAGAGTATTAATAAGGCTTATGTAGGGGATAATAAAAGACCAAATTAACCAGAGAAGGAGGTGCTTATTAAGGAAGTGAAATTTATTGAATATGCAAATGGGAATCAAATAGTGGAGGGTCTTAAAAGACAGTTTAGGCAATTTAGTTTTATGATCATATTTATGATTTTATCTTATACATCATTACTACATTATTATAAATTTTACATATATACAATATAGATTATATCTAAAGAAGTTATATATATTATATATATTATATGGTGTACAGATATAGTTACCTATTATTATATAGTGTACAGATATACAATGTAGATTGAAGATAAAAAAATTATATATTATCTATCAATTATAGATTTAGAATTGTAAAGACCAAAAAGATCATTTGCCTAACTCTCTCTTTTTTGCAGATAAATTGACAGTCCCAGAGTGGTTGAGACTTGCCTATGGTTTTATGGGTATGAAGAATCAGTCAGAATTTGACCTCTAGCAGTATGATTTCAAATTCAGCACTTTCCCCAGGGTAGCATACTGCAGTTAGTAACAAGTAACTATAGGCAATGTAGGTAGGTGCTTTAGCAGAGAGTAACAGAACAAAGTTGTGGTATAATATTTTAAATGCATTGTATATATAAAGAAAGACAGTAAGGAGATTATCTGTTACCATGTATTAGGTAATGAGGACCTAGGGAGGGAAGGGACAGTTAGAGAAGGAGTAACAGGAAGACTTGAGAAACATTTCAAAGGGAGGTATGTATGAAAAACCAATGACGATTAGATACAAAATGAAAGAGACAAGTTAAAAAAAAGACTTCAATTAAACATTGTAGACCCTAATTAATGGTGATGATATTGACAACCATAAAAAGAAAGAGGTAACATTAGCCAGTTTGAGAGAGGAAAAGGATGAATTTCGTGTTGATTATATTGAATTTGGGGAGGTGGTGGGATATGGGATCAGAGATTTAGAGCTTGAAATGACCTTAGAGATAATTTAATGCTACTGCCTCATTTTACAGATAGGCACCTGAGACTTGAAGAAGTAATTTGCCCAAGGGCATACACATAGATCAGTGATTCAAATCTGGGTCCTCTGACTCCAAATTGAGCATACAAATAAGCAGTTATAAAAATTGAAGGGATAGTTAAATAAGTAAATGATCTCTTTGGGGTCCCCCCCCTTTTGTATTACAAATATTTTTAGATTGTATCTAACAGTTAAGCAAAACTAACAATATATCATATATTGAAAGCGCAAGCAACATTCCACACCTGTGGTTCCCCTAATCTCTGTATTTTTTAAAACGTTTTTTAATGAACAGAAATTCGTTTTTTCTCCCTCTCCCCTCTCCCCCATTGATAAGGAAAAAAATTCTTGAAACAAATATGCATAATGACAAAACAAATTCCCTAGTTCATTGTATGCAAAAATGTCTTATTCTGCTGCCTAAATCCATCAGTTCTATCTGGAGGTAGACAGCATGTTTCATCAATGGTTCCCTAGAATCACAAATGGTCTTTGCATGAATCATAATCTGTCTTCCTGACCTACAGACTGCAGTACCATACCTCTGCTGCTTTTTGATCTTAGAATTTACCTCAGCACCTCCTGGCCCAGAACTAGCAAGACCTGACCCCATATTCCTTTTGAGTATTATCTTCCCCACCCCCTACCCCTTTAGAATGTAAATGTCTTGAAGTGTCTTTTTTGCATGTATTTGTATCCCTTGCACTTAGTTCAGTGACACATAGAAAACCGTAATAACTCTTCCTATCTCTCTCGCCTTCCCTTCTTTCTCCCTTTTCTTCCCCTTCCACCTTTCCTCCCTTTTTTCTTTCTTCTTTCCTCCCTCTTTCCTTCCTCTCTTTCTGCTCTTTTCCTTTTTTCTTTTAACTTCCTGTCTTCCTCACTTCATTCTTTCCTTCCTTCTTTTCACTTTCCCTCACTTCCTTCCTGAATTTCTTTTAACTCCTTTCCTTCTTCTTTCCCTCCCTCCCTCCTTCCTTCTATCCATTTAAATGAGGTCATTGAAGGGAGTGACTGTAGAAAGAAAAAAGTTGAGTGCTAGGCAGTAAAGCTTTTAGAGGCACCCACAATTAAGTCTAAGGTGGAAGAAGGTGAACCAATAAGTGGATTTCCAGAAGTATATACAGAAGCAATAAAAGGAAAATACCATGTTATGGCAGCCATAATTCATTAAATACCTGCCACATGTTAAACACTTTACAATTATCTCAGATGATCTTCAGGGTTGGTAATATCAGTATTATTAGTATTCCTATTTTACTGAAGAGGAAACTGAGAAAAATGATGATTAGGTGCCTTGGCCATTGTCATAAAACTAGTAAATATTTGTGGTCAGATATGAACTCAGGTCTTCTTGATTTTTAGGCTCAGCTTTCTTTCCACTGTACCCCCTAGCTGCCTCTGTTAGAGAAGAGAATTTCAAGAAGATAATCAAGTGACAAAGGTTAATGAGAAAGAGAACTGAAAAAATACTAGTGAGTTTGGCAAGAAAGGTCAACCTTCCTTTTCTCTAGAGGGAAGTAAGAGACCTATGGACAAAAATAGTCAGTGGCTAAGACGTCAGTTTTATATATAAGCACTTATATACCAAAGAAATTATCCCAAAATAGATTTAAGTTCTTTCATATCTTATTTGTTTTTGGTATAGTCAGAGGTGCTTAGAATTTCTTATCCTGGATTGCTACATCCATAAAATGTGTCTGAGTGGCTTGTTTACTCAAGACTGTAAAGAAATATATTCCCATGGCCTTGGTGGGTCACTCAGTCAGACTACAGTCATTGTAGGAATGGGTAACACCTAAAGGTGGATATGTGTAGCAAATATATTCCAAGAACAGGGCATCTTTCTGAATTTTTATAAAACTTGAAAAAAAAGTTATTTCAAACTATATGTCCACACACTGTATGAAACACAGAAAACAAGAAAACATCTATGAAGCAGCTACTAAACAACTGTTCTCCTAAAGACCAGAGCTCCCCCAAGACATAAATCAATCCAGACCTAAGGATTCTAGGTCAGTCAGTATACAGGGAAATGAGTATAGCAACACAGTCACCACACGCTGTTCAACTTAAACTTTGTAGGACCAGTTATCAGTTGGTGACCAATAAAATTATGTTAGTATCTTTGTTCATCAAAGTATTTAGAACTCAAGATACATTGTGACTGGAATTCATGAGGGTGACACTTTTGTTATATTGTTCTCAAAAAATAATAACCTCTAGTTCTGCCAATAATGAATTAAAGTGTTTGTTTTCGCATAGTACTTCCAATTTTGAATTTTATAATTTTTTTTCTCCAGTTTTCCATCCTAATATGTGTAAGATACTGTTTAGACTGTATCAAATTACATTTCTCTGATATCAGGCAATTGGTATGGCTTATCCTCTTGATTCAACTCGAAAAAACCAACAAGTCGGGTAAGAACTTTCTATTTGACCAAAAACTCTTGAGAAAATGAAAAGTAGTTTGGTATAAATTAGGTTTTATCATATCTGTATTAAACATCATACTTCACAATAAGCTCCAAAAAGGCTACAACACCAAAATATACAAGATTATTTTATTAAAAAAATTAGAGAAAGGAAGGAGGTACCTTTCACAATAATAGCTAAAGGGTTAGAAATGATAAAAAGAAGAGATAAATCAATGCTCAAAAGATAAATCAGTGATCAAAAGATAAAGATAAAATGAATATTGCTTGACTGGGCTTTCAAGCTCTACTTTATGTGTTGTTTTCCTCCATTAGAATATATGCTTCTTGAGAGTAGGGACTGTCTTATTTTCTTGTTTTTGAAACCCTAAAATGCCTAACACAAAGTTAATAATTGGTATATGTATGTATCTTTGTAAAACAGAAAAGTTTTTGCATAAGCAAACTTAAAAAAAATCTTCCCATCAAATTTCTCTGATAAAGTCTGATTAACCAAGATAAATAAAATATTGATACAAACATATAAAAAACAAGAACCATTTCCAAATATTTCTCAAATGAAGAAATGAAAACTATCAAAAACTACATGAAAAAAAAATCTTCCAAATCACTAATTATAAGATGTAAGATGTAGCAAGGTTGCCTCCCCTCATGTAACATGAGAGTATCTTTGTGTGACACTAAGAGAGGGAGAATTAAAACATCTCTAGCCTCTCCCCCACCATCTTTTAACAAGGGAAACTTGATTTCCTGCCAGAAAGGAAAGGATGTTGGAACCAGAAACTTAACCACTACTCCATTCTCTCAGAGATGGGTTTAAATATTATTAATCTAGGGGACAGTGTTTTCAGATTAAAGCTAAACTTCTGATCACTGTTTCTTTTTTTTTTTTAAAGGTTTTTGCAAGACAAATGGGGTTAAGTGGCTTGCCCAAGGCCACACAGCTAGGTAATTATTAAGTTTCTGAGGCTGGATTTGAACTCAGGTACTCCTGACTCCAGGGCCGGTGCTCTATCCACTACTCCACCTAGCTGGCCCCCCGTACCTAGCCGCCCCGCCATCACTCTTTCTTAAAAGTTGAAGGAGAGCCCTAAGTTCTATATTTAAGGCTTGACTTTCTTACTACCAAATATCAATTCCACAACAAACCTACATATCATGGAGTAAAGAAATCCATTTATCCAAGTCAATAGCAAAACAGAAATCAGAGAAAGTAATCATAGGAAGATATATATATATATATATATATATATATATATATATAGATAGATATAGATATAGATATAGATATATATATATATATACATATATATCAGACAATCCAGAGTGAAGGAGCTCTCCTACTGGGAGAAGGTAACTGTAACTCAGTTCAGCCAAGAAAGAGTTCTAAATCTTTGTCAAGGAAAAATTCCCTGAAGTGTCTAGTGTGGCAAGCTGGAGTTAGGGACCTAAGTGGAATTAAAATCTTTCATTTTTTTCTCTCGAAGCTGGGAAACCTGGAGTGCCTGAAGAAACTGCAGAACCCAAAGAGACCAGAAGAGACTAAAGTTCCCCTCTCTCCTCTTCTCACTAACTCCACCCTGTTTCTCACTCAGGTTCACACTGCTGATCTCAATTGATAAGGAGGCAGTTACATACCTATGGACCTTGGGTAACAAAGAAAATTGCATATAAAAAATAATTCTGAGGTTCTAGCTCATACCTAACATTGGTATATAAATAAAAAGGATAAAAAAAAGGTGAAAACAGCAATTGCTTATGGGAGGACAGGCACACCAATGTGGAACTGGTAGAATTAATTCTACCATTTCAGAAACCAATTTAGCCCTATACCCAAAAGTTACTAAACTATATATATATATATAAATAAAAGAGTTGACCATTGATTAGGGAATGATTGAACAAATAATGTTATAGAAATTTAATGGAATATTATGACACTGGAATAAATGATAAATATGACATGGAGATAATATAGAATGATATTGTGATTATTAGAGAAACTGGGAAATACTTATCAATGCAGAATGAAATAAGTTCTCAATTTTCTTTTTAGGCTTTTTTGCAAGGCAAATGGGGTTAAGTGGCTTGCCCAAGGCCACATAGCTAGGTAATTATTAAGTGTCTGAGACCGGATTTGAACCCAGGTACTCCTGACTCCAGGATCAGTGCTTTATCCACTACACCACCTAGCTTCCCCTTGAAATGAGTTCTCTAAGAGAACAAATTATATGATGACCACAATAATAATGTGAAGTAAAACAACTTTGAAAGACCTTAGAACTCTGATCAAAGCAGTTAACAATAATGACATCAAAAGACTTTAGATGAAACACACCTCCTACCTCTTGGCAAAGAAGCCTAGAGATGCAGAATGATATATGCTTCTCTGACATAGACAAGGTGTTGATTTGTTTTACTGAAGTGTGCATATTTGTTACAAGGAGGGATTAGGAATAGGGAATAGGTTAATAGGTAAGATAGATTTGCAAAAAAGGAAAGAAGTATCAATAAAACCTTTTAGGAATGCAAAGAAGAAAGCAAAAATGTACATAAGGGTGCTCAAATAGAGAAATTTTGTTACTACTTTGTTAAAAGCAATGTGTATTTCTTGGTTTTGTTCTGTAGGTTTTTGCAAGGCAATGGGGTTAAGTGGCTTGACCAAGGCCACAAAGCTAGGTAATTATTAAGTTTCTGAGGCTGGATTTGAACTCAGGTACTCCTGACTCCAGGGCTGGTGCTCTATCCACTGCGCCACCTAGCCACCCAACAATGCATATTTCTTAAAGGAAACAATGTAAAGGAGAGAAAGTTAGCTTTGGAGCCAGGAAGACCTAGATTCAGGTCTCAACTCTAACACACATACACACATACACACACATGGATTTGTCACACTGAGCAACACTTAACTGCTGCACAACTCTTTGACATTAAAACTTTTTAAAAATGGTACCAATCTGTACTGATATAGTTTCTTTATTTGGGATTTTCACATGACTAGCCCCTATTCTTCCTATATTTCTTCATTTTCTTTGTTTTTCCTAATATATATTCTATATATACATACATAAAATATATAATATACATATATACAGACACATATATTTTAAAATAATATTTATTTACATATAAGCTAGGTGGTATAATGATAAAATCCCAGATAATGGAGTCAGGAAGTACCTCAGGTACTTACTAGCTCTAAGACCCTGGGCTAGTCACTTCATCCTGTTTGCTACATTTTCTCATCTGTAAAATGTACTGAAAAAGGAAATATCAAAGCACTCCAGAATCTGTGTCAAAAAAATCTCAAATGAGGTCACAAAGAGTTGTATACAAATGAAAGGACTCAACAGTGTTTGTGGATAGAAACAGAAATTGTTTCTTATTAAAAATCCTTCTTGTTTTCTGAATATTAAAATGTTAGCATTTTCTGGTGATTATTGAGTTCACAAAAATAAATTTTTTAAAGGAAATTGGAGCATCTTGTTACGCAGTTACTAATGACTTGGATGTCCTTTCACCATTGCTCCTTTGGGGAACAAGGATTATTATTCTTATTGATATGTTATATCAGTTCCATATGCTTTCTGGATATCAGAATATTATTTTATTTATTTACTACAAATATTTTTTCTTTTTTTGATGTGCAAAATTCTTTCATCTTTATATGATTTTGGGAAACAAAACTCTCATCCTAACTTTCAAAAAGCTACATTATGATCACACTTATGAGCAACAAATTATTAAGAAGTATGACTAAATAATTTAGTGTTAATATAAAATAAAACATAGTAAAAAAAAGATAAATTTGGAACAGTGATATATTCATCATTATTATTACTATTTTTGGAGGCAATTGGGATCAAGTGACTTGCCCATGGACATAGCTGGTAAGTTTCTTAGGCTGAATTTGAACTTTGGTCTTTCTGATTCTAGGGTCAGTGCTATATATTCACTATACCACCCCATCATTTTTTTTTAGGTTTTTGCAAGGCACATGGGCTTAAGTGGCCTGCCCAAGGCCACACAGCTAAGTAATTATTAAATGACTGAGGTGGGATTTGAACTTAGGTACTCCTGACTCCAGGGCCGGTGCTCTATCCACTGCTACCTAGCTGCCCCCATCATTTTTTAAAGAATAAAACCATCAGTAATAAAACAAATTCTAAACAATACATTTCTTATATCCCACCTACCACAGTTGTAGAGACCTTCATCACTGCTAGCTTAGACTATTATAGCAGGGGCCTCCTAATAGTTCTGTCTCTGCTTCTTATCTCTCTTCTCCAATTCTTTCCCCACCTGGGTCCATCTCACACCCCACCTGCCAAAATAACCTTTCCAATACTTTGCTGTGACCATATTACTCCTCGACTCAAAAGCCTTCAGTGGTCATCTATTGTCTACAATTTAAACTCCTTAGACTAGTGTTTAAAGCCCTCCACTATCTGATTTCCACAAAGCTTTTCAACTTTTGTTTAAATCATTTCTCCTTCACCAACTTTGCATTCAAGCTACACTGGACAACTATCTATTCCCCAGTCTTTAACCAGTCATCTTCTACCTTCAAACATTTTGCATAGTCTTATTTTTCTAAAATATACTCTGTCCTCCTCATTATACAGCAGAATTCTCATTTTTTTCTCCAAGACCCAGCCCAGATGTCCCACCCAAGAAACCTTTCTTGATTCCCCTAACTGAAACTATTCTCTCTTTTAAATTTTCCCACAGCCCTATTTTTTTCTGGACATATTCTTTACCCTATTATACTCTATTTTGTATTATGCTTATCGGCACATATGACATGTCCCCCAAGTGATAGCAATAGTGAAATATTTATAAATGATGTTAAAGTTGGTTTTCAAAGCACTTTACAAAAACAATCTCTTTTGAGCTTCTCAGTAACTGTGAAATACCTACCATAGGTCTGATTTTCTTCTACCAGATAAGAAAACTGGTCTCCAAGTGCAGGATCCTTTCTCCTATATCTGACTGCTCACTTAGTTCATAGACCACTAGGAATTGCAATTTTTCTTTTCTTTTTTTTGTCCCAAGTATCTTTCACATAGTATAAACTTAATAAATGCTTGTTGAATTAGGCTGACACAAATGAGTGTAATAATTATTATAACTTTTACATAGTCAGACCAATAATTTCTGGGATTAACTGTATAGAGATTCTCATCACCTCAACCTCTATAATTACAATACTTTCTAGTTGGTCTCCCTGATTCAACACTCTCCCCACCCCAATTCATCTTCCAATCAGCCACCAAAATGATCTTCCCAAAGCACAAAGCTGAGTATCTTTCTCTCTCTCTCTCTCTCTCTCTCTCTCTCTCTCTCTCTCTCTCTCTCACATATACATACAGACCCACTGACAGACAGACAGACACACACACACACACACACACACACACACACACACACACACACACCCTCAATAAATTCTACTTCCAATGGTTTTCTATTACTTTTAGGATCAAATAGGAAAATCTCCGGTTTGTAAAGCCTTCACAATCTTCCCCCTCCCCTTCCTGCTTTTCCAGTCTTCTTATACTCGACTCTCTTCTTATACTCTACAATCTAGCAACAATGGCCTTTTTGCTCTTATACAAAATACTCCATCCCCTGACTTCATGCCTTCTCATTGACTGACTATATCCCCCATTCCTGAATGTTCTCCCTTCTCATATTTACTTAATGGCCTCCCTAGCTTCCTTCAAGACTCAAGGAAAGAAGCAGAACCAAAAGCACATTGAACACATTAACAACAATATTGTGAGTTGAGAATTAAATTAAATTACTTATTCAAGTGCCATATTTTACAGTTAGAAAAAATAATAAAATAATATAATATAAATAATAAAATAATATAATAAAATAATATCACTTCATCTGGAGGAACAAATGGTCAAGAATATCAAGGGTACAGGAGTTAGATATAAAGGGTGATACCATAAGCCAATTAGGAGAACAAGAAAAGTCTATCTGACAGATGTACGGAGAGGGGAGGAGTTTATAATCAAAAAAGAGATAGAGAACTTTATAATGGATAATTTTGACCACATTAAATTAAAAAAGTTTTGCACAAATAAAACCAATGCAACCAATATTAAAGGAATACAAAAAGCTGGGAAATAATTTTCCCAGTTAGTGTTTCTGATAAAGGACTAATTTCTAAAATATATAGAGAGAACTGAATCAAATTTATATGAGTACAAGTCATTCGCCATTTGATAAATGATAAAAGGCAATTTTCAGATGAAGAGAATAATGCTCCAAATCATTATAGATTAAAGTTTAAAAGTTAAATATTAATGAAAACTCTGAGGAACCACTTCACAGTAGTATATTGGGTTAATGACAAATAAGGAAAATGATCAATATTGAAGAGGAAATGTAAAAACTGGGACACTAATACATTGCTGGTGGAGTGTGAATTGATCCAACTATTTTGGAGAGCAATATGAAATTACACCAAGGATAATCAAACTGTGTATAACATTTGATCCAGCAATACTAGGATTATGTCCTCAAGAGATCATAAAAAAGAGGAAAAGATCCACATATACAAAAAATATTTTTAAGCAACTCTTTTTGTAGTGGCAAAAAATTGGAAACTGAGGCATACATTTCAATTGGGTAGTGACTAAAGAAGTTATAGTATATGAATGTGATGGAGTACAATTGTTCTTTAAGAAATCATGAACAAGCAGACTTCAAGAAAGCCTGGAAAGAGCAGTTTCCTCTTATGGAAAGAGGGACTTCTTATGGAAAAATGCCATCCAGATTCAGAGAAAAAACTATGAAGTCTGAATGTAGTACAAAGCATACTTTGTTCACTTTTTAAAACTTCTTTTATGTTTTTCTTTTTTTCTCATGGTTTTTGGTTCTAATTCTTCTTACACAACTTCATAAATATGAAAATATGTTAAAAATGTTTGTACCTATACAGCCTATATCAAACTTCTTGCTTCCATGGGAATTAGGAAAAGGAAGGAAGGGTAGAAGAGAATGTGAAATTCAGAAACTTGCAAAAGAATGAAAGTTGAAAATTATCTTTGCCTGTAACTGGGGAAAAAAACCACTTAGGCTAGTTTGTCATTTTCTTCTCCAGCTTATTTTACAGATGAGGAAACTGAGACTCACTGGGTGAAATGACTTGCCCAAGGTCATACAGCTAGGTCACATTTAAATTCAAGTCTTCCTGACTCCAAGCCCAGGAACTCTATCCTCTGCTTAGTTTTTGTCTTTTCTTAGAAGATAAAAGTAACATTACTATGTTAGAGACAAGTTACAGTATGTCCCATTGTGACCAATCAGAACAATACAAGCTTGGAATGTTCTAGTACAGGCTGGACATGTGAAAACCTGGGGTGGGTAAGCTAAACTTACTCATCTCATGCTTCCTTTGAGATATTTCAATCTTGTCTTGCTTATAGAGCATGTCCTTTGTGAGTTCTCTACAAAATAGTCTTTTTGGCAAGCTTAAGTTTGGCATTCTGCATGAGAACAATGTAGCCAGCTCATCCAAGTTGCACTCTTTGTAGTAAAGTTTGAATAATTGGTGGTTTAGCTCCAGTAAGGATCACAGTGTCTGATATCTTACCCTTCCAGGTGATCTTCAGAATCTTCCTAAGACAATTAAAATGGAAGCAATTCAGCTTCCTGGCATGGTTCTGGTAAACTCAGCAGGTTTCATAGGCATACAACAATGAGGTCAGGGCAATGGCTCTGTAGACTTTCAGATTGGTAGTCAGTCTAACACCTCTTCTCTCCCAAACTTCCCTTCAGAACCTCCCAAATTCTGAACTAAGCTCTGGCAATGCATGTGTCAACCTCATTATCAATATATATCTCCATAGAAAGTATATTGCCGGGGTGGCTAGGTGGCATAGTGGATAAAGCACCGGCCTTGGAGTCAGGAGTACCTAGGTTCAAATCCAGCCTCAGACACTTAATAATTACCTAGCTATGTGGCCTTGGGGAAGCCACTTAATCCCATTTGCCTTGCAAAAAAAAAAAAGTATATTGCCAAGGTAAGTGAACTTATCCATTGTATATTCAAAGTTCTTCATTTGCTGGAAATAGTTCTAACTATGGATGATCTTACTGGCTGGTGGAGCTCCTGTGTGTTTCTTAGTGTTAATTGTGATGCCAAAATTAATATAAATAGCAGAGAATAAGTCCATACTTTGTTGCACCTCAGCTTCAGAAGCTACATTGAGAGCTCAATCATCTGCAAACAGAAGATCATGCCCTAACACTTCTACTTTGATCTTTGGTTTGTAGCCTTTTCAAGTTGTAGATTTTACCATTAGTGAGATAGCTGACCTTGATGTTGTGTTCATCTTCAGTGAAGGCATTTGATAACATGACTAACAATATCATGCCAAAAAGTATGGAAGCAGGACACGATCTTATTTTACTCCATTGGCAACTGGGAAATTTCAAGAGTAATGTCCATTATCCAGAATATGGGCAAGCATGCTGTCATGAAATTGATGTACAATACTGATGGAACTTCTCCAGTGAACCAAATTTTGACATAATTTTACATTATATACTGTACCACCTAGCTGTCTCATTGTATGCTCCCTCCCCTCTACCTCCATGACCACAGGTGATACACTTTGCCATATGAGACCACAATACTTGTAGAGGAGAAAATAAACTCAAAGAATACACATGATCAAATAATATGCAGAGAAGCAGAAATGTAAATAATATGTAGCAGAATACATATGAATGAGCAAACATATAGAAAATTTTTGCAAACTCACATCTTCAGCTTTACAGATAGTCTCTAGCAATGTCATCAAATGAGCTACTTTCTTCACTGAAATGGGGTCCATTGCTACCCCATTCTCTCTTTAGGGCAAAAAGTGAGTTCTCTGGCTGAGTATCTTCTCTGCATCCTTGGTTCTACTCACTGCTAATCTTTAGTTACTCTTTGCTGCCATCTGTTGGACTGCGGCTGCTATGAGACTGCTTCTCAGTATGAGGAGAGAACTATAAGCTCTTTAGACTCTCTTTTAACACTTTTATGATGTAAACCCCAGCCAGGCACACCCAGCCCTCTAGTTAGATAAACCCTTCAGCATTATAAAGTTAGTCCTTTTGGACTCCTTCTCTGCATAGGATCCCTAAATTCTTATCTGAATTGTAGTCTAAAATTCCTTTTAATTCCTATCATATCCTAGAATCAAAAGCCCAAGTCTTCAAATCATCCCAGGAATTCCACTTAGAAAAATTACAATGGAACTAGTTGACAGGCAAATCATCATGAACATTTATGAGCAAAGGCTAAATAACCACTTATTAGGTCTGTTTTGGGGGGTTCTTGAATTAGATGACCTCTGAGGTCACTTTCAACTTTGAGAGATTCTGTGATGCTTTGAGGTTAAGATCTGTTCTCTAAATCTACAAACCTGTGATCCTTCTGAATATTTATGTATCTAAAAATCTGAGCAATGGACTCAGAACTAAGTCTGCCCCAGAATACTTGTCAGGAATTGGTTTTTATGACTTTATGGCTCATTTCATTATTGAAGAGTGTCTTGGGTAATTAGATGTCCAGTCTTGGATCATTTTAGGCATATATGAGGAATCTTTTCAATATAATAAGGAATGTCATCCCACTAACCTAATAATGGCTAAGAAGTTTGACAGAGAAGTTAGAAATATTATCAGATTGGGGCAGCTAGGTGGCACAGTGGATAGAGAACCGGCCCTGGAGTCAGGAGTACCTGAGTTCAAATCTGGCTTCAGACACTTAATAATTACCTAGCTGTGTGGCCTTGGGCAAGCCACTTAACCCCATTGCCTTACAAAAAAAAATTGTAAGATTGAATATTCCATGACTCTTATGGTTTTTAAAATGCTGAATTGCCAGTGTAAGGTAAATGAAAATAAATTATCTTTGAGTATTCAGTATTAGAAACAGATGCAAATATGCTTTTGATTTTTTAAAACAATATTTTATTTTCCCACAATTATACATAAAAACAATTTTAATATTCAATTCTTTAAAAAAAATTGAATTCTAAATTCTCTTCCTCCCTGCCTCCTACCCCTTTCTCCCTCCCTGATATGGTAAGCAATCTGATATAGGTTAAAACATGTGTAGTCATATAAAACATATTTCCCACTCACAAATGGAGTGAAACAAGATTGTGTTCTTGCTCACATGATTTTTAGCATCATATTGTCAGCTATGCTATCAAACACCTTCACTGAGGATGAACACAATATCAAGGTCAGCTATCTCACTGATGGTAAATTCTTCAACTTGAAAAGGCCACAAACTGAAATCAAAGCGGAGGGAGTGTTAGGGCAGAAGATTGTGCTCTCAATATAGCTTCTGAAGCTGGGGTACAACAAAGGACTGATTCTTTACTGCTTATACTAATTTTGGCATCACACCTAACAGGAGAAACACACAGGTGCTCCACCACCAGTACCAGACCATGCCTAGTTGGAATCCTCTCCAGTAAATGGACAACTTTTGAATTTCATGGCTAAGTTCACTTACCTTGGCAGTATAATTTCAAAGGAGGTACATTTGATAATGAGGCAGACACATGCATTACCAGAGCTAGCTTAGTATTTGGGAGGCTCTAAAAGAAAGTATGGGAGAGAAGAGTTGTAGACTGATTACCAAACTCAAAGTCTACAGAGCCATTGTGCTGACCTCATGCTTGTGAAACCTGAAGTCTATCAGTTCTGTGCCAGAAACTGAATTGCTTTCTTTTAAATTGTCTTAGGAAGATTCTGAAGATCACCTGACAGTCTAAGATATCCGACACTGTGGTCCTTTCTGGAGCTAAATTGCTAAGTATTCAAACTTTACTACAGAGTGCAACTCGGATGTGCTAACCACATTATCTGAATGCAGAGTGCCAAACTTACACTTTCCGAAAACATTATGGAGAATACCATCTGTATCCAGAGTAAGAACCGTGAAGTTTGAACAAAGAACAAGGACTATTATCTTTAATTTAGAAAAGAAAAACTGGTATCTTATTGTCTGATCTTGCTATCTCTTAGACTTTATGTTTCTTCCTTAAGGATATGATTTCTCTCTCATCCCATTCAATTTGGATCAATGTATACCATGGAAACAAAGTAAAGACTGGCAAATTGCCTTCTGTGGAGAGGGGGGGGGGGGAGGGAAGTAAGATTAGAGGAAAAATTGTAAAACTCAAAATAAATAAAATCTTAAAAAAAAAAAAAGAATCTTTGGATTGGGATGGGAAACACTGGCACAAAACTGCCCAACCTGGTGGTCCCTCATCAGAGAAAATGTTGTGCTTTATAAGCAAAGCAGAATGGAAGAAGCTCAAAGGAAATGTGAGATGTGAAAATTTAGAAAACCCACCCCAGGTGTTCACTTGTATCCAACCTGTGGTAAAACATTCCAAGATGATATCGGTCTGATCAGCTACAGTTGGACACATTGTAACATCTCTAATGTAGATATGTCATTTTGGTCCTCTTCAATAACAAATGACAAGAACCATAAGAACCAATTTCCATATTATGCATTTTGTGAAAGAAAACTGAAGGAAAAAAATTAGGTGAAAAATGGGATACTTTGGTCTGCATTCTGATTCTTATCAGTTCCTTCTCTTGTAGGCAGTTAACTTTTTTAATCATGAATCCTTTGGATTATGTTGGATCACTGTATTGCTAAGAATTGCTAAGTCATTCAGAGTTTATTATTGTATATTAACATTTTATTTGTTTTCCAATTATATACACTAGTAGTATCTACCTATCATTTTTTGTAAGGCTTTGAATTTTACAATTCCCCCTTTCCCTCCCCCCCACAGCAGGCTGTCTGATAGTCTTTACATTGTTTCCATGCTACACATTGATTGAAATTCAATGTGTTGTAAGAGTAAACATAAGAATAAACATACCCCCCCAAGAAGATGAGAAACCTCAAGAATAGAGAGAGAAAAAAAATGTACTTCAGTCTGTGTTCAGATTCCAATGGCTCTCTCTCTGAGGTGAGTTGCTTTTTTTTTATCATAAGTTCACCAGAGAAGTTGCTTCAATATTTTTCCCCACAGTTGCTATTACTAGCTGTACCTCAACTCTATTTCTCCCCTCTCTCATTTATTCTATTCTCTGTCCTTTCATCCTGGCCCTGTCCAAAAGTGTGTTGTATCTGAGCACCCTCTCCCACAATCTTCCTTCTCTTCTATTGCCTATTCCCCCCTTCCCTCCCCCCATTTTCCCTTATCCCATCCCTTTCTTCTCATTTTTCCTCCAGGGTAAGATAGATTTCCTCACCCCATTAAGTGGTGTATGTTATTTCCTCTCTGAACCATTCTGATGAGAATGAAGGCTCACTCATTCACCCTTGCCTTCCCCCTTTCCACTCCATTGAAAAAACTTTTTCTTGACTCTTATGTGAAATTTTTTAGCTTCTTCTTCATCTCCTTTCCCTTCCTCCCAGTACTTTCTTTTATCACCCATGGACTCCATCTTTTTTACTATATCATACCATTATATTCTGCTCCTTCCTATGTCCTGTCTATATATTCTCCTTCTAACAGCTCTTATAAATGAGAAAGTTCATATGAATTATCAATATCATTTTCCCATGAAGGAAGACAAACAGTTCAACATCATTAAGGTCCTCATAGTTAGTCCTTCTCTTCCACTCCCTCTATGGTTCACCAGAGCCCTGTACTTGGAGATCAAACTTTCTGTTCAGCTCTGGATGCTTCAATAGGAAGGTATGAAAGTCCCCTGTTTCAATGAAAGTCCATCTTTTCCCCTGATCGAGGATGTTCAGTTTTTCTGGGCAGTTGATTCTCATTTGTAAACCAAGACTTTTTGCCTTCCAGAATACCATATTGCAATCCCTATGAGCCCTTAATGAAGATGCTGCCAGATCCTATGTAATCCTGACTATGGAGCCTCCGTAGTTGAATTGTTTGTTTCTGGAAGTTTTTAGAATTTTCTCTTTGATTTGGGAGTTTTAGAATTTGGCTATATAATATTCCTGGAAATTTTTCTTTGGGATCTCTTTCAGGAGATGATTGGTGAATTCTCTCGATTTCTATTTTACCTTCTGCTTCTAGGATCTCAGGGCAATTTTGCTGTATCATTTCTTGAAAAATGAAGTCTAGGCTCTTCTCCTGATCATGGCTTTCAGATAGCCCAATAATTTTAAAAGTATTTCTTCTGGAACTGTTTTCGAGGTCACTTGTTTTTCCAATGAGATATTTCACATTTTCTTCTAATTTTTGGCTTTTTTGGAAGATTTTTATTTCTTCCTGATTTTCTTGCAAAGTCATCAGCTTCCTTTAGTTCCATTCTGCATTTGAAGGAGTTATTTTCTTTAGAGAGTTTTTTTTATCTCCTTTACCAGCTGGCTAATTCTGCTTTTTAAGGCATTCTTCTCATTTGCCTTTTGTTTTGCTTTTTCCATTAGGCCTAAATTGTTTTTTGTTTGTTTGTTCGTTTGTTTTTTAAGATTTTTCAAGGCAATGGGGTTAAGTGGCTTGGCCAAGGCCACACAGCTGGGTGATTATTAAGTGTCTGAGGCAGGATTTGTACTCAGGTACTCCTGACTCTAGGGCCAGTGCTCTATCCACTGTGCCACCTAGCTGTCCCTCCTTAATTGCTTTTCAAAGTCTTTCTTGAGCTCATCTATAGTCTGAGCCCATTTTCTATTTCCCTTGGAGATTTTGGACGTGGGAGCTTTGATTTTGTCATCATCTGAGTATGTGTTTTGATCTTCCATGGGACTAAAATAACTCTCTATGGTCAGAGTTTTCTTTTTGTTAGGTCAAAAGATATTCACAGTTTTCTAACTCTTTGAGTATAACTTCAAATTTCTTTCAAGAATGACTAGATCAGTTCACAACTCTGCCAACAGTGTCCCTTTGATATTTAATGACTAAGCCTTGAAAGTAGAAACATAGCTTTTGGATTTGGTAACAGAATACAGGCAATGCCAGTGGAAGTGGAGATTGATAATTCTATAAATGGAAAGCATCATCTCTAATCCAGAGGGTTCTCTGGAGAATGTATTGATCTTGGCTGAGATCAGAACTCTAAGAGGGGAGGGGAGGGGAGGAGAAGAGAGAGCATTTACTACCATCAGACTTGAGAAGCTGCAGAAATTTAAACCTTAAGTTAATTAATCATTTAAATAATAGTTAATTAGGATGTAGACCAGTAAAGGTAATGAGTAGTTTCTTGTCAGTTGGAGTTTCATCAGCTTAGAAAATTTATAGCGAATTTACTCTTACAAAGTTAACTAAACTAATTACAATTCCAGAGGAATCATGAAATATGCTACCTATTTTCCTATGGAGAGGTAAATACCTCAAGATCAGAATGTAATATATATTTTTCAATATGTCCAATGATAGAATTTGTTTTGTTTGATTATGCATTTTTGTTCCAAGCATTCTTTTTTGATGGGGGGGGGAGTGGGAGGGGAAAAATAAACACTCGTTAACTGAATAAAAGGAAAATTTTTTTAAAATTAAAAGTACTTTCCTTTAAGTGACAACATCTATGTTATAAAGAAAAAAATTGAAAAAACTTTTTCTTACCTTTTTTTAATATAAATTATATAAATATAAATTATATAAATTATTAGCAGTGGTTGGTAGAAGTAATGGTATCTTTTCTTTTGCTATATAAATGTCAAGTTTTTCAGAGCTATTATATAAAATTATCTCATTTGATCTACATCACAGACCACCAGTAGTGTCATTATCAGCATTAAGATTTTATTGATATTTCCTGTTTCTCACATAATTTTTTATTCTGAACTTAATCACCAAAAAAGATTTTTCCAAACATACAAAAGAAGATTCTATAAAAAAACTATGAATCCCTAATTTTTTTTAAGTACATAATGAATTCTTCATGTTATTTTCAAAACTATACAATAATATTGTTTCCTATTCAAAAATACATTTCAAGTATCAAATGTCAAGAGGATTTGCTTGAGGGAGGCCTTATTTAACCTGGGAGTTCTCCAGTCAAATTGCTGAGATTTCAGGCCATGAACTTGGAAGAATCCAAAGAGCATGACCCCATGGACTATGTTACCTATGTCCACTTAGCTTGCTCTTAGGACACTGAGAATGCATAATAATTTATTGATTGAGGGGCAGCTAGGTGGCATAGTGGATAAAGCACCGGCCTTGGAGTCAGGAGTACCTGGGTTCAAATCTGATTTCAGACACTTAATAATTACCTAGCTGTATGGCCTTGGGCAAGCCACTTAACCCCATTTGACTTGCAAAAACCTAAAAAAAATAATAATTTTTTGATTGAGACTGGAGACAGATTTTTATCAAAAGAACCACCCCTTTTCTGTGGCTTATAAGAGTGAGCTAAATAAGAACTCTCTCTTAGAGATTCAGAAGACAAACCTTATGTAGCAGAATGGACCTGCTCTGAGGGTGAGTTTGGAAAACCAGGATAACTAGTGACCATGAACAACTTTCTTCTCCCAAGATAAAACACATAATAGAGGTAGATATTTTTTCTTGGGGCAGCTAGGTGGTGCAGTTGATAGAGCACTGGCCCTGGAGTCAGGAGTACCTGAGTTCAAATCTAGCCTTAGGCACTTAATAATTACCTAGCTGTGTGGCCTTGGGCAAGCCACTTAACCCCATTGCCTTGCCAAAAAAAAAACTAAAAAAAGAAAAAAAGATATTTTCTTCTGCAGACACTGATAGATCTGCAGAAGCACATGGTAGAGACCAACATGTGTGGGCCTACTTGAGTTAAGAGTCCCCATTCATGGATAATGACCCACATATTCCTATGTGGAGGAAGAGAGATTTTTGAATTTCCTAGGTAGCGTCATATTAGAATCTCAGAGACAGGAGAGACAGAGACAGTAGAGCTCCTGGATGGCATCTGAAAGTTACCTTATGGGCAGAGGTTGTTAACTATTTTTTATGTTACAGACCCCTTTGGTGAACTCAATGGAAACTTCATAATAAGACTTTTTTAATGTATAAAATAAAAATTATAGGAAGACCAGGGAAACTAATTGTATTGAAATGCAGTTATCAAATTTTTTTTTATAAGTTTATATCTCTAGTTCTTCCACATATGAGCTAAACAGGATTATTCCTCATCCTCTTTGGAGAAGCACTGCTGTCACATAAAATCGTAAAAGAAAGAAATGTTTTTAAACAGACTCCAATTTCTACTGTGCCCACAGATTGGTGAGTTACATATGTTCTCACCAGTTCATCAGATACCCTAACTGTGATTTGGCATATTTCTAAAATTTAATAAGCATCCTCAGCAGGAAAACTAGAATGTTTAAGCCAGAACTCAAGTATTAGCTAACTCATGATGGTTTTGATACTTTGGTTGATTTTGTTTGTTTACAAAGATGATTAATATCCTGAGGTTTTAGTTTTAAAGGCATAGAACTAAGTTCACTATGATTTCTTTTGACACTTAAGGCTAATAACACACTTATAAATCAAAATCACCAATCCTACCCATCAGCATGATCAAGGAAGAAATAATCCCAGCAACTATAATAATTTTAGAGCCGTCTAAGACTAGTAAAGCTTGACACTCAGTTACCATTGAATGGACATAACCAATAAGGTGGAAGACTAGACTTTTTTTCCAATCTTCATGACCTCTCAAATCACTCTAAGATAAGAATTTGAACTCAGGTCCAGGACCTGTATTCTATCCATTGCACCAATTAGTTGCTTCAACATTAGACTAGAGAAAAAGCAATTTAAGCAGTCTCTATGGTCTGTCATACCAAAGGGGATAACAATTCAATGAATTAACATCAGAAAAGGCAAATTTCTAATCCTTTACTTGGCACCTTCTTCCCCAATGCTGCCACAGGCATGCAAATTAATGGCTTGAAACACAATTCTACTCTGCCTTCTCCTCCCAACCTCCCTCTTCTGTTCTCTTCTCTAGGTGGGACAGTCACATGGGTGGACTCTGTTGTGACAAGGACTGAGAAACTGAGGAACAGAAGGAACTGGGATAGGGCAAATATGTGGGAGTATTCAGCAAGAGGGAAGGCCTTGAGGGAGGCCTTATTTAACCTGGGAGTTCTCCAGTCAAATTGCTGAGATTTCAGGCCATGAACTTGGAAGAATCCAAAGAGCATGACCCCATGGACTATGTTACCTATGTCCACTTAGCTTGCTCTTAGGACACTGAGAATGCATAATAATTTATTGATTGAGGCCAGCACCCTATTGATGTCGGTTCTGTACCCCCAGAAGTCACTTGAGGCAGACATTGAGGACAGAGAACTAAGAATTGCACAGCAGGGGAGAAGTCAGAAATGCCTTCAGTGTCTAAATCCTAAGGCAGGGGTGGGGAATGTGCTTAAGGCTCTCTACAAGTGAGACTCAAGATTCAATAAATCTAGAAGTTTTTTAGGGGTGAATTAATTAAATATTTGACCAAATAGGTCAGGTTAATTTTTAAGTTGATAATTTCATATAGCCCTCAAATGATGTTATAAATAACCAAAATGACCTTGGAAGAAAAAAAGGTTCCCCAACCCTGCCCTAGGGAAACCTCAAAAAAAAAAAACTGGGAAAACTCAAAGAAGAATGATTCAGAAAGTGAGTGATATGGTACTCCAAGAAAAAAAAAAGACTAAAATTAACAAATGCTCAGGAGGAAGAAAACTCAATTAAACCAACAGGGAAGATATTGATAATGGAAGGGATTATGGCCTTCAGATCAGGTTAGGCTAAAAGTATAGAAATCTGTGAATAAAATATAAGACAAAGGAAAATGAATCAACACTTGATGACGCAGAGAACCCTGAGGATTCCCAAGAAAACATGGATCCACAACAGAATGTTTCTGAACAGTTTAAAAGAGAAATAAAAATTATGAAAACAGAATTTATGGTATTCATAGAAGAAATAATTGCAGAACAGAAAAAGCTGAATCCATACCAGCAAACCTCATCAAAGAAACAAAAAAAGAAAATAACAAATTGGGAATGCAAATACACAGAAATAAAGGATAATTTTGAAGAATAGAAGCAAAAAAAAAGCAATAATAGCAAAATACAATATAATCTTCAAAGCAGAGGGTAAATAGAAATTGAGGGAATCCACCAATCACCTCCTGAAAGAGATCCTAAAATCAAAACTCCCAGGAAAATTATAGCCAAATTCCAGAACTCCCAAGTCAAAGAGAAAATATTACAAGCAGTCAGGAAGAAACTATTCAAATATCATGGAGCTATAGTCAGGATTGCACAGGATTTAGTAGCATCTATATTAAAGGCTCTTAGGGCTTGGAATTTGATATCCTGCAAGGCAAAAAGAGTCTGGATTACAACCAAGAATCAACTATCCAGAAAAACTGAACATTCTCTTTAAGGGGAAAAGTCAATGAAATAGTGGACTTTCAAACTTTCCTCTTGGAATGAACAGAGCTGAAGAGAAAGTTTGATCTTCAATGAGAGGACTCAGAAGCATAGAGAGGCTGAATAGGAAGGGCAAATAATGAGGGACTTAATGATGTTGAACTGTTTGTATTCCTGCATGGGAAAACGATACTGATAACTCATATGAACTTTTTCCATTTATTAGAGCAGTTAGAAGGAGCATATATAGACAAGGCACAGGAAGGAGCTGAATATGAAGGTATAATATATTATAAAGATGGAATTAATGGAAGAGAAAGAATGTTGTGGGAGAAAGGGAAAGGAGAGGTAGAATGAGCTAAGATATTTCATATAAAAGAGGCAAGAAAAATTTTTTTCAATAGAGTGGAAGGGGGTTAGTGAGGGGGAATGAGTGAGCCTTCATTCTCATTGTAAGTGGCTCAGAGAGAAAATAACATATACACTCAACAGAGTATAGATATCTATCTTACCCTAGAGGAAAAAGGACAGGAAAGAGGAGAATCAGGGGAGTGGAGGGGGGTGGTATAGGTGATAGAAGAGAAGAAAGACTGTAGGAGAGGATAGTTAGATACAACATACTTTTAAGGAAGGATAGGGTGAAAAGAGAGGGAGAATAGAATAAATGGGAATGGGGAGGAGTAAGATGGAGGAAAATACAGCTAGCAATAGCAGCTGTGGGAAAAACTATTGAAGCAACTTCTCTGATACACTTATGATAAAGAATGTAATCCATCCCAGAGACAGAGCTGATGGTATCAGAACACAGACTAAAGTACAAAAAAAAATATGATTTTGGTAATTAAGGATTTCCCATAATTAAGGATCTCACAGAAGAACATTATAAGACAAAAAAAAATGAACACTATAATCCAAGAAAACTTTCCAGCTTCTGAA
This sequence comes from Macrotis lagotis, assembly GCF_037893015.1. Lineage (NCBI taxonomy): Eukaryota > Metazoa > Chordata > Mammalia > Peramelemorphia > Peramelidae > Macrotis > Macrotis lagotis. The sequence goes on from NC_133661.1 coordinate 124,904,570, forward strand.
CTCAGTCACTATTGAATAAACTATTTATGGGAGGTTAAATCTATGGGATGTTAAATTCTTTTCATTCCGGCTGATTGATTGCAATCTACTAAGCATTTATTAAGCTCTAGCTTTATGGATGGCACTGTTCTAGGTGCTTAGGACTACAAAGACAAAACAAACATCAGTCTGCCTTTAAGGAGCTTACATGGAGAAGATTTGTATGGGGGGAGGGGGAGAGAGCAATGATTACTGTATTGTTTTTTTGAAGACAATTTGAGTTAAGTGACTTACCCAGTGTCATCTCTACTAAGAGTTTTGAGAATGGAATTGATTCCTGGGACAATGTACCACCTACCTGCCTCAGGTGTTACAGTATATAAACAGATAGGCTGATTGTCATTGCTTGTCTTTGTTCTTAAAGAGGACCAGAATATCAGGGAGGTATTGCAAAATGACTTGCAAACAAATTGGATTTAAGTGAGGGAGGGCTGTGCAAAGTCACCAGCCTTACTTTCTCCTCCAGAATCATCTGAGCCCACTGGCAAAATATAGATTAGTATTATTAGCAATGACCTTGAAACACTGGGAGATTTTGGCCTTTTAAAGCTAAGATCTTTCCCAGGTCTCAGTATTTTTTAAAATTTTTTTATTTATTTTTATTAAAGACAATGGGGTTAAGTGACTTGCCCAAGTTCACACAGCCCCGCAATTATTAAATGTTTGAGGTTGAATTTGAACTCAAGTGCTCCTGACTCTGGGGCCAGTACTCTATCCACTGTGCCACCTAGCTGCCCCCAAAAGACTTCAGTATTTAAGGCTGGGTTAAAAATGAGGCAAAAGGGGCCAAGGAGATATAGACCCAGAACAAATTGGAAACTGAATAACCTCATTTTAAAAAATGAGTGGACCAAAAAACAAATTATAGAAAGAATTAACCATTTTATCCTAGGTAATGATAATAATGAAACAACATACTAAAACCTATGGGATTCATTCAAAGCAACTCTCAGAGGATATATTATAGCTCTAAATGCTTACATGAATAAATTGGAGAAAGAGGAAATCAATGAACTAAACATGCAACTAAAAAAATTAGAGAAAGAACAAATCAACACCCCCCAATTAAATACCAAATTAGAAATTCTAAAAATTAAAGGAGAAATTAATAAATTAATAAAATATTAAATAAATATTAAATAATATCAAACACCAAATAATTAATAATTAATTAAATAATATTAAATAATAAAAATGTTTAAAATAAAATATTAAATAAAATATTAATAAATTAATGAAAACTATTGAATTACTAAATAAAACCAAGAGTTGGTATTATGAAAAAAACTCAATAAAATTGATAAACCTCTGGTCAATTTGATTAAAAAAAAGAAAGAAGAAAACCAAATTGCTAGTATCATAAATGAAAAAGGTGAACTCACCACTAATGAGGAGGAAATTAAAGTAATAATTTGAAATTATTTTGCCCAACTCTATGCCAATAAATTTGATAATCTAAGTGAAATGGGTGAATATTTACAAAAATATAAGTTGCCCAGGTTAAATAAAGAAGAGATTAAATACCTAAACAACCCTATCTCAGAAAAAGAAATTCAACAAGCCATTATTGAACTCCCTAAAAAAAATCTCCAGGGCCTGATGGATACACAAGTGAATTCTACCAAACATTTAAGGAACAATTCGTTCCAGTTCTATATAAACTCTTTGGAAGAATAGGGAAAGATGGAACTCTGCCTAACTCTTTCTATGAAACCAATATGGTACTGTTACGTAAACCAGGAAGAGTTAAAACAGAGAAAGAAAATTATAGACCTATTTCCCTGATGAATACAGATGCAAAAATCCTAAATAAAATCTTAGCAAAACGATTACAAGTCATCACTAGGATAATACATTATGATCAAGTAGGATTTATTCCAGGAATGCAGGGTTGGTTCAATATTAGGAAAACTGTTAGTATACTCAATTATGTCAACAATAAACCTATCAGAAATCATATGATCATATCAATAGATGCTGAAAAAGCTTTTGACAAAATACAGCATCCATTCCTATTAAAAACACTAGACAGTGTAGGAATAAATGGACTGTTCCTTAAAATAATTAGCAGTATCTATTTAAAACCATCAACAAGCATTATATTCAATGGGGAGAGGCTAGAGGCATTCCCAATAAGATCAGGGGTGAAACAAGGTTGCCCATTATCACTACTATTCAATGTTGTATTAGAAATGTTAGCATCAGCAATTAGAAAAGAAAAAGAAATTGAAGGAATTAGAATTGGGAGGGAAGAGACAAAACTCTCATTCTTTGCAGATGACATGATGGTCTACCTAGAGAATCCCAAGAAATCATCCAAAAAACTACTGGAAACAATTAGTAATTTTAGCAAAGTTGCAGGTTATAAAATAAACCCTCATAAATCCTCAACTTTTCTATATATGTCTAGCAAGAAACAGCAGGAAGAGCTAATATAATAAAAATGACAATTCTACCAAAACTAAACTATCTGTTTAGTGTCCTACCAATCAAAATTCCAAAAAATTACTTTAACGAGTTAGAAAAAAATTGTAAGTAAATTCATATGGAGAAATAAAAAGTCAAGAATTGCCAGGAGCTTAATGAAAAAAAGTGCAAAAGAAGGTGGCTTAGCCCTACCCAATCTAATATTATAAAGCATCAGTCATGAAAACTGTTTGGTATTGGCTAAGAAATAGAGTGGTGGACCAGTGGAATAGATTAAGTGCAATAGCAGGAGATGATTATAGTAATCTATTGTTTGATAAACCCAAAGAGCCCAGCCATTGGGATAAAAACTCCCTCTTTGATTGCTGGGATAACTGGAAGTTAGTATGGAAGGAACTTAATTAGACCAACACCTCACACCCTTTACCAAGATAAGATCCAAATGGTTACAGGACATAGACATAAAAAAACAATACTATAAGCAAATTGGAAGATCAAGGACTAGTCTACCTGTCAGATCTATGGGAAGGGGAGCAGTTTATGACTAAGGAAGAGTTGGAGAACATCACCAAAAACCAATTAGATGATTTCGATTACATTAAATTAAAAAGCTTTTGCACAGATAAAACCAATGTAACCAAGATCAAAAGAAATGTAGTAAATTGGGAAACAATCTTTACAACTAATGATTCTGACAAAGGACTCATTTATAAAATATACAGAGAACTGAGTCATATTTTTAAAACAAAAAGCCATTCCCCAATTGACAAATGCTCCAAGGATGTGCAAAGGCAATTTACAGATGAGGAGATCAAAGTAATCCACAGCCATATGAAAAATGCTCTAAATCATTGATTATTAGAGAAATGCAAATTAAAGCTTCTCTGAGGTACCACCTCACACCTCTCAGATTGGCCAATATGACCAGGAAGGATAATGATCATTGTTGGAAGGGTTGTGGGAAATCTGGGACACTATTACACTGTTGGTGGAGCTGTGAACTCATCCAACCCTTCTGGAGAGCTATTTGGAACTATGCCCAAAGGGCAACAAAAATGTGCATACCCTTTGACCCAGCAATACCACTACTGGGTCTATACCCTGAAGAGATAATGAAAAAGGGTAAAAACATTACTTGTACAAAAATATTTATAGCAGCCCTGTTTGTGGTGGCAAAGAATTGGAAATCAAGTAAATGTCCTTCAATTGGGGAATGGCTTAGCAAACTGTGGTATATGTATGTCATGGAATGCTATTGTTCTATTAGAAACCAGGAGGGACAGGATTTCAGGGAAGCCTGGAGGGATTTGCATGAACTGATGCTGAGTGAGATGAGCAGAACCAGAAAAACACTGTACACCCTAACAGCAACATGGGAGTGATGTTCAACCTTGAAGGACTTGCTCATTCCATCAGTGCAACAATCGGGAACAATTTTGGGCTGTCTGCAAAGGAAAATACCATCTGTATCCAGATAAGGAGCTGTGGAGTTTGAACAAATTGCAAGGACTATTCCCTTTAATTTAGAAAAAAACAGATATCTTATTGTCTGATCTTGTTACCTCAGACTTCTATTCTTTAAGGATATGATTTCTCTCCCATCACACCCAATTTGGATCAAGGTACAACATGGAAACGAAGTAAAGACTGACAGAGTGCTTTCCGTGGGGGGTGCAGGGAGGGAAGCAAGACTGGGGGGAAAATTGTAAAACTCAAATATCTTTAATAAAAATAAATTTTAAAAAAATGAGGCAAAGGATGGCCTCTTTCGCCTAGTTAAAAAAAAATCAGTTTGGGAAGAGAAGGCCCTCAGGATTTCTGATCAAAATAGAAAAAAATTGCTATTTTGCATCCATTTTGAGGGGGACCAAAAAATGATGCCCCTGGGCTTGGGCTGGGACCTATTGTTGGCCAATCAATGAGAGCCAAAGTAACTTGGGTTTAAAGTTTGGTCCTTGAGTAAGAAATCTAGCCTATAATTCCCTAGATAACTTGAAAGGTTTCAGCAATCAAAATTTTATATTCCTACTCTGGAGGATAGGGGTGATACATAATAATCTGAAGAAGAGGAATAAAGTGAACAACCACAAGGATCATAAAAGACTTCTCCATAGGAGATGGATGAATACTGGAGGTGCTGAATGGAGCCTCCACATAGATTGGAAAATTCCTGAAGTAAAAACCTACATAGATTCTCAGCCAAGGTGAGGCTCCTCATCATTGATAGAAACATATAGGACTGATAACATGCTTGTAAAATATGAAATACCACCAAATTTGATCCCCTACTCACCAGCATGATAAGGCAGGAAATAATCCTGGCAACTGTACAGATTTTAAAACATACTACAAAATAACTTTCCACATTCCAGTTATAATTATGTGGCCAGTTAATTTTAGCTTTTCCTCCTGACAGTTGCCACTCTAATTTACTTCCCAGTCATCCCAAATCACCACTTTATATTCCAATTGCTTATTCCTAGTGTCTTGAACAGTGAGTATCCCCAAGGTTTTTTCCTGGATTCTCTTTTCTCTCTATACTATCTCACAGGGTGACCTCATCATCTTCCAAGGATTCATTTATCATCTTTATAATGATTCCAAGATCTATATATTCAGCCTTAATCTCTCTCCTGAGGTCATTTCTAACTACCTGAGGTAGCTGAGCTATGGGTTTTGGAAAGAAATAAGAGAAAGAGAGCCAGGTGAGACTTCTTTATGGAATAGCTATTTTGGTCTAGGTACCTTGGTTACCTGAGTAGTTAACTCTGTGTGTGTGTGTGTGTGTGTGTGTGTGTGTGTGTGTGTGTGTGTGTGTATGTGTTTATGTTCTGAACTTTTGTGGTCTTATCACCCAAGTTCTTGGGACAGTTAAATGGCACAGCGGATAGAGTGTTGACTCAAATCTGGCCTTAGACACTTTCTAGTTGTGTGGTCCTGGAAAAACAAAATCACTTAAACCTGCTTGTCTCAGTTTCCCCATCTGTAAAAAATGGGTTGGAAAAGGAAATGGCAAACTAATCTGGGACTTTGTCAAGATAATGACACAATTGAACAACAACAACCTAATTCTACTTGTTTGGCCTAATCTGCACTCTGATCCTTTGATCTCACCTTGAAAATCAAATTAACACTTATTATATGTATAACATGTTCACATATATGTATCTCTCTGTGTATAAATATGTAGCCAATGGGTTACTTGAGTTCAGATCTGCCTATGAGGAATCATTCAGACTAGGGAAAGCAAGGATAGAAAGAAAACAAAAATTTATTTTAGTTTTTTTTTTTTTGCAAGGCAAACCAGGTTAAGTGTCTTGCCCAAGGCCACACAGCTAGTGTCTGAGACTGGATTTGAACCCAGGTACTCCTTACTCCAGGGCGGGTGCTTTATCCACTGCACCACCTAGCCGCCCCCAAAACAAAAATTTATTAAAAGAAATTATAACACATAGGACAGGATGGGTAGAGAGAGGGGGAGAGAGAGGGAGAGAGAGAGAGAGAGAGAGAGAGAGAGAGAGAGAGAGAGAGAGAGAGAGAGAGAGAGAGAAACAGCTAAGCAGTGTTGGCTGGGCCAGCAGGTCAGAGGGCTGGCTCTGAATGGGAGTGCAACCCAGGTTTTTTATGTCTTGCCTGTCATCTAGAGGGCAAAAGGTGAACTCCCTTCCCCTTACTGGATCTGGAATTAGGTAGAAGTCTATGGAGATCAGGATACAAATTTTACATTAAACAATGAATCATTGGTAGTCTGATTTACATCAAGAATGGGGATCTTCACCCAATTTGACAAGATTAGCAGCCTTTAAGATTACAAATTTTGTTTCCTGTTACAATCATAATTCTCTATATTTTTTCTATGGTAGTCAATTTACATCTCCACCCAAATTTTTTTAAAATTTTATTTATTCATTCATTCATTTATTTATTTATTTTGGTTTTTGCAAGGCAATGGAGTTAAGTGGCTTGCCCAAGGCCACACAGCTAGGTAATTATTAAGTGTCTGAGGCCACATTTGAACTCAGGTCCTCCTGACTCCAGGGCCTGTGGTCTATCCATTGTGCCACCTAGCTGTCCCTCCACCCAATTTCTACAATCACAATTACCTTCATCTTTCCCCTGCATCACACACACACACATACACACACACACACACACACACACACATATATACATATATATGTATGTATGTGTATATATATATATATACACATATACCAAGAATTGTAAGTACTGGGAAAACAAAGAAGTAGTATAATAGTCTTTGGCCTCAAGCAAATAGTCAACAAGTATTAACTATGAGCTAGACACTGGACTAAGAGTTTGTAATACAAAGAAAAAGGGAAAAATAAAAGTTTCTTCATGCAAAGAATTTACATTCTTATGAGGAAGACAGTATGTATATAAATAGGTGCCAATGAGAGACATAGAGAATAAAATCACTTTAGAAGGGAAGGTTCAAGTAGGTAGGGGAAGACTCTGAAAAGTTTCCAGCAGCTCTGCTTAGAGTGATTTTTTTTTTTTTTTTTTACTAAGTCTCCCTATCTTGCCCAGGTCAGAAGTGCAGGGACCACTCATGAACCCAGGCCTACTCTAATCCCTACAGAGGCTTTGGACAGCTCAAGTTCTGGCCTAGACCAGTTTAACCCCCTCCTTAGTTAACTTGGTACTCCTCCCCAGGGGTTCATCATCTTAATGCCCAACTTAATTAATGCTGACACCTAATCAGCTTAGCCTGCTATAGCTCAGAAGAAATCTGAGCTCAAGAAATCTGCCAACTTCAGCCTTCCTGTAGCAAGGATTACATGCATGTACCATCATACTGGGCTTGAGTTGAGTCTTGAAGGAAGACAGAGATTTTGAGAGGCAGAGATTTGAAGGGAAAGGATTCCAGTCACAGAGTGACTATTAAGGTTGTGGGTCTTGGTAAATGGGAAAATAGGGATGCTTTGACAATAACAAGGCAGTTTGGAAGAGAGCTGTATTTTGGGGAAAAGAGAATGAATTCTATTTGGAAATATTGAGTTTGAAATGTTCACAGGATATCTGGATGTTGATCAGGGGGTTGGAAGTGACCTTAGAAAAGAGATTAGGGCTAGATATACAGATCTTGGAAACATTTTAATTTTATTTAATTTTATTTATTTTGAGTTTTACAATTTTTCCCCCAATCTTACTTCCCCCCCCCCCCCCCAGAAAGCAATTTGTCAGTCTTTACATTGTTGGAAACATTTTTAAAGATGATTAATGAATCCTTGGGAGGTGATGATGTCAACCAATGCAATAATATATAGAGAAAAGAGGGCCCAGGAAAAATCCTTGGAGAGTACCTACTGTTGGTGTTAGCAAAGGACATTTGAGAAGGAATTGTCAGCCAGATATGAGGAGAATGGTGAGTGGGAGAAGAAGATGAAGAGATAAAGAGAGACTGTGGGAGAGAGAGGGGGAGGAGGAGAGAGACTGAGGGAGGGAAGGAGGGGTCTTAAATACCCTGAGGGGAAAAAAATATCCAGGAGGAAAAGGTGATTTAAGCTGCCAAATGACACAGAAAGATAAACAAAAGATGTGCACTCAGACAGGGCCATTAATAGATTGGTCTATTAAGAGATCACTGGTAGGGGGTGGCTAGGTGGAGCAGTGGATAAAGCACCAGCCTTGGAGTCAGGAGTACCTGGGTTCAAATTTGGTCTCAGACACTTAATAATTACCTAGCTGTGTGGCCTTGGGCAAGCCACTTAAGCCTATTTGCCTTGAAAAAACAACAAAAAAGAGAGTTCACTGGAAACTTTAGAGAGGGTAATTTTAGTTGAATGATGAGGTTGGGAGCTAGAATGCAGAGGATTCAAAAGTAAAAGTGAACTCATTCACTATGGTCTTACCTCTCCCTCCTCTCATGTACCATTTGTACTGAGGTTTCAGCTCTGTTTGCTTTCCCTGCTTTTGTTTGTAGGGGGATACACCCAATGACCTATTCTCTGATGGTTTGCCAAGAGAAGCATGTGGAATGGTATGGTTTCTCTGCAGAAGGAAGTTCCCCTCAAAGCCAGCAGCCTTAGAAAACTAGAGAATTCTGGGTAATATGTACACCTGGTATCTGAATACATACACACACACACACACACACACACACACACACATACATACACACTCTACCCCTTCTATGTCTCCACAGATATGCTGCTGAAAGAGGAGGTCTCAACAAAGTAATAATTATTTTACTCCTCTCTCTCCCACTCCAAATAGACCATCAGTTAGCAAATCCTATGAACACTCTCTCTTCGGTGACTTAAGTTCATCCTCTTCTCTATCTTTATTATCTACTGACATCACCCTTGCATTATCACCCAAGCATTTATCACCCCACTAGATTATTGTAATAAACTCTTTTTTTCACATTTAGCTCATTTATTTTCACATTACTATAATAGTCTAGTTGTAAAAGCAAACATAATCTCCTCTCTCACTGCAAAGATACAGAAACTTCAAGAAAAATAAAGTGAGAAAAAAGTATGTAAATCTGTGTTCAGATCCCTCTCTGGATCACATTATCATAAGTCCATCAGAGAAGTTGCTTCAATATTTTTTTCCCACAGTTGCTATTGCTAGTTGTATTTTCCTCCATCTTATTCCTCCCCACTCCCATTTATTCTATTCTCTCTCTCCTTTCACCCTGTCTCTCCTTAAAAGTGTGTTGAATCTGACTATCCTCTCCCACAATCTTCCCTCTCTTGTGATACCTATACCACCCCCCTTCCACTCCCCTGTCCCCTTTCTCCTATACTTTTCCTCTCCTTTTTCCTGTAAGGTAAGATAGATGTCTTTACTCTATTGGGTATATATGTTATTTTCTCTCTGAGCCACTTCCAATGAGAATGAAGGCTCACTCATTTCCCTTTACTTTCCCCCCTTCCACTCTATTGCAAATACTTTTACTTGCCTCTTTTATGTAAAAGATCTTAATCTATTCTATTTCTCCTTTCCCTTTCATCTAGTACATTCCTTTCTTACCCATTGAATCCATCTTTATAATATATTATACCTTCATATTCAGTTCTCTCCTGTGCCTTGTCTATATATACTCCTAACTGATCTAATGAATGAAGAGTTTCATATGAATTATCAGTTTCATCTTACCATGCAGGAATACAAGCAGTTCATTATCATTAAATCCATTATTATTTGACCTTTCTGTACATTCTTTCCCCCCTCCCCAGTTTTGCTGGGTAGTTGATTCTCAGTTGTAATCTGAGCTCTTTTGCCTTCTGAAATATCATATTCCATACCCTACGAGCCCTTAGTGGTAGATGCTGCCAAATCCTATGTAATCCTGACTGTAGTGCCATGGTAATTGAATTGTTTCTTTCTGGCTGTTTGTAATATTTTCTTTGGCTATAATATTTTGGGGAATTTTTATTTGGGGATCTCTTTCAGGAGGTAATCTGTGAATTTCCTCAATTTCTATTTTACCCCCTGCTTCTAGGATAGCAGGGAAATTTTCCTGGAGAATTTCTTTAAAAATGAAGCCTAGGCTCTTTTCTTCAGGTAGCCCATTAAATTTTTAATTATTTCTCTTGGATCTGTTCATCAGGTCAGTTGTTTTTCCAGTGAGATATTTTATATTTTCTTCTAGTTTTTCATTCTTTTGGTTTTGGTTTATTGTATCTTGATTTTTCACAAAGTCATAAGCTTCCCTTAGCTCCATTCTATATTTGAAGGTATTATTTTCTTCAGAGATTTTTCTTATCTCCTATTCCATCTGATCAATTCTGCTTTTTAAGATATTCTTCTCCTCATTGACCTTTAGGACTATTTTTTTTCCATTTGTTCTAAACTGGTTTTTAATATATATATATATTTTTAGGTTTTTTGCAAGGCAATGGGGTTAAGTGGCTTGCCCGAGGCCACACAGCTAGGTAATTATTAAGTGTCTGAGGCCGGAATTGAACTCAGGTACTCCTGAATCCAGAGCCGGTGCTCTATTCATTGTGCCACCTAGCTGCCCCTTAATGTTATTTTCTTTGATATTATTTTGCATCTCCTTCACCAAGCTGTTGACTTTGTTTTCATGATTTTCCCACATTGCTCTCATTTCTTTTTCTTCCCAATTTTTCCTCTACCTCTTTTACAGTATTTTCAAAATCTTTTTAGAACTCTTCCATATCCTGAGACCAATTCCTCTTTTTCTTGGAGGTTTTGGATGTAGAAGCTTTGACTTTGTCATCTTCTGAGTGTATATTTTAATCCTCCAGGGACCAAAGTCTATGGTCAGATTCTTTTTTTTTTTTTGTTCTTTGCTCATTTCCCCAGACTATGACTTGATTTAATGTACTTCCCAAACTTTTGAGTACTTTTGGGACCTTAATTCCTTCAAGGTCTTGGGAGAGGCTCTGACTGCTCTCCTATCCTATGCTCTGGTCTGTGGATGATCACAAGCACTTCCATCTTCCCTGGAACTGTGAGGAGGATCTCTGCTCTACTATGACAATATGGGGTCCCAGACTGCCACCTGGATCTGAGCATGGGCAAAGCAACAGAGTCCTGTCCCAGGGATAGCGGAGAGACCTCTACAGTCTCCCCCAACCCCCTTCTTACCGTCTGTGGGCTGAGCACTCTGGAAGCAGCTGCTGGGTGGCTTGGCAGGCCTGCTTCTGGTTTCCAGGGCAGGGCTGTACTGGGCTCCCAGCTCACTCTGGTGTGGCAGAAAGTTCCTCACCTTCTAAGCTGTTCTTGGCAATCCCTGGCCTGAGAGGTCTGGAAACCACTCAGGCTGCCATGGACCCTGGTGCCCTCAGGGACCCAGGCAGCCCTGCAGGCTCTTCCTGGAAAACTGGAGTGGTTCGCTGGGGAGCAGTGAGACCTGGACTGTGCTGTAGCCCTTTCCAACTGCATTGGAACAGACCCTTCCTGAGAATCTTATGAGCTGTCCTGGGTCAGAAAAGTGATTCATTTAGTCTTTCTGTGGGTTCCGCCACTCTAGAACTTGGTTGGAGTCATAATTTTAAGGCATTTAGAGTGTTCTATGGGAAAGCTTCTGGGAATTCTTACCTTTACAATGCCATGGCTCTGCCCTGTAATAGACTTTTTTTTTTGGTAATAAACTTTTTTTTAGGTTTTTTTTTTTGCAAGGCAAATGGGGTTAAGTGGCTTGCCCAAGGCCACATAGCTAGGTAATTATTAAGTGTCTGAGGCTGGATTTGAACTCAGGTACTCCTGACTCCAGGGCCAGGTGCTCTATCTACTGTGTCACCTAGCCACCTGATAATAAACTCTTTTTTTTTTGTAATAAACTCTTAACAAATCTTCCCACCTCTACTCTCTTACTACCATGTATCATATGACATGTCTTTTTTACACATATCAAAATTCCTCAATAATCTGTCTAGCAAACATGGTTCAAACTCCTTTGCTTAGCAATCAGGTCATTGTACACTGTGACACTACCTTGCTTTTCTAGTCTTATCTCCTATTATTCTCTTTGATGTGTTATATTTTAGCCAAATTATCTGATCCTGACCCTCATTGTGTCCCACACTTTCATACCTCTGAGACCTTATTCATATTTGTTTTTATTTCTATAATACCCTCTTTGTATTTGATGTCTGCTGTATTCCCACTCATTCTTTAAAATCTAATCCAAATGTCCTTTCTTCTAGAAGCCTTCATGGATTTCTACTTGGAAAAAAATCTTTTTCCCTTCAGTTTGGAATGCATTTATTATGTCTTCATATTTATGTGATTTGATCCTACCATGCCTTTCTATTAACCTGCAGAAGTTCCATTGAGGGGAAAGCTCTGTCTTACCTAAGCCCTATATTTCATCTAGTATCTAGCACAATAAATATTTGACTTGAATTATTGTAAGTATATCAAAGTTGTTGTTTAGTGGCTTGAACCAGTTCTTCAAAACCAACAGAAGGTTTACTAAATAAAGGAAAAAACTCAAAAATAAAACAATTTTCACAATGAAAATTTCCTCACAAAAGAAGAAAAAAGATTGATTAAAAGGAGAATAAGGGGAAAAAAAGATTGCAGCATGATGAAGGAATATTATGGCTTAAAAGAAACTGAAGAAAGGATACCAGAAGGAAAAAGTAAAATGAAATTATATCAGCAAAGACTCCAGAATTAAAATGTACTCTATCACAAAACATTTTAGCATGAATAAGTTCAAAATGAATACCAAAATGTCAGTGACAAAGAAGTAACATATAACATACTAAAAATCATAGCTCCAAATTGTAAAAGATTTATCACTCAGGGAGATAAATGAAAGAACAAAAGGGAATATGATATATGGGAAAATGAAAGACACCGCCATCCCCAATTTTTTTTTTTTAGTTTTTTGCAAGGCAATGGGGTTAAGTAGCTTGCCCAAGGCCACACAGCTAGGTAATTATTAAGTGTCTGAAGCAGGATTTGAACTCAGGTACTCCTGACTCCAAGGCTGGTGCTCTATCCACTGCGCCACCTAGCCACCCCATCCCCAAATTTTGTGTTTAACCAAGCAACCTCTGTTTCTGGGAAAAAAATTTTTTTTTAACTCAACAGATTAATTCTTGAAGTTTCTATAAAAGAAACCAAAGTAGAGGAGGTCCTGGACCAGTGTGGTGTGGTGTGGTGTGGTGTGGTGGTAATTACACTGGAGTTGAAGCCAGAGATCCTATGTGACCAGGGCCATCACTTCTCATCTCAGGGCCTCAGATAGTTCATTTATAAAAAGAAGGAATAGGTGTAGTAGTTCTCTAATATCCCTTCATGCTCAAAATCTATGATACAATAGCTTTGATATTCATAACATCTAAGAAACAGAAAAGTCATATCTTTAAGGTTTTATTGTTTTTATCTTTTCATTTATTTTTATAAAGCATCTTTAAAACAGTGGAGAAGTAATTTAACTGTGTAATATT